>NW_027518695.1:29005000-30205000 GCF_043159265.1 Tasmannia lanceolata | reverse complement strand
GAACAACTTATTCCCTCCCCTTGAGGGGAAGATGCCTATAAAACTCGAGCCTCTTACCCAAATGGTTGGAGATCTTAGAAAAAAGCAATGGTTGGATTTTTTTCCGACAAAAAGGAGTAGTGTGGCAGTGATCAAAGAGAAGTTTTTCAGGTTAATCAGGTCATGGTCTAGAGTGAGGAAAGAGCTAAGATTCATTACGAGCTTTAGAAGATGTTGGGGGGTTAGTGTTTATATTAGGTTTCTGTCAAACCTTGAAAGCTTGTATGTCCGCAAGGAGTGCTAGAATTAGTGGATGTGGAAAGGAAGTCTGAACGTGGTTTACTTTTTGAAGTCTTTTTATAGGGTCATAGAGTGGTGCATCAATTATAACTACCAATAGATTTTGGCTTCTATGTCCTCCTGAAATTGTTTCTTTATGTTGGATTCCAGGTTTGGACAAAAATTTGACAGTGGACCATTGTGAATGGTGCATCCCTAATAAATGTCGCATGCGAAGATGCAAAAGAGATTGGCTTTCACCATGCCCATCTGCTAACAAGCTTTGGAGTCATATTTTTTCCATCTTAGAGTTAGGTGGTAGATTCCTTGTTCGTGGTGGTGTGCATTGAAGCTTGACAGGCGCGGAGGGACATATAGCACACCCCCCCCCCCCCCCCCCCCCCCCCACACACACACACACACGCAAGTGTAAATTGCTGCCTCCGCCCTGCTTGACAGGAAGAAAGAATCTAATGGAACTCGTCCTCCTAGCCATGTCGCGATATAGAAAGAGTGCAACAACATGATTTTTCATGAAAAAAAAGAGATGCATTGTGGTGGTCGAGGAGAAAATTGTCAAGGTCATCAGCTATTGGGCTTTTGTGACAAAGGAGTTTAGAGACATTATGCGCAATGATTTTAGAAGTGCTGGATCGAGATTAAGTCCAGCAAGATTCCGCATATCAAGCAATTCACTCTTGGCAGCCTCTTGTAATTGATTACCTCGAGATTAATTTCGATAGCTCATCTATTAGCAGCCCTTGACCTGTTGGTATTGGAGTGATTAGAGACCATTCAGGTATATTCAGATCTGCATTTTCTGGTCCATCAAAGCTGAGATTCTCACCCTTCTTCAAGGTTCGGAAATGGCTGCCTCGAGAAGTAGGCTGTGGTGAAGGTTGATTCATCGGACGTAATTAGTTGGGCATCCCAAGCTTTAAAGATGTAGAGACTGGCTGACCCATTAGAGGAGATATTTGCGAGCCCTTGGAGATTTCTTTTCTGCATAGTGGAGCTCATAGTGAAGCTTCCAATGATGTGGCACTCTTTATCTAAGGAGCGAGTGGGGTTTGACGTGAGTTGCTTGTTGTGGGCAAGGTTTTAAATTTTGGTTTTGGTTTCAGTTTCAGACAGAGTTGAAACTGGAAAAAAATGCAAATTTCAACGTTGTGTTTGGTAATTTCTGCCGAAATTTTGGAAAAAAATTTAAAAAATTACAATTTCCCAAAATTTCAGCCGACATTTGGGACTCTGGCCGAAATTTCGGTTTCATGTGGTTTCGGTTTTGGTCCCAGCCGCCAAAATTTCGGTATTTCGGCTGAAATTTAAAACCTTGGTTATGGGGCATCATGACCCACTCTAGCGTGTCTTTTTATTTCTTTATGTTGCTGCACTATTGTTGGTTCTGTTGTTTCATGGCCGCCTCAGTCATGTCCTTGAATCCTCTCTGGTTCTACTGCATTATTTGATTATTATTGAAAAAAGTTCTTCCACCCTTCTTTCTGAGATCCACATGTGGTGCTACACGAGTGTTTTTTCAGTGTCTTAATAGTAACAAGTGCTAAATCATAGTAAAATTTGAATCTGAATGACCGAATATTGGTTGAAGAGTGCTAGTTTTTCCGCCTTGCAACCATGTGATTTGTGACTTGTAAGGCTGTTTCTTTTCTGATTTATTCATTTTTAATAACCATTAAACTTTTATGATTAGAGAGGTAGAATTGCTTTCAAGTAATTTGCACCGTTTGACTTTGAATCGTTCTTTTCAATTTTCAGCTTGGGAGCCCTTTAGAGATCTCATTCCAGAAAATGAGAGGGGTAATTTCATTAGTGCTTATAGCAAGAGGCTGAATAGCAAGGATCTTGAGACACAGGTAAATATCTCATTTGGCTTTGAATTCACGAAGCTTGTCAGCTGGAATGTTTGTTTAGTTCGTGGAGTTCATCCTTTCAAACCTTTTTCATAACATGCCACAGATTATAAGTTATATAACCAGATTTTTTTATTACGTGTGGCCGTGTACACCCGTATTTTTCAAAAATACTGTACGACCCACTGAATAGGATGATCCAAACCATCCATTTGCTAGGCCATGGGTTAAAATTCAGACCAACTGTTCAATCAATGAGCCTCTTTTTTTGTTTTAGCCACGCATTTCTGGGTCACTATCAAATGGTTAGAATCATCTGATATTTTATTGCGGCTCGTGGACATTCCATGGTTGGATCCACCGCTTGACTGGTTCCAATCGCCATACACATGCATGTGTATGATTCAGATAGGGGTGAACCATTACCTTGGGAGGCCTGGAAAGCCTCAAAACCAGTCGTTATATATTGTAAATGAGACATATGGTCCCTTGAACTCACTTGATAAGAACTACATCTTGAAGCACATTGGTGATTTGAGCCATTGGCTTCAGGTGATAGAGTGAAAACACTAGGAAGATTGGAGCACCCTTGTGCAGACCCTTTGAGGTACAAAAATATCCCATTTGTCCCTTCATGTCCCGTAAAAAATAAGCTGATGAACCAGCATATTCTGTTACACCATTTTAGACTAAGGGCAATGGTTATTCTTGTAGTTCTTATTGGTGAAGTCTGTTTATTGGTTTATTTTGCTTGGTCCTATGTATGCCCATCCTTGTGTAATTGTGGTGCCTTATTCCAGTGTTTCAAAATGTGGATGCGGGTTAAAATGTGGCCTAAGAAAATCCTAGTCGACTCGGCATGGCGTGGTTGAGTATTCGATTGATGCGGATGAGTACTCGGTTGACGCCGTCATAACTCGAAGCTCGAGCGTCAAAGGATTTTTTATTGACTTTGTAGGACAAAATGTGGAACGCGGCCACGGTAAAAGGGAGTCGACGTGGGGGAGTTTTGAAACTATTCCCCTATTCCAAAACACCCAAATATATATATATATATATATATATATATATATATATATATAAGGAAAGTGTTTCTAGTCTGGCCGACTAGAGATCATTCTCTAGTCCGCCACCCAAAAACACATGGGTCACACATATTTTGTGGTGATCTAAAGCATTCATTTGATAGGCCTCATCATAGATAGGATGTCCACAAAAATTCAGCTTCATAGGATCTTCTTAACCCTTCGATTTGTGGAGTTAAAAAATGGACAGATTTGTGGCGGTTTATAGCCGTCAATTTTAAGCTCCACAAATCATAGGGTTGGGATGATCCTATGAAGCTAATTTCTTGTGGACACCGTCTCTATGTCAGGGCCCATCAAATGAATGCTTTGCATAAACCAATAAACAGACTTCACCAATAAGAACTACAAGAATAACCATTGCCCTTAGTCTAAAATGGTGTAACAGAATATGCTGGTTCATCAGCTTATTTTTTACGGGACATGAAGGGACAAATGGGATATTTTTGTACCTCAAAGGGTCTGCACAAGGGTGATCCAATCATCCTAGTGTTTTCACTCTAGCACCTGAAGCCAATGGCTCAAATCACCGATGTGCTTCAAGATGTAGTCTTATCAAGTGAGTTCAAGGGACCATATGTCTCATTTACAATATATAACGACTGGTTTTGAGGCTTTCCAGGCCTCCCAAGGCTTTTGGGTGGCGGACTAGAGAATGATCTCTAGTCGGCCGGACTAGAAACACTTTCCTCTATATATATATATATATATGAGGAAAAGGATTGTACGCTCGAGCGTACCAAGCTTATGGTACGCTCGAGTGCCCCAATCACATGGGTCCCACATTTTTTGTGGTGATCCAAAGCATTCATTTGCATGGCCCTATCATAGATAGGGTGTGTACCAAAAATCAGCTCCTTGAATCATTCTAACCCCTCCAAAAGTGGATGGCAAAAATTGGCAGATTTGTGGTCTGTCCATTTTGCCCTCCATAAATGGATGGGTTAGGATGATCCTATGGAGCTGATTTTTGGTACACACCCTATCTATGATAGGGCCTTTCAAATGAACGCTTTGGATCATCCTAACAAAGTGGGCCCATATGTGATTGGGCACTCGAGCGTACCATAAGCTTGGTCCGCTCGAGTGTACGATCCTTTTTCCTCATATATATAGGGAAAATTGTTTCTGCGCTCAAGCACACATAGCTTATCTGCGGTGCCCCACTATAAAAATCATGTGGGCCCACATTTTTTGGATGATCCAAGCATTCATTGGATGGTCCAAAGATAGATAGGGTGTGCACAAAAAATCAGCTCCAAAAGATCATCCTAACCCTTCCATTTGTGGAGGTTAAAATGGACAGATTTAAACCTCCACAAATCTGCCCATTTTTATCCTCCACAAATGGAAGGGTTAGGATGATCCTATGCAGATGATTTTTTTTTGTGCACACCCTATCTATGTAAGGGCCTTTCAAATGAATGCTTTGGATCATCAAAATCATGTGGGGCCGCATAATTTTTCAAGGGGCAGCGAAGATAAGCTATCTGCTCTTGAGTAGCTGTTTTGTGGCTCTTTTCTTGTCTTTAAAGTGGTTCATCAATAAAATATGCACGTAGAATTTATCCCAGAAATTGTGTTTTCACGGAAAGGAGGAACGACCCTTCCCTATAATTGGGTCAAGAGGCTGATCTTCCCTCTGAGAAGATCAAATCCGTTACGAACCGATTTAGTTTCGTAACAAAATCCCATCAACAATAACTCTATTTTCCAGTGATTTCTATGCTTCTCTAGGGAAATCCATCTCAAGAACATCATTTTCATCCGTTTTTTCTCCTCTCTCATTGAAACCCATGAGTTTCTTATATCTCCATATTTTATACCATATTTACTGAAAATGTATCGCCCTTGGTATTTCTGTGGTTTTTTCCATTTGCTAATGCCAAGACCCACCCGCTTTTTCTGTTTGACTGAAATAAAAGATGGATAATAGAAAGCAGAAAGTGTGAGATGGATAGAAAAGGAGGTGTATAAAAGGCTTCAAGAATAATTTAATTTTTAAAATCTAATAATATATAAGTAAAACAGAATCCTGCACTCTGTGAGTGCACCATGTGGCATCCCTCTGTATCCCGTTTTACCTTTCTTTCTTTTCCCAGACCCCCTTCTTAATCCCAACTGTCCAAATACAATGAAAAGAAACCAAACTCTCTTTCCTAAACTAACTCCTAAAACTTCTTAGACACACATCCACGACTTCCTTAATACCCAAAAAGTTTCCTAAAACTTCTCTCTCTACAGCTAGCTATAGAAATCTCGGTTCCTAAAAATACCACCTAGGTGGCCTATCCCAATAGGTCAGAGAATTTTAAATGGAAAGAAGTCTATCCAAATTGATATCTAAGATACACCCTGAAATTCCACTTAGCAACCCAAGAGGGGGTGAATTGGGTTTCTTTTCAAATTTTAAGAATTTTGAAAACTTAGATTGCACTAGTTTTAGATTGAATAGTAAATCAAAAATAGTATTCAAAGCAATAGTGAAAACTTACCACACAAGAAGAGGTGAAGAGGCAAAGAAGCTTTGACACCAAGATTTTTATAGTGGTTCGGTCTTATCTCAAGACCTACTCCACTCTTCTCAAGTTACTCTCCTTGAGGATTCCACTATCTTCTCCAAGGAACTTAAATACGGCGTTCCTTCCGCCTTGTACAAATCGAGCTCTACGCTCCAAGGGTCTTCTACGGCGCCCTTTGTGCCAAATACAAAGAAGATGAAATGAAAAAGCTTGCTTGCCTCTAGATAGGCTAATTTAAGGTAAAGCTCACTCACTCTCACAAGAACAAGATTGAACAAGTGAAGGTCCTAAGGTCTCTCAAGAATAATCTAAGGTAAATGGCACAAGAGAGAGATGGAGAGTGAAGATCTTCAAGAGAAGGAGAACAAATGGCTTTTTGTGCTCTTGAAATCTTTGTAATGTCCTTGGGTAGAAAACCCAAGAGTCCCTAGGTTCATATAAATAGAGGGGACAAAAAAAGACAAAATATTCGCACCCCAACGGTCGTCTCGGACTCCGGGCTCGGAGCTCCGAGCGGCTAATTTTTTTGAACCTGGAACAATTCTCGGAGTTCCGAGAATTTTCTCGGAGTTCCGAGCTCGGAGCTCCGAGAAGCCTACGGCCAGCAGATTTTCCTTATATTTTGCTGATTTTGTTTGGGCTTTTGGAACTTTGATTTTTCAAGATAAATGGAGTGTCATGAGGGTCCAACAATGTTGAGACACCACTATGAACATTCACAAACCCATTAAATTCTATCTAGGTTGATTTTAACTCTCCTTTGTGCCATAGACCTAGACTAAACATTGAGGACCGTTTACATTCTAAATTTACTTGGTCTTCAATCTTGTTGGCACCTTGTAGAGGCTTTGACATGTCTTCACTCAACTCCATTGATGCTTGAGTTGATTTGCCATTCTTGTGCTTGAGTTCAACCTCGAGTTCAACCTTGAGTTCAACCTTGTCATGCACTCTTGAGGATGGTACACTGTGAACATTATAACTTTGCCAATGGAAATCATTAGTGTATAAAACCTTTAAAACAAATTTAGTTTGTTAATCATCAAAACAATTCAATAGGAGTACTTGTTGAACCCTTGGGCTAACAATCTCCCCCTTTTTGATGATGACAAACATAATTTGTTTTAGGGTAGGAGCTCCCCCTTTAGGGATGAATAAAACACTTTGGGCTCCCCCTAAGAGTTTGATTTAATTGAACATTTAAGGCATTACTTTAAGGATGAAAATTTGATTGCAACATTTTAAGCATAGAGCTTTGCTCCCCCTTAATATATGCATTGGGAGCTCAAATATTCTCCCCCTTTTGTCATCACCAAAAAGGTGGAACAAAAGGAGTGAGGGTAGGTGAGAGCAAATGAACAAGTAACGTGAAATGCGATAAAGAGAGTAGGCATAATACATGGTATGCAAGCAAAAAGAATGAAACAAGGAGATATATATAGAGGATGTGAAATGGCATACAGAAAAGTGCATACAATCAGTCAGCATACATAGCATTCATGACACAGCATAATGGTGACAGATATAGATAAACCTAAAACATCCCAAAAAAAAGATCCATACAACCAGCGTATAGTCCAAAGACTATCGATACACAACAGAAACAGATAGATACACCGAATAGAAATAGAAATCTGAGCATCAGAGAACTCGAGCCATCTACTGAGGCGGAGGAGGCGGTGGCTGATGAGAAGAGCTGCCCGGCGCCTGGCCCCACTGGTCACCGGAGAGGTAGCGATAATAAGCGGCCCACTGCTCATCAACGTGGGTAGTCATGGTCTGGAAGCGAGCAGAGATCTCAGAGTCAACATGGGTAGATAGCTGCGCAAATTGTGAGGCCATGGATCGTTCAATAGCCTCCTGCATCTGAGCCAAATCCTGGCGAGTGCAGTATGAAGATGTATCCTGTGATGGCTGCGGGGCCGGTGCAGCCTGAGCATCGGCTTCGTAGCCGCCTCCAGCGGCAGGAGCATCGTCAACCGCGACTTGATTCAAAGCCATTCGGTTAAAGGTCTGCTCATCAAACGGGGCAGTCGGAGTCATGGTCAGTTCACCATCCAAGGTGATGCCAAAGTGACGGAAGACACGGGTGAGGACCATGCCATAGGGCAACGAAGAGCGGTAGCGGCCAGGGGTCTGAAACATGTAGCGAAACATGATGTACGGCAGACAAAGCTGGCGGCCCTCGAGAATGCTGTAGATAAGATAGGCCTCTAAGGGTCTGAGGGCTTCACGCATCCCACCACGAGGGATGAAGATGTGGTACATAAAGTTGTGAAGCATACGTGCTACCGGAATGAGGTCGGCGGATTGGACGGGCATACCAGAGTGGTAGTTCCGCGTAATCCTACCATAGACCGTGTCATGATTGATATCATCAAGTGAATGGGTCCCATCTTCCGGCCAGAAATAGTGGGTGAGGCCATCAAAGCTGATCCCAAGAAGAGTGGCAAAGGTGTGATAGTTGAGTTTGATCACTGTTTTCTTGATTTTGGATTCAATTTTGAAGAAGGAAGGAGAAATTGTGAGATTGGCGTAGAAGAGACGCACCAATCGAGGGTATACTGGTTCATTGAGGTGTAGGATGGATGTCCAGTGAAGGGCATCAAATTTGGCCTGTAAGTCGAAATTTTGAAGGACAGGAGGATCAATGTACCTGCCGGTGAGGATGCCCCTAGTGCCGATGTCGGCCCAGAGTTTCTTGGCTTTATCCCCAGTAAAAAATGAGTTAGGCACAACCTCAGCCGCTACAGCCTTTGCCTTTGCCTTCTTCCGAGAAGGCCCTTCTTCCTCGGGAACTTCTTCAGGAAAGTATTCAGGGTCTGCAGCTTGGGAGGAGCCTCCAATGTTGAGATTTTTGGTTTTGGGAGGTATTGTGAGAAGAAATGTGAGTGGAGAGATAGCCCTAAAATGAAGGAGAATAAGAGAAATAGAGAAAAATAGAGAAATAGAGACGGATAAGGGTTTAAAAACAAGGAAATAGCCCTAGAATGGAAGAAAATAGAAGAAGGGGAGAAAGGAAGAAGAAAAAAAAAACGAAAAAAAGGAGAATTTTTAGGGTTTGAAGAAGAAAAATGGGTTGGTAGGAAGAAGAGAGGTAAAGGAAATGGTTTGAAGGAGGAAAAGGGGTTGTGGAAGTTGAAAAAGGAAGAAAAAGAACGAAAATGGAGGTAGTATTTTAGAAGAAAGGGAAGGAAGAGGGAAAGGGGAGAGGAGAAAATGAAAAAATGAACCGGATCCAGGGGATTTAACGCTCCTGGACCGATTCTCGGAGCTCCGAGAAATAGTCTCGGAGTTCCGAGAACACACGCGTTTTTTTTTATTTTTCTACTGTCCGATTCTCGGAGTTCCGAGAAATTTTCTCGGAGTTCCGAGAACACACGCAATTTTTTATTTTTCTACTGTCCGATTCTCGGAGTTCCGAGAAATTTTCTCGGAGTTCCGAGAAGCCTGGAAGAAATCTCTGAGTTCCGAGACAAAATCTCGGAGTTCCGAGATTTTTTTTTTTTTTTTTTTTTTTTTTTTTTGGAATGGGAGGAGAACAGAGTTACATGTGATATTTTGAGTTGCAACTTAACCAACCATGATCCAATGCATGAACATAGATGACTTTCCGAGGGTTTTGATGATGGCGCAAGGCCAAGGTTTTAAGTATCTTAATTTAGGGTGATGGTACCGACTCCCCCTTGAAATGAAGTGGGCTATGGGTACCAATTGAGTGATTTTTAGAGTTAGGGTTGGATCATCAAAAACCATGTAGTCACAATCAAAATATGAGATATTTATATATACAAAGATAATTATGTCTTCTATTCATGCTTCATGTGCAAACTCTTTCATTTGATCTAGACTCCAAATGTTGAGTCCACTCCTAAGGTCACAAAATCGATCCTCATTAAGGGGTTTTGTGAAGATATCCGCCAATTGTTCATTGGTGTGGATGTACTTAATTTCAATATCCCCTTTTTGAGAATGATCTCTTAAGAAATGATGCCTTACCTCTATGTGCTTAGTCCTAGAATGTTGAATTGGATTTTTTGTCAAGTTGATGGCGCTTGTATTATCACAATGGATTGGAACATTACTAAATGCAAGATTATAGTCCATGAGAGTGTTCTTCATCCATAGGATTTGTGCACAACAAGCGCCGGCCGCAATGTATTCTGCTTCGGTTGTAGACAAGGCTACCGAGTTTTGTTTTTTGCTAAACCAGGACACTAGAGACCTTCCTAGAAATTGACAAGTGCCACTTGTGCTTTTTCTATCAATTCTACAACCGGCAAAGTCGGCATCCGAAAATCCTACTAGATTGAATTCATTCGATCGTTCATACCATAATCCTAAAGAAGGAGTTCCTTTGAGATATTTGAATATCCTCTTAACGGCACTCAAATGAGACTCTTTAGGACCCGATTGAAACCTAGCACAAATGCACACGCTAAACATTATATCCGGCCGACTAGCGGTCAAATATAATAGACTTCCTATCATTCCTCTAAACTTTTTCTCATCAACCGGTTTCCCACTTTCATCCTTTTCTAATTTGGTGGAAGTGCTCATAGGAGTTGGCTTGATTTGAGAGCTATCCATGCCAAATTTCTTAAGGAGTTCCTTAGTATACTTCTCTTGGTTGATGAAAATTCCATTTTTACATTGTTTGATTTGAAGTCCTAGGAAATAGGTAAGCTCTCCCATCATACTCATCTCAAACTCTTTTTGCATTGATTGTGCGAATTCTTCACACATCTTATCATTGGTAGCACCAAATATTGTATCATCTACATAGACTTGAACAATAAGCATATCTTTTCCTTTTCTTTTAATAAACAAGGTTTTGTCAACCGTGCCCATTTGAAAGCCACTCTCTAATAGGAAGGAGCTAAGCCTCTCATACCAAGCTCTAGGAGCTTGCTTTAGACCATACAAGGCTTTGTCCAACCTATATACGTGATTAGGGTATTTGAAATCCTCAAAACCGGGAGGTTGTTCAACATAAACTTCCTCCATAATATACCCATTTAGGAATGCACTCTTCACATCCATTTGATACAACTTAAAGTTTTTATGGGATGCAAATGCAAGTAGCATCCTTATGGCTTCCAATCTAGCAACCGGAGCAAAGGTCTCATCATAATCGATACCTTCCTCTTCGTTGTAACCTTGGGCTACCAATCTAGCTTTATTCCTTTGAATATCTCCATGCTCATCGAGTTTGTTTCTAAACACCCATTTAGTCCCAATAACCGGGTGATCACTAGGCCTAGGAACTAACCTCCATACTTGGTTTCTCTCAAATTGGTTTAGTTCCTCATTCATAGCAATCATCCAAAATTCATCCTTTTCAGCTTCTTTTATGGACTTGGGTTCTATTTGGGAGATAAAGGCCATGTTGGCACAAACATTCTTATAGTGAGATCTTGTCTTAACTCCTTGTGAGGTTTCACCTATGATTTGAGTAGAGGGGTGACTAGACATGATTCTACTATGTTTAGGAAGACTTTCTACTTCAAGTTCTTCTATAGGTTGACCTTCTAAATTAAGATTTTCTAAGGGTTGGACAATGGACTCTACTTGACTAAGAGGCTCTAGAAGATTGACACCATCATCATCTTCATTAATGACATTAGGAGGTTCAAATGACTCGTCAAATTTGACATGCACGGATTCTTCCACAATTTGAGTTCTTTTGTTATAGACTCTATAGGCTTTACTATGGGTTGAATAGCCTAAGAAGATACCTTCATCGGATTTTAAATCAAACTTATGCAAGGTGTCTTTCATGTTTAATATAAAACATTTACAACCAAAGACTTTGAAATAGCTAACTTTGGGGGGTGTTCCACTCCATAGTTCATAAGGTGTTTTGTTAAGGTGAGGTCTAATGAGCACTCTATTTAAAATATAGCAAGCCGAGTGAACGGCTTCCGCCCAAAAGTTTCTTGGAACATTGTGCTCATTTAACATGGTTCTAGCCATTTCAATAATAGATCTATTTTTCCTTTCAACTACCCCATTTTGTTGGGGAGTTCTTGGAGCCGAGAAATTGTGCTTGATTCCATTTTCATTGCAAAAGGTATCAAACTCAAAGTTCTCAAACTCGGTTCCATGATCACTTCTAATTTCATTTATGAAAACCCCTTGTTCATTTTGAATTCGCTTGCACAAGTTGACAAATTTCTTGAAGGTTTCATCTTTACTAGTTAAGAATAACACCCAAGTGAATCGAGAGTAGTCATCAACAATCACATATACATATCTACTTCCTCCTCTACTACTAGTCTTCATGGGACCAAATAGGTCCATATGAAGGAGTTGGAGTGGACAAGAGGTAGATAATACACTTATGGGTTTAAAAGAGTTTTTAGCATGTTTTCCATGAATGCAAGCACTACAAACTTTATCTCTAATGTATTTGAGTTTAGGTAACTCTCTCACAAGATTCTTAGAAGATAATCTTGAAATTAAATCCATATGAGCATGACCAAGTCTCCTATGCCATAACCAAGGGTTATCATCCATGGCGGAGAGACATTGGATGTTTTGATTTTCAAGGTCTTCTAATGCTAATGAATACATATTGCCATCTCTATATGCAACAAATTCAACTTCATTATTCTTGGAATTCAAAATTTTACATCTATCTTTTTCAAAAAGAACTTTGTGACCAAGATCACATAGTTGACTAATGCTTATTAAATTAAATGAAAGACTGTCAACGAGCAAAACATGTTCAACCTTAATGTCCTTAATTTTAATGGTACCTTCACCGAGGATTTTGCTTCTTGTATCATCCCCAAAGGTGACATTTCCTTGATGACTCATGGTGACAAAGGCGAACTTGCTTACATCTCCCGTCATGTGCCTTGAGCAACCGCTATCCAAAAACCATTTGTCCTTTGAGGGTTTTCCTTTCAAGCACACCTACAAGAATCAAAGCTCATGTTGAAGTTTTAGGTACCCACTTTTTCTTGGGTCCTTCAAGGTTAGCAACATCATAAAGCTCATTCTTTTTAATCCACATAAATTTTGTTGCTTTTGATTTCTTAACATTGCATGCAAACCTTAAGTGTCCTATTCTACCACAATAGTGACAAGTGGGAATAAAGGCACTAGTGTTAGCATGGATGTAGGAGAAATTTCCTATAGCTTTATTTTTGAATGAGGCTTTTCCTTTAGAAAAGGGTTGGTAACCAAGACCATTTTTTTCTAGAGAGATAAGCTTATTTTCAAGAATTTCATCTAGTTTATTTTTGCCACATGAGAATTTTTTAAATGTCAAATCAAGTTCTTTGCATTTCAAAATAAGTTTCTCATTTTCTTCTTTTAAGCTTTTGTTTTCAAAGATTAATTTGTCTACTTCTTCATTCAAAGCTTTGTTTTCCAAAAACAATTTTTCACTTGTATTGGTTTGCAAATCGAATTCCTTTTTCATGAACCCAAAATCCCTAGTGACATTTTGTAAGGACTTTTTCATTGTTTTGTTTTTGGCGAGTTGTAAATCCAAATTTTCATGAAGTTTTTCACAAGCAAAAATTAGTTCATCATTAGAGAATTCATGAGATATATCATCAACATCATTTACCTCGGATAAGGAGATGTCTTGTGTTACATCGGCGAGTCCCATGAAGCAAAGGTCATCTTCATCCTTTCCGTTGGATTCATTTCCGGATGAAGCACTCCCTTCATCCCAAGCCGCCGCACACAAAGCCTTTTTGCCATGTCTTCTATTCTTCCTATCCTTGTCATTGTTGTTGATGAGTGGGCAATTTGGCCGTATATGACCAACCTTGTTGCACTTATAGCATCTCATCTCCTCTTTGTTTGAGGGTCTATTTCTTCCTTGGCTAGAGTTGCCTCCTTTCTTGAATTTGAGAAATTTCTTGAATCTCTTGGTGAAGAGAGCAAGATCATCTTGTGTGTCTTCTTCACTCTCTTCCTCTTCACTCTCAACTCTTGCTTTGAAAGCTATTCCTTTCCTTTTTGTATCTTCCTTTTGTTTGTTTAAGGTTTCTCTTCCTTTTAAAATCATTTCATAAGTTGTTAAGGAACCTATTAAGTCTTCTAAGCCCATTTTTGATACGTCTTTTGCTTCTTCAATGGCGGTGACCTTGGGATCCCAATCTTTAGGTAAAGACCTAAGTATTTTGGTAACTAAGTCCTTGCTAGACAATTGTTTACCTAAGGATCTCAACCCATTTGTTATGTTTGTGAACCTAGTATGCATTTCGGCAATGGTTTCATTTGGGTCCATCATGAATAGCTCATATTCTCTAAAAAGAAGATTCATCTTGGACTCTTTCACTTGATTTGTCCCTTCATGAGCTACCTCTAGCATATCCCAAATCTCCTTAGCGGTTTCAAGAGTAGAAACTCGATTGAACTCCTCGGGAGATAAGGCACAAATCAAGGCATTCATTGCTTTTGCATTGATAGTGGATTCTCTTCTTTCATTTTCATCCCATAGTTCCATATCAACACTAGGTTCATTATATCCATTTTGGATACTTCTCCAAACATCAAAATCCAAAGATTTTAAAAACACTCTCATTCTAGCTTTCCAATATGGATAGTTTGAGCCATTGAAGAAGGGAGGTCTAGTGGTGGATTGCCCCTCATTGCTATGAGAAAAGGTTGCCATTTGAATCTTTCCCTTGTAGGTTTTCAAAGAGAATTCCTATGTAAGAGCCTAGGCTCTGATACCAAGTGAAATTCCACTTAGCAACCCAAGAGGGGGTGAATTGGGTTTCTTTTCAAATTTTAAGAATTTTGAAAACTTAGATTGCACTAGTTTTAGATTGAATAGTAAATCAAAAATAGTATTCAAAGCAATAGTGAAAACTTACCACACAAGAAGAGGTGAAGAGGCAAAGAAGCTTTGACACCAAGATTTTTATAGTGGTTCGGTCTTATCTCAAGACCTACTCCACTCTTCTCAAGTTACTCTCCTTGAGGATTCCACTATCTTCTCCAAGGAACTTAAATACGGCGTTCCTTCCGCCTTGTACAAATCGAGCTCTACGCTCCAAGGGTCTTCTACGGCGCCCTTTGTGCCAAATACAAAGAAGATGAAATGAAAAAGCTTGCTTGCCTCTAGATAGGCTAATTTAAGGTAAAGCTCACTCACTCTCACAAGAACAAGATTGAACAAGTGAAGGTCCTAAGGTCTCTCAAGAATAATCTAAGGTAAATGGCACAAGAGAGAGATGGAGAGTGAAGATCTTCAAGAGAAGGAGAACAAATGGCTTTTTGTGCTCTTGAAATCTTTGTAATGTCCTTGGGTAGAAAACCCAAGAGTCCCTAGGTTCATATAAATAGAGGGGACAAAAAAAGACAAAATATTCGCACCCCAACGGTCGTCTCGGACTCCGGGCTCGGAGCTCCGAGCGGCTAATTTTTTTGAACCTGGAACAATTCTCGGAGTTCCGAGAATTTTCTCGGAGTTCCGAGCTCGGAGCTCCGAGAATATTCTCGGAGTTCCGAGAAGCCTACGGCCAGCAGATTTTCCTTATATTTTGCTGATTTTGTTTGGGCTTTTGGAACTTTGATTTTTCAAGATAAATGGAGTGTCATGAGGGTCCAACAATGTTGAGACACCACTATGAACATTCACAAACCCATTAAATTCTATCTAGGTTGATTTTAACTCTCCTTTGTGCCATAGACCTAGACTAAACATTGAGGACCGTTTACATTCTAAATTTACTTGGTCTTCAATCTTGTTGGCACCTTGTAGAGGCTTTGACATGTCTTCACTCAACTCCATTGATGCTTGAGTTGATTTGCCATTCTTGTGCTTGAGTTCAACCTCGAGTTCAACCTTGAGTTCAACCTTGTCATGCACTCTTGAGGATGGTACACTGTGAACATTATAACTTTGCCAATGGAAATCATTAGTGTATAAAACCTTTAAAACAAATTTAGTTTGTTAATCATCAAAACAATTCAATAGGAGTACTTGTTGAACCCTTGGGCTAACACACCCAAACCGCCATAACATTATCACTTGGATTGTTACGTTTTTTTTGGACTCCACTCTTGGAAACGAGACTCCGACTCTTGGAGATGAGTACAAGGAAACGTGTGCCTCTTTTACTACTATTAATCCAGCCCCTACAATTATGGAACATGGAGTATTTTTTCTTCTTCGCTTCGTGAATCACACGGGTTGCCTTACTAGTATATATAATGACAACGGGAATCCCATATGATATGAAGAATTAAAGAAGTGAGATCCTTATTTTCCGCTCCGTGAGTTGGCCTGCAAATTTGACTAATCGTTGTGATTGGAGTCGCATTATATTAAGAATTAGAGAAGAGCTATCCTAGCCTTCCACATGTTGAGTCGGCCGGCAAATTTGATTAATCCGCATATGCTGTGATTTGAATCCCCGTAATACTAAGGATTAGAGAAAACATATTCTTACTTTCCACATGGTGAGTCGACCTAACAAATTTGACTAATCTGCTTATGGTGTCAATGGAATTCCACACTTTTATAAAAGAACTAGATGAAACCTACCTCTGGTTTCAGAAGGTGTGTGTCAGCCAACAATTAAGCTTTGGCTTATCAAATAAAGGTCTCTCTCTATAGGCATTTTGCTAGACTTATGGTTGTAGTTCATCTGAACGGTTCTGATCACACGAGGCCAAAGTGGAGGCCAATAAATTTCAGTAATGAGCGTAAAGTAAAACTAAAAGTAACTTTTTTAAAATTGGGAAAAATACAGATACACCCCCTCTAGTTTCTAACACTTTCAACTCTAACGCTGACTTTCAAAACGTGACAAGTACTCCCCCTGAAGTTACAATGGATTTTTTTTATGGTGACGGAGTAGACGACGAGGCGGAAATGACCAAAATGCCCTCGTCTTCCCCAACTGAAAATTAGGGTTTTCATACTTGAAAACTGAAAAATTAGGGTTTGATTCAAAAGATTAGGAACACAGACTTAAAGCTAGAGGCTCAATCAATGTATATTAAATGATAAAGCATTCGGGCAAAGTATTCTCCAATAAAATTATGCTGCTTTAGGGTTTGATCAATGAAAGCCAAAAACCAGCAATATGAAAAAAAAATAGTAAAGAAAATGCAGAAATTCATAGCCCTACCGACAGGCACCTAATCAACAATGGAAACATAACCAAAAAAATGAAATCAACATTGAAAGGTGAAAACGAACAGTCAATAAAATTAAATACGAGAAAAGGGAAAATAAATCCTAATCTAAACCTCCA
The DNA here is from genome assembly GCF_043159265.1 of Tasmannia lanceolata. NCBI lineage: Eukaryota > Viridiplantae > Streptophyta > Magnoliopsida > Canellales > Winteraceae > Tasmannia > Tasmannia lanceolata. The sequence continues at coordinate 30,188,030 of NW_027518695.1, read as the reverse complement.
CAAAATATGAGATAAATCTGAAATTTTATCAAAGTCAACAAATAAGAAGCAAGAATGCCATGGGCGATGTAGTAGATGACGCCAAATGCAAGAAAAGGGAAACCCTAGAGAGAGATCCCATCAGATAACAAGAAGCAAAATTGACCCAGAGAAAGGTGAGGTTTGAGGCATAGGAGGGTTTTGGGAGAGAGAGAGAGAGAGAGAGAGAGAGAGAGAGAGAGCAGCCAGGTGGGGAAGAGAGACGCGTAGGGAGAGAGTGTGTGTATGTGTCTACCCGAGGAAAAGTTTGGAAGGAAAAAAACTTTACCGATTTTCTCCTTTGCCATATGTAGTAACTGTATAGTTTTAAATGACGCTAAGGGGCGTGCGAGGGAGCAGAAGGTATTTGCATATGAGAGAGAAAGCACCAGATATATCGAGAGAAAAAAATAAAAAAATTCTCTTTTTTCCTCTGGCTATATATATATATATATATATATATATATATAGAGAGAGAGAGAGAGAGAGAGAGAGAGAGAGAGAGAGAGAGAGAATAGAGTTCCTAAGGGTGCCCTCATATAGCTTATATGAGGCGGCTCTCACAAAACATAAGGGGCCCACATTGTTAGGATGATCCAAAGCATTCATTTGAAAGGCCCCATCATAGATGGGGTGTGTACAAAAAAATCAGCTCCAAAGGATCATCCCAACCCTTCAAACTGTGGAGGCAAAAATGGACAGATTTGTGAAGGTTTTTACACGTCCATTTTTGCCTCCACAAATCGTAGGGTTGGGTTGATCCTATGGAGCTAATTTTTTGCGCAAAACCTATCTATGTGAGGGCCCATCAAATGAATGGTTTGGATCACCCAAACAATGTGGGGCCCACTGTATTTTAACCCGTTGGTGTAGCTATGTTAACTACACGAATGTGTAGCTACACTTTTCTCTCTCTCACTCTCTCTCTCTCTCTATATATATATATATATATAGAGAGAGAGAGAGAGTAAAGGTTCTGCGCTCGAGTGCAGAAACAAGGGTGGGCCCACACTGTTGGGGGGATCCAAAGCATTCATTTGATGGGCCCTTTCATGGATAGGGTGTCTACAAAAAATTAGCTCCATTGGATCATCTTAGGGTGTTCATTTGTGGAGTGAAAAATGGGCAGATTAGTGGACATATAGTATCTGTCCATTTTCAACCCCACAAATGGACACCCTAGGATGATCCAATGGAGCTGATTTTGGGTACACACCCCATTGGGTACACACCCGATCCCTGATGGGGACTTTAAAATGAATGCTTAGGATCACCCCAACAATGTGGCCCCACCCTTGTTTCCTGCACTCGAGCGTAGATATGCTATCTGCGTTTGAGCGTAGGAACCCTTTACTCATATATATATATATATATATATATATAGAGGAAAGTGTTGGTGAGCTTAAGCTCACCAAACTTATGGTGAGCTTAAGCGCCCAAATCACATGGGTCCCACATTTTTTGTGGTGATCCAAACCATTAATTTGCAAGGCCCTATCATAGATAGGGTGTGTACCAAAAATCAGCTCCATAGGATCATCCTAACCCCTCCATTTGTGGAGGACAAAAATGGGCAGATTTGTGGACAAATAATGTCTGTCCATTTTGACCTCCACAAATGGATGGGTTAGGATGATCCTATGGAGCTGATTTTTGGTACACACCCTATCTATGATAGGGCCTTGCAAATGAATGGTTTGGATCACCACAGAAAATGTGGGACCCATGTGATTGGGCGCTTAAGCTCACCATAAGTTTTGGTGACCTCACCAACACTTTCCTCATATATATATATATATACTTGCGATGCACGGGCCGACAAAGAACTGTACGGACCACATCATAGGTTGATCTAAACTGTCCATGTGATGGAACACAACATAAATAGGTTGTGCCCCCAAAATCATTTCCATAGGCTGATCCTAGCCCTCCAATCTATAGAGGTTTCCATAATATGTTGTTCCTCTTAAATCGGATGGTTAAGATCATCCTATAGAATTTTGTATTAAAAAAGCATAAAGGAGGGGGGTAAGATTGAAATTATGTGGCTTTAATGGATGCCTTTGTTAAAAAGCATAAAGGAGGGGGTAGGATTGAAAATATGTGGGTTGAATAGGTGCCTTTGTTAAAAAAAGTAAAAAAAGTGATGTGTAATTCTCATAGAATTTTCAAATAATTCAAAAAATCCATTCATTTTCTCTTTTGCTATATATATATATATATATATATATATATATATATATATATATATATATATATATATAATGACGATCAGGGAAGCCTTTAGGAGTCGTCGGAACATCCCCCCGGGTGGCTCTCAATTGTCGTTCCTCCTTTGTGAATGTGGTACAAACCTCGAGCCACTGGCAGAATCTTACCTGGCATGTTTAGATGGAGGCTATTCCGCCATGGAAGTCTTTGATTCTCTTGGGATCTTTAAAATCTGCCGTAGAAGATCTTTATTCTCTTTTGGGCAAGGAGTTGGTGCAGACAGACCCCCTTGGTCTCTTTGGCCCCCACCACGTTCACATGCTAGTTCCCTGGGGAGTTTGGAAGAGTGGGACACAAGAGGGAGAAGACTGGATTTCGGAGCTAGGAAAACTCCTGGCCAAAGAGCAGAAGTAAATCGAAGACCAGGATTGAATGGGAGTGACTGGATGCGCATAAAATGCAGCTACTGAAATTTTGGTTCGCGCACCTCATGCAGGAAGTGTGCTGAACTGCGTCACAAAGAGAACTTTAGCTTAGCCTGGAGACCCAAAAAGATCCCATCTGCAGATGGTGGTGAAATCATTTGATGTTTGGAGGTGCCGGGCTCTGTGGTGGAAGATAAAAAGAAGAACCTCAAATGCTGCCTTATCGGAACTTTAAAATCTGGTTCATGGCTTCTAGAAGAAGTTTGGGCCTGGGCTAAACTTTTTTGGGGCCTCCCAGAGTTGGATAAGCCGTTTGCCATTAGTACCGTGGACATTCTATTCCGATTCATCTTCGAATTTCAGGCATCTTTGATCCTTCGTCGTGAAGGCGAGGCTTTTGGAGGGTATCTCTTGTCTCTCTAGCCTTGGTTCCCTGCCTACGACACGGGCGATAGAACGGCACGGCTGCGATTTTATGATATTCCTTTTCATGCGTGGGCTGCTTCCACGATGGAGACTCTAGGATCACATTTGGGCCAGGTTCTTGAATCACAACTTTTTGGGAATCACTCTCACTGTTTGGTGTATGCTTCTGCCTTAGTCATGTCCCCTTTGTGGAAATCTATTCCTCGGTCTATCAATTTAAAGGTGGACTCCAATATTTTCTCGGTGGGAGTTAAAGTGGTTTCAGAGGACAGTATAAATTCACTTGCAATGTCGGTGGTGGGAGAGGCCAGTCGTAAAGACAATTTGCCTCCTTTTGAGGGATCTGCCCAAATTTCTGATGATGTAGGGTCATCGACGGACCGACGGTAGACTTACCAGAAAAGGTGGCAGAGGTCAGTGGTAGTAGACCGGCGCCGACAGTGGTCCCCAATTCAAATTTTGAATTCCCCACCTACCACCTTCCCCCCTGAGATTGTGTCAGGAAGTAGGGAGGCTAGGATTAGGGGCTCTAGGGGTCTGCCAATTGCAAGGAAACCACCGTTGCTACTCCCACTTGGCAACAAAAGGAAAGGGGACGAAAAGAAGCTGTTGACACGTGGTACTAAGTCGGCAAAAGATCTAAAGGTGCTGAAATTAAAAAACAGGTTTCACATGGCAAGGAAAAGTGATGAGGTAAAAAACAATCGCTCAGGAAAAGGTAAAATTAGGAAAGGTCTTGGGAAGGACGCTTGTGTCTTGGCGACACATGGAGGGTTATCATTACTTAATAGAAAGCTTACGCACTTGCACAGAAAAAGGGAAATTAGAAAAAAGAAGCGTGGCTCGGAAAGTGTTCTCTATTTTCAAACCCCTCAAAAATCGCCTTCTTCAAGTATGTCTTGCAACGATCATTTCGAGTACACAAGCAATCCAGCTATTGGGGTAATAACCTTAGTTAATAACCTTAGTTAACGAAGACTTAGAGCTTCTGAAAAATCTGAAGTACAATGAAAAGTTGGCGAGGAAGGTGTTACCCACACCGGCTGAGGTTCTGCTCTCCCCTCTGAAGAAACAATCGGTTAAAGAAAGGGTAGCAGGCGCTCGAAATTCGGGCTCGTCCCCTTCTCGGTCCACCTTGAATAGTGAGGGGGAACTTCACACCCCCCTTCGTAATCTGCCCATCTTTAGTAAGATCCTGGATAAGGAGAGGTTAACTCGAAGGCGTCTGTGGGAAGAGGAAAAGCAATCAGATATCTCTTGATAGGTTTTTAGGCGTCAATCATTGGACTTTTATCAGAATCTAGATCAAGGGATTCCAGTAACGGAAGATATTCAGTGAGCAGGGCTGCCTAACGACGGCACTGATAAGGGTAAAGATCTTCAATTACCATCAGCAGCTGTCGATCCTGGGCACCCTGAATTGGAGAGTTTTAATGAATTCTTAGTGATGGGAGATCCCCTTGGGATCTCTTATTAGGAGAACATAGTCAAGACCAGGGAGATGTTCTTGGGATCACAATCCAAAGTTGTAAAAGATTGAGTCGATGGAGCAAAGGAATGAGAGAATAAGGGTGGCCCAGAGGAAAAGTAGTAGGAAAAGTGTAAAGAGGATTGGGAAGTAGGAAATTGATAGGGGAGGTTAGTCGAAAAGTAAAGAAACATATCTCCAGTTCAGGAAAACGGATTTGTTTTTATGAAAGATTAGGTTGGATTGAATAGCTTGGGGAAGTGCTATGCTAAGCAAAGGCGTAGTTTACACGCTTGAGAATTGGAAAATGTTTCCCTCTAGGACTTACTGAATAGAATAGACAAGTTACATAACCAGATTTTAGTTTTATTACATTAGTTTGAGAGCTGATCCCTATTGCTCTGTTTTGTCCGGCTAATCTAGCTAGTCTTTACTGGGGAACTAAGAGTTTGGAGGGAATGATCTCAAAGGGGACAACTGCATTTATCTCCCCAGTCTTGCTAGTCGATGCTCTCAAGGATCTAGGCTGATGGCCAGATAGTGAGTAGTGGCATAGTTTCTCATAGGTGGTACACATTAGGGGGTGGGAAGATATTGTAAAGAATACAATGTTGTGAAGTACAAGGGTGCGTATAAACCACTGCCAATACCTTGTTTATCTCTTCTGGACTGGTGCTGGTATGTCGGCCCAGTCCACTTTAATATTTTGTAATGCAGGATGGGACTACTGGTCCTGACTGCTATCTTAATATTAATGAAATGTGTCAACTTTCAATATATATATATATATATATATATATATATAGAGAGAGAGAGAGAGAGAGAGAGAGAGAGAGAGAGAGAGAGAGAAAACTGTTGGTGCACTTAAGCTCACCATTGTTTTGGTGCGCTTAAGTTGTTATAACGCCTCCCATTCGTTTAAATGTTTGGGTCCCACTGGGTCCCGCTTAAGCGCACCAATGGGAGGCGTTATAACAACTTAAGCGCACCAAAAAAATGGTTCGCTTAAGCTCACCAACAGTATATATATATATATATATATATATATATGAGAAAAGGGTTCCTGAGGTTAACCTCATATAGCTTATATGAGGTGGCGCTCACAAAACATAAGGGGCCCACATTGTTAGGATGATCCAAAGCATTCATTTGAAAGGCCCCATCATAGATAGGGTGTGTACAAAAAATCAGCTCCATTGGATCATCCTAACCCATCCAAAAGTGGAGGGCAAAATGGATAGACACTTTTTGTCCACAAATCTGCCCATTTTTGCCTCCACTTTTGGAGGGGTTAGGATGATCCAATGGAGCTGATTTTTGGTACACACCCTATCTATGATGGGGCCTTGCAAATGAATGGTTTGGATCATCCAAACAAAGTGGGCACCTTATGTTTTGTGAGCACCACCTCATATAAGCTTATATGAGGTTAACCTCAGGAACTATATTCTCTCTCTCTCTCTCTCTCTATATATATATATATATATGTATATATATATATATATGTATATATATATATATATATATATATATATATATATATATAGCAGAAGAGAAAAGGAGAGAATTGTTTGAATTTCTCCAAAAATTCTAATAGAATTACACATCACGTTTTTTGACCTTTTTTAACGAAGGCACCCATTCAACCCACATATTTTCAATCCTACCCCCTCCTTTATGCTTTTTAACAAAGGCACCCATTAAAGCCACATAATTTCAATCCTACCAACCCTCCTTTATGCTTTTGTAATAAAAAAAGTGGACAAAGGCAACATAATGACGTTTTTTCTTTGCAAAATTCGGATTGGGTACATAGGTTACATAATACTACGGATTTTTGTGAACATATTACATAATACTCCAGATTCAAGTTGCCTTTCAAAATATTGACGAATTCCGGGCACCCTAAGAGGAACAACATATTATGGAAACCTCTATAGATTGGAGGGCTAGGATCAGCCTATGGAAATGATTTTACGGGCACAACCTATTTCTGTTGTGTTCCATTTCCATCACATGGACGGTTTGGATCAACCTATGATGTGGTCCGTACAGTTCTTTGTCGGCCCGTGCATCGCACGGGGTTTTTTACTAGTGTGTGTGTGTGTCATTCTCATTTCTTAGAAACAAATCTGTGAAATATTCAGTCTTTTTCTTGGGCCCACTATGTTATCCGCCCTACCCTGTAAACTACTGCTTTGTATCATGTTGCATGTAGATGATATCCTCATACTAAATATAAATTTGAGATAACTTTTGAAAATCCATTCCGTTGGTATGTAAACCAATGGGCCAGTAGCAAGCTCGATTACTGGTTATGGATCTTAGGCATTTCTAGTTTACTAGATCTCTGAAGCATGAATATCTAACATTGAAGAATTCTATCATTACTTTTTTATTTGATTTTCCTGTAGTTTACATGGTTCTTAGTTATTTCACTGTCTATAGTTTACATTATATTAATTTATCGTCACTAGCTTTCAAATCCATTCGACTGTTGTGCTTGTTTCAGTACAAAGCTGCTAAAGCATGGACTAAATGGGAAATGATGACTGCACATCTTCTTCCGAATGAAGAGAACATCAAAAGAGGGGACATCGACATGTTTTCATTGGTAAATTGTTTTTTCATGCCAAACATTATCAAGTGCTTCTAGTCATGGATTTAAATTTCGGTTTCGTTTTCGGTTTCGGATATGTCCGAAACCGGAATTTCGGGTAAAAAATCAAAGCAAATTTCATTATTGTACTGAAATTTCAGCCAAAACTTTGTAAACAAACTTAAAAAATCCCAATTTTCTGAAATTTCATACTCTGGCAGAAATTTCGGGTTTGGGTGATTTCGGTTTCGGTCCCAAACGAAATTTAAAACCATGCTTCTAGTTACATCTCTCTGGCATCTCAATATAAAAATTAATTGTACTCTTTATAATGTAGTCTCGTTAATATGGATCCATGTGACGTAAAATGTATGAGAGTTGTTTTGACCAAGCATCCATGTGACTTTAATTCTCGAACGCTAGTGTCAGGCTCAAAAGCTTTTGGCGGTCCCATTGTTGTTGTACATGTTCAAGCATATATAGTCCCCATTTGCACCAAATTCAATGTTTGTAGGTAATTGTATATTCCTTAGCTTATCACCATTGGCCAAGCAACGCAGGTTTTACAAACCAAGGAAGCAGGATTCTTCCTTGGGAGTGGGGAACCGTGATTCCCCGGTTCGCGAATCCGAAATGGGAATCTTCTCAAATCCCAAAAAACTAGGAATCCCGGTTTGGATTTGCTGGAAACCCGATTCCCACTTTTGGGAATCGCGGTTTATGATTCCCTGGAAACGCGATTCCCACTTTTGGGAACCACAGTTTAATGTTATGTGAAACGTGATTTTCCGGCGATTCCCCGGAGATTCCTCTGCGATTCCAACTCCCCAACGATTCCTGGCGAATATCCGGTGACTCTCTGGCAACTCTCCGGTGACTTCACGATTCCCGCTTCCGATCATTCCGAGAGCCTTCGATTCCCGCTTTCGATTCCCGTTTCGGTTCCTTCTTTCGATTCCCGTTTCGGTTCCTTCTTTCGATTCCCGCTTTCGATTCCCACTATGGCAACCTTGTTACAAACTATTGGAAGATGTGTTACTACAGTATTCAAACAATCGTTTCGATCTGTAGTACCAGGTTATTAATAATGAGAGTCCAGGTATTACCATCAATGCGACCTTTTATTGACTATTCTTGTTGCAAAGAAACCAAGATGCTTTGAGGAATACCCTTATTGATTATAATGTGTACTTCAATATCTATTCCAATCTTGGGGGCTTACCTACCTGGGGGACTTTATTTGGTGCTCTAGTAGCGCTAGTCCTATTTCAAAATTTTAAAGCATTTTACATCAACGCTAGGGCTATTTTACTCTTTTCTTTTTCTTCTTAACAATTGTATATGTGCATATGTATATATACACATGTAAATACATACACATATAGACACACAAATATATATATATATATATATATATATATATATATATATATATATATATATATATATATATACACACACACACACACACACACTAGGGGGACAACCCGTGCGATGCACAGGTGGGAAGTTATTTTAGATCCAAAAGAAATCGTGAGAAATAAAAAAATCAATAAAATAATGGCCGAACCTAATTCCACAAACAAAATCCAAATTATTTTGTCATTTGGATAAAAGAGATCTATCAAGCAAAAAAATGCGTAATTTTAGTACCCAAACTAATTTAAGATTGGAGAAAATGTTCACATCATTAACTTCCTTTTTTTTTTTTTTTGAATGGTAACTGATATATAAATAAAAGGGGAACGACCGAAAGGAAACCTCCCGCCCCCCCACTAGGTCAGAACTACACACAGGAAAAGAAAAAAGAAAACAGAAAACATTACAATAAGAAATTAAGGGGGAAGAAAGTCATAAAGCTCCAGAGACTGCTTTATCACACCCGCTTTAGCCAAACTATCAGCGATTGCATTGGCAGATCTCCTAATATGAAGGAAATCCACCGAACATCCGACCGAAATATCCTTTATTTCATCGAATAAATGAAGAAATCTCCAAGGAGGATTTACCGAACCCTTAAGCCACCGAATGACATTTACAGAGTCTCCTTCCACGATAGTGTTTGCTACCCTCTCTCTTCCTAACATTAGGATTCCTTGATAAGCGGCTCTGACTTCAGCTTCAGTAGAATCGGCGACTCCTATCGGCCCGGAAAAAGCCTGCACAACATTCCCCTCTGAATTCCTTAATACGCCCCCGATCCCAGCTGGACCAGGGTTACCCAAGCTTGATCCGTCAAAATTCAGCTTAGAAAAGACTACTGGAGGATTGACCCATTGCTGAGCGATTCTATGGGTGGGTATTTGACTGTTGCAGACCACTGTCCATCCCGCCCACAAGTCGAAAGCCGAAACAAATTTGAACAAGGGCAAAGACCTTGCCCAAGAAATCGATAAGACAACTACTTTGATATATAGGCAATAGGAAGAAGATGAAAGCCCCTCGAAGATCCGATTGTTTCTTTCCGACCATAAAACCCACAGCGTAGCCAGAAATGAAATCGACCACAACACTTTACCTTTTGACCTCCATGGATTAAACGCCCACCCCTCAAATAGATCCTTAACTTGGGAAGGGAAAACCCACTCGATGCCGAATCTCTCCAGAACCCGTCCCCATACCACTCGAGCGACTTTGCAATGGATAAATAAATGCTCCGCCGATTCTTCTGCTTCGAGACACATAGCACAATGATTGACTATGATCATATGCCTAGCCCTCAAAAACTCTACCGTTTGAATACGTCCTTGAATCACCTTCCACCCGAAAAAACATATACTAGGAGGAACCTTCATCTTCCACACTTTTGCCACATACCGATTTGCCGCACTCGGATACAGGCCTTTGTGGAAAGATTTTACCGAAAAATAACCCGATGTGTCCCACACCCAAATCCTTTTATCCGTCCCAGATGGACTAATGTAGTTGTCCTCCAATATCTGAAAGAAAGAAACCAACGATAACAATTCCCTGTCGAAGAAATTTCTGCGGAACAACGGCTTCCATATCACCTTATTGGCCCGAAACTCAAAACAATCTTTGACTACAGCTTGTTTGTCCCTGGCCACCACATATAAATCAGGGAACAAGTCTTTTAGAGGTATGACGGAACACCATACCATATTCCAAAAAGAAATTCTATCCCCCGAGTATACTCTATATCTTATGCCGCGGTCGAAACATGGACTCAAACGCATAATATCCCGCCACAGTGTCACTCCAGGTTTGTTGAATCGATTAAGAGAACTCCAATTTCCCACGCCTGTGCCATATTTACCACCAATCACTTTCGCCCATAACTGAGTCTGTTCTTCGCCAAACCTCCACAGCCATTTCCCTAGGAGAGCGTCATTAACCTGTTTGATCTTACGAATCCCCAAACCTCCGCCGAGTACCGGCTTGCAAACATCTTCCCAGGAAACCAAAGATAAGCTCTTTTTATCTTTTGAACCTCCCCACAAAAACCTCCGCTGGATCAATTCGATTTTCTTTGCAATAGAAACAGGGCACCTGAATAATGATAATTGGTAAATAGGAAGATTCGACAGCACGGCCTTGATCAAGGTCAATCTGCCCCCAATTGATACCAAATTCCTTTTCCATGAATCTAGTCTCCGTTCGATTCTTTCCACAATTGGTGCCCACGCCCCTATTTTCGGTCTGCCACCTCCCAACGGAAGCCCAAGATAAGAAGAAGGGAACCTATCCAAAAGGCATCCCATTAGATGCGCCAAAGTCTTTGCTTCCTCCTCCCCCACATTCACATCATTAACTTCCTCTTAGTTCAGAAACCAAGAACCTATGTTGATTGTATATGTCGATGATATCATTATCATAGGTAGTAATTCAGGGGGAATCCTGAATCTGAAGGCTTTCTTACAAAAGGAGTTCACTACAAAAAACTTAGGACGTCTCAGATATTTCCTTGGGATAGAAGTGGCATACTCCTCTAGTGGTTTGTCTCTATCACAGAGAAAGTATGTTTTGGATTTGTTGGAGGAAACATGAAATCTTGGTGTAAAACCTGTGTCTGCACCTATGGATCCCAATGTCAAACTAGTTCTAGAAGAATGGGACTTGTTGGAGGATACTGGTAGGTATTGAAGACTCGTGGGCAAGCTTATATACCTTATTGTGACTCGTCCTGATATATCCTATGCTGTTGGCGTAGTCAGTCAGTACATGACGTCCTCTCGTACTTCACACTGGAGTGCAGTAGTTCAAATCCTCAAATATCTGAAGGGTGCACCAAGAAAGGGCTTATTATTCAAAAGACATGGTCATATGCGAATTAAGGGATTTTCTGATGCTGATTGGGCTGGATCTCCTGTAGATAGGAGATCGACTACTGGGTATTGTAGTTTTGTGGGAGGCTACCTAGTATCTTGGAAAAGTAAGAAGCAGGACGTCATCGCAAAGTCAAGTGCAGAGGTAGAATACAGAGCTATGGCTCACACGAGTACACAGAGATTATCTGGCTGAGATCACTCCTGTCCGAGATTGGTATTGTATCTTCTTCACCCTCACAGTTGTACTGTGACAACAAGGTCGCCATTTATAACGCGACAAACCCAGTTTTCCATGAGCGAACAAAGCATATCGAGGTCGACTGTCACTTCATACGTCAAAGGATTCAGAAGGGGGAGGTATGTACTGTATTTATTCGATCTGTAGATCAATTGGCCGATATGTTCACAAAACCGTTGAATAAGGCAAAGCTGAGCGATATTTGTAACAATCTAGGAATGTTTAACTTATACATTCCAGCTTGAGGGGGAGTTTTAGAATAGGTCTAGCCTAATATGGGCATTATGGTCATTTGTAGTTAATCTGTTATATAAATATTTAGTGAGGGGGAGTTATCTCTCTAACTCACATTTTCTCCTTAATCTCTCTTAACAGATACATATGAAAATGATAAAAATTTATGCTTTTTTTTTCAATGACAAAAAATTATGATGAAATTTCAGAAAATGCTAGAAAATCTATTTAAAACGGGGAAACTTAACCTTTTAGATTCAAAATATTAAAAAAATAATAAATAATATTTGAAAATCATAAAAAATTAGAATGGACAAGGAAATTTAAAACAGGGAAACTTAACCTTTTAGATTCAAAATATAAAAAAATAATAAATAATATTTGAAAATCATAAAAAAATAGAATGGACAAGGCAATTATTTAAATTACACAACTCATATTATTGTAGTATTATATACTGTATTTTATAATATTATGTCTATTTTTAGTTTTATTAAAAATTTGAAAAAATCATGGACCTTTCAGAAAAGCTATTTTAGATTCAAAATATTAAAAAAAAAATAAACAATATTTAAAAATTGTAAAAAAAATTAGAATGGGCAAGGAAATTTTATTTTTTTTTGAAAAATGACAATATATTCATATTATGCATTACAAGCAGAAGGGACCAGGAGTCCCCCTTGGTACAAAATTTAAGAGGCATAGAACCTGATTCATATGCACAAGTTAAGAGATTTTAGAGACCTACTGGGTCTTCAAAAAAACATTACATATCGGCTAAACAGCTATTCTCACCAAAGACCTACATTCTCCACACCTAAACATTCATGGGCCAAACCAAAGACCCATTGACCTTGGCATGTCAAAGATTATCAGAGGATAATTCCTCAAGCCGCGAAGGACGAAAGTCCCTCAAGCACACTCAGATAATCCCATTACCACCCAAATTCGTCAATTAGAGTAAAGAGTTCAATAACTGGAGCAATAAAGACTTCCCAAACTCCTCCTTCCAACACCCTTCCAAAAAGCAATTTCCCACCAAGACAACCCTCAAGAGCCCACCAGAAACTATTTACACCGTAAGGAAATCCCCTAATTTCTTCAGAGCTTTGAGCTCCCTACCACCCCTGCCTGGTGTCTTCCCTTCTTCAGCCACGTGTCGTTTCTCTATGTCAAGGAGCATCTCTTCGCTTCTCTACATTTTCCTCAAAACTAATTCCCAGAATAGTGCCCATTTTTGACATCTCGTCAAATTCCTCTGAGAATGCCTGCTTCTCTTTTTCTAGCAACTCTACATTTTCTCCCACCGAGGCATGCTCAGCCCTTTCAAGACATCCTTTAATCTTCCCACTGAGATTTGCATCTGTAGAATCTCTACACTGACCAGTCTCTTGAGACGGCCTCTAACTGACTTCATCCTCCCAATCCTCTTCTAAATCCGACCCCTCTTCCAAGGCTTTCTTCTATTCCGCCAGAGCTTTTTTGAAATGGAGAAGGAAATTATTTAAATTACACAATTCATACTATTGTAGTATTATATACTGTATTTTATAATATTATGACTATTTTTATTTTTATTGAAAATTAAAAAAATTAAATGAAAATCTAAAAACTCAGGCATGTGCAAATTTAGCCATGCCCTGTTATACCTAAAATTTATGTTATATTTTCTCACTATTTTCTTTCTTTGTTATAATTTTTTTATAAAATGTTTATAAAATGTTAAATAATCATTTTAAACAAGAAACTATCTTTCATTGCCATTTAGTGTATTAGTGGTATTCTATACCAATATGTGTTTTATAATTATATTTCTACGAGTTGCATGTGAAATGTGGTGTATGTAACTATGTATTATGTATAAATATTTATATCAATTACATGTGTAACGTGGTGTTGCTAAATTATTAGACATGCGTGACAACGCATGTCACTAGGTGTTCAATTTTAAACCATTATGAGTGTTTTCTTGCACATGTCATATTTTATAGTGTGTATATGTGCTAATTCTAGCATTCCTTGAAGTTTCATCATAAATATCTATCATTTGAATATGTTTACATACACTTTCGTGATTTTACAGGATTTCTATTGAAATTTCCATATGAAACTGGCATGTCTCTATTTCCATCACGACCAAAGCAGAGACTGAAACCAAAACCTGAAACCTTTAGGAAGAAAAGTGTACAAAAGGAGTTTGTAGGACAATTCTTTCAATGGGCACGAGAAGAATGACACTTGTTTTATTCTATGTGAGTGATTATTATAACTAATGGAGCCAACGATGAAATTCTAAGGCTTAATGACAATCTGAAAGAATATTTCAACATGAAGGATCTTGGAAAACTAGTACATAGATGTGGTGGTAGAAAGAAGGTAAAAAAAATTGGTCTTACTGCAACATACGTATGCTTCAAGCCTGTTGAAAGATTTTGTTTGTCCATCTGCGATATGGTAGGTAGGTGCATTACATTATGTAACACTCCCCGATATAATTTTTGCAATTAATCAGGTGTGTCAATTATCCATTTAAAAAAATAAAATCAGGTGTGTCAATTACTTGCGATTGAGCCTCTAGCTCAGTTGGTCAAGGCATTGTTCTTCAGCCTTGAAGTCGGGGATTTCAATCCCAGCTTACTGCCCAAAAAGGATGTGTCAATTATTTCATGTCCCTCGCGAGGAACATTTGTGAGCAACTAAATGTATTATGATGTATCTAAACATACATTTGATTATGGGTGGTATCCAATTCAAAGAAGTGGGCACATCAATATACTTGGCTATAGATATACTGATTGGGTTGTGTTGATGCCAAAATCTGGATCTTTGATCGAATAGCTGGTAGAGGTTCTCTGCGGGGTATCTACAATCACAGAAAATGAGGCCAGGGGTCCCAAGCTTGATCCCGGACGACCACTTCCCCACTCAAGTCAGATTTTGCACCACGAGGTAATAATCCAACAAGACAATGAGAAATATAACAAGGTTATCAAGATTCAGAATGGGCTTTCTCTGGGTATTGAGTGGTAGGTAGGAGTAGAAGACGGGGGGGAAAGAAGGTTATAATGTTTAGGTAGACCTTTGTCCTCGTTTCTCGTTAGTAAGACCAAGCTGGAGGAGAGTTGAGTTCTATGAAGTCGGTAGAGTTCTCTCTGATTTATCCTCTTTAATGAGAAAGCTAGGAGAGAAATCGATCATTCTCTTCATGTAAATCCATGTCTTTTATGCTGGATGCATGCATTAAATCCCGGATTGTGCTCCACGTGGACCTAATTAACTTGGGATAAAGTGGACGCTCTTTACAATCATTTGGAGGCAAGTTTTATGAACCTGGATTGAATAATAGTAGGACACTACATCTAACCCGTCAGTAAGGTAATGTGTATGGCACGACAGATGTGCATGCAAAGGCATGGTGATGAAAGGAAGGAAGCGATGATCTTCTTGATGAGTAGATGACACGTGGCATGATCTTGGGGTAATACCAATTTTGTCCTGTCATATTGCCCCTACTCCCTCGGTCCATTGCGTGGATCGAGGAAGTAACCTCTCATTCTCCAAGAGATTCTGACGACTTTTGTACTTATGATGGTATGGGGATTTGAAACGACATGACTCTTAGTCGGCGATATCCTTTGGGAGATTTCAATGTAATAATGACGCACCGGTTGACTTCCAAACTAGGAGATGCCACGTGTCTCTGTCCGCCCGTATTCCTCTTCACGCGAGGGATTATTTATATGAAGGGTGTTGAAGGCTTCTGTATCCCTTCATATTTCAAAAACCACTTCTTGCTTCTCCAAACATCTTCAAAATGCCAACAATTTCCAGTGCTTTCTCATCCAACAAGGGCAAGGCTCCCATCATCAATGCCGACAGCTCTTCAGATGAAGACCTTATGCCACGCCCCCTGCTCCGAAGAAGGCTAAACTGGACGAGGGTGCCCCTTCCATTGCTGCACCTCTCCGCTCCCTCTCTCCCGGCCAAGGAGAGGTATCTATGGAAAAATACGTTTCTCGAGTGATTGCTTCACTATTCCGTCTCTTATAGGAAAGAGGTCAGGAGACCCGTCCTTAACAACCCTCAGAGCATGCTGAAAAACGGTTTATCAACGAAAATATAGAAAATGATCAGTCTTTAATGAATAAAGGGTTCTCAAACCAAGCCTTAACTATTACACTAAGAAAATTGCCTCAACAGAGCCAAGTTTAAAGTTTATGAGTTTCTAAAGTTCTGCAGAATTTAAAAAAAGGATTTTACCTACTGACCCTCACGAGAACCGGCACGGCCCCAATAGGAACTTCAGTTTCTTCTCCATCACAGGTCTCCCTCGGCTTCACATCCTCAGATGGAGGGCTCTCGTCGACCGCGACTTCACCCTCCGGAGAGTCCTCCACTACGCCCCTCTCGGAATAGTGAAGCAATCGCTCGAGAAACGTACCATAGATACCTCTCCTTGGCTGGGAGAAGGGGAGCGGAGAGGTGCGGCAACGGAAGAGGCACCCTCATCCAGTTTAGCGTTCTTCGGAGCAGGGGGCGTGGCATAAGGTCTTCATCTGAAGAGCTGTCGGCATTGATGATGGGGCCTTGCCCTTGTTGGATGAGAAAGCACTGGAAATTCTCTGCATTTTGAAGATGTTTGGAGAAAAAAAGAAGTGGTTTTTGAAATATGAAGAGATACAGAAGCCGTCAACACCCTTCATATAAATAAACCCTTGCGTGAAGAGGAATACGGGCAGACAGAGACACGTGACATCTGCTGGTTTGGAGGTCAACCGGTGCGTCATGGACCGAGGGAGTAAGGAGCAATATGATAGGACAAACTTGGTGTTACCCCAAGATCATGCCACGTGTCATCTACCCATCAAGAAGATCATCTCTTCCTTTCATCACCATGCCTTTGCATGTACATCCGTCGTGCCATGCACGTTACCTTGTTGACGGGTTAGATGGAGTGTCCTACTATTATCCAATCTAGGTTCATAAAACTTGCCTCCAAATGGTTGTAATTTGTAAAGAGGGCCCACTTTATACCAAGTTAATTAGATCCACGTGGAGCACAATCCGGGATTTAATGCATGCATCTAGTGTAAAAGGCATGGATTTACATGAAGAGAATGATTGATTTCTCTCCTAACTTTCTCATTAAAGAGGATAAACCAGAGAGAACTCTCCCGCCTTCATAGAAATCAACTCTCCTCCAGCTTGGTCTTACTCAGGAAAGGAGGACAAAAGTCTGCCGAGACACTATAACCTTCTTTCTCCCTAGTCTTCTACTCCTACTTACCACTTAATACCTAGAGAAAGCCCATTCTGAATCTTGGTAACCTTGTTATATTTCTCATTGTCTTGTTGGATTATTATCTGGTGGCGCAAAATCTGACTTGTGTGTCGAAGTGGTCGTCTGGGACCAAGCTCGGGACCCCTGACCTCATTTTCTGTGATTGTAGATACCTCGCAGAGAATCTCTACCAGCCGTTCGATCCCAAATCCGGATTTTGGCATCAACAAGTTGTAGACGGCGCTTTTGATGCCTTTATATTTTGAACCCATATGATCGCGCCATGTATGCGTGTTCCATCCTATGACAGGATGGGGATGTAGGTTCGTATGTGGCAAATCCATAACATAAAGAGACTCTAATCTCTTTCCCTTACGTTTTCTGTTTTTTCACAAAGTAAGGGTTCCGGCGAACAGAGAAGATTTCCGGCGAGTCTTTTGCTTTTTAGATGAGTTGAGTTGAGTAGGGGTATTCATTAGCCGGCCCCAACTACAAAGGCTTAGTTGAGTTGAGTAGTAGACTGAAGACATGCGTGACAACGCATGTCACTAGGTTTTAAATGTTGTTAAACCCTTATGGAATGCTATCTTGCTTATATCATGGTTCCCAAGTGTGTATTTGTGCCTATTCTAGTATTCCCTAAAGTTACACCTTAAAATTCTATCATTTTCGATACGTTTCCATGATTTTACATGATTTTCACTAAAATTTTCAACTGAAACCGAAATATTTACGTTTCCGTGGTGACTGAAATTTAAAACCTTGGTTGTAAATTTGTTCTTGCATTGAAATTTTCCTTTTGAATGATCGATTTGATTACTGATGATAAAATATTGAAAGGTTAAGATGTGATACCATATGTAATATCAAATTGTTTACCACTTTGAATCTATAGGCATCTATGTTTAGTAGCTTTGTGTTTTGGCAACACACTGGCTTTTCTTCCGCATCAAATGTTTCTCATCTTAGTTAATCTAACATGGATAGGGCCTTTGATGTGAATTTCATGTTGTCCATATTCGTTTTCTATATGCAGGCATTTGCACGGATCGAGAACCATTACTTTATAAACAAGGGATTTCTGCCTTCAGATTCATTCCTGTTGGATAATATTGACAAGATACGGCATATTAGAACTGTAATTGTGCAGGTAAATTCTTTACTCAGGTTAGCCACTTGTAATGGAAACTGTGTAATTTACAATGCTAACATGAGATGTATGATTGATTTTACAATATAATTTGAAGAACTTGAGATTGCTACTTGGTTCTTGCCTGGTAGTATGTTTGAAATTAGGGTTAACTACTCTGCCTAGGCATTTATTTCCTTCGAAGCATATGATAACCCATGGAGACAATAAATTTCATTGGAAATCTTTACTTTTTTAAGGGTGGTTGTGTGAAAAGGCAAACTTTTAAATTTAAACTTTTCAGACATTTATTTTTAGCTGGGGCTGGAAAATTCCTTATCTTAATTTGCTATTGTAAAGCATCTAGGTATTATGTTATGCATAAAAACATGGGCATTGATTTTAAAATGAAAAAACAAAAAAAAAAAAAGTTGGCAAAAAGAATTGTTGCAGCCTCTATTTTCTAATATGAATTTTCATTTGGGAACACCCGATTTGCATGAAAATGTGAGAATAGTGTAAATTGCATGTGTTGAGAGTTTGTGTGATTTAAACTTATCTTTATTTCAGCTATACTGCAGAGGAGTAATTTGTATTTTAATGGAATTGCAAAAATTTAAGAAAGTAGCAATTGAAAACAAGAATAAAATTAAAAATACTTGCTAGAACTGTTGGTTCATCCCTAGAAACAAAAACAAAGGCCTGCTAGTATGAATAGTGAGGTGAATAGTAAAAGGTGTTTGTTAAATATGAAAATCCAATGTACATATATGCTAAAACTCCCAACATCTAGTCTAAACTCATTTCGACTTCTCTTGCTTCTCCCTGCGGGTCGAGATGTTTTGGGAGGTAACAAGTATCATCGGCCCCCTCTTGATTTACATCAATTCCTCCTAGTTGGAAACAACTTGTCGTTGAGTTTGAATTGGGAAATCTGCTCACTCCAACATTGTAGAACTTTCAACGCTTGTGAATTCTTTGAGATGTACTATGGAAATACCTTCCATCAAATCGAATACTTGAAACACGGAATACCTACTTCCATAAGACGTCAGTTGTAATCTCCTAAAGTTTTTGTCCACGATGTTTTCCAGGATTACATATCTTCTCTAGGTAAAAATCTGTAGAATTGTCAAAGATAGTGTGTTCGAAAGCTGCACCTTCATCAAGTGTCTTGCTCAAAAGCTTCGAAACGTCGTCTAGTGTATTCATTATTTCTGTGTAGAGAGAAGCTAACCTGTAGAATCAACATCCACATCATCAACATATTCTTCATCATCTATTAATTGATTGTAAAAAAAATAACTTGTATTTTTCAATACTTTCATCGTCAAATTCTTCCTCTTTGAAAGTCTCTTCTTTGGAGTCTTCCTTTACCTTATTGTTGTATTCATCAAAGTTTTCCAACATATCCTTCTTGTCATAATGTAATATCCATGCTAGTTTGGAGCATATTCTTTCTTATCTCAATCAAGTCATCATCTTTTGTTTGAAATCTGAATCATTCTTCGGCAAGAACTGAAAACAAACTAGGTAAGAACCTAATCATTCTGAGTCCAGAACTAAAAAAAAACCAAACAATAACTAAAAGCCAGGCAAGAACCTAATTTATGTAAATCCACTACCAATCATTCTTAGGACACCTATAAATGACGAGAAATAGGATCCCAGCATTATCCCTTCTGGTTTGACACAAGAACTAAAAACAAACAAGAAGAACAATACAAGGGCCTGAAAATAAATCAAAATGCCTTTCTTTTCTTCTTCCATAGGGAAAAAGGAGCAAAACAGTATTTTTTTATGTGTCCTCCTCCTCCTCTCGTAGTCACACGAGTAGCGAACTCACTGTCACGACTTACAACTCACTAGGGAATAAGCAGAGATCTAAAATCAAACCGGTTGCCAAGAAGAAGCCTAGTCGAGATTAGGAAATTGATGATCTCCTACAGCTGCAAGAAGTAAGGATCAGGTCTCGATAACAAAACACACACACAAATAATTTTTTTTTGAAAGATGACTATTTCATTGATGCTATGAAAGATACATTAGGTACCAGAGGTCCTGACTTGCAATACATAGAATCAATAAAGGCTGGACAGGTATACACTCCTAGGTCATTAACAACATAAAGAACAAAGGTTATGAACTTGAATACTTGTCCAGGGCCTCCAGGACATCACATTTGCATTCCAATCCCCAAAATCCTAACCATCTACAAGGATCCTTAAACTCCTCCCCACAGCCCTTTATCAACACAGACTTATCAGCATCCTTCTACCCAAATGCCACAAAACTCATATCTTACTCCAGATATCTTTCGAATTGTGCATCACGCCATCACCACAACTTATCTATTCCGCACACTTCTCCAAATCATCCAATATATGTTGGATTAAAAAGTCCGGCACCTCAGAGAGATGACATGAACTAGCTTGATATTCCATTCCAGAAGGAAATGATAACTAACCAGGGCAAAACACAATCTCACCCAAAAGATCAAGAGGGTACAGGGATTACTTCAGCTTCACCCTTTGCTACGGTTACAAGGCTAGAAATATATGACCTTGCAGCTTCCCTCACCTCAATAACTGAGGCAATAGATCATTGGCACGATAAAATAGATAAGGACCGCTACAAAACTCCGAAGAAAACCTATGGTGGACCGACCATACAGGGACCAACTCAAACCAAACAAAGATAACTTCGATTCAAGAGACACGCTTCTAGGGAAGGCCCTAGACACGTGGCTAAAGAGCAAGGCTCCACCTACCAGGAGAACATAAATGTCAATGGCCCGCATTAGCTGCCAATTTGGATTTGCACATAGGGGACTGCACCTCAGGCTCGACCAATCCATTGAAAGGGTCACCAAGCCTGCCAAAACCCAAACAGGACTCAAAACCCGCATTGGGAAAGGCACCAGGAAAGACAGATTGGAAATTTGAAAACAAGCGGGGCCTCAGGGGACAACGAGGCCCCGACACAGATCATCGACGGGGACGGGATCCGAACTGACATCAAGGGGTCGCCGGACCAAGGGGCGGATA
The DNA here is from genome assembly GCF_043159265.1 of Tasmannia lanceolata. Taxonomy (NCBI): domain Eukaryota; kingdom Viridiplantae; phylum Streptophyta; class Magnoliopsida; order Canellales; family Winteraceae; genus Tasmannia; species Tasmannia lanceolata. The sequence continues at coordinate 30,166,665 of NW_027518695.1, read as the reverse complement.
ACCCAAAATCTGAAGGATCAAGGACTTCAATCCCAATTCTATAAACATGATTCAAAACTCTGATTCTGGCAAAAGAGCCTGAGAGAATCCTTCGAGGGGCTAGAATTTTCGCCGATACAAAACTCATGCAATGCTGATGTTTCTCCTCCATTTCGGTTTCTAAAACCCTTCCAAAAAGACTCCCTATAGCCTCCACGGTTGATATGGCCCAAACATGTAAGGGAATACCATGGAATTTAACCCATAGAGCTTCCTCATGTTGAACATATTCCTTATTCCACGGAACAAGCGAATTTAATTGCGTTTTCAAAATCTCAGGGCTGCTGGAAAGAGCTTTAGAGGCCTGTGCCTCAGATTCAAACATGAAGAGGATTTCATCTTCAGACAATATACATGGGCATTGGAGGGATGGGATACTCCAGGTTTTCTGCGCCCAAAGCCAAATGTCCTCTAGAGGTTGACTAGGGATCTTAACTTTATCCACAAGGCAAGCTTTTAGGGAAGCATTCATTTGAAAGTCCCCATCATGGATGGGGTGTGTACCAAAAATCAGCTCCATTAGATCATCCTAGGTTGTCCATTTGTCGGGGTGAAAATGGACAGATACTGTTTGTCCACTAATCTACCCATTTTTTCACCCCATAAATGGACACCCTAAGATGATCCAATGGAGCTGATTTTTGGTGGGCACCCTATCCATGAAAGGGCCCATCAAATGAATGCTTTGGATCCCATCAACAGTGTGGGCCCACGCTTGTTTTTGCACTCGAGCACAGATACCCTTGCTCGAGCGCAGAAACCCTTTACTCAAGTATATATACTAATACACACACACACACACAGAAAGAGAGGTGGGAGAAGATCTTTGATCGGTTTTTTGGTAAGAAATGGGTTGTTCTTTAGTGAGTTTAAGGATTTTTCTCTCAAGGTAGATGAAGGATTTAAGGATTTTACTTTGGGTGTTCGCCTATGAGGTTTATTTCCTTTCTTAAACTTTTATTCCAAAATAGCCTTTGAAAGGGTTTTAATGTTATTAGAGAGTTAAGTTAGTGTACATAGATTCATATTAATGTTTTGGTGTAACTCCATTAGTGCCTTATTGTCGTGAGGACATACCTTGCTTATCTTGTGTGGTTAGTAATAGTTAGTACATGCGCTCACCATGGGTACTGCATTTAGAACAAGATTGCAAAATGCTTTGGTATTCGAACCTTTTCTTACACGATGTGTAGTTCTTGTGAGCATCTCATACCATCTCTCTCTCTAAAAAAATGAACCATGCTACCCCCTCACACTTCCATTGATGGGTATATATGACATAGAAAAGTTAAAACAACATCTTAGTGCCAAAGCGGACTATAGGGAATTGTTCTTATAGATTTTGAACTAACTAGTTGGGTACTTTTTGGTCTGAGTTACGATTATTGTTGTTCTGCAATACTGATACATTGCGATTATTAGGTTGCCATCCATTTCTCTTCTAACTTAGTATTCCATGAGAGACACTACACATTGAGATTGACTTCCTCTTTGTGAGAAAAGACAGTTTTAAAGATAATATCTTCACCATATGTGAAGATCTAAGGTCAATTAGAAAACATGTCCACCAAAACTTCGCGAGCTTGTGGACATTACTAACAAGCTAGTCATGCTTGAAGACTATTTGTGATTCACCAGTTTGAAGAGTTTTGTGTTGAGAATTAAGATGCATAGTTATTTTTGTTGGTGTTATGATGCTTGGTTTTTAATGACTACTTTGATTTATGTGGTACTCAAGTTTATTTTTAGGGGTTTTTACAGGGAGCCCTTCGTAAAGGACTAAAATATCTATCAAAATGCCTCCTTTCTAGGATACTACATACACATTCTTGCTTTATGTTATCTATACATATTTCACTCGAGTCCTTGCCCTAACCTCCTCAAACCAACTCTAGTTATCTTTAAGTTTGAAAATAACTTTGTTATAAACTGTATCTCTTCCCATCCCACCATGTCCATTGCCACCACGTGTGACTTTAAAAACTCCATCTTCACCTTCTCATTTTTTAGAGCTTCAATTTTGTTCTTACAGCATTTCCATGTCTTCTGGTTCTCCACTTTTGAGACTTCTAATAAGGTTTTCTTGTTTGAATGGAAAACAATTTTCCCTTCAAGCTTCAATTATTTTTTTGTGTCAACAAGTTGTTTCCTATTTAGGTGTTAAATCGCTCATTTTGCTTTCTTTTTTCTGTGGAATCTTGAAATGAAGGTTGAGAAACAATGACTGATTACAATTTTGAAAATGGAAAATGCTACAATTATTTAAGTTTTGTTGATTGGTGTATCAAGAAACAGCAAAATTAGCTTAATTTAGACATCTCGGCTGTAGGTTGTATCACAGCAAGAGATAAGTTTTGCCTTTTTCTTCTAGAAAATGAAGTCACAGAAACTTCTGAAATTCCATTTTGAGAATATGTAATTATAAAGATATAGAAAGAAAAAAAAAAAACCCCTTTTTTTCCAAAACTATCTTCCTTAAATTTCTTATAATAGGATAGACACCTAACAGTCTTGACCTTAGATATAAATTCCGTTCCGTTCCGGCCGGAACGGACCGGAATTCCGGTTCCGGACCGGATTCCGGAACGGAATGGGCATATTTTCCGTTCCGGTCGGAATTCCGGTCCGTTCCGGTCGTTCCGGCCGGAAATGCTGAAAATTTCAAAAAAATTCGAAAAAATTCAAAAAAATTACAAAAATGCCATTAAGGCCGTTGGAGAGTGTATTTTACAGATTTACCCTCGTTTTATGACCGTTTTATAGTTGTTGGGAGGGCATTTTTCGTCTTTTTCCAAAAAATTCGAAATAAAATAGTAAAAAAATCCAAAAAATTACAGAAATGCCATTATAGCTGTTGGGACTGTTTTTTTACAGATTTGCCCTCGTTTTATGACCGTTTTATAGTTGTTGGGAGGGCATTTTTCGTCTTTTTCTAAAAAATTCGAAATAAAATAAAAAAAAAATCCAAAAAATTACATAAATTCATTTATGGTTGTTGGGGAGTGTATTTTACATAACGGAAAGTTTCGACCGGAACGCCGAACGAAACAGCCGGAATACCGGAACGGCCGGTAGCCAAAACGGAACGGCGACCGGAACGGAATTTATAACTAAGGTCTTGACCATGAATTTGGACTTTGATTTTAAAGATTATAGAAAAAGTGATTTTTGATTAAAAAATCCTAGAAAGTTTGGAGTTTGGTGGTGAGGTAAAAGCCTTGAAGGTGTAATTTTTTTCCGCCCAATATTTGGTCGTGTGTAGCTGAACTATGGTAACAAAGTTGCAAATTTATGGGCAAACTACAGACCAGGTACATCCTTATGGGTTCATGCTGCCATTGTGTTTGTTCACAATTTTTAGCGAACCATGTAAACCATATATGAACAAGCCACGTGAATTTTTTTAATTCAAATCCCTCATAAACTACAAAGGCTCTTCTTTTTCCAATCAAAGCTGCAAAATCAAATATTGCTAAAATGCTAAGTTTTCACCCGTTCTCTTCAACATTTTGGGGCCCTAATGTTGAGTTTTCCATGTAATAGAAATTCTCATTGAATATTAGTTGAGTATACATGTGTCTTCTTTGTGTCTTTCTAGGGGATATAGCATATCTTTCAAAAATATAAGATATAAAATTAGTCCTATCCCCTAGTAGTATACTGCAACATGTATACCACCTACTTGGTACTGCGACGTGTATACCACCTACTTGGTACTGCAACATGCACTTGTACCACGTACTTGGTTGTCTAGCATACCTATTACTATGTGCTGAAATGGCTCAAACTACTAATTTTGGCGGGGTTGGCATCAATGTACATCAGTTTTTGTATTCAACCGACCTCAACATCTTGTTAATGACAAAAAAAAGGCATATGTGAACAGCTGAGTGTGATGATGGGCATTTGAAAGCTAGGATATTTGGTTGTGGCAGTGGAGATGTTAGGATGGGAAAAGGAGAATTGACAAAGGGCAGTAAATGATAAAGACGAGTCGAGAGTGTTTTCAAAATTGACCTTGGTTAGGGAGGGTAGGGACTCGTGTGGGATGTGTTAAATAAAGAATGTCTTTGCATGTAATATTCTATGAAGGAGTGAACTTCCTAATGTTTTAGTGATTTGCTAGGGGATTGATGTTCAAACCCTTTCTTTTAATTTTTCTTCACTTAGTTATCCTTAAATCTTTTAAGGCACAGTTGTAGAACAGATGAAGGGGGTGTAGTATCCAAATTGGATATGGAGAAGGCCTATGATTGGGTGGAATGGGCATGCCTGGATTACTTGTTAGGAAGAATGGGTGTTGGCGGCAGGTGGAGACTATGGATTAGAAGTTACTTGATGTCAGCATGCTTCTCGATGCTGATCAATGGATCTCCTAAAGGGTTCTTCAAGTCGTCTCGGGGTCTGCGGCAAGGAGACCCCATCTCCCCTTTCTTGTTTGTTATAGTTGTTTGAGACATTGATTAGGCTAACAGAAAAAGGCAAAACCCTTGGTCTGATTGACGGCTTTAAAGTCAGTCAAGATGGCGTTGTGGTGTCTCATCTTCGGATTGCAGACAATACCCTCCTATTTAGTTCCCCTCAAGTTTCGAAAGTAGTGAATTTGAAAGCTATTCTTAGATGCTATGAGTTGATTTCGAGCCAAAGATTTAATTTATATAAATCTAGAATCTTTGCCTTGAACGTTGACTCCCAGGCGGCTCTAGGCAGACTAGGCTTGGCAGGGCTTATGGGCTACAAGTTGGATTAGTTTCCGTCCACTTACTTACGGTTGCCTTTAGGGGCGGGCAGATCGTAGAAATCAAGTTGGGACCCTATAGTGGAGAGAATAGAAAAGAGATTAGACACTTGGAAGCGAAATCTAGTGTCGAGCGATGGCAGGGTTACCCTCATAAAAGCAGCTGGGTAATATTCCTATTTATCACTTATCCTTATTCAAGTGTCCCATGGATTCACGTTGGACACACCCAGATTCTTGTCGTAGCCATGTCCCGCACGAATCTTGTTTTTTTCGGGTGAATCCAATTCATCGTTGTTTCTTTTGAAATGCGAATCCTTTATATTTCCCTTTAAACGTATTTTCTTCTTAACTTTTTTTATATGAAAGCGCAATCCGTACTATTTTAATAAAAACCCTTGCCCCTCGATCCTCGAACATGACCCCCTTCCACCCTAAACTCTCTTAATACAAAACTTGCCTCAACCCTCTATCCACAAAATTTTCACGAATATATATATATATATATATATATATATATATATATATATATATATATATATATATATATATATATGCACACACACACACACACACACACACACACACACACACACACATATATATATATATATATATATATTTAAATTTTAAATTTTGAAAACTTTATTTTATTTAAAAACTACCGAATCCGAATCCTACTTTTGGGGGTTTGCCGAATCCGACACCTCGAATCTGTGTCGGATCCCGACACGCGAATCCGAATCCATGCAACACTGCTTTCAAGGGTGGAGGGTTGGGGATTAGAAAGATTAAACAACTAAATTTAGCTCTCATGGGAAAATGGTTGTGGAGGTTTGGAGAGGAGTCTCAGCTTTTTGCCAAAGTGATAGCTAGTAAATATGGCGCTGCCCCAGGTCATTGGGTTTCTTTAGAGGGTTTTAGAAAACAGGGGGTGACGGTGTGGCAAGACATCATGCGTCTTAATCATAAGTTCCCAAAAGTAACTAGATTCAGAGTATATATAGGGGGATCGTATAAGCTTTTAGAAAGAAAAGTGGTGTTTTGCGGTTCCTTTAAAAGACCTTTTCGTTGACTTGTTCGTGGTAGCTGTGACTAAGGAAGCCTTCGTGAAGGATTACTTTGAGAGGAGTGGCGGCCGGGTTTTTTGGAGGCCAGTTTTCAGAAGAAACTTCTTTGATAGAGAATTACAATCCATGGCTCAGCTTCTTGAGATGTTGCAAGGGTGCTATGTCAAGCTGTCTGGAGCAGACAAAAGGGTTTGGATCTAGGATTCTACTGGGGTTTTCACTTCTATATTTATCTTGTACCTTGTCATGTTCTCTCTAGAGTAGCTAGACTGTGGAAGATCAAGCGCCTCCTTGAGTCTGTACCTTTGTTTGGGCCACTTGTCTTGGTCGGATTCAGACGATCGACTTCCTGCGTAAGCGGGAGATTCTGATAGTAGATATTGCGCCCTATGTATAGCGGCAAGGGAATTAGTCAACTGTATCTTCTTGGCTCTTGGACTGTGCTTTAGTCAGGGAGGTTTGGATCATAGTTGCCAGGGTGGGAAGCGAAGCTGGAAGCGGAAGCGGGAAGCGAGGGCTTTCAGGAGGGGAGGAAGCGTCTCCAAGTAAGATAAGCAAATTGAATCCAACTACCATAAACGAATCGAATTTCAACCGAAATAGACTCTTAATTCCAACGAAAATAACTAATTTACATGTGAATCCTATTCCCAACCATGAATCAAAATATAACATATCAAAGATAATACAAAAATTTCTCAAGTATGTAATGGACAATTAAATGATTAATCAACTTAAATGATTAAATAATTACTTTCTTAAATGGAGAAATTAACTGACATCACTTTACATGTCAATTGAATAAAACTAAAATACACATCAACATTACTACATTAATACACTAAAATGAAGTGGGACAAATGGATAAGCTTTTAGTGAATTTGATCATTAAAGGAAAATAAAGAATACGGGGAAAATAAAGAGGAAACTTTAAATACATATTTTTTCTTCTTCCTTTTCTTATAATTATTCAATTAAGAAATTACAAAATTTCCCAAATGAATATTATTGATTTAATAGAAAATTTTAATGTAAGAAAGAATGGTAAGCAGGAAAAAAAAGAAAAGTGAAGAAAAAATATTCCAAACCATAGTTACCGGATTCGCCATCTGCCCTCCGACCCGCGATCCGGGGTTGCGCGATCCCAAACCTGGTTCGCTAGCGACCCGGATCGCGAAAAATGACTACATGCGGCAACCCGCGGGAGAGAAAGAAAGAGATGGATATAGAATAAGGGAGAGATGGAGAGAGAGCTACAAATTTTATATATTTTGGGTTGGATTGGAACTAGAGCTTTCTTTTTGAAAAAAATATGTATGGCATCCATGGGGTTTTTTTATTTTGTTTATTAAATGGATATAGTATGGACTATGGAAGATATTCATACATTCAAACGGGAACTTTCTTTTTGAGAAAATATGTATGACAAATGAGGTTTTTATATTTTGTGTATTAAATGTATGTAGTGTGTACTATGGAATGATATTCTTGTAAAAATATACGAAATTATATATATATATATATATATATATATATATATATATATATATGTTAATTAACCAACTTCTCCAGAAGCTTAAGCTGTTGGAGAAAGGCGTTATTTATCTTTTATACTTTAACACTCCCCCGCACGTGTGGCCCACTTGCCAAACACCTGGCACATGTGGTCCCACTTTGGGCCGACCATCGCATGTGGATTTTTGCTATCCGGGAGGTTTGAACTCGAAATCTGGCTCTGATACCATGTTAATTAACCAACTTCTCCAAAAGCTTAAGCTGTTGGAGAAAGGCGTTATTTATCTTTTATACTTTAACAATATATATATATATATATACCTGTGTGTAGAGAGAGAGAGAGTGTGCGCGTGTGTGTGTGAGTCCGAATTAGTACTCCAAACTGACCGCAACCCCGAATAGCGAACCAACACAGTATACCCTCATCGTACTGCATACTGGGCTACCATCGTACCCCGTACCCATTCCCGTACCACGTACCGGAACAAACCGCATTCCAAGAACCCAAACAAACAAAACAAGAAAACTAAAATTTGGGAAACGTGCTTTCCAAAATTGGTAAACTCACTTCCCATGAAATGGGAACTCGCTTCGCACAAATCGGAAATGTGCCGAGTTTTCCACTTCTGAAACACGATTTGGGGAAGCGCGCTTCCCACTTTCCAGGGGAGTTTCCGGTAACCTTGGTTTGGAGTAGCATCCTAGACGGGTTCGGGATGTATTGGTTATTCCCTTCCTCTCTTTCTGACCTTCTAGAAGGTTGGTTGTTGGTTCCTTGGAGGAAGAAAGGCAAGATTTTGAGGAATGTCTCTCTCCTTGCCACTTTGTGGGTGATTTGGAAAGAAAGACACGCTAGTCTTTGATGGCGTATCTAAATCCTCATCATTCATGTTTGTAAAAGTTATTGCTCTAACCATATCATGGGTGGAAATTCTTCCTTGCTTTAAGTTTGTATCGGGTTTTGATCTTTGGAATGGATGACATATCTGCTTCATTGTAGAGTGGCGCCCTCTGGTGGTGCACGAGTGGGATCCGCCCCCTCATGGTTTCTAAAGCTTAATTTTGATGGATCTAGTTTGGGTAATCCAAGACCGGTAGGCATTGGAGGAGTATTTAGGGACGCAGGAGGCGAGTCATTTGGGCCTTTGCATGGCCAATTGGGGTCTCAGATGATAGTGAGGCAGAGATTCCAGCTGATTATCAAGGGATAAAAAGTTTGGACAGAGGTTCCTTGGATCGAGTGATTATGGAGGAAGACTCCCTGAATCTCATATGTTGGCTTCGAGGTTCCCTTATCCCCCCTTGGAGATTCACGCAGTTTTTTGATGAGATTCGAGATATATTGGGAGGATCTGCGATCGCATTCATCCATATCAGAAGGTCTGCAAATTTCGTGGCGGACAGATTAGCTAGGTAGGGAGTCCTCAAGTTGGGCCTCGAGATGTTCAACTATCTTCTCCCTTAAGCTATTTGTTTTTCATCTAATGTTATATTCTTATGTGTGGTTGCTTCTGTATTTCTCTTGGTCTTACCACCTCGGTCTTTACTTTATTTTAATTAAAATTTGCCACCTTTCAAAAATATATTATTCATATAAGAGGAATCTAATTCATGAAAAGTTGTAGGCCCAAGGGTGCAACCCTTTCCATGGTTTGATGATCTACAAACTCAAATTGATTGTATGATGCTAATGGTTTTGCTAGTGTTGTTGTTTAGACAGGTTTTATCAAAATCAACACTAGGAGCTAAATGGAGGCTTGGAGGTGAACTACACATGATGACTCACTCAACTCAACTCAACTCAACTCAACAAAGCCTTTGTCCCAAGCTAGTTGGGGTCGGCTAATGAACCCTTTAGAAAAAAAATTCATGAAGATTGATACAAGTCTCATGACTCACTCATGGACTCAAATTGTTGGTTGATCAAGATTGATACAAGTCTCATGGACCAAAACAAAATCAAGAGTTCACTTGCGCATGCGGATTGGCCACAAGCCTAGAGAAGAACCAATGGTGGTGATCCCTTCAAAGCACATGCAAAGTAGCCAATTCAAGTGAAGGTGCCATATGGACCATCCAAAGCCAAGCCAAGCCGAGTCTTTGAAGATGTTGAAGCCTTTACAATCCCAAGATGATGAGTTTTATGCTTAGACTATATTGAAGATCTCTCAAGTTATTTTCGCACATTTTCAAGGGATTTTCAAGGGGTTTTCAAAGTGATTTTCAAAAACTCATTTGAACTTGTATTTCAACATCTAGACAAGTTTTAAATGATCATACAAACCTTTTTTGTGAAGCCAAAAAGTTAGATCAAATTTCAAAGCTAAATTTCAAAGCCTTTTTCCTAATGTGTTTCGAAGGTTTGTCTATCAGTTGAATACCCAAATGAACTCCAAATGAGCTGAAATTTGGTATGAGCCTTCCCCTTATATCAAATGATATTCATACAAAATTTGGGAAGAAAACTTATCCGGAAGGTTGGTGTTTTGGCCAACCAGATCTTGGACTAGACTTCTGGTCGATCATCTGGTTGCTGTCTAGATGCAACCAAACGTCGGACAGACGTCTGGCCAGACGGCTAGTCTGGAAAAAATGTTGCCGTTGGGCAACGGGTCTTTAAGTTTTTTAAAGTGTAAAATTACCCTTTTGCCCTCCAACGGTTATATCTTGTTTGTGGCCATATATAGGTCATTTTAGACCTTCAAAAATAAGATTTTAACAATCAAATCTTTGATTCTTGAGCTAGAACTTTCAAAATTTCAACTCTCTTCAAACTTCTTCAAACCCTAACTTGTGCATTCAATACCTTGAAGAAGATTTCCTTAGGCTTTATTGTCTTTCATTTAAGAGAGTTTGTGAGCTTTTATTGTTGTATTCAAAGCCTAATCAAGAGGCTAAGTGTTCATTCTTTGTTTCCTTCATCCATTGTAAAGAGGGTTTTACGCTTCAACCCTTTGAAAAGAAGAAGCTTGTTTGTAAGGGATTTACGCTTCAGCCCAAGAAAGGAGAAGCTTGTTGATTGTAATTGGCTCATTGATCCAGCCATTTGAAGGAGGATCGAGATAGTGGAACCCACGCACGGACGTGGAGTGTGGACGTAGGACTTGCTCCGAACCACGTAAATTCTTGTGTTCATTGTTTCTTTCACTCTTCTCTCCTTTGTGAAATATTTTTGGTAATATCTTTCCTTATTATCTTATAAATTAACAAGGGCTAGTTGCACTTTCAATTTTCTAGGGTTTAACTCACATTGCAAATCACCCCCCTCCCCCCTTTTGGTTTCCCTATTGGGATTTCACAAGCACTAGTTTTATCTCCCATAAATACTTTTATCTTTTGAAAGTTTACACCCTTACTAATTTCCTCATTATAAAATTGCCTCACAAAAAGCTCATTACAATATCTTCTCATGTATGTTTGAACTTTTGACCTCAACATTATATAGACTTTGGGTTCATCACCACTAGAGAGCAAAGGATCAACCCTAACTAGTGCTTGTTATAAGGTCTTTATGGTAATGTTAATCCCCAATTAACTATGGATATCATCCTTGCTTCCTAATTTATCTCATGTAGCTTTTGTTTGTCAAATTGGAAGCAGTTTCCATATATAGAACTGAGGGATCCATCAATAGCAACCTGCTTGAATGTATAGCTTAAAATCCTTCCAAATGTATTATTTGTGGCACCAAGATTTAATGGTATCTGTAGCATCCAATGGCATGTATGTTTCATTATAGTTTGTCTGCATATGGTTGTGTCCATTTTCTAGTCTCTTTACAATTAATGCTCAATCAATTTGAGTATTTCATTTTTCAAAAGATTGAAAATTCCTGTTTGTATTTCCCCCTAGATCTCCTCGATCGTGGGGGTTTGTTATCTATTTAGTATAGATTTACCTTTCAGAAAAAAAAAATCATTGTTCAAAAAATCTTTGTGGCATCCAATATTGTGGAATGAGAAATATTGTTTCCTTATGCATTAGGAGTAAAAAAACATGTTTGTAATGTTGTATAACTAGATATGAGATGTTGTATAGTGATGCTGTGAAATTTTTGAGGACATGTTTAATTGCACCTCATTTGATATTTTGAACATTTTTACAGGGAAGGTATGATGTATGCTGCCCAATGATGTCCGCCTGGGATCTTCATAAAGCATGGCCAGAGGCAGAATTTAAGGTCAGATAAATCATCGTAGTTTTCATCTGATCTCATTGGTTTTCACTACTAGTTTCCTTTTTTTTCTTTTTGTTTCAAACAATGATGAAACTTTTCATTAAAAGGAGATAAAAAGCCTAGAGGAACCGCAGGGACTGCCGTGAGGCAATAGCTCTAATACCATGTGAGACAACCAATTAGTCCAAAAGCTTGAGCTGTTAGAGTTCATGTTATTTAATAATTTATACTTCAACAATAATAAATAAATAAACAATAGATAGAGAAAAGAAAATATCACCGTGGTAAATGTGAAGACTGGTAAGGAGTGTATTTGCTTCACTTGAATATTTTATACGCCATCATTCAGCTCCAACGTACTACCAAAATCTCTTCTTTGTCATTCCTACCCTACTCCCTTTCCCCCCTTCACACACACATACACACATCCAAAGAACTTCCTTCAAACTTAAATTCGATTGCAAGAGGCAGACAAATCCATTTCTTGCACTTCCTTTCCATAAAAGGCTGACCATTTTTTATTTTTTTTTGAAAGTTGATAATAACAAATGTACAGAGATTTGGGACCAGTAGTCCCACCCCATTACAACATAAAAACCAAAAGCAAAATAGCCAAGATCTATACTACCCGAACATAACAATCCAAGATTGAAAAAATACAAATGAAAGAAGACTCGATACGTGAAAGACCAAGGTCTCTCAAGCAACACGAGCACAACAACATTAATCAGGCCCAAATCCGCCATCAAATCTAATAGCTTCCCTCCCAAAAGAACTAGAGTGAAGAAGTCACCCATCCAAGACCAAGAATCACTATCCCCTCAAGCAGCGAAGGACCACGGTCCCTCAGGCACACTTGATAGTGTTATTATACCATCCTTTTCCAACATAGAAAAAAACTACCTTAAAAACAAAGTAAGAACACCATCTCCGCACTCTTACAAATAAACATCACTACTAGTGCTTTCTAGGATACTGTATCAACACCCCTGGGCAGAAAACTCTATATCTTTTCAGGGCCTTAAGTCCCCTACTGCCCTTACCTGGAGTCTTCCCTTTCTTTCCCCCGTCATTGTGCCTCTCGATATCACTGAACATTTTCTTAGTTTGTTCCACATCTTCTTCATATTGATCCCCAAAAAACTTCCCATTTTCGCCATTTCATAACCCTTCCAACTGCACCTTTTCTTCCTCCGACAACTCCTTATCCCCCTCCATCGTTAAATTATCGTCCTTGTTTGGACACGATTTATTGTTGACACTAAATTCCGCATCCAGTGGGTCACGAGAAAGCCCAGCTTCATTGACCTCAATCGCCTTTCCACTTGTGTCCTCAAAAGTTTCTTCCTTCCGATTCTCTCCTTCCACTGACCCTCCATCCAAATCTTGTTTTTGTTTTGCTTTAATGAAGGGCAATTCAAAGACCGGAATACATACCTCTTCCAGTGACTTTTTACCCGTAAGTTCCTCCAGCTCCTTCTCTTTCCCTTTTCCCTCCTCTTGCAGCTTCCTCAATTGGAGCTTGAGGTATTCCTGTGCCACTTTATCCTTGTTGAAAAAATCCTGCCGCTTCCTTCTTTTCTTACTGCTCTGCCCAGACCTTTTGAAAGGTCCCTTTCCACCCACGCCCAGAAACTTCCCCCCTGAGATCCTTTTGCTTAGATGGTACATAAACTCCCCATCTTCCGACAATGAGGAATCGTCAGATTGATCAAGTTTTCTAACATCGTAATCAAATTGGAAATAAACTTTTTCTGGTTTTGTCTTTTAAGAAGCCTCTTCTCTGACTTCTTTTTATACGTATACGAACCGCCCTTTTTGACCATTGGTATCAGCGATGTGCTGTCAGCCTCGGTCCTATGACCTTTGTGCGTGAGGAAAGTTTTTCAAAAAGGGACACTTCGGATACCGCCTTATATCACTCTTTAATTCAGGAACACGTCTATCCGTTTCCCAACAAAAAGTTGTTTATCAAAGAGTCTTCCAAAACTCTTATAATTAGCTTTCTCAACATTGAGGAAACTGACATTCTTCTCTCGTTTCGGTAAAGGAGGATTGATATTGATCTTTTGAGAACTTACTTTATCTCCTGCCGCCTTAATATCCCATCCTTTTTTGCCACGTCGACGCATTTAATTCAGGGTGCTCCATCTCATCTAGCCGGCCTACGTCTATTCCAGCCTTTTTAGGCCTTAACATTCCAGCCAATGAACATTCCGCTTGACTGACCATTGATAGGCCCTTCCATTTCCTACAAAGATCTTGGATCAAGACCCCTCAAAGTTCTTTTCTAACAAGTGCCAAATTAATGATCGAATAATTCCCCTTTATTGAATGAAATTGTTAACATTAAATGATATTGAGGATAATTCCGCTTGATTGAATGATATTGTGGATAATTCCCCTAACCCCCTTGAATGTGTTTCCCCTCCTTTCTTTTCTCTTGTATTTTTCTCATGCTTTTTGCTCTTTATTTGTATTCTTGTAATCTTGGGCGGACTATCTCAGTCTTCACATTTATTGAATGAAATTGTTACCATTAAAAAAAGGACACGACACGACACCCGTGTCCACACGTGTCGACACTCCTTCAGACACTTAAATGTACTGCTAGAAGTGTCAGTAACTTTATATGTATTTATGTGTATGAATGTGACACTATTTCTAGATTTTAAGGGGTTGCCATGTCAGATACCTTGTATCTGTGTCGAAAGTCGGCACACGAATCTGTTTCCACAAATCGTGATTATTTGTACTTTCTATTCTAGCCGAGTCCCCGTTTCTAAATTTTTGGAGTTTGCCTTGTTCGACACCCTGTGTCAGTGTCGACACATGACACTCGTGTCCGTGTCGACAAATCCCCTTACCAACGAACTCTTGTCCTCAAACACCCTTTGGTTTCCCTCTTCCCAGATAACCTACAACACCATGAACGGAGTAATAGACCATAGACCATAACAATTGATCTCTCTCACCCGGCAACATTTTAGTCCGTCAAAAGACTTAGGTTGGGAAAACTCAGAGATGACCAAGCCACTTTCTCCGTTTTGCAGTGGATATAAAGATGAATTTTTTGCCCTTTTTGCACATGGCAAAATCTGATCACCATTCAAACTTGTTTTCTTCAAGTGCTTATAGTGTTGATATTTTACAAAATTATCGCCTAACAAAAGCTTCATCCTTGCGGGATTGGGAGCACTCCACAATTTCTCTAAGTTATATGAAGAACAGCCTTCTACCAGAAGTCTTAAAATGGGGCTTGAACTTGAATAAACGGACGCACTCGACAAATTTGCCAAGGTAGATTATTCTTAGAAAAGGATTTAATCGAAAGACCGCCTTGAGAGTCTGGAACCTAATCCATCTGGTCACTCCCGACTAGTGACTCAATTACATCTTCTAACATGTGACGTGACTGAAGAAGCCAATCGAACTGATCATCTTTGAGATTTCCATAGAATCCTTCCGCATACAACCTTGCCTACTCCACTCTCTCGGAAAGTGGTCTAGTAGGAGGATGAAAGGAAGAATCCTCCCTCATCCATAGGATCATCCCAACCTTACGATTTGTGGAGGTAAAAATGGGCGTATATAAACCTTCACAAATCTGTCCATTTTTTGGGCACGCCCTATCTATGGAAGGGCCCATCAAATGAATGCTTTGGATCACCCAAACAATGTGGCCCGCACTGTATTTTAAGCTAGTGTGTAGATAAGTTATCTACACCAGGGTGTAGAAACACTTCTTATATATATATATATATATATATATATATATATATATATATATATAGAGAGAGAGAGAGAGAGAGAGAGAGAGAGAGAGACAAACACACTGCATTTGAGGTCTTGTTGCATGGTAGGTAATGTGATATCTTCAAGAAACGATCAACCACCACATGGATTGAATCACTTCCTCACATAGGTTTTGGTAATCCCATAACGAAATCCATGTCGATATCATTTCAGGAAACACGAGGCACGGGTAAAGGTACATACCACCCTATGTTTTGCTTTTTGCCCTTTTTAGTTGACATGTTCGGCACTTTTGGACTGTTTTTGCAACATCCTGCTTTGGTGATGGGCTGATGGCTAATAATAGTGATCTTCGACCATAACAATAGTTTTATCTCAGCCACTGTCCTGATTTGACCAGCCACAATAAGTACACTTTTTATCACCCTGTCCTCGTCCTTCATTATGGCATCCCCCCAAGTCATGACAACAATCAAGACTCTAGTGATCTGGGCCACGACTACCACCTCCGCACCCAGCAAAAGACAACTGCAAACTCCTCATTGATAGTCGATTTGAAGGAAGAGGATTGACAAACTCATTGATAACGTGGTGGCGTAGGATGGATCAAGCCATGAAAAGAGGGCAGGTTATATGGGGGCAGATCCATGGTAGATCTAGAGATTGGTAGTGAGATCAGCCAGACGGCCCCAGATCTTTCTTTAGTTTTCAATTCCAATTGTAAAGGTAGAAAGCAAGGTATGAATTCTTAGGAATCAACCCCTAGGGTTAGGAAGAGGAATGTGATTGGTCTAGGTTTTTGAGGGGTGTAGAAGGGTGGATATTGGGTTTCAAAAGGTGGATAATGTTAGATCTAGATTTCAGTCTCGATCTAGGATTGCAATCCCCAATGATGGTCAAGCCATAAGCAGATCTTAGTCTTCATCTCCGATGCTATCCCCAATAAAAGTAGATGCCAAAGAAGAAGACATAAGACATGAGAGAAAATGTTTGATCCCCAATAAGGTGGAAAGCGAGATCAGATCTAATAGTTCTTCTCAAATGTTATCCCCATTGAAGGCGGAGGATAAAGAAGGCAGCTAGTTAAAATATGTAAAACATGGTGAGTTCGTCCCATTATCAAAACATGGTCACGCGGATGTCATTAGCATATAGAAAAATACATTATTTGATTTGAGCATCTTTTGCAAAATCATGGAGGATATTCAGATCGAAACAGATTTAGTAGATCTGTTTGTGTATCTCGCACTAAGATTTTTTATTTCGATTAGTGGCCAGACGGTTCAAGGTTTTCAGCTGCGATAGGGGATTAAGGTGTGCAGAGGTGACTTGATGTTGATATTAAACACTGTTATGGCCTTAAGAGTTCAGTTTAAATTAGTAGATGTCAGTCTATATTGTATCTTCTTGCGCGCATAGTTTTTGCACTTCCTAGAGATTTCAAGTAATATTCAGAGAGGTTCAGAGAAGTCTCCATTTTATATGGCGGGTAAAAATGCTAACTTGGCAGTATCGGGAAGGTGGCCGGGGATTGGCTCTACTCAACCTGTGATTATCTTAAACTCTAGATGGCGGAATCGAAGTCGGTGGTGCTCCCAGAACAAACAGATAATTATTCATCCAACTGTCTTAACCCTCGTCTCTTGTAACTCACAGAAACCATCGGTCAGTGCCGGCGATGAAGGCGTGTGGTGGCCTGATTCCGGAGTGATTTTGACATCTGTTGAGGAAGGGGTTCCGACTTTATCTATCTCAGGGAAGGAATTGGAAATGCAAACCGATATTTTAAAAGCGTGTCTGATTGGCAGGAGAAGGGATAATAACAGGACTTTAGATGATCTTTGGCAATTGGCTAAAAGTTTTTGGGACATTCCCTCCCTCACAAGACCCTATGCCCTAGCAAAGGATGAAGTTCTTTTCATGTTCGATTCAGTAGACTTGGCTGCCAGGGTTCTGGCAAATGGGCTTGAGGCCTATGGGAACCAGCTGCTCTCCCTCTCTTCCTGGCATAAAGACTTTGTCCAGGGAGCGGAGGAAATTTAGGTTAATTTTTACGGAATTCCGTTGCACGCTTTGGCTACTTCCACTGTGGAAGCTTTAGGGAAAATCTTTGGCCCAATCTTGGAAGTAAGGATGAATGGAAATCATGGTCACTGTATGGGTTTTGTATTGGCTAAAATTCTTACTTCCATATGGAAGTTATCCCGCCCTTTTGTTCAGATTCGGTTATCGGGTGATTGCTTCACCATTGGAATTGAAATTAACAAATCCCAATGCATAGAAAACAATGAGTCCCAATCGTTTTCCTCCAGCGTTGACTCCTACAGAATGACAAGCTTTAGTCCGATGAGTCAGTTGAATTTGCCGGTTCCGGATCAAGTGGCTGATCCGTCGGCAGGCTGAAATCATAGGCGGCCACCGGCGATCCCAATGGCATGCCATGGGCCGTTGCCTGCCTAGAGAAACCCCTGCAGAGAAACCGTTGGAGTCTTGCTCCCCCCCCCCCCCCCCTATTCAAATTCAAATTTCAAATCCCCTTCACAAAATAAGGGCGTAGTTCCCAAGGATCCCCAGGTCTTGGATCCTCTAGTGATCGTTAGAAATGTCTTGGGATTAAAAGAAAAACATCAAAAAAAGAAAAGAAAAAAGAAGAAAAAAAAGGATGATGACTTGTCAGCATCAAAAAGGACCTGTGGGCAGGTGAGACCTTTTCAGCGTGGCTTAAAGCGAAATAGACCAGCTAAAAAAGGTCCTGCTTCTGGGCATTCACAAATATGGGATCTCTTGGAAGCGCCCTTCTGGACTGATACTCAAGTCTCGGGATTCTAATTTATGCTCTCTGTGGAAGCAGCGAGTCGGTCAAGACCTTTCCGAGGACCAAATAGGGAGAAACTCCGCTAAAAAATCATCCAAGAGCAAACCAGACTATTCTATAAAGCCATCTTCATGTAGGCATCAAGTGATTGAGTGGGTTTCGAATAAACCGATTTTTCCCCAATCCACTTCCAGGGCATGCGTCGCCCTTGTGTTATAAGACAACATTGAGGCCTCCCTAGCTTCTACCCCTAATGAAGCTAGATGGAAGGGTTTTGTTTAGGGGATTGGGGGAATATTTGGTGTATCCGAGTGTCATGGCATTAATATTAGTACTAAGGTAAAAGGATCATCAGTCACTTGGCAGATCTCCTTATTGTAGGCAACGTTACCGGGATCACCCTCCCACCCTCCGACCCCTGATTCGGGGTCGTCGACCCCAAATGTGGGTCGTTTTCAACCCAGATCACCAAAAATGGCGATTTGGGCGACCCGCAGGAAAGGGAGAGATGCATAGACGAAATCCAAGTGTGACAACCCAAGAGGGGGGGATGAATTGGTCAATTAAAAATTTTAGGCTTGATTAGGTGGAAGATTAAAAGTTAATCCACTAAATTAAGCCCTAATTAGTCTAACCCTTGTTCAAATAGGCATGTTAGTGAAATCTAGGGTTTAGACAAACTAATCAAACACATTTACTAACCCTTGTTCAATTAAGCATATAAATACAAGTTAGGGTTAGAGTTTACCAATCACCACACGTGCAAAGGAAGAAGAAGAAGAGCCATCCACAAGGAACACAAGATTTTTGTAGTGGTTCGGTCTATCACAAGACCTACTCAACTATTCCAAGTTTAGCTCCTTGGGTACTCCACTAAAAATGAGATTTCAAGCCTAATCTCGTAGCTTTACAACCACCTTCTTCATCTCCAAAGGGGACAAACCCTTTCTGCACGAAGCCTTGCGAGGGGACACACCCTCTTACATGATTCACCTTTGTTAACAGGCCGAATCGGAGACCCTCACAATGTCTTCTCAATTCTTAGCGGGCTGAAGAGTAGCCCCTCAATGAAGAACAAATAAAAATTACAAAGTTGTAAGCTCACAATCACTCCAAGAAAATAAGCAAATGAAAGCCCTATGGAGTGCCTTTTGATAGAATGTGGAAATACAAGCTCAAAGAGGTTTTAGCTTTTGATTTGAATGTTAAAGCTCAAAAAGATGGGATTTGATCTTTTCAAAATGTTCAAACGCTTGTTTAGATAGGTTTAGATAGTGTATATATAGTGTATTTGAAAATATGACCGTTTGGGGGTAAAACTGTAAAAAACTGGGTTGAAAAAGTCAACCTGCGTTGAAAAAGTCAACCTGCGAAAGCCCCAACGGCTAGTTTGCAAGACCACGGCGGTCGACCGGGCTACAGCGGTCGCCCACCCCTATCGGTCGCACTTTTTTATTTTCAAATTTCTTACCGTCACGGTCGACCGGCCCCATGGCGGTCACCCAGCGAGGGCTACCTGTTTGCTCAAAAATTCAGCTCACAAAACCTATCCCGGTCGACCGGTCCTTGGCGGTCGCTCGCCCGAACCCATGACGGATTGTTCCTAGCATTCCAAAAACACCTCCGCGGTCGCCAGGATCACCCCGGTTGACCAGTCGGCCAATATCCGGCAAGTGCTGGATTTTGAGCTACCTTGCCAAGGTCACCCGGGACACCCCTATCGACCGGCCCTGTATAAAATTCCATTTTTACTTTAAAAGTTCAGGGGCTTTTGGGCCATGGTCTTTGGGCTTAACTCCTAGGTTTTCAAACACATTTTTTGGTGTGTATGGTTTTCAAATATATAAAAAGTTAAGTATGAAAACTATTTGAAACCTATTGAAAGTGCATTCTACATAAAATCAAGAGGACTCTAAATACATTCTAAAAATGAATACCATGGAGTCTTTCTTGGAATGTATCAGCGCCTTTGCGCTTTCTTAGACTTCTTCAATTGATTTGGCTCTTGTGACTTCTCCTCCAATCTTCAATGCAAGTTGAATGGTACATGAGGTGTCACCATGGCATGTTCAACTCCAAGCTCCTTCTTGACACTTGCTAGGAACTTGTAGAATCTTCATCTTCGGGCTTCTTTGACTTGATCGTCTCCAAATGGAGATGTCTTCACTGTATGTGAAAGCTCTTGGTTCCTTTGTTTCTTGATCCACAAGTCATGTGTTGAGAATAGTCGTGTAATGGCAATTATGACATGAAAATCCTGTATGCAACAAAACACCTCAAAGCAACACATTAGTCCACAAATGGTAATCAATTTGAGTTTGCTAGCATCAAAACAAGAAGGTAAGGTGAATGATTAGACCCATGGGAACCCATGGGAACCCTTGGGCTTACAATAGAGAGAGGAAAGGAGGAAATAGAACAAAAAACAACCCTCCTTCCTAGCTTTAATCTAATCATACCTCATTGGAGGCCAAAAAAAAGAGACTAACCTGAAACAGATGTTCCGACAGAAACTTCTACTGAAGATCGCCAATCGAAATACAATCCATGTACGGTATTGTAAAACCTCCTTCCCCGCTTCCTTGCTCTTGCGGAGAGAGGGGGGTTTGTAAATGGCATAAGAGAGGAGGGAAAATGGAAACCGTTGAAGTCATGTAATCGCTTAAAAACCCTAAACAAAAAATACGACCACAAGCCTATTGATACTGGCACTACAAGTATTAACCTCCTTTTTAAATAGTTGTCGAATATTATTGCCTTTCCCAAAAACTGATGGTGGCACTACAAGTTTTAATCTCTTTTTTAAATAGATGTCAAATGTGATTACCTTTCCCAGAAATTGTCAGCAGCCACTAGTTGATATGCTTGACCGTCATATTTCATATAAGGCCTAAAAATGCTTTAGCATCTCTTGGCATAAAATTAAACTAGAGAGAGTACTGGTGCGACCCGGATTAGCGCTCCAAATCTACCCGCGACCCCATATAGCTAACCAACGTAGCCTACCTTTATCGTATCACATACCAGGCTACCATCGTACCTCGTAGCTGTTCCTGTACCGCATACCGAAACGAACTGCGTTCCAGGTAACCTTGATCGTAGGAGGTGGGGAATAGGATTCAAAGTACAGTTTGTTTGAGGTGACATTGGATGGAAAAGAGCTTGAATCGAGGTTGTTTACTATATTATTGAAAATGGTATTGTGGGGTCGGTGACTTCCTTGAATGGAACGTTAATCACGAACAGATATGCACATTAAAGGCGGCATAGGAAGTTGCAGTATTCTCTTAGAGATCTGTCAGAAATAATCGAAATAAATCTGGGCTCATAAATGCTATATTCTAAGTGTGGAAATCTTGCTTCACAAGTATCCGTGGAAAAAGTGGGAACTTGGTATTGGCCATCATTGGCGGTCTCTCTCTTAAAAAGGTGCCTTTTGGGCTTACCTTGGAGGTTCAAAATAGAGGAGCTTCTGTTATCTCTACCGTACCTAAAATGGTGCAGAACGATTTAGCTCCCCCCACCCCTCTTTCTCCAGTTCTTTGAGTCGGAAAAGGAAACGTTACACGGACCTCTTGGAGCTGGAGGAGGTTCTTCGCAGGGTTAAGGCAATGGCTTATGATGAAGAGAGGGCTTCTAGGACCGATCCAACCCCTAAGGAAATTATCAAGGACTTTTCAAAAGACAGTGAAATTGTTCGTGACGGAGGCCCGTTGGAAGGCTGAGGATTTCTTCTCTTTAACTGGGTCATCAAATCGCTGGTCGATGAGAGGCTGCGGTTTCTCCAATGGGAGGCTGACAAGGCGGTGGGGATTCAAAGATTGGAAGGAAGAATTGCCAGAAGAAAGGCACCCGGAAACATGGAATTGGACCTTGAGGACCCTCCTCCATTCATATCAAAAGAAGACAAACTGGAATTTGAAATTGAGTCTGTTGAGGAAGTTGGGAAAATGCTCCTCTTGAAGGGGAGCTTATAGGGATACTATTCATGGGGTTTTTTGGAGGAGTTATGTTTTTGGTAGTTTTTCATCAAGGTCTTCAAGGAAGACCTATCAACGTGGAGGGAAGTTCTATTTTGTTTTCAAGTTCTTTGGAGAAGATCGTAAAGTTTTTTAGTAGATTACACAAGTTTTAGTAGGGATCTTCTAGGAAGATTGTAAATTTGGGAATTCGTTCGGGAACGGTGGATGTAAAGGGATTGGGTAAGGAGGAACAGCTTTTGAAACTTTTGTTTCTCAGGGCCTGGAGGTTTCTCCTTGGTCATCATACGATATAATTATCAGGGGACTCCTGGTCCTCCTCTTTTATGTAACCTTCGTATGATTATAAATACATAGCAGTCATTTTTCCAAAAAAAAAAAAAAAGGTAATATTTAGGGTGTGGAGTGCATACCAACTACTATGAAGGCCCTGTTTTTTTTATTATGGATTTTGAGAATTGATTTTTAGTCCAAAATTGATTATTGGACATAAAATTGGTTTAATTTTTAGTCCAATAATCAGTTTGGGGCTCAAAATCAATTCTCAAAATCCAAAACAACCAGGGCTGAACATATCAACCACAATCGATTCCTACAACCTCTAATCCGTTGATGGAAAGAATCTAATCGTTCTGTAGTTTCTCTTAAGCTATTAGAATGAACAAGCTTTCCTTATCAGTCACCAATTGTTCATAGCATTACTGGTTCACTCATATGGAAAGACATTTCCATATGAGTGAAGCATTACATTAATTGCTGAGAAATTGCATTTATTATCATCAGACAGCCAAATCTATTATCTTTGATAGATAGCATATTTGCAATTCATTTTGATCCTCGAAATTCTTAATAATCCCATTAGCTGTGGCTGAAACAGGTCATCCAGGACGCTGGTCATTCTGCCAATGAACCAGGGATCGCTGCGGAGCTAGTGGCAGCAACAGAGAAGCTCAAGAACATTTTGAAGGCAAATGGGATTTCACAAGTCTAAGTCACAAGATATTACTTACAAAGTTTTTTTCAGTTTGTTGGAATAACCCAAATTGCAAATGAACCAGATCTTGCCTCATAGCATGTACCTGATATTTAGATTGCGAAATAATATAAAGACTACAATAATATATCCATAACAGTTTGGCATTAAACCCATAATCAAATTGGATGGTTCTCTGCTTTGCAGCGTTGAGCTAATTAACAGTTTGCCACAGCAGCTCCACATGAATGAAATTAAGGTCCATGTAGCACGTGTCATTTTAGTCATAAAAAATACAAACGATACATGCTTCTCTGTTCTTCATAGTGTGACTGAACTGTCACTAAACATCGTGTTGAACAACAAAATTTTCGTACAAAAGAATTGGAGCGAAAAGAATTCAAACATCTCACAAAGCACCACCATATATAATTACACCTCTTCAAGGAGGAGTTTGACAATATCTCCCAGGGAGGAAACAAGAAAATCCACCCTCCCCGCATTTCCACTATTCTTCAATGGCACTCTGGTGCCGTAACTTAGCCATCTTTATCAAAGTATCTGAACTTTATGGCATCTCTATCTCCTTAAAGTACATAAACCATCCTCTCAATGGACCTGTTCGCCGATCAGATCAAGACCCACTAATAGGAAGGAGACTCCCTGAAAGAGGAGGAAGTAAAAATGTAAACCCTGTGCAGATAACAAGCTCCTAGCCGAAGCCGTAAGGAGAAGGAAGGTGAGCGCCAACTCCTTGGTATATATCCTGTTGTGTTTCCTCTTCTGTTTTTACTGTTGGGATTCCTCCTTTTCAATTGTATCTAAATTGGGCACAGAGGTTCCGAGATGGTGATTCGGCTCCTTGTTGACCAGTGCAAGGAGATCCCCTTCGGAGGAGCGACCTGATTTCTTGGTGACCACCCATTCATAGGCGCTACCAAGCTGGAAAAGGCCAGATACCATGGCATTGAATTTGGTCACAGACATGGTGTTTTCGAAGAGAACGTAAGGGACTATGAATGGGAACAATTTTGGGGCGGGGAGGATGTTGAGGAAGGACATGGTGGCTGGGATGTAACAGACAACCCAAGTAGGGAGCTCTGCTTCTAGAACAAACATGGTCATGGGGAGGATGATGCAGAAAAGGGTGAAGGAGTAGAATGGTAGTATCAGTTTTCTTAGGAGGAAAAAGAGGAATGTCAGGTTGGCCTTCTTCCAAATGCTAATCTGTACCCAAGAGAGGAAGAACATATACCTTGTTAGAGAAGGGAAGGTTTTTTTTTCTGTGGTTATGAATGATTGAAAATGGGCAGAAAAATGATTGAAAATGGACTGAAAAGAGCTAAATTCTGTACCTTGGATCAGATAACGTCTGGTAAACAGAGGCGAAACAACTGCATTGGACCGGAATGCCACCTGTGTTGCTGTTTCCGGGTAAGCTTCATATGATTCCGGCAATTCGCATTGGCACTGTAGCAGAAAATTAAACTATTGATGAGAGGGCAAATGAGTGGATTTCATTTTATGAATGGAAATCAAAGAAGGCAGAGGTTCTTTATAGATTTTGGGTGAACGAGAAAGTATTTAATTAAGGAAAATACTAACCTATTTATTTCAGTTAATGGAAATCCAAAACAAAAATGATTGTTTTGAAAATGGCAGGCACTCCTCACTTTTATTACACACGTTTTAATGCTGTTTTTAGTTCCTTGGAGATGATAACCATAGTTTTAAATTGGGAAGTGATATTTACGCCCCATTTGATCACCAGGGACACCCAGCGTCAATGGCAAACGGGTGGCATGTACTTTATGTCAGAAAAATCCAGTGGCTTTGATTGCAAAGTACACTGGCAAATGGGTGTCCCTGGTGATAAAAGGCGCGTAAATATCATTTACCTTTAAATTTTAGCCGAAACCGAAATGTTTTAGGCCAAAATTTGGGATCTCGGTGGGGACCAGCACCACCGAAAGAACAAGGACTCGGTATCAGAAAAGATTTTGATGAAATTTCCACCAAAGTTTGGAAATTTTGCATAGAAATTTCCAACAAAATTTCCACCGAAATTAATTTCCGACAGAATAAGTTTGTGAAATTTCCACAGTAATTTTTCAAAAACGAAATTATATATATATATATATATATATATATATATAGAGAGAGAGAGAGAGAGAGAGAGAGAGAGAGAGAGAGAGGAACGTGAAGCTACCCGCCGGCTTAAAATACAATGGGCCCACATTGTTTTGGTGATCCAAAGAATTCATTTGATTGGCCCTCACATAGATAGGGTGTCCACCAAAAATCAGCTCCATAGGATCATCCCAACCCTACGATTTGTGGAGGCAAAAATGAACGTGTAAAAACCTTCACAAATTTGTCTATTTTTGCCTCCACAGTTTGAAGGGTTGGGATGATCCTATGGAGCTGATTTTTGGTGGACACCCTCTCTATGTGAGAGTCAATCAAATGAATGGTTTGGATCACAAAAACAATGTGGGCCCATTCTATTTTAAGCCGGCGGTGTAGCTAAGTTAGCTACACCGGCGGTGTAGCTTCACTTTCCTCATATATATATATATATATATATATATATATATATATATATATATATATATATATATATATATATATATATATATATATAAGGGCCTTTGAATTGAATGGTTTGGATCACCCAAAAAATGTGGGCCCCCACTCTTTTTAGCTCGATCGAGTACGGTCACTTTTCTTATATATATATATATGTATATATATATATATATGTATGTATATATATACATATATATGTATATATATATATATAAAGGTAGGTTTCTGAGGTATCGCTCACCCTGAGCAGCACTCTAGATACCCCATTTCCCATGCTTGAGTCATCCAACCCATTGGTTCTATAGGTTATAGGTATTTTTGGGGCACAACCTATTTATGTTGTGTTCCATCACATGGACGGTTTGGATCAACCTATGACGTGGTCCGTACAATTCTTTATCGGCCCGTGCATCGCACGGGTTTTTTACTAGTATATATATAAGCTGGGGGGAAAAGCCCATGCTTTTTTTGAATTTTTTAAAAAATCGGTGGGATTTACACCTCACTTTTTTGACTTTTTCTAACAAAGGCACCCATTCAACCCACAGATTTTCAATCCCCCTCCTTTATGCTTTTGATCAAAGGCACGCATTCAACCCACATATTTTCAATCCTACCCCCTCCTTTATCCTTTTTAACAAAGGCACCCATTCAACCCACATATTTACAATCCTACCCCTTCCCTTATTTTTTTCTACATATTTTTTAAATAACATTTTTTTTTGTTTCATTTTTTTTTTTGTCATGTCGTGCATTTTTTTATTTTTTTACACAAAAATTCTTTAGAAAATTTTGTATCATATG
Organism: Tasmannia lanceolata; assembly: GCF_043159265.1. Classification (NCBI taxonomy): domain Eukaryota; kingdom Viridiplantae; phylum Streptophyta; class Magnoliopsida; order Canellales; family Winteraceae; genus Tasmannia; species Tasmannia lanceolata. The sequence goes on along the minus strand of NW_027518695.1, from coordinate 30,140,209 downwards.
CATATTTTTTTTTACACAAAAATTAATTAGAAAACTTTCTTTTACATTTTTTCATTACTTGGTAAGTGGTTAAGCATACTTTTTTACTTATTGTTTCTACATATTTTTAACTAATATTTTTTGGTACCATAGTCTTTTTTTGGCCGTGTCGTGCATCGCACTTCGGGTATTACTAGTATATATATATATATATATATATATATATATAGAGAGAGAGAGAGAGAGAGAGAGAGAACATTTCCTACAGACTTGTGTAGGTAAGTTACCTACACACTAGCTTAAAATACAGTGGGGGCCCACATTGTTTGGGTGATCCAAACAATTCATTTGAATGGTCCTTACATAGATAGGGTGTCCACAAAAAATTAGATCCATAGGATCATCCCAACCCTACGATTTGTGGAGGTAAAATGGACGTGTATAAACCTTCACAAATCAGTCCATTTTTTGCCTCCATAGTTTGAATGGTTAGGATGATCCTATGGATCTAATTTTTTGTGGACACCCTATCTATGTGAGGACCATTCAAATGAATGGTTTGGATCACCCAAACAATGTGGACCCCCACTGTATTTTAAGGTAGTGTGTAGGTAACTTACCTACACAAGTGTGTAGGAAATGTTCTCTCACATATATATATATATATATATATATATATATATATATATATATTATATATATATATATATATATATAGCAGAAGAGAAAAGGAGAGAATTATTTGAATTTCTCCCAAAATTCTATGAGAATCACACGTCACTTTTTTGACTTTTTTTAACAAAGGCACCCATTTAGCCCACATATTTTTAATCCTACCCCCTCCTTTAGGCTTTTTAACAAAGGCACCCATTAAAGCCACATAATTTCAATCCTACCCCCTCCTTTATGCTTTTTTCATTACGGAAACCTCTATAGATTGGAGGGCTAGGATCAACCTATGGAAATGATTTTACGGGCACAACCTATTTCTGTGGTGTTCCATCACATGGACGTTTGGATCAACCTATGATGTGGTCCGTATAGTTCTTTGTCGGCCTGTGCATCGCCCAGGGTTTTTTACTAGTATATATATATATATATATATATATATATATATATATATAATACTATATAGCAGAAGAGAAAAGGGAGAATTATTGTCCATTTAACACGTCAATGTGGATGATTTTTACCGTTTTTTGCCCTCCCCACATACCTGTACATACTATCTATTTGAGGGTAAAATCGTAATCTACATACAAAAAGTACCGACACAGGGTGCCTGTCTATGACAATTACGGAAAAAACTACAAAGAAGAAGTAAAGACATATGACAATGATGAAAGAACTACTTTATATTACTCATGCAGGACACTTGCAAAATATTGATGGATTCCGGGCACCTGAAGAGGAACAACAATTATGGAAACCTCTATCGATTGGAGGACTAGGATCAGCCTATATCGATTGGAGGGCTAGGATCAACCTATGGAAATGATTTTACAGGCACAACCGATTGATGTTGTGTTCCATCACATGGACGGTTTGGATCAACCTATAAAGCCACATAATTTCAATCTTACCCCCTCCTGTTTGCTTTTTTAATAAAAAATCTATAGGGTGGTCTTAACCATCCGATTTAAGAGGAAAAACATATTATGGAAACCTCTATAGATTGGAGGGCTAGGATCAGCCTATGAAAATGATTTTTGGGGCACAACCTATTTATGTTGTGTTCCATCACATGGGCGGTTTGGATCAACCTATAATGTGGTCCGTACAGTTCTTTGTCGGCCCGTGCATCGCACGGGGTTTTTTACTAGTTATTATCTAATATAAGATAGCTAGATGGGGTTTCACTATTCACTGCTGAGGTGGCAGCGTGAGAGAAAAGGGGTGGATTTTTTGAATTTTTTGAAAATCCTTTTTTTGACTTTTCGTTTTTCTCTGAGATTTACCGCATTGCTCTTTTATCATTAACCCCTTTACTGGTATCTAACATCTATCTCTATGAGAAATTATTTGAGGGTAACATCTATCTCTATGGGAAAAATCAACCCGAATTGGAAATCGGGTAGGGTCGGGTTGGGCTGTCGGGCAACCCGACCCGACCCGAAACCCGAATTTGGGTTCTATCTCAAGAAGTTCTGTATATGTGTTTTTCTTTTTCAACACTTAAATAGTCTCCACAATCCACAATGGACGGTTTGAATAATCCTATGGTGCGGGCCATACAGTACTTTAATAAAGTGAGGAGTGTGATCATCAAAATATAGTAGTGCGGATAACATTTCCCTTTGTTAATTGTTAGTCCCTGTTTGGTTTGGATTTTGAGAACTGACTGTCAGTAAAACACTGATTATTGCTGACTCACTATTGCTTCTCAAAATCCAAAACAACCCGGCTTCAGTTGAGGTCGTCAACAATTTCAACCATATCAAATCGGGTCAACTCGACCCAACCCAACCCGAATTGGAAATCAGGTTGGGTCGGGTTGAGGAATTTACAGATCGGGTTGGGTCGGGTTGAACCCAGTCGGGTTGGAAATCGGGAACTACTTTTCTTTATTCACTATGTGCGGGTCAAATTAGGGAAAGTTTGATCTTACGAATGCAGGACACCTGTAAAAATATTGACAAATTCTGGGCACCTTAGGATGTGGTCTGTACAATTCTTTCTCGACCCGTGCATCGCACAGTGTTTTTTGCTAGATGGGGGTTTCACTATTCACTGCTGAGGTGGCAACAGGAGAGAAAATGGAAGGATTTTATGAATTTTTGGAAAATTCTTTTTTTGACTTTTTTAAACAAAGGCACCCATTCAACCCACATATTTTCAACCCTACCCCTCCTTTATGCTTTTTAACAAAGGCACCCATTAGAACCACATAATTTCAATCCTACCCCCCTCCTTCACGCTTTTTAAATAAAATAAATCTAATGGGTGATCTTAACCATCAGATTTAAGAGGAGCAACATACTATGGAAATCTCTATAGATTAGAGGGCTAGGATTAGCCTATGGAAATGATTTTTGGGGCACAACCTATTGAAGTTGTGTTCCATCACATGGACGGTTTCGATCAACCTATGATGTGGTCCGTACAGTTCTTGGGCTAGGTACGGGTCCAAGATTCATGATCCGTATATTTCCCCGGGTCATTTTGACCTTCCCCGTGTCACCCGGACCCTTACGGGTCGGGTCAAACCCTCCCATTTTTTTCAAAATCCTTTAGAGGAACAACATATTATGCAAACCTCTATAGATTGGAGGGCTAGGATCAGCCTATGGAAATGATTTTATAGGCACAACGTATTGATGTTGTGTTCCATCACATGGACGGTTTGGATCAACCTATGACGTAGTCCGTACAGTTCTTGGGCCTGGTACGGGTCCAAGATTCGTGACCAATAAATTTCCCCTGGTCATTTTTACCTGGCCCGTGTCACACGGACCTGTACGGTTCGAGTCAAACCCTCCCATATTTTTCAAAATCTTTTTCATGGGCCCAATTATTAATTTCTTCAAATCTTTAAACTGGTCTATCCCCCACAGTTCGTTGGCCCAAAAATTAATTTCTTCAAATCTTTCAACAAGGTAGGCCCGACCTATATTTTTCAAAATTAATTGTACGCACCACGCCATGATCCAAACACTCCATTTCATAATCCTAGCCCTCCGATCTAAATAAAAACAACATATTACGGAAACCTCTATAGATTGGAGAGTTGTGATCATCCTATGGAAATGATTTTTGGGCCACATCCTATTTACATTTTGGCCCATCAAATTAATGGTTTCAATCATCCTATGGTGTGGGTCGTGCATTAACTTTAAGGCCAAATTTTAGGCCCCTCCCATATTTTTCAAATGAAGTTTCCAATCAACGCCATAGGATAATACAAGCCGTCCAATTGATGGGCCGCAACACAAATAGGTTGTGCCCCCAAAATCATTTCGATGCGATGATCGCAACCCTCCGATTTATAAGGTTTCCTTAATATGGAGTTTCTCTATTGTCTATCATGAGAAGTTAAATATAATTTTTCCCCACTCCCCGTGCATGGGACGAGATTTTTTGCTAGATGGTGGTTTCACTATTTACTGCTGAGGTGGGAACAGGAGAGAAAACGGAAGGATTTTATGAATTTTTGGAAACTTCTTTTTTTTGACTTTTTAAAACAAAGGCACCCATTCAACCCACATATTTTCAATCCTACCCCTCCTTTAGGCTTTTTAACGAAGGCAACCATTAGAGCCACATAATTTCAATCCTACCCCCCTCCTGTCTGCTTTTTAAATAAAATAAATCTAATGGGTGATCTTAACCATCAGATTTAAGAGGAGCAATATATTATGGAAACCTCTATAGATTAGAGGGCTAGGATTAGCCTATGGAAATGATTTTTGGGGCACAGCCTATTGAAGTTGTGTTCCATCACATGGACGGTTTGGATCAACCTATGATGTGGTCCGTACAGTTCTTGGGCCAGGTACAGGTTCAAGATTCGTGACCCGTAAATTTTCCCGGGTCATGTTGACCTTCCCCGTGTCACCCGGACCCTTACGGGTCTGGTCAAACCCTCCCATTTTTTTCAAAATCCTTCAGAGGAACAACATATTATGCAAACCTCTATAGATTGGAGGGCTAGGATCAGCCTATGGAAATGATTTTACAGGCACAACGTATTGATGTTGTGTTCCATCACATGGACGGTTTGGATCAACCTATGATGTAGTCTGTACAGTTCTTGGGCCGGGTACGGGTCCAAGATTCGTGACCCATAAATTTTCCCGGGTCATTTTTACCTCGCCCGTGTCACCCGGACCCGTACGGTTCGGGTCAAACCCTCCCATATTTTTCAAAATCTTTTTAATGGGTCCAAATATTAATTTCTTCAAATCTTTGAACTGGTTTGTCCCCCACAGTTCATTGGCCCAAAAATTAATTTCTTCAAATCTTTGAACAAGGTAAGCCCCACCTGTATTTTTCAAAATTAATTGTACGCACCACCCCATGATCCGAACCCTCCATTTCATAATCCTAGCCCTCCGATTGGAGAGTTGTGATCATCCCATGGAAATGATTTTTGGGCCACAGCCTATTTACATTGTGGCCCATCAAATTAATGGTTTCAATCATCCTATGGTGTGGGTCGTGCATTAACATTAAGGCCAAATTTTAGGTCCCACCCATATATTTCAAATGAAGTTTGCAATCATCGCCATAGGATAATCCAGGCCGCCCATTTGATGGGTCGCAACGCAAATAGGTTGTTGTGCCCCCAAAATCATTTCGATGGGATGATCGCAACCCTCCGATCTATAAGGTTTCCATAATATGGAGTTTCTCTATTGTCTATCATGAGAAGTTAAATATAATTTTTTCCCACTCCCCGTGCATCGCACGGGGTGTCCCACTAGTGTGTGTGTATATATATATATATATATTCTACTACTATATGGCTAGAGAAAAAAGGAATTTCTTTTCTTTTTCTGTGGGATTTACACATCAGCATTACTCTTTTACCATTAACCCCTTTGCTGATATCTAACATCTATCGCTATGAGAAATTATTTGAGGGTAAAATCGTAATCTACATATGAAAAGTACCGACCCAAGGTACCTGTCTATGATAATTATGAAAAAAAACTACCAAGAAGAGGTAAAGACATATGACAATGACGAAAGAACTACTTTATATTACGCATGCAGGACACTTGCAAAATATTGACGGATTCTGGGCACCTAACGAGGAACAACAATTATGGAAACCTCTATCGATTGGAGGGCTAGGATCAGCCTATATCGATTGGAGGGCTAGGATCAACCTATGGAAATGATTTTACAAGCACAACCGATTGATGTTGTGTTCCATCACATGGACGGTTTGGATCAACCTATAACCCGCTATAGATCGGAGGGTTCGGATCAACGTATGAAGATTATTTTTGAGGCACAACCTATGTAGGCAGTGGCCCATCTAAAGGACATGGACGGTTTGGATCATCCTATGGTACGGGCCATACTGTACATTTTAATAAAGTGAGGAGTGCGATCATCAAAATACGGTTAGTAGTGCCATTATAAAATATGGTACTGAGGACATTAGCACTATATATAATTTGAAACCATCGTTGTTATTGGATGTTCCCACGTGGGTCGGGTTCAACCCGAATTTGGGTTGGGTCGGGTTAACCTTTTTCACAAATCGGGTTGGGTTGGGTTGGGAAAAATAAACTCGAAGTGGAAATCGGGTCGGGTCGGGTCGGGTTGAGCTGTCGGGCAACCCGACCCGACTCGAGACCCGAATTTGGGTTCCATCAGAAGTTCTGTATGTCGAAAAAAGGAATTTCTTTTCTTTTTCTGTGGGATTTACACATCAACATTACTCTTTTACCATAAACCCCTTTGCTGATATCTAACATCTATCTCTATGAGAAATTATTTGAGGGTAAAATCGTAATCCACATATGAAAAGTACGGACCCAGGTACCTATCTATGACAATTACGAAAAAAAACTACCAAGAAGAGGTAAAGACATATGACAATGACGAAAGAACTACTTTATATTACTCATGCAGGACACTTGCAAAATATTGACGGATTTCGGGCACCTAAAGAGGAACAACAATTATGGAAACCTCTATCGATTGGAGGGCTAGGATCAAACTATGGAAATGATTTTACGGGCACAACCGATTGATGTTGTGTTCCATCAGATGGACGGTTTGGATCAACCTATAACCCGCTATAGATCGGAGGGTTCGGATCAACCTATGAAAATTATTTTTTGGGCACAACCTATGTAGGCAGTGGCCCATCTAATGGACGGTTTGGATCATCCTATGGTACGGGCCATACTGTACATTTTAATAAAGCGAGGAGTGCGATCATCAAAATACGGTGAGTAGTGCCATTATAAAATATGGTAGTGAGGACATTAGCACTATATATAATTTGAAACCATCGTTGTTACTTGGATGTTCCCACGCGGGTCAGGTTCAACCCGAATTTGGGTTGGGTCGAGTTAAGCTTTTTTGCAAATCGGGTTGGGTTGGGTTGGGAAAAATAAACCTAAAGTGGAAATCGGGTCGAGTCGGGTTGGGCTGTCGGGCAACCCGACCCGACTCGAAACCCGAATTTGGGTTCTATCTAAAGAAGTTCTGTATATGTGCTTTTCTTTTTCAACATTGAAATACTCTCCACATTCCACAATGGACGGTTTGGATAATCCTATGGTGGGGGCCATACCGTACTTTAATAAAGTGAGGAGTGTGATCATCAAAATATAGTAGTGCGGATAACATTTCCCTTTGTTAATTGTTAATCCCTATTTGGTTTGGATTTTGAGAACCGATTGTGAGTTAAAAACTGATTATTGGTGACTCACTATTGGTTCTCAAAATCCAAAACAACCGGCTTGAGTTTAGGTGGTCAACAATTGGTACCATATCAAATCGGGTCAACCCGACCCAACCCAACCAGAATTGGAAATCAGGTTGGGTTGGGTTGAGCAAATTGCAAATCGGGTTGGATCGGGTTGAACCCAGTTGGGTTGGAAATCAGGAACTACTTTTCCTTGTTTACTATGTGCGGGTCAAATTACGGAAAGTTTGATATTATGAATGCAGGACACCTGTAAAAATATTGACGAATTCTGGGCACCAGCTTATGGAAATTATTTTACGGGCACAACCTATTTATGTTGTGTTCCATCACATGGACGGTTTATATCAACCTATGATGTGGTCTGTACAATTCTTTGTCGGCCCGTACATCGCATGGGGTTTTTTGCTAGTATATATATATATATATATATAAAGGAATGGAAACTAAGGGAATTATTTCAATTTCTCCCAAAAATCTGTGGGAATTACACATCACTTTGTTTGACTTTTTTTAACAAAGGCACCCATTCAACCCACATATTTACAATCCTACCCCCTCCTTTATGCTTTCTAACAAAGGCACCTGTTAAAGCCACATAATTTCAATCCTACGCCCTCCTTTATGCTTTTTAACAAAGGCACCCATGAAAGCCACATAATTTCAATCTTCCCCCCCTCCTTTATGCATTTGTAATAAAAAAAATCCATAGGGTGATCTTAACCGTTCGATGTAAAAGGAATAACCTATTATGGAAACTTCTATCGATTGGACGGCTAGGATCAGCGTATGGAAATGATTTTTGGGGCACAACCTATTGATGTTGTACGGTTCTTGGGCCGGGTACGGGTCCAAGATTCGTGACCCGTAAATTTCCACGTGTCATTTTGACCTGGCCCGTGTCACCCGGACCCTTACGGGTCGAGTCAAACCCTCTCATATTTTTCAAAATCTTTTTTATGGGCCCAAAAATTAATTTCTTTTAATCTTTGCACTAGTCTATCCCCCACAGTTGGTGGACCCAAAAATTATTTTCTTCAAAATTTGAACAAGGTAGACCCCACCTGTATTTTTCAAAATGAATTGTACGCACCACCCCATGATCCAAACCCTCCATTTGATAATCATAGCCCTCCGGTCTAAAGAAAAACTGCATATTACGGAAACCTCTATAAATTGGAGAGTTATGATCATCCAATGGAAATGATTTTTGGGGCACAACCTATTTACATTGTGGCCCATCAAATGAATGGTTTTGATCATCCTATGGTGTGGGTAGTACATTAACATTAAGGCCAAATTGTAGGCCCCACCCAGATTTTTCAAATTAAATTTGTGGTTAATGCCATAGGATGATCCAAGCCGTCCATTTGATGGGCCGCGACGCAAATAGGTTGTGCCCCCAAAATCATTTCGATGGGATGATCGCAACCCTCCGATCTATAAGGTTTCCGTAATTTGCAGTTTCTCTACTGTCTATCATGAGAAGCTAAATATAATGTTTTCCCACTCCCCGTAATGTTTTCCAACTCCCCGTCCATCGCACGGGGTGTCCCACTACTATATATGTCCCACAACTATATATATATAGCAGAAGAGAAAATGAGAGAATTATTTGAATTTCTCCCAAAATTTTATGAGAATTACACATTACTTTTTTTGTACTTTTTTAACAAAGGCACTCATTCAACCCACATATTTTCAATCCTACCCCCTCCTTTATGCTTTTAAACAAGGCACCCATTAAAGCCACATAATTTTAATCCTACCCCCCTCCTTTATGCTTTTTTAATTATGGAAACCTCTATAGATTGGAGGGCTAGGATCAGCCTATGGAAATGATTTTACGGGCACAACTTATTGATGTTGTGTTCCATCACATTGACGGTTTGGATCAACCTATGATGTGGTTCGTACAGTTCTTTGTTGGCATGTGCATCGCACGGGGTTTTTTACTAGTATATATATATATATATATATATATATATATATATATGAGGATTTTGCATTCATTTGTTGGGCCCTTGCATAGATAGAGTGTGCCCAAAAAATCAGCTCCATAGGATTATCCTAACCCTTTGATTTGTGGAGGTTAAAAATGGATAGCTTTGTGGAGGTTTATACACGTCTATTTTAACCTCCACAAATCGAAGGGTTAGGATGATCCTATGGAGATGATTTTTTGGGCACACCCTATCCATGTCAGAGCCCATCAAATAAATGACTTGGATCATCCAAACAACGCGGGCCCACTGTGTTTTTGGGCACACCCTATCTATAGGGTTTATACGCGTTCATTTTAACCTCTACAAATCTAAGGGTTAGGATGATCCTATGGAGATGATTTTTTGGGCACACTCTATGTCAGGGCCCATCAAATGAATGCTTTGGATCATCCAAACAACGTGGGCCTGCATTTTTGGTCGGCGGACTAGAGAAGGTTCTCTCTCTCTCTCTCTCCATATATATATATATATATATATATAGAGAGAGAGAGAGAGAGAGAGAACGGTTCCTACACATATGTGTAGATAAGTTATCTACACACTAGCTTAAAATACAGTGGGGGCCACATTATTTGGGTGATCCAAACCATTCATTTTTAAGGCCCTCACATAGATAGGGTGTCCACAAAAAATCAGATCCATAGGATCATCCTAACCATTCGAACTGTGGAGGCAAAAAATGGACTAATTTGTGAAGGTTTAAAGACATCCATTTTACCTCCACAAATCGTAGGGTTGGGATGATCCTATGGATCTGATTTTTTGTAGACACCCTATCTATGTGAGGGCCTTTAAAATGGATGGCTTGGATCACCCAAACAATATGGGCCCCCACTGTATTTTAAGCTAGTGTGTAGAGAACTCTCTACACATATGTGTAGGAACCGTTCTCTCATATATATATATATATATATATATATATGAGAAACCAGTTTCTACACATAAGTGTAGATAAGTTATCTACACACCTGCTTAAAATACAGTGGAGGGCATATTGTTTGGGTGATCCAAACCATTCATTTGATTGGCCCTCACATAGATAGGGTGTCCACAAAAAATCAGCTCCATAGGATCATCCCAACCCAATGATTTGTGGAGGTAAAATGGACGTGTATAAACCTTCACAAATCTGTCCATTTTTTGCCTCCACAGTTCGAAGGGTTAGGATATTCCTATGAAGCTAATTTTTTGGGCACACCCTATCTATGTGAGGGCCCATCAAATGAATGGTCTGGATCACCCAAACAATGTTGGCCCCAACTGTATTTTAAGCTAGTGTATAGATAACTTATCTACACTTGTGCGCGTAGAAACCATTTTGTCATATATATATATATATATATATATATATATATATATATATGAGAAAAGGGTTCCTGCAAACGTGTGCAGGTAACTTACCTGCACACGAGTGTAGAAATAGGGTGGGGGCCACATTTTAGTGGAGATCAAAACCATTCATTTGGTAGGCGCTTTCATGGATAAGGTGTGGCCTAAAAATCAACTCCATTGGATTGTCCTAACCCAATCAAAGGTGGGGGGAAAAATGTACAGACACTGTGTGTCCATGTTTCTGCCCATTTTTCCCATCCACAAATGGCAGGGTTAGATTGATCCAATGGGGCTAATTTTTTATACACACCCTATCCATTGAAGGGCCTTCCAAGTGAATGCTTTGGACCCCCAAAAATGTGGGCCCCGACCATGTATTTGCACTCATGTGCAGGTAAGCTTATCTACACATGTGTAGGAACCCTTTCCTCTCTCTCTCTCTCTCTCTCTCTCTATATATATATATATATATATATATATATATATGAGAAAACATTTCCTACACACTTGTGTAGATAAGTTACCTACACACTAGCTTAAAATACAGTGGGGGCCCAGATTGTTTGGGTGATCCAAACCATTCATTTGAATGGTCCTCACAGAGATAGGGTGTCCACAAAAAATACGATCCATAGGATCATCCCAACCCTACGATTTGTGGAGGTAAAATGGACGTGTATAAACCTTCACAAATTAGTCCATTTTTTGCCTCCATAGTTTGAATGGTTGGGATGATCCTATGGATCTGATTTTTTGTGGACACCCAATCTATGTGAGGACCATTCAAATGAATGGTTTGGATCACCTAAACAATGTGGGCCCCCACTGTATTTTAAGCTAGTGTGTAGGTAACTTATCTACACAAGTGTGTAGGAAATGTTTTCTCATATATATATATATATATATATATATAGAGAGAGAGAGAGAGAGAGAGAGAGGAAAGGGTTCCTACACATGTGTAGATAAGCTTACCTGCACATGAGTGCAAATACATGGTCGGGGCCCACATTTTTGGGGGTCCAAAGCATTCACTTGGAAGGCCCTTCAATGGATAGGGTGTGTATAAAAAATTAGCCCCATTGGATCAATCTAACCCTGCCATTTGTGGATGGGAAAAATGGGCAGAAACATGGACACACAGTGTCTGTACATTTTTCCCCCCACCTTTGATTGGGTTAGGACAATCCAATGGAGTTGATTTTTAGGCCACACCTTATCCATGAAAGCGCCTACCAAATGAATGGTTTTGATCTCCACTAAAATGTGGCCCCCACCCTATTTCTACACTCGTGTGCAGGTAAGTTACCTGCACACGTTTGCAGGAACCCTTTTCTCATATATATATATATATATATATATATATATATATATATATATATATGACAAAATGGTTTCTACGCGCACAAGTGTAGATAAGTTATCTATACACTAGCTTAAAATACAGTTGGGGCCAACATTGTTTGGGTGATCCAGACCATTCATTTGATGGGCCCTCACATAGATAGGGTGTGCCCAAAAAATTAGCTTCATAGGAATATCCTAACCCTTCGAACTGTGGAGGCAAAAAATGGACAGATTTGTGAAGGTTTATACACGTCCATTTTACCTCCACAAATCGAAGGGTTGGGATGATCCTATCGAGCTGATTTTTTGTGGACACCCTATCTATGTGAGGGCCAATTAAATGAATGATCACCCAAACAATATGCCCTCCACTATATTTTAAGCTAGTGTGTAGATAACTTATCTACTACACAACCGTTTTCTCATATATATATATATATATATATATATATATATATATAAGCTAGTGTGTAGAAAACTTATCTACTACACAACCGTTTTCTCATATATATATATATATATATATATATATATATATATATATATATATATATACTCTCGGCGGAAATTTCAGGCAAGACGAAAATTTTTGGTTTTGGCTGTGGCTCAATCCATGATGGTGACAGCCTAACCAGCTTAAGTAGCAAAGTGTACAATAAAGAGAGGGTGCCGTTATTAAGACAAGGGAGTGCGGATAAAGAAAAGCTTAATATCAAACCCTTCTTGGAATAGACAAAAAAATACTTATGCAAAAAAATTACTTGGGAATTTTTTTTTTGTCTACGGTTGAGGTTAATTATATGATTATGGTTAATTTAGAGGCTATTATAAATTGAAGGTCCCTCTGTACAAATTTAATAGGATTGGTTCAATTTATCTATTTTCTGATGTAAATAAAGGAACTTTTAGAAATATTTTTAGGCAAATGATGAAAAAAATGCAATGTTTATTCGAAATTCTGAAAAAAGGGTAGTAATTTGTAAATTATAAAAAAAGGGTGTGAGCTGAGAGAAGATTTGTATGAAGATATATATACCCTTATATTTCGTTTTAACCATTTACACTGTTTGTTTTTTCTTACTTTCGTTTTTAACATTTGACACTGTTTGTTTTTTTACCTTTGTCTTCTCCGACGAGAGTTGTCACCGCCGGTGGAGAGACAACCTTTGTCACCGTCGTACGTCGGCGTGAATCTCGGTGACGCACGAGCTACTCGCCGGAAAGCTTCCCCTCTTGCCGGAAATCTGTTTCGTGCACTATTCCAAGGTAATTTTTAAACATTTTCATCTAGGGTTTTGTTAATTTGGGGTTTTTTTCGTCATGGGTTGGATCTCACATAGAAAGCTTCCCCTCTTGCCGGAAATTTGTTTCGTGCACTATTCCAAGGTAATTTTTAAACATTTTCATCTAGGGTTTTGTTAATTTGGGGTTTTTTTCGTCATGGGTTGGATCTCACATACCAGGAACTAAGTTTGTTGGTATGTGAAGCTCTTTTAAGTACCTCTTTGGTAGTTTGTGAGAGGGATTTGCATGAGTATGTAGTTTTGAAGCCTTTGAAATGCTTTGCAAGGGGTTTCATTTGTATGGATTTAGAGAATTTTGGGTTTTAATGGGCTGGAACCATTAATTGTTAGAAAGAAAATATTTTGATATAGGGTTTATAGGTTTTCAATGGTTGGGATTTGATTTTGTGTTTGAAAGGGTTTCGTTGAGGGCTTGAAATGGGAATAATGAGTAGGAAAATCAGAGGAGATCTAAATCCCAAGGGGCATTGCCAATCTTCCGCCATTTTTCCTTCGCTAACGATTTGGGAGTATTTTTGAGAAGCAATTGCATTTTGAATCTGTCTCCTTGTATGTTCCTTCTCTTTTGCTGAATGAACTCAATACTAGTTATCTACAAAGCACCTACATGCAAATACACATATATGTATGTGTATTAGGAATTTAGGAGTAATATTACAGAGAATGTTGTTTCTTGATATGAATGGGTTCTGGTTTTTCTATTATTTATACTCAGTTGCTATCTGATCTTCTGTAACTTGGGATGGTTTAAGGTTCTCTACACAAGCACATACATGCAAAAAAAATTTTGGTTTTAGAGTTTCATATTGGAAATGTTTTTTTTTTAAATGTTAAATCATGAAAGCCCAATATTTTATTGTAGGGATTTATAAGTCAATACAACTTTCCCAGACCTACTTACTTTTAGAAGCATTTACCAAAACTTTCTTGAGAGAGATGTCTTCACTTAATATCAGTTCCAAGATTAGCTTACCCTTCAAGTAAATATAAGAAAAAAAGGAATATTTTCCATCTCAGAAAGCGCGCATCTTCTCCGATCATGGCAATGACCGGTGCCTCAACCTCAAAGAGGGAGCCCAGAAGCTGCGGCTCTAAGTTCTCAGCCCAGTCAGATTCCTGCTTTTCAACTGCTGCAATTTGCCCATAGAAGTACTCATATGGCAATTCATCAGTGACAAAAATTTCAAAACCTGGTAGCTCTTTCCTAGACTCATCAAACCACGGCTCGGGAAAACCATAGAACGGGCAATCAGCTCCTTCCTTCCTGTACTTACCATTCATCATCAGACTGAACGGTCCCATAGGTAGCTGTAAGCCCTGATGACGCAGCTCTGCCCACTTTAGCATGTACTGCTTCCTTTCCTTGATCTCTTTTCTGGTGGGTTCATATCCTAACCCAAATAGATTATTCGCGACCTTCAGCTCCGGCCACTCAGTTAAACCTTGCAGATTTCTCCCTAGACCAGTTCTAGGAATATACCCATAACGGTGCATCATTCGTGCCACCTGCACATTTGCGCTTGACAGAAACAAAATTTCTTCGTTCATAGCTTCCGCCATAGTAATGGTCGAAACTTCAAGTGAAAACCCAGTCAGACTGACATCCCTAGTGCTTGAACCGATCTGCTCTTGGGATATCTGTCCAACTTCTGGTTCCAGATCCCCTCTAACTGTGATAATTCTGTTATTCTTGATGAACTTGAGTTTCTGATGGACAATGGAAGGAACAACTCCGACCCTATGAAACCAAGGTCGGCCGAGAAGGAGAAAGAATGAGGTCTTGATATCTAGAACTTGGAATTCTATGTTAAACATTTCACCTCCAATCTCAATTTCGGTGACCAAAGTCTCGATGACGTCTCTTCTGGTTCCATCGTAAGCTAGTATCCCCTGCTCTGACGGGATAAAGTCATCCAGCCCAAACCCTAAAGTGGTAGCGGTGCTCAAAGGACATACGTTCAGAGCTGAACCGTTGTCAACCAAAACCTCTGGTACTTTCTTCTTATTGCACAAGACGGTAATCCGGAGAGATTTTGTATGATTCTTGCCCTCTGGAGTCAGATCTTCATCAAGAAAAGACACAGTTTTAGCTACTCTGGCCATAGATACCAATCCAACCAGCTCATCAGGGGTTATATCAACAGACACCTGTGCTGCATTCAATTCACGAATTATGACTTGACGGTGCTTAGGAGATGACATTAGCAGACCCCAGATGGAAACATTAGCCTGAGTCTTCCTAAGTTGCTTCAACAGAATATCTTCATCTTCGTCAGGACTCAACCTCTGATTCTGGTTTTCAACAGCTCTGGCAATCTCGGCAGGATTCTCTGCTCTCAGCTCGGGAGGCTTAAAGACACGTCCACCACGGGTAACATGGCGAACCTCATCACAGGGATCGTTCAATAGTAGCAAGTCCTCATCTTCAAGCTTAAGGACATATGTGACTTTGTTTTTCTCTTCTTCCTCCTCGTATCTGAGGACATAAGGACATTCAGAAGATTCCCCAGCTTCCTTGCTATAGGACAAGACGTAAGGCTTCTCGCATTCAACCTTCTCATCATCGGATTCCCATCTCAAGATGTATGGCTCTTCAGAAATAACAGCACATATACAAGAATGATCCAGGACAACTTCGTCAGTAAAGATAGCATAGACATTTGGAGGCGGCATAGCATGCGTCGGCAATGGATTTCTAGTGCTTCTCGCATTCAACCTTCTCATCATCGGATTCCCATCTCAAGATGTATGGCTCTTCAGAAATAATAGCACATATACGAGAATGATCCAGGACAACTTCGTCAGTAAAGATAGCATAGAAATTTGGAGGAGGCATAGCATGCGTCAGCAATGGATTTCTAGTGACATTAGGAAGAGCTTCCACCGCGATTTCTTTTGCCTCAATCTTATTTTGGATCTTATGCTTTAGTGCCAAACATCTGTCAGTCAAATGCCCAACACTCTGGTGATATTCGCAGTATTGATCTTTTCTCCAGTATTTCGGGAGAGGATTTGGAACTTCCCGGGGTTCTAGCAGAGTGATCTTCTTGTCCCTCAACAGCTTTCTGAGAGCTACATATAGGGAATAGGGTAAATGAGTGAATTGTCTGGGTTCATTCCTCTCCGGACGACCTTCTTCAGGACCTTCCTTCCTGATTGGACGAGCAGTATTCACATTGTTAACTTCCTTCGGTGGTGCCATGGGCCTTTTTTCCTCTCTGACATCTGAGGAGGTCTTAGTTCTCAGGCCGCCCTTACCTAGTATATCTTCAATTCTCGTCCCGGTCTTGATCAGGTGATCAAAATCATTGAAGTATTGGATTGACATATGAGGAAAGTAAAAAGGGGAAAGATTCTTGACAGCAATTTTGATCAGATCTTCATCAGGCAACTTGTCGGTCATTTGCGCCGCCTTTCTCCTCCATCACCGAATGAAGGAAGTAAAGGTCTCATTAGGTCCTTGCTTCAGCAATTTTAGATCATTTTTTGTCACTTCAATCCCTTCTTCCATGGAGAATTGTTGGACAAATTTGTTAGCTACGCCTTCAAGGGTCCTGATTTCTTCTGGCTTCAGATGCAGAAACCACTTCTTAGCTGTACCAGTTAAAGTTCTAGGGAACACTTGAGCAATCTGCTCTGGGGATAAACCGTGTTGCTGCAAAGAGGAAGGACTGACTTAAGATGGCTACGAGGGCACCCCATTCCGTCGTATTTGTCAAAGTCTGGCATTTTGAACTTGGGCGGAAGTACGACCCCTGGAGCTATCATGAATTCAGACATATCTAATTTTTTGGGACCTTGGCATTTCATGTTTTCCATATCTTGGGTCAGTTTCTCAATTTGGTCAGCTAGTCCTTTTGCTTTATCAGGATTTCCTAGGTTAGGAAGACAGTTCTCTTCTGCATACTGGTCCTCATCAAAATCTTCGAATTCAGGCAATACAGCTGGCCTGGGAGAAACAAGAGGGATGGAAGGTATAACCGGAGGCTGGTGATGGGCAGGCACTTTAGAGGCAGAATGCCAGTTATTTTTCAAGAGAGCTATATCATCCTTCATGGTATTCAATTGAAGAAGAATAGCCTTCATCATCTCATTCAAATCGGGACTATTGTTTCCGGACTCTTCCAATGATTCAGGTATAGGCTGAATTGGCAAAAATTATTTCTGGAAGACCAAGTAGAAGCGGCGCAGGAGAAGTAAAAGACTCTGGAGAAGAATGTCTACTCAGCCTGGAGTCCGAAGACTGACGGGACCAGGCCGGTTTTGAATTGACTTTCATGGGAGCGATGGTGTTCAATTAATACTCCTGAATGAAAGTTAATACATTAGATTGAGCAATTGATAATTGAGATAGAATACATTGCACAAATTCAAGATGAGAGAAATAGAAAAGAACACACTTTCACTGATCACAAATCAAACTGCAGTTACGATTGATAAAACATGTCACTTTTGATTACAAGTAAATGAAAGCAAGAAAGCATAATGAAAATTGAGGAAATTAAAAAGACAATTGTATGAAAAAGGCCTTCAATGCTCCATGATCCGAGCTCTCTTTCCTGCAGGCTCTTCTGGTAACTCCTTTCGTTGGACTTTAGATGATAGAGCGAATCTCTTATCTGTAACCTAGTTTCTCCAAGCAGCTACAATAGACTTGATGAGACTGGGACTAAGCTTTTCGCAAAGAGGAGGGGCTACAATTCCGGGAGGACATGGATTTCCCGTGATCTGGTAAAGCAAACGTGTGGGTGCATAGAAGGTTGACTTGTCCAAACTCATAAGATACACACATGGATACGGGTAGGTGCTAGTGATAACCTGCAAGCAAGGATGACTCACCCAGCAAAATTGATCCTCTTCCACGTGCTGCAACCAATTATGTCGCGCATCAATGGATTGGGGCTGATTGGCCATTGGTTGCCATGAAAGGTGATCCTTGAGGGTGTACTAAAGGGAGTTCCGTGGCCGAAGGATGGTAAGTTTTTCGCAAAGCCACAAATGAAGAAATTTGACACACCCATGGAAATTATCCTTAACCTCTTGTCGAGCAATGAAATCCAGCCCAAAGAAGGTTTCGGCTAGCAAAATCGGGATATGATTCCTTCCTTAATTAATTTGATCGACTATACTCAGTAAGATCACAGGGGCAATACTGGAGTCGTCGCGGATAACATGACGTGCAAGGACACCAAAGATTAAGGCACTACGCTGACAACTTTGAAAATGGGAATCAGTAGGGTTAACATTTTTAGAAAAACGCTTAATGAGGTCATCAAATTGCACGTACGTGTCTTTGAAATAGGGCATAACATCAACAGTTTTATTCTTGAAAAGCTTACAGAAAAGGGAACTAGGAGACTCTATACTCGAAGGTTGGATCCAGAGTCCCTCAGGTGGGAGTTCTAATAAGGCGCACCAATCCTCGAATATTGGACAGATTTCAAAGGAACCAAATCGGAAAACATGGAGAATGGGATCCCAAAGCCTTGCAGCTGCTTGAAGAAATTGCCAACTCACACCGGATGCGCTCAAATGATTGAACGTGCTGATTAACCTGTTGGCCATACTCCACTCTGTACGCTCACGCGGGAGAGCTCTAATTGACTCAATTATCCAACCATTCATCACTTTGTTCGACATGATTACACCTAATACACAGATAAGATAAGATAAGATCATGAGAAAGTGAAGATAACCTTGAATAACCAAATAATAGGGATAAACTTGATCAATCATGGGAAGGATACAACTGACAACATTGAATTTATTTCACCAAGGATCAAGGATGATCGGTAATTCAGAAAGGTAGATCACGGCCACAAAATGATAGAAGTAGGTCATAGACTGGATCTCAAATTTGGCGATGAACATTGACAACTGTATGATCAGGAAGATCGATAATGATAGATCATGGTTATAGAGACAGCGGATAAGCCATCAACCATATCTAAGACTGAGTAGGTAAATAGGCAAAATCTAACCTGATGAGTAATGCATATACATGCAGCATGAATCTCTGACACATCAAAAGAGCGGGTACACAGTCGAAGGGTAATATACATACAACTTGGATCTATGACACAACAAACAAATGAGCTCTCGATCAAAGGGAAGTGAATAGACCGTGGCCATGAGAGTGACGAGTATAGACCACTAATCAGGTGACTCTGAAAGAATGTAAATACGATTGACCAAACCAGGAATCCCTCAATAGAAAAGGGGGGTTCTAATCTAACCAACCGACAAAACAGAATATACACAAGAGATTTGTACAATCTGAAGACGAAACAACAGATTATAGTCACAACAATGGTAAGGAAATACTATCGACTGCATCGAAGGAATGTAAATAGGATGAATCAGACCTGGAATACTTACTGCAAAAGGGGTCCTGATCTGAACGACCGACTTGGATAATAGGGTATGTACAAGAAGATGGCAAAGCTGTACATCGACCCAGCAAGTAAGACATTTACAAAGGAACAACACAATTGTACACTCAGAAGACAGAACATAGACCATGATCAAGATAACGAGCAAGGAAAATTACTAACCGGGTTGAAGACTGGAGAATTAAACTATGTAGCTGATAGATAGACCAGAAAACTCCACTGACAGACAGGCCCTGGTCTAACAGGCTAGCACAAGGAGCGATCACGATCACAGAGTTCAAACAACATGGACAATAAGGAATCAAGGACTAGACCATGGCCATGAATGGTGGTGAACAAAAACCATCGGCCAGACCCAAAATTGAAAGAGTGAACAAAGTCTAACTGATGATAATAGATCAGAAAACCTCACGGAGATAGACCCAAGACATTGGAATAATCATATGATGAAAGGTCACAGGGTAGATCATGATCCAGGTGACAACCAAGCAAGAGTAAGGGTCATCGATCAGGTCTGAAGGAATGGCATGACTGAAATAGATACAGAAACCTAATCTAGGAGACAGGTCATAATCTGAGAATAGATATATTACATGCACGTACATATATACATACATAACTTAACCAGCGGCACCAGCCCTAACCTGATCTAGCGGAGCCAAGAAAGTCTCAACTCAAAAGTGTACGTGAGTGTACTAGATAGTGCGGCGGGTAATCACTGTGTGACTTACCCTTCTACACTACATGGGTAGACTAACTTCTATCCTAGGCTCACATATGCTGGTCGCACATGTTCGTCCTATATGAGCACATATATATAGTGTCCTAGCAAGGGTTCCCTAATTTTGGTTCTAAATGGGGCAACTAATATATATATATATATATATATATATATATATATATATACATAATATAATGAAATGAAAGTAAGGGCCAGCCATATCTGAGGGTACTATGCATATGACCATACCCTTGATGTATAACGCTGTGGGACCCGATCCCGCCAGAGGGGAATGGCCCGTAAGCCGCCTTCCTCTCTCTTGGTCTCTCGTACCCACACGAATGGCGTGTGCTTTTTATTATTGATTTTAATTACCCAACCAAGCAAGCAGAAACCAAGCCATTGGGTGCAAACAAACGTGCAACCCAGTACCCATAAGGGCAGGGGTAAGCCACCGAGCCTAGCAAGGTGTGATTTAATTAATCTTTTCTGTGAACTTAGGATCACTGGGGCAATCTGAATTCCACACAAAAGAGAGTGACAGAGTCGCCACATAGATGAGGGATCTAGGACCCATAATTGACCAGAAATCTAGACTCGTTACCTGGTTACGAGAATGGAAGGTATGGGGAGTTACCACTACATGTACCATTCTTGCCCGATAATCGGTCTTCAATTCCAAAAGTTAACTCTATATTAATGTTCGAACTATGTTAATGTTCGAACTACGTGACATGCATCTTAAGATATAATTTCAATGTAATTCCTAAATGTGTATCTTGATTTTGTGAATTTGTTTGAATTCAATCTAAGTGAAAGTTCTTCTAAAATTCTAATTTCATGGAAAGTCTTAAGTGATTTAATTACTTTTAATTTAAGTATTAATATACAAAACCCCACCACTTATGTGTGGAGCCAACTCGGGCTTGGTATGCCACTCAAGTATCCAAGTTGCCTACGTATCCCAGCCTCACTGGAATCAGAGTCGATCGTAGTTCGGTGCACCTGAACTAAGCTACTTATGCCTAACTCATCTAGGACACCGACCTAGACTGGATTGACTTTTTTAACAGTTTAAGAGAAATTATTTAATTCAAGTTGAAGATTTTATTATCCTAGGACTTCATCTAAGATGATATATGGTCCTATCTAACTGCAAGACGTCCCTTAGACTAATGCAGGTTAACCTACATCATAGGTAACTAGGTTTGTCTTAGGGGAAAATTGGGTGACTAGTGTAACTAGATCTATGGCACGGTTGCTATCCATAGCAAATGCTCGTGATGAGGCTGGACTCTTAACTCTAGGACTCCCTAAAACTTAGGACACAACGTGACGTAAGTGTTCCTAAGGGGCCCTAAAGGTTCTTACGATAGGAGACCGTAATCCAACGACTCCTAAGACGCGAATCGAGTTAATTCGATTTGTTGAACTTAATGATTTTTTATTTTTGAGAATTTTCGATTCCTAAACATCTAAGGAATACCAAAGGCTCTATGGTTCGCAAGTTTCGGCCTCGAATCGAAACCATGGAAGGGAATCGTGCTCTCAACCCTTGTATAATTTAGCACGTAAGTTATAGTATCTTATTGCCTGGCATCTTTCTCAGGATTTCCGTGGACAGTGGACCTCAGAGCCAATAACAAACTATAATTTACGCACTTCAATTATGCTGGATCGATCGCAATGAGTATACGATTATGGTTACGATTTCGGCAGTTAAATTGTCACAGCATAGCCAATTTTACAAAGGCAATCTATGAACCCTAAGGTTTCTGTTTCAAAAAAGTTAGGGATTGAATTTATGATGAAAAGTTAAGGTTTTTTGAAGATTTTTACTGACTTTTGTATTGATTTGGTATTAAATTGTGATTTAATATCATTAAGACCAGATTGCTAGGATTACACAGTAACCCTAAGCAATCAAACTCCAAATCAGTTGAAACTTTTCCAGTTACAAGATATGGATGATTGTGGCTTACTGAAAAAATTGTATGAATTATCATTAAGATTTGATATCAATTTCTGATTTTTCAAAATTCAAATCAGATTATAGATTAACACAGCAACCTATATGAGATCAAGTTTAAATTACTCCAAAATTTCACAGAATAAAGATATAGATGATTAGAGCGTACTGAAAACTTTGCATGAATTATCATTAAGAATTGATATCAATGTCTGATTTTTTAAAATTCAAATCAGATTATAGATTAACACAGCAACCTATAGTATATCAATTTCAAATCCACTTAAACTCTTACAGTATAAGGATAATCATGATTTTAGACTACTGTATGACTTTCATGGGTTTTAATTATGATTTGATGCCAATTGAAATTCAGACAAAAATCGGATGAAACCAAAGAATTACTTAAAAAGCAAACCTAATGGTATCCTAAAATCAAATTAAAAATTCCTGTAGATATATAATAGATTATAAAAGTTTCTATCAAAATTTTAAAACTTAAAAATTAAATCTCCTCCATAAAAGCAATTTTTAAATAAAAAGGGAATTTCGTTTCCTAGGAATTAAAACCCGTTTTTTTAAAAGAAAATTGTGAAATCATATTAAACCTTTGTTAAATTTTTTGAAAATTTTTCACTAACCTTCTAATAGCCTAAACTACAGGTTTGTAGGAAAAATATTCCAAATTTCAATAACATCCGAAAAATTTTGAGTGGTCTGGAAATCAAAATATTAGTTTGGAAACAAGATTTCACAAATTTTGGACATGGTTTGATATACTTTTGGCTTCGTTCATCAAGAAATAACGCCTTTCGGGGTTATTTGTTGAAAAATAGAATAAAAATTAAAACGGCCAAACCGCGATTGGAAATTAAGTGTCCAGTAGTATTTTATTTTATAGAAATCCCAAAAAATATCAGTTTTTAAAGAAACCCACGTTTTCAAATATTTGCTTTGATAATCTGATTTAAATCCATATTGAATAAAAAATGAAAGAAAATCATTATTAAATGGAGAAAAATTAATTTTTTGGTGAAATTTTGGATTTTGAAAAATTATAATCTATATTATAACATACTGGAATTTTAAGAAAAAATTCATTGATTTGATCTATCAAAAGTAAAACCCTAGCGTGCTTTTCTACTTTTGATATTACAAAGATAAAGATCCTACCTTTGATCGCGCTTATTGTCTCTAGAGTGCGTAGATCCGAGGTATACGCTTTGTCGCACCCTTTTATATGATGAAGAAGAACCAAAGAAGACCCCAAAGATCCTTGATGTGTGATTTGTTGAAGAAGAAAAGAGAATTCAAGAATCCCTTTTGTGAAGAACCCTTGAGAGAGATGAACACACTTCAAGAGAGAAGAGGTTTTTTTCTCTTTTTTTTTTCTTTTTTTTTGGGAGGAGAGAGAAAAATGACGAAATTGGCTTTTTTTTGGATCTTTAACTTTTTTCTTTCCAAGATAGAGTTCGATCAAGAGAACAAGGATAATGGCATATCCTATGCTCTACTTTTTGACGAAGTTAACGAGGAGCTCGAAGAATTTCAATAACAATTTAATGAATTCATCACCAAAGGAATTTGATTAGACAACACATCGGGTGGACCAATGGAGATTGAAAAGTTAGATGGGTGGAAACATATTACATCTTTTTCTTCATCCATTTACATTGATCCATTTTTATTCGATATGACATTGAATCCTATAGCTTATATTCATAAATTCAAGCATGTTCAAGAAGGAGACAAATTCTATTTTTGTCTTTGGAATTATGCAATAAGATTTGATCCTCAAGAGTTTAAGATGATTAATATTCTTCGACACTTCAAAACTAAGGACGAGTATTCTTGAACAAGGGAAGTTTGTCAAACTTCAAGATCATGGGGATGGTTCGTCATTGACACCTTATATGGGAAATTCAACCGATGATGAAGACTCGAATTCAGAGACGAATTCTTTCAAACAAGAGGGGAATGTTGCAGTCCCTATCCATGTGAGAGACAAACTGGACCATCCAACGGCTTTAAGAAGATCATCCCTCATTCAATCTCAACACAAGGCCAAGGCCCAACCAACCTCTGATTTCTTTTTCTGTTTTTGGAGATGGCATCTCCTGAATTGCTTTGACTTTGGCAGGGTCTACCTCGATTCCTCTATGGCTGATAAGGAAACCTAGCAACTTTCCAAAAATTACTCCGAAAACACATTTGTTAAGATTGAGCCGGAGCTTATATTTTGTGATTCTTTCGAAGAATCTCCTCAGAGCTTGAACATCATCCGCTCGAGTGTTGGCTTTGACAATCATGTCATCAACATATACCTCTACTTCCTTGTGAATCAAGTCAGGTAAGAGGGTAGTTGCAACCCTTTCATAAGTTGCACCGGCATTCTTATGACCGAATGGCATTACCTTGTAGCAATAGGTTTCCCACTGTGTAGTAAATGTTGTCTTGGTCTTATCTTCTTGAGCCATCTTTATCGGATTGTATCATGAAAATCCATCCATAAAGGAGAGTAAGGCATGTCCCGCTGTATTATCAACCAGGATGTTGATGTGAGGCAAAGGAAAGTCATCCTTTGAGCTGGCTTTGTTCAGATCTCTGAAATCAATGCAACACCAAATTTTTCCATCCCATTTAGGCACTGGTATGATGTTTGCTAACCATTCAGGATAAGTAACAATCTCTAAAAATCCTACTTTCAATTGATTGATCACTTTGTCTCTGATCTTGAGGACCCATTCAAGTTTCATTCTTCTGAGATTATGCTTCTTCGGCTTAGTGTGGACCCCGATCCCGAGGACGAATGTGGCGAGGGACACGAGGTCCCCCGTCGGTCCTCTAAGATCTCCACAATGTGAAGGAGAGCTCTACCAAGGAACTCTCGAAATGGTGCCACTCACAGCATGGGTGGCGATGTAAATGAGATACCTCTCGATTCAAGGACTAGCCCGGAACCGAGATGTACCTATAACAAAGGAGAGTCGCCATCCAAGGAAGTAGGCCCTGGATCCCATGAAATACTCTGTTGCAGCGGATAACCAGAGATACAAGAGTCCGTGCCTGGTGACGAATGGGGAAGGTGTTAAGCGCCCCCAATTCGCCCAAGTGCAAGCACCTGGTCTCTTATGCCATTTTTAATTAATTTTGAAGAGTTTTGGGCTAAAATCATGTGAAATGGGAACGAGTATCCCCGAAGAAACGTCTATCTAAGCATGCATGACCCGGGGATGGGCAAAAGAAAATAAACATCCAAATCTTAACTCACCGCATCTACTCCTAACCCATCACATCTAGGAAAACAGTAACATCCACACGCACAACTACAGCTAAGCAGATAATCAAGATAAGATGAATAAATGCTACAACTAAGCAGGTGAGAGGACAGATAAGCACAGCAGTAAACTATCAACGCAATAGAATAAACACACTAGCATGCGAGCCTATGTAAGAGATAATGCTAAGAAAATAATAATCAATCTCATGCTAGAAAAGTAAGCAAGCTAACAGTAGCACATAAGAAGTCAAAGATAAACACACAATGAGTTAAAAGATACAGGGAAAGAAATGAATCGAAAAAATCAACGGTACATGAGGACCGAGGATGACAGGGAAAAGAAAAGGGAGCGTACGATAGGCTCAGGGAGCGATTCTAATGAATCAAGCTCAGCGATCCTGATCCGCTAAAGATCGGATAAATCTCACGATCGTCATAGCCTATCGTTGGGCTCAGCGAGGACAATCTCTGTGAAGGGGCCACGCTATGTCGTCGCCCGTCCCAAAACCCGATAAAACGTCGGAAAACCGATAAAACCGGAAAACCACGATCAAAATCCGAAATGAAATGAAAGAAAGGCTCCGAGTGACCTGACAATCACCATCCTTGCCCATTTTGGTTTTTTGTGTGAAAGGTTTGAAAGGTTTTTTTTGGATGCTTGAATGATTTTTCGAAAGGTTTAAATGATTTTATTGAAAAGTTTGACTGAACTTGGGATGACGATCCCAAGCTGCCTACGTACCCTGTGAAAAGGGATCAAGCCAACGTAGTTCGAAACAGCTTTTCGAAATATGCTTTAAGTGTTTTTTGATGTTTTTTGGATTTTTGTTATTTGATTTTTATGTATTTTTATCCCTTTTGATCGAAAGGGGGTTTTGGCTCAGGAGGTTGTCGTCCGTCGTCGCCTAAAACCCGACGAGTGTTCCGAAAATCGATAGGGATCCCGAAATGCAAGGAAAATCCCTAAGGAACGTATGAAGAGAAGACCCGAAACTGAGGAAAGGAAAGAAACCCCTAACCCTGTAAGAAGCAATTATCCTGAAGAAGACGGAATCCTAAACCCTCTGGAGAGTCCTAGGACAAGAAAGGGGATAAGAAGGGTAAGGGGCTGGCTCAGGAAACATCCCGTCATCGCCTCCTAAACCTAAGAAAACTCTGGAAATCGACAAAGAACCCTCAAAAAATAAAATTGATAAAATTCTGAACCAGAGAAGAGACCTCAACCAAAGCCAAAGTACATCTTGAAAAGGGAGAAGAAAGGGTATCTGCAAAGGAAGTCTTCTACTTTATTTTGTCTGTGAAAAAGATCCCTTAACTTTAACAACTTGCAATTTACAATCCAAGCTAAAAACCTGATGAAAGTATGGATTAAAATGAGCAGTATACATGAAGGCTGTGGTGGCTCAAAATTGGAAACAAAAATCAATTTCATGTAAATGGTTATGGTAAGACATTTGGAAATTTTAAACTTAGAAACTAAGATTCAGATTTCGATAAGCCATTTAAAATTGCAGGCATTAACATTCCATCATGATATAACTACAACCATTCTCTTTTCAATGCAACATCTCATCATGTCTTAGATCCATCAACACTCCATACGAGATTATCATTTTACCTCCAAGATGGATTCTGATGAACCAATTTCTATAAAAAAAGACAAGTTCATTGGTGCTAAAATTGTTAGTGCTAACACCACAAGTCCAGGGGCATGGATATGAGCACTATAATGCTTTGACACTAAATTCACCATGCCCTTTACGATTAGAGGCCATCAGGAGTCATTAAAACTACTTGGCCCATTCGCATTAGAAACACCAGCTACCATGAAATTGGGAGATGACCAAAAAAAAAAGAAACTTCTTCAGTTGCTAGTATTTGGGTCTAGCTACTCGGATCACAGATGCGATCCATTCCTCTAAATTTAAAAATTAAACAAGACATTAACAGAGAGACCCCATACTGCTGATCATCACAAGGAATTTGCACGAACTAAATTTATCAATTCACCTTGATCTATCCTCTAAATGAAAGCTACAAATGGGGATAGATGTTACCTGAATCGTTGTCCGAGATGGAATCAAGATCCATTCTGCGAAATCCCCTCGCCGTTGCCGCAAGAAATGAATGAACAAATGACAAGAGCCTCAGCTACAGAGGGGTGGTTAGATCCAAGGTAATTGTCGGAGGAAACCAAGTGGCTGGATTGAATGGGGTCTTGAAATGGGTTTTAATGAAATGGATGGGCTCTAGGTTGGGCAGAACTGGGGTTTAGATCTGGGTGAGTCTGAAGTGGGTTTCGTTTTTTTGGAGGTGGGGAAGATGGGTTTCGGCTTTGGGGGTTGAGGAAGGTGTAGGTGGAGGGCGATGGGGGATTTTCGAAGGGTTGGGTGGTGGTGGAGCTGGAGGTAGAGGACGGTGGTGGTGGTGCCGGATTTTCAAAATACCGAAATGGGTTTCGGTTTTTTAGAAAATGGGTTTTGTGGTTGGGGATTGGTGGGGGTTGGCCGGTCAAAAGTGGGGTTGGCCGGTTGCAGAGATGGGTTTTTGGTGGGGTTTCGGTGGTGTAGGAGATGGGTGTGGGTTTGTGATGAAATGAGTAGAGGGTTTGATCGAAATGGGTTTAATGGGGGTGGGTTTGGGTGACCAGAGAAAATGAGGGGGAAAGATGAGAGATGGAGGTGCGGTGGTGGTGATGGGGTTGGTTGGATCTCCGGTGGGATCGCCGGAGGAGAAGCCAAAAAATAAAAATAAAAAATCGCTCTCTCTCTGCAACTCGAAAATGGATTTTCTCTCTATTTTCCTCTTCCTTTCTCTCGGCTTGCTCTCTCTTTATCTTCCTCTCTATGTGTATTTTGGCTGGGATTTTTGGTGGTAGTGATGGGGTGGAGTTTCGGTTTGCAGAGATGGTAGAGGTGCAGTGGCCGGCCGGAGTTGTGGCTTTAGCTGGTGGTGGTGGTTTGGGAGATAGTGGCTGTGGGTTTGGGTGGTTGATAGTGGCTGAGGGTGGCGGTGGTAGTTGGTGGCTGGTTTGGGTGGAGAAGAAGATGTAAATGAAATGGGTTTGGGTTTTATAAGTCTGGGTGGCTGTGATGTAGATGGTGATGGTGGAGGATGGGGGTCGTGGTATGGGTGGAGGATGTCGGAGTGAGGCCGGAGAAGATGGCCGGTGGTGGTGGTTTTCGATGGAGGTGGTGGACTTGAGGATGGTGGTGGTGGTCAAGGAAGAGGTTTTTTCTCGCTCAGCTCCCTCTCTGCTTTTTTTCTTTAGAAAAATTTCGGCCTCCCCCTTACCCACGAGATTCCTATTTTTTTATAGCTAGGGTTAAAACCCTCCTCCTAATCTGAGCCGTCCATTTCATTCCCTTCTCATCTCAGCCGTCCATCTCTCTCTTTTAGCCTTAATGCCCCCCTAGAAACCCTAAAACCTAGAACATTCTAGATGATCTGAGCCCTACACTTCACCTCTTTGATCTGATGGCCTATGCTTGTGGCTTGTAGAGAAAGAAATGCAAGCTTCCAAAAATGCCCTCCTTAGAGGAGGATTTTACACTTTTATCAACATCCCCATTACCCCCTTTTTTTGTTCGCTTTAATGGGCACCCATGCTCGGCTATCCCACCCCCTTTTTTATAAAGAGAAACATATATTTGCCCTCTCTTTCTTCCATGGACAACCCCTCCTAGTATACTTATTACCAATCCTTACACACAACAGGGTGGTCCCTGGTGAAAACGAAGGGCAAATAGAGGAGGCCTTGGTGGTTACCCAACTGGTACAGGCACATCTCTTCAGGAATTTCGGGATTCGGTTCGGGACCTCGACTCAACTTTGGGATTGGGATTTTATTTGATTTCGAGAATTTATTCGATTTTGGCAAAAATGGTCCGGTCAAAATGGGGTGTCTACAGATGCCCCTCTTTGGCAGAGGGCGCTTGTCGCACGAATGCCAAAGCTGAAGAGACAACATATTTTGATCGGCCCAAAACTTCAAATGAAAAGATACAAAAGGGATTGGATTTTTTATTGAATGGCAATTTTGACTTCGAACAATCAGGCGGAACCCACACGCACTGGAAATGAGGTTGGGATAATCAGGCGGAACCTTCACGCCTTGAAAATAGAATTTTTAGTTAGGCGGGACTTTCGCGCGCTAACGGGAGATTCGGTTAGGTGGAACCTTCACACGCTAACCACAGGGAAGCTTTGTTATGCGGAACCCTCACGCAGTAACAAGCAAGAAAATTTGTTATGTGGAACCCTCACACAGTAACAAAAGGTGGAATTTTAATTAGGCGGAACCCTCACGCACTAATCAAAGGGGAAAGCGTTGTTATGCGGACCCTCACGCAGTAACAAGCGACGGAAATTTGTTATGTGGAACCCTCACACAGTAACAAAAGGTGGAGCATTGTTATGCGGAACCCTCACGCAGTAACTAGCAATGGAAATTTGATCGAGGAGTAAAACTCTTATGAAAAGATTGATACTCTCCTGCTTTTGATTGAGTGATTGATTTGAATTGATTGATTTGGATAGATGGATTTGGATTGATTTCTTTGGAGATTACTTTGTCTCTCCAAAGAAGCGGGAACTTTTTTTTTTTTTTTTTTATACTTGATTCAGATTGATCATTTTGAGAATTGCTTTGTCTTTTGCCGAGAAAAAGGGAGTGCGAGTTCCTTGCTGAGGACCGGACTCTCGTGATTTGCTGGGATTTTGGATATTGACCCTTTTTTACAGAATTGGATTTTGCTGGGGATTGAATGCTTTGAGCAGTTGACAGCGGACTCTCTGGGAGGTAAGATGCTAGACTCCATTGGAGGACTAGCTTTGCTGATGAGCTGACTATAGAGTAGGCTTAGCCGAGGAATTTGGAGGTCTGACTCGAGATGTGCTTGAGCCTCTCTCATCTCAACTTGCTGGAGACATTGGTTTATTCTGATTGTCCTTGCGGATTTGACAGCTTTTATGACTTGGCGTGATTTGCCAAGTCATAAAAGATGCCCCTAGTGCATTTCATACTTCCATTACTAGAGTCTTAATAAAGCAATACAAATGCAGGGAAACAAATATTTCATTTCATGAATATTGGATTTACAAAACTCTGTGTGTAGAGGAAACATGAAAACCATAAGATCAATTCTGCCTGAAAGGTCTCTTTCAAATCTGCCAGCTGACAAAATCTCAATAGGCCTGATAGCTTGCTATTCTCCTGAACCTTGCTCTGATTTAATCTGCCTTCCGGAGAAGCAACTTCTTGCTTTGGTGCCTGCCACCCCAGCTCTGGGAAAGGTACTGACCATACAAGACCAGGGAGATTTTGACTTGACACGCGACATACATCGACAAGTGACAAGTAAAAGACATTGACAAGCACAAGACTTGGATTTCAAGAAAGACTCAACTTGCTTCTTGACCTGACAAATATTTTAAATGGTGAAGGTCAACCACTCTTAGAGTGAATCGAATACTATGCTTAAAAGTGATTCATTCCCTGTTCGGTATTACCGTCATGGGCATTAAACCCCTTTGATTGCTTAGTCTTAAATGCCCCTAATTTAGAGGAATATCAAAGTAAGCCATGCTGGCACTATTCAGACTTTGATGATGCCATTATCGGGTTACCAGTCTTGTCTGCCTCCAATTGTTCAGCTCCTTGAGAAGTCACTGCCACTGACCAGATTGCCATTTTCAAGTTTTCAATCTGGCGGACCGCTTGCCTTAATTTTTGCCTGAATTGCTCTTGCGAGTTTTCAATCCAGCAGGCTCACACCTTGATTTTTGCCTAAACCGCCCTTTCGGGTTTTCAACTTAGCAGGTGAATGACCCTAACTTTTGCTTAGATCGCCCTTGCGGGTTTTCAATCTAACGGGCCTTCAGACTCCATTTTTTTTCTTTTACTTTTTTTTTTTTTTTTAGCTACAAACCTTTGCCTATTGCACCGAAAGGACTTTTTAGGTAGGTTAGGGTTTGAAGGGACGGAATTTTGATAAGTTCCCCAAGGTTTCGACCGAATCCGGACTAGCCAGACTGCCTACGTACCCCCAAAGGATGAGGATCAGGTCGCGCGTAGTTCAAGGCACAAATGCCCTTAGTTTATGGGTTATGAAGATAGAATGTTTTGATTTTGTGTAAGCTCAAAAGGGTTTTGCAAAGGATTCTTTTGATATGTTAAGTAAGGATTTTTAGTTTGAAGCTCTGGTCGGCCAAGGAAGGCCTTCTGGTGCCTTAAGCATAGTATTTCTTGAGTTGGTCAAGGTTTGTTGGCTCTGTTAGTTTTTCTCCATTTTCATCGAGGAGTCTGACGGCTTTTCCAGGCAGGACTTCGTCAACAATGTATGGACCTGACCATTTTGGCTTGAATTTACCCCTGGGATCATATACCGGTGCCCGGAAGGATTTCAGAACAAGATCTCCTTTCTTGAGGTCTCGAACTCGAACTTTCTTGTTGAAGGCTCTCTCGACACGGCGCTGATACCCCTGAACATGGTACAATGCTTTCAGCCTCTTTTCGTCAATCATTTGTAACTCTTGATGTCTAGCTTGAGCCCAAACAGATTCTGGCAACCCCGCTTCCATCATCACTCTCAGGGAGGGAATTCGCAGTTCAACAGGCAAGACAGCTTCCATTCCGTACACCAGAGAATACGGAGTTGCACCTGTAGAGGATCTGATCGACGTCCTATAGGCCCACAAAGCATACGGGAGCTTGCTCGACCAATCTTTGTAAGTCTCGGTCATCTTGCTGATGATTACTTTGATGTTTTTATTAGCAGCTTCAACAGCTCCGTTTGTTTGGGGTCTATATGGCGAAGACTTATGATGCTTGATCTTAAACTCCTCACACAGGCGCGCTACCTCCTTCTTGAAATGGGACCCATTGTCTGAAATTAGTTCATGTGGTACTCCATATCTGCAAATGATATTCGTTCTGATGAACTTCGCAACAGAAGCCGAGGTCAATGATGCATACGAAGCAGCTTCTATCCACTTTGTGAAGTAATCAATGGCGACCAGGATATACTCATGGCCGCTAGAAGACTTCGGACTTATCTTCCCGATGATATCTATTCCCCATACTGAGAACGGCCACGGTGAAGTAAGAGAATGCAACTGAGAAGGCGGCACATGGATGAGATTGGCGTAGACCTGACATTTGTGACATTTCTTCACATAGGCGTAGCAATCTGCTTCCATTGTCGGCCAGTAATAACCAAGTCTGAGAATCTTCCTTGACAGCATCTTTCCGTTCATATGCGGTCCACAGACTCCTTCGTGTGTCTGCTCTATGAGCTCAGCTGCTTGATCCTCATCTATACACAAAAGTTGGATTCCATCGAACGACCTTCTGTACAACTCTTCACCACAGATGACAAAGTTAGAGGCCATTTTCTGAAGAGACCTTCGCTCTTTTCCTGAAGCTTCCGGCGGATGTCCTTTGCCTGAGATGAAGTTTTTGATATCCGTGTACCAAGGCTTGCCATCTGAACACCTCGCTGCTATTTCAATAGCGTTAACATGTGACGGGGCCCATTGAAGTCGCACTTCTAATGGTTGAACCGCCATTGCTGTAGAAATATCGAGCATTGAAGCCAGAGTAGCTAATGCATCCGCAAAATGATTCTTTGTTCTGGACAAATGAGTGAATGTGATATTTCCGAATTTTCTGACCAGAGACTCTAGGTACGTATTATACGGGATTAACTTATCATCTCTTGTTTTCCAATTTCCGTTAGTTTGACAGATAATCAAAATTGAGTCCCCGAATACATCTAGGTCCTGAATGCGCAAGGCTATGGTTGCTTCCAAACCTGCGATACACGCCTCGTATTCTGCCATATTGTTTGTGCACTTGAACTGAAGTTTGATGGATATAGGGATATACTCTTTTCTTGGTGACACCAACACCGCCCCTACTCCTTGACCTCGATTGTTGACTGCTCCATCAAAGTACATCAACCACTTTGTGTCTGGAACTTCATCTTCCACAGTCATTATCTCCTCATCTGGAAACTCTGCTTTCCAAAATTCATTATTTTCTGCTGGTGAATCGGCTAACTGTTCAGCTATCACACGCCCCTTAATTGACTTCTGCGTGACATAAGTGATATCGAACTCAGACAATAACAACAACCACCTGGCAGTTCTTCCGGTGAGGGCTGGCTTCTCGAACAAGTATTTCAATGGGTCCATCCGTGAGAGTAGAAGAACCCTACTCGACAACAAATAATGCCTCAGCTTCTGAGTAGCCCAAACCAGTGCTAGACAAGTCTTCTCAAGAATGGTGTACTTTTGCTCGTACTCCAACATTTTCTTGCTGACGTAGTAAATGGCTCTTTCTCGCTTCGACTCTGGGTCTTGCTGCGCTAACATACACCCCATCGCTGTGTCAGTAACAGACAAGTACCGCAACATCGGTTGTCTTGGTATGATTGGTGACAAAACTGGTGGTAAAGCCAAACACTGCTTGATTTTCTCGAAAGCTTCTTGACATTCTTCGTTCCATTTCTTTGGAGCATTCTTCTTTAAGAGCTTGAAAATCGGTTCACAAGTCGTTGTCAACTGTGCAATGAACCTTCTCAAGTACTGGACCTTTCCTAAAAACCCACGGATCTGCTTCTCAGTCTTTGGCGGAGCCATTTCTTGGATAGCTTTGATTTTCTGTGGATCTACTTCAATCCCTCTCTGGCTGACCAAGAATCCCAGCAGTTTTCCCGACGTAACCCCAAATACACACTTATTCGGGTTGAGACGGAGCTTGAACTTTTGGATTCGCTGGAAGAACTTTCTCAATGCCCCTGCATGCTCTTCCCTGGTCTTCGCTTTAACGATCATGTCATCAACATATACTTCGACCTCTTTGTGTATCATGTCATGCAGTAAAGTGGTAGCAGCTCTCTGATACGTTGCTCCAGCATTTTTGAGTCCAAATGGCATAACTCTATAACAATATGTCCCCCATTGAGTGATGAAGGCCGTCTTGATCATGTCCTCAGGAGCCATCTTGATCTGGTTGTATCCTGAGAATCCATCCATAAATGAAAGGAGAGCATGGCCTGCTGTGTTGTCCACCAAGATGTCAATGTGTGGCAAAGGAAAATCATCTTTCGGACTTGCTTTGTTCAGATCTCTGAAATCCACACACATTCTAACTTTTCCGTCCTTCTTGGGCACCGGTACTATGTTGGCTAGCCATTCAGGGTATTCAACAACTTGTATGAAGCCAACATCCAATTGTTTCTGAACTTCATCTCTGACTAGCAAGTCCCACTCTGGTTTCATTTTTCGAAGTTTTTGCTTTTTCGGTCTGGCACCCGGGATTAGGGGAAGTCTATGTTGAACAATGTCTTCACTTAATCCCGGCATGTCATCATAGGACCAAGCGAAAACTTCTTTGAATTCCTTTAACAAGGCAATTAATTCCGCACGCTCTTCGGGAGTTAATGTTTTGCCAATTCGAATTTCCCGAATTAGGGTTTCATCACCAATATTGATGGTCTCGATTTCCTCTTCGAATGGTTTTGCTCGACGCTGCTCCTCCTACCTAATCATGTGTTTGATTTCAGGGGGGGTTTCGTCGGCATCCTCATTAGAGGGGGAGTCTTGATTATTATTATTATCAATTTGATCAGATAAAGAAGCAGAAATTGAAGTAGAGACAGGCGAATAAAAAGAAGAGTCTTTTATT
The DNA here is from genome assembly GCF_043159265.1 of Tasmannia lanceolata. NCBI lineage: Eukaryota > Viridiplantae > Streptophyta > Magnoliopsida > Canellales > Winteraceae > Tasmannia > Tasmannia lanceolata. The sequence continues at coordinate 30,104,801 of NW_027518695.1, read as the reverse complement.
TCATTCAAAGAAATCGAAGTTACATCTGTTGACGCGCCTTCAATGGGCTCAGTATTGAAATCTTTAGAAATCTTTACAGACTCATCATCAGACTGTACTATCGTATGAACAGAATCGACAGACTCGATAGACTCAACGGAAGATGCAATGGACTCTGCATCGGACTGAACAACGGCATCGAAAGACTCCTCATCAACGGGCTCGATCACGACTGTACCTGCATCAAAAGAAACATCAGATAAAGCAAACTCTATTTTTGACTCGGAAATGGACATATAGCTAGAGACAACAGACTCTTTGATAGAAACAGGACTGTACTGGATGACGACTCGGGGTATGACCTGGGAACTCCAGTTCGTGAGAGGTCCCTCGGCTGGGGTGATAAGGCTTTCAGGATCAAGGATCAGCGCATCTCCTCCGATCATGGCTACAATCGGTAACTCAACCTGGAACAGGGAATTCAGAAGACACGGCTCAAGGATATCAGCCCAATCAACCTCTGGTTCGATCTCATGAATCTGCAAACTCGGGTATTCATCTGGCAGCTCCATATCGAAAAATATCTCAAACCCCGGCAGCTCCTGCCCTGTCAGTTCATCAACCCACGGCTCTGCGAACCCACAGAATGCAAAGTCATCACCCTCTCTGCGGTATTTACCATTTCTGATCAGACTGAATGATTTCATCGGCAGCTCTAGACCCCGGCGTCGGAGCTCGGACCATTTCCGCATGTAATTTCTCATTTCTCTAATCTCATCACGAGAAGGTTCATATCCGAGTCCGAACAACCCTTCATTCTTTCTCACTACAGGCCATTCGACTATCCCTTGATGATTGCGACCCAGACCTGCACCGGGAAGGTACCCCTGTTTACGCATCATCTTTACAACCCGGGGATTAGTGCTGGTGAGGAACAAAATCTCTTCACTCTTTGCTTTCTCAAATGATATGGCTGTGACTTCTACAGAGAACCCGGTCAAACTAACATCATCTTTCTTTTCTGAGGTACCCTCCTGCGAAATTTGGCCTACCTCTAAATCAGGATCACCCTTGACTGTTATCACCCTGTTGTTTCTGATGAACTTCAGTTTCTGGTGCAGTGAGGAAGGGATAACTCCAACCTTATGGAGCCAAGGTCGGCCAAGCAAGAGAAGGAAAGATGCTTTGATATCGAGCACTTGGAACTCTACTTCAAAGATTTCTCCTCCTATCAGAATTTCGGTTGCTAGCGTTCCAATAACATCGCGTCTGGTACCGTCATACGCCAAAATTCCTTGTTCAGAAGGGATGAAGTCATTCGGCCCAAATCCAAGGACAGCAGCAGTGGCTAACGGACATACGTTCAGTGCGGACCCGTTGTCAACTAATACATCTGGAACCTTCTTACCATTACAGACAACAGTGATCTTCAGTGGACGCGTATGATTGTGACCCTCAGATGTCAGATCTTCATCAGTGAAAGAAAGAGTCTTGGACACCCTAGCCATCGCTACCAAACCAACCAGCTCATCAGATGTGATATCTACAGAGACCTGTGCAGCATTCAACTCTCTTAGAACAACTTGACGGTGCTTTGGGGAAGCCATAAGCAAACCCCAAATTGAAATATTAGCCTGGGTCTTTTTGAGTTGGCGTAAAAGACTCTCATCCTCTTCCTCGCAACTCAGCTTGCTCTGCTTCTGCGCTTCTGCGGCTCTTACAACTTCAGCTGGGTTCTCAGCTCTTAACTCGGCGGGTTTGAAAATTCGCCCACCTCGAGTAACATGGCGGACTTCGTCACATTGATCGTTCAAGAAATCAAAGTCATCGTCATCAAAGCTCAGAACATACGGAACCACCTCTTGCACTTCCTCTTCATCACATTGAAGGATGTAGGGACCAGCAGAAGACTCAGCATAGTCATCTTCATCTCCGCCCAGCACATAAGGTTTCTCTTCCTCTACTTCTTCAACTTCCTCGCCAAATGCCAAGACAGTCGGTGAATCGGAAGCGATAGCACAAATCAAGGAAGCAGGGTCAAGGATAGGCTCTTCAGTAAAAACTGCCCCAACTGTAGGTGGAGGGCGCGCAGCATGAGCTGGTAATGGATTCCGGGTAGTGTTTGGCATAAATACAGCAATTTTTTTCGCTTCTATCATGTCCTGAATTTTATGCCTCAAGGCCATACAGTTATCTGTTAGGTGCCCTGTTCCCTGATGATATGCACAGTGCTGATCTTCACGCCAATATCTGGGGAGAATAGGTGGTGGAAGTTTCGGTTCTAAGAGAGTGATCTTTTTGTCTCTTAGTAACTTCTTGAGAGCGACAGATAAAGGGTAAGGTAGCGGATCAAAATGCCTTGGCGCTTTCCTCATTGGCTGCTCTGTTTCTGCTACAACTCTTCTCATAGGGCGCGCAGCAACCACATTGCTAACTTCAGGCTTCGAAACTACCATTGGCTTCTTTCCATTCCTCGGATCAAAAGATGACTTCGCCAGAGAACCCTTCAGCAACGCATCTTCAGTTATGGTTCCTGTCTTGATCAAGTGATTGAAATCAGAATAATACTGCGTCGCCATGAAGTGGTAGTACTGCGGAGACAGGTTCTTGACCACAATTTTGATCTGATCTTCTTCAGAAGGGCGGTTAGTCATCTGAGCCGCTTTTCTCCTCCATCTTCTTACAAAAGAGGTAAACGTTTCCTGAGGTCCTTGCTTGATCGCTTTCAGATCCCTCTTCGTAACTTCAATTCCTTCTTCCATTGAAAATTGCTCAACAAACTTGTTAGCAATTTCGTCTAAGGTTCCGAGCTCTTCGGGTTTCAGATGAAGGAACCACTTCTTGGCTACTCCTGCCAGAGACATCGGAAATACCTTAGCGATCTGCTCTGGAGACAGCCCATACCCTTCTAGATTTGAAATGAACGACCTCAGATGACTCCACGGGCACCCCGTCCCATCATATTTATCAAAATCCGGCATTCTGAATTTTGGAGGAAGAGTGACACCAGGGAAGAGGGAAAAGTCAGACATATTTATCTTCTTTGGGCCCTTAACTTGCATGCTTTCAACTTGCTGAGTCAACTTTTCAACTCTATCAACCAATTCCTTCTCTTTGCCTGGCTTGACTGATTGCGGGAGACAGTTCTCCGCTACATACTGCTCGTCATAGAAATCATTTTCAGGAGAAATGACAGACTGAACAAGGCCTGGAATCACATTGGGAGGATTCTGGACGACAGGTTGTTTCGAGGTAGCGGTCCTCTCACTTTTCAACTGAGTAACCTCTTCCTTTAGGGTAGAAACCTCTCTTGTAAGGTTTCTCATCATGTCCCTCATTTCAGCTAACATCTCATTTGACTCGGCCATTTGGTTAAGACAAGGGGAGACAAGTGGAAATACAGCTGGTGAGATAGGTGAAGAAGATCTACGACTTAGTCTCGACGTAGAAGATTGTCGGGACCAAGTAGGCTGTGAAATGGTAACTTTTTTCGAAGCAATGGCTATTGCTTAACTCAGACTCCTGAAATGGAAGTAAGAACACTAATTTAAATTAAGATAATCAAAAAGAATGTTATGCACAAATTGAAACAAGGGATAATACAAACACATCTCCCCTCTGGGTAAAAACCAGCAGTACAACAATTGTAAGAAGGGTCATGACGGCCCATCAAACCTAAACGGATAACCATCACACTCATGTTGTTTCAGATAAAAATCCGATAACATAACGGCGTTACAAAAGGATCATGGCATGGTAAACTCCTGATTTATCACTAACACTAGAGCATAAAGTCATACTCAGAAGGTTTTAAATAAGATTCGGCAGCATAACAGCCCCGTAGAAGGATCATGGGAAGGTAAGCTCATGGTTCCTCAATAACCCTAAAGAATACCGGTCACACTCAATATATTCTGGGTAAAATCTGGCAGCATAACGACTGTACAAAGAGATGTGATAAGGTAAGTACATGGTTTAGCTACCAGCCTAAAAAGATGATGACCACACTCAGGACATTTAGAGAAAATCCGGCAGCATAACAGCTGTACTAGGGGATATGGTACGGTAAGCACACGGTTTATCAATAACCCTAAAGGATAGGTTACGCTTAAGGCTTTTTGGAGAAAATCCGGCAGCATAACAACTGTACAAGGAGGGTCTCGGCAACCAAGCATAAAGAATATGCCGATAAGGTCAAGATGAAACAGGGCTCTCAGCAAGAACGCACACTCTGGTAGTGATAATGGCAAAGTAGACTCATAATTGGCATGCGGAGCGATCTGATCAAGATCGATCAAAGGATCAAGCTCAGGGAAGAGATCATGGCTATAAAGATAATGATGTGAAACCAATGATCTGATCATAATCCAAAAGACGGATGGACGGGAAAAAAGGATTAGATTAGGAAAGAAAACCTAGCTATGAAGCAAACCCTAATCTAGTAATAAATATATGTACATATATATACACCCTAACCAGGGGCACCAACCCTAGTCTAATCTAGCGGAGTCAAGGAAGTCTCGACTCATGACAGACAAGTGAGTGTACTCGGACCGCATTTGTAGCCACACGAGGTGAACTACCCTAGTCTATAAATGGGTCAAGGCTCCTAACTCTAGGCTCCACATGTGTAAGCAACACATGTTCATCCCCATATGAATGCAATATATATATATATATAAACACGGGCACTTCCTAGTTGGATTTCACTAAGTCAGTATGTATATACATAATATATAAAGCAAAGTAGGGCTCCGGACTCAATCTATCGGGTACTATGCGTATGAACCATACTTAATATGTATAACAAAAGTACGCCCAATGTTATACATAGTATGCTTCATTGCTCATCGGCTGCTGTAAACACAAGTACGCCTAGTGTTTACGGCTGCAGCACCGGCGCATAGCTTGGTAATAGATACAATAATCCCATCCAGGTAATGACTTACCCTCCGGCATGTACTGTATCTATCCCATGGAGCCAACAATAAAAAAACAATGAAAGAAATAAAGAATATGATAATGCATGTTGTGCAGTGTGTGAATCCCTCGTTTTATTTACGCACCTACTTGGTGCCCCTGGATTCTAACGGAAAAGGTTCCCATTTAAAACAATTTTAATCCAAATTTCTTCAAAATTAGTAAAAATGACATTTTTACAAAGTTAGGCAATGTTCCAAGAATTCCCCAGCAGAGTCGCCAGCCTGTGGACCCCGATCCCGAGGACGAATGTGGCGAGGGACACGAGGTCCCCCGTCGGTCCTCTAAGATCTCCACAATGTGAAGGAGAGCTCTACCAAGGAACTCTCGAAATGGTGCCACTCACAGCATGGGTGGCGATGTAAATGAGATACCTCTCGATTCAAGGACTAGCCCGGAACCGAGATGTACCTATAACAAAGGAGAGTCGCCATCCAAGGAAGTAGGCCCTGGATCCCATGAAATACTCTGTTGCAGCGGATAACCAGAGATACAAGAGTCCGTGCCTGGTGACGAATGGGGAAGGTGTTAAGCGCCCCCAATTCGCCCAAGTGCAAGCACCTGGTCTCTTATGCCATTTTTAATTAATTTTGAAGAGTTTTGGGCTAAAATCATGTGAAATGGGAATGAGTATCCCCGAAGAAACGTCTATCTAAGCATGCATGACCCGGGGATGGGCAAAAGAAAATAAACATCCAAATCTTAACTCACCGCATCTACTCCTAACCCATCACATCTAGGAAAACAGTAACATCCACACGCACAACTACAGCTAAGCAGATAATCAAGATAAGATGAATAAATGCTACAACTAAGCAGGTGAGAGGACAGATAAGCACAGCAGTAAACTATCAACGCAATAGAATAAACACACTAGCATGCGAGCCTATGTAAGAGATAATGCTAAGAAAATAATAATCAATCTCATGCTAGAAAAGTAAGCAAGCTAACAGTAGCACATAAGAAGTCAAAGATAAACACACAATGAGTTAAAAGATACAGGGAGAGAAATGAATCGAAAAAATCAACGGTACATGAGGACCGAGGATGACAGGGAAAAGAAAAGGGAGCGTACGATAGGCTCAGGGAGCGATTCTAATGAATCAAGCTCAGCGATCCTGATCCGCTAAAGATCGGATAAATCTCACGATCGTCATAGCCTATCGTTGGGCTCAGCGAGGACAATCTCTGTGAAGGGGCCACGCTATGTCGTCGCCCGTCCCAAAACCCGATAAAACGTCGGAAAACCGATAAAACCGGAAAACCACGATCAAAATCCGAAATGAAATGAAAGAAAGGCTCCGAGTGACCTGACAATCACCATCCTTGCCCATTTTGGTTTTTTGTGTGAAAGGTTTGAAAGGTTTTTTTTGGATGCTTGAATGATTTTTCGAAAGGTTTAAATGATTTTATTGAAAAGTTTGACTGAACTTGGGATGACGATCCCAAGCTGCCTACGTACCCTGTGAAAAGGGATCAAGCCAACGTAGTTCGAAACAGCTTTTCGAAATATGCTTTAAGTGTTTTTTGATGTTTTTTGGATTTTTGTTATTTGATTTTTATGTATTTTTATCCCTTTTGATCGAAAGGGGGTTTTGGCTCAGGAGGTTGTCGTCCGTCGTCGCCTAAAACCCGACGAGTGTTCCGAAAATCGATAGGGATCCCGAAATGCAAGGAAAATCCCTAAGGAACGTATGAAGAGAAGACCCGAAACTGAGGAAAGGAAAGAAACCCCTAACCCTGTAAGAAGCAATTATCCTGAAGAAGACGGAATCCTAAACCCTCTGGAGAGTCCTAGGACAAGAAAGGGGATAAGAAGGGTAAGGGGCTGGCTCAGGAAACATCCCGTCATCGCCTCCTAAACCTAAGAAAACTCTGGAAATCGACAAAGAACCCTCAAAAAATAAAATTGATAAAATTCTGAACCAGAGAAGAGACCTCAACCAAAGCCAAAGTACATCTTGAAAAGGGAGAAGAAAGGGTATCTGCAAAGGAAGTCTTCTACTTTATTTTGTCTGTGAAAAAGATCCCTTAACTTTAACAACTTGCAATTTACAATCCAAGCTAAAAACCTGATGAAAGTATGGATTAAAATGAGCAGTATACATGAAGGCTGTGGTGGCTCAAAATTGGAAACAAAAATCAATTTCATGTAAATGGTTATGGTAAGACATTTGGAAATTTTAAACTTAGAAACTAAGATTCAGATTTCGATAAGCCATTTAAAATTGCAGGCATTAACATTCCATCATGATATAACTACAACCATTCTCTTTTCAATGCAACATCTCATCATGTCTTAGATCCATCAACACTCCATACGAGATTATCATTTTACCTCCAAGATGGATTCTGATGAACCAATTTCTATAAAAAAAGACAAGTTCATTGGTGCTAAAATTGTTAGTGCTAACACCACAAGTCCAGGGGCATGGATATGAGCACTATAATGCTTTGACACTAAATTCACCATGCCCTTTACGATTAGAGGCCATCAGGAGTCATTAAAACTACTTGGCCCATTCGCATTAGAAACACCAGCTACCATGAAATTGGGAGATGACCAAAAAAAAAAGAAACTTCTTCAGTTGCTAGTATTTGGGTCTAGCTACTCGGATCACAGATGCGATCCATTCCTCTAAATTTAAAAATTAAACAAGACATTAACAGAGAGACCCCATACTGCTGATCATCACAAGGAATTTGCACGAACTAAATTTATCAATTCACCTTGATCTATCCTCTAAATGAAAGCTACAAATGGGGATAGATGTTACCTGAATCGTTGTCCGAGATGGAATCAAGATCCATTCTGCGAAATCCCCTCGCCGTTGCCGCAAGAAATGAATGAACAAATGACAAGAGCCTCAGCTACAGAGGGGTGGTTAGATCCAAGGTAATTGTCGGAGGAAACCAAGTGGCTGGATTGAATGGGGTCTTGAAATGGGTTTTAATGAAATGGATGGGCTCTAGGTTGGGCAGAACTGGGGTTTAGATCTGGGTGAGTCTGAAGTGGGTTTCGTTTTTTTGGAGGTGGGGAAGATGGGTTTCGGCTTTGGGGGTTGAGGAAGGTGTAGGTGGAGGGCGATGGGGGATTTTCGAAGGGTTGGGTGGTGGTGGAGCTGGAGGTAGAGGACGGTGGTGGTGGTGCCGGATTTTCGAAATACCGAAATGGGTTTCGGTTTTTTAGAAAATGGGTTTTGTGGTTGGGGATTGGTGGGGGTTGGCCGGTCAAAAGTGGGGTTGGCCGGTTGCAGAGATGGGTTTTTGGTGGGGTTTCGGTGGTGTAGGAGATGGGTGTGGGTTTGTGATGAAATGAGTAGAGGGTTTGATCGAAATGGGTTTAATGGGGGTGGGTTTGGGTGACCAGAGAAAATGAGGGGGAAAGATGAGAGATGGAGGTGCGGTGGTGGTGATGGGGTTGGTTGGATCTCCGGTGGGATCGCCGGAGGAGAAGCCAAAAAATAAAAATAAAAAATCGCTCTCTCTCTGCAACTCGAAAATGGATTTTCTCTCTATTTTCCTCTTCCTTTCTCTCGGCTTGCTCTCTCTTTATCTTCCTCTCTATGTGTATTTTGGCTGGGATTTTTGGTGGTAGTGATGGGGTGGAGTTTCGGTTTGCAGAGATGGTAGAGGTGCAGTGGCCGGCCGGAGTTGTGGCTTTAGCTGGTGGTGGTGGTTTGGGAGATAGTGGCTGTGGGTTTGGGTGGTTGATAGTGGCTGAGGGTGGCGGTGGTAGTTGGTGGCTGGTTTGGGTGGAGAAGAAGATGTAAATGAAATGGGTTTGGGTTTTATAAGTCTGGGTGGCTGTGATGTAGATGGTGATGGTGGAGGATGGGGGTCGTGGTATGGGTGGAGGATGTCGGAGTGAGGCCGGAGAAGATGGCCGGTGGTGGTGGTTTTCGATGGAGGTGGTGGACTTGAGGATGGTGGTGGTGGTCAAGGAAGAGGTTTTTTCTCGCTCAGCTCCCTCTCTGCTTTTTTCTTTAGAAAAATTTCGGCCTCCCCCTTACCCACGAGATTCCTATTTTTTTATAGCTAGGGTTAAAACCCTCCTCCTAATCTGAGCCGTCCATTTCATTCCCTTCTCATCTCAGCCGTCCATCTCTCTCTTTTAGCCTTAATGCACCCCTAGAAACCCTAAAACCTAGAACATTCTAGATGATCTGAGCCCTACACTTCACCTCTTTGATCTGATGGCCTATGCTTGTGGCTTGTAGAGAAAGAAATGCAAGCTTCCAAAAATGCCCTCCTTAGAGGAGGATTTTACACTTTTATCAACATCCCCATTACCCCCTTTTTTTGTTCGCTTTAATGGGCACCCATGCTCGGCTATCCCACCCCCTTTTTTATAAAGAGAAACATATATTTGCCCTCTCTTTCTTCCATGGACAACCCCTCCTAGTATACTTATTACCAATCCTTACACACAACAGGGTGGTCCCTGGTGAAAACGAAGGGCAAATAGAGGAGGCCTTGGTGGTTACCCAACTGGTACAGGCACATCTCTTCAGGAATTTCGGGATTCGGTTCGGGACCTCGACTCAACTTCGGGATTGGGATTTTATTTGATTTCGAGAATTTATTCGATTTTGGCAAAAATGGTCCGGTCAAAATGGGGTGTCTACACTTAGCTTCTGGAAAGAGAGGGATATGGTGCTGGATAATTTTCTCGCTTAATCCTCGCATATCTTCGTACGACTAGGCGAATACCTCTTTGAATTCTTTTAACAATTTGATTAATTCCGCACGCTCTTAAGGGAATAAGGTTTTGCCAATCTTTATCTTCTGAAGCAGGGATTCAGTACCAATGTTAACAGCTTCAAACTCATCTTCTAAAGGTTTTGCTCGACGCTCCTCCTCTCGTTTGATTAAATTTTTAATTTTGAGGGGAGTTTCGTCTGCATCCTCATCTGAGGACGATTGGTAGTTCGATGTTATTTAAAACATTAGTTTCAGAAAAATTGAGAGACAAAGGTGAGTATAAAGAAAGTTCTTTCGTTGATTCAGAAGATACATCAGAGGAAGAACTGACTGACGCGCCCTTATCAGGGTCACTTACATTCGAGACTTTTTCAAAAGATGAATCAGAGTCAGAAAGGTATTCTGATTCAGAGGAAGAGAAGTCTATGTCCGAGGGGATAATTGTAGAAAGGAGTGGGATAAAGATGTCAGACTAATTAGAGAGTTCTTCATTGCCACAATCAGTATGATATCATACCCTGTGGGGAGAGCATTGGAATGGATCCACTGATCATACCAACAGTCAAACGAACTTCTGAAAACATTGATCGTAATAGCAACGGATCCAAGTTATCTGCTCAATCAAATTTCAGAGTCTCCGCACGTTGTACTGCTTTCTCCACCAAATGTCATATTCTTCACCTAGCCAACCCGTAGCGAACAAGACCTGGAATCTAGGAACCTTTTCTCCAGTGATATGATGTATGGACCATTCTGGGAAGCGATAATAGGGGAAGTATTCCCCTTCCTTGCAGAAGTGACTATTGAGGGTCAACTTAATTTCTGGCATTGGCATGACCTCTCTGACTTCTTTGTACATCCTCCTTTGAGTTATACTTCGATACATCTCTTGTTCTTCCTGGTGCGTGTTGTGATAACCCAAACCAGTTGTACCAATATTGGAAGGAAACTACAGATCATCGAACTGAGTTACCCCTTGCTGATATCGACCTAATCCCATTCCTGGGATGTAATCGTTGATCTTGAGGATTGTAGATACAACAGGGTTGATATCGTACGGGGAGAGGAACTAATTCCTTCTTGGCTTGTTCCCAGCTAATTGTGGTAACATCAAGATGGAAACCATTGAGATAGACATTGTCTCCTACTGACTTCCCATTAGGATCTAACAAGATGGTACTACTTCTAAGTCTTCGTCATCGCGAATGGTAACAATTTTGTTACCTTTCATTAACTTGAGTTTTTTATGTAAAGAAGAAGGTACAACTCCAACTTTGTGAAGCCATGGTCATCCTAACAATGGATTGAAGGATGACTTGATGTCAAGCACTTGGAACTCAACATCGAAACTCTCATCGTCCATATAAATGGAAGTAGAAAGGGTTCTGACTACATCTCGTTGGGGGTTGTCATAGGCCATGATGCCTTGATTAGATGGGGGAAAATCACTAGGACCAAATCCAATGGCTGTGGCCATGCTCAGCGGACAGATGTTCAAAGCCGAACCATTGTCCAAGAGAATGACAAGTACCTTCTTCTGATTACAGAGCACAGTAACAAGGTGAGGCTTGGAGTGGTTCTTTCCTTGAGGAGTCAGATCTTGATCCGAAAATGAGAGGGTTGTAGAGGCTCTGACTGCTATAACCAGATTCGTAACCTACTCGGGTGTAGTATCCTTCGACACTTGGAAAGTTTGCAAACTTTTAAGGAGCAGTTCTCGATGTTTAAGGGATACCATCAGTAATCTCCAAAGTGAGATGTCTGCTTGAGTCTTGCTAAGCTGCCTGATGATATTTAGATCTTCCTGATCAACCTCTGTCTTAATAACCTATCGCTTGATAGTGTCGATCTGATCGTCTGATCGGAGTTTTGGGGGTTTGTAATTTCTACAACCCCTGGTGAGATGTCCTACCTCTAAAGTTCCAGTGATCCTGATTCTGCAATCTTCTAACGAAAGGACGAAATGAGTTTCGTCTGTTCCAACCTCTTCTAAGTTTAGAATGTAAGCCTTATCAAAGTGAAAGATTTATACCAAGCAAGAACATGGGCTGTAATAGGAAAAGCCTGATATTCCTTCTTTTCAAAATTTCAGTCCTGTGGGTCCAAACTGCCCCATTACATAAGGGATTCAAACAAAGAGAGGGGTCCCAATCTTCCTTTGATGAAGTACCAAGATTCCTTCCATCGTAGCCTTCACTGACCAGAATCGCTCCCACATCTATAGTGTTCGTGATTAACCTCCTCAACTTCATGGTCGCTAAAGAAGCCCCAAGAAGCATCAAACATTTCCAATGTTCTTAGATAGCAAGCACTAGCTCCCGGTGCAAGTTTATAAGTAGTTCCGAGCAGCTCAACTCCTAAACGTTTAGATTAGTCCACTACATTTCAGCTCTGTGAAATGTTAGAGGGCCCGAGCTTCATTAACTTCCCGTTCTTAAAATATAAACAGAAATCCACAACAGTTTTGGACAATCCAAAGATTTGAATCTTGATTTCTTCCTAGAGTTCTTCATATATTTGAATCCACAACAGTTTGGGGTTAGGCAGACCCCCACCAGATATATTGACGAAAAAAAAGGAGAGATTACAGGAGAACAAACGAGAGACAAGAGATTACAAGCGAATATAGACATCTCCCGAGGAGTCTTCATACAAAATGGTGCCTAAATCTTGCGGAATAGAATTGACATTGATTGGAAAACCTTTTACGGGGTAGCTTGATTTGGAGAGGAAGTCTGATGCTCTGTTTCCTTCCCTCGAAATGTGCAAGATGTTCCAGGATCAGAAAGTAGCTAACAATCTGTCGATCTTTTCAAGGGTTATAATCATCCTCCAAGGGCAGGGAGTTTCCTTTTGAACTACTTTGACAGCAACTTGGGCGTCGGATTCTATCCAAATGTGAGAACATCTGAGTTGAACAGCCAGGCAGATACCTCTTAAAATTGCTTCGATTTCAAGGTCGTGGATAGAGGAAGTAGAGTGGTGGAGTGAGAACAGCCCAAGAGTGATGCCATCCCACTTCCTTAGAATTCCTCCAATGCCTCCCTCCCCATTTGCTAAGGAAGCATCTGATTTAAGCTTAAGGAAAGGGGAACCGGGGGGGGCATGTCTTTGGGTTTGAATTTTTAAGGAACAGAGGAAGGTTCCGATGGCGGGAGATTTTAGAGCTCTCCTCAGTTGGGTGGTCATCAAGTTTCAAGGAGTGGGTTTTTTCTCTGGCAGCTCTGAAGATCATTTTCATTGTAACCTGCTTGTGGTTTTTCTTTCCTTCATGAACTCGATCATTTCTTTTTTTTTTTTATGGTTAAGCTGGGGTTGGGCAAGACCCCCACCAGATATATTGAACCAAAAAGAAAATTACATGAAAGGAGGAGAAGTTGTCAAAGGACAACTAACTCAATGGCTCGGGCTCCATGAGCCAAACAAGAGCGTGAGCTCAACAATAAGGGAAAGTCAAAAAAACATTACAAACGTAAATACATCTCCCCAGATATATCTCTACTTATGGAATCCCTCAGATAATTCGGAATACATTGAAGAGGAATATTCAGACTCTTACAGGGGTAGTCCCTTTTTGAAAGAAGATCAGCCACAGAATTTGCTTCTCTCCATATATGAGTTATCCTCCAGTCTATAGTGTTCAAAAATTTCCAACACTTACTGATCTCAGAAAGATTCTTCCAGGGCGGGTCAGAGAGCTTTGCAAAGGAAAACTCGATCATTTCTCTCAAGCCATATGAAGTGAATTGCTGCTGTGAACAAGACACGTATCAGAGTATAGTGCTGGCCTTTAGATTTGAATTTTCCTCTGATCCATACCTCTTCCTCACTGAGGGTTCTTTTCTGCTTCTTACAGTCTGAGATACGCCATAATATTGATCTCCAAATCCATGCACTGTAACTGCAATTAAAAAAGAGGCGGTTTACTGTTTCCTGATAGGTGTTGCAAAGAGGGCAAATTTGATCTCTGCACAGCCCCAGGAAGTGAAGGTTATCTTTTGTGCTTAGCTTGTTCTGAATGGCCATCCATACTGTGTGATTGAATTTTGGAACATGGCCTGGAAACCATCTGGTTGAGTTCCAAAGGACCTTCTGATTTTCTTCTCTGATCGTGTTCCAAGCACTTCGAAGTGAGAATTTCCCGTTTACTTCAGGTTTTCAAATTATTTTTGTGGTCTGACAGTCACTGATCCTTCCAGAATCTTTTTGAGGTCCAAGAGGTGCGGCTGGTTCAGAATTTGGTCCCACCAACCTTCATCAACTGTTCGCTGGATAGTTGCTGTTAGGGGAATATAATTGAGGAATGTCTGGAGGGAGGTTTGGGTTGAGATAGGACAATTTGGGTGCCATGGATCTGTCCAGAAATTGAGTTGGGAGTGAGAGTTTACAATATAATAGACATTTGGCATGGCTAAGGTTCTAGCTTTTATGTGTTTCTGGCACCCCAAGAGGGGCTTGAGGGCATCGGGAAATTCCAGACATTTCTGCCACGGATGTACTTGAGGGTGAACCATCTGACCCAAGGGACATTTTTTCCATCAGGAGAAAGGTGAGTAACAGCCACTAATAGCTATAAAAATATTTCCGTGTATGAGATAATGATTAGCTATAAGGAAATAAACACCTAAATTTTATATTTATAAGATTTTAATTAACCTGAAGCCTAAGCCTTCCATTTATATGTAGGTATATATTATTTTTTTATTATGTAGGTATACATTATGTACAAATAATAGTTCCCGGAAATAGCATTTGGTAGTTAATACTTTCCTAAGATGAAAATTGCAAATAAGAAGAAGAAGAGATTTTAATTGCATACAAGATTGCATGCAAATAATTTTATAAGGTACTCAAAAAGACATATTAGCCATAATTTCAAAAGAGTCAATTTACAAAACAAGATTAGATTAAATTGATTTTATTTGCATCTAAGAGCAGATTCTAATGGCATTCAAAGAGGCCCATTAGATTCCAAACCATTTAGTAAGATTACATGCAAATAATATTTAAAAAAGACACCTTAGCTGTTACCATTCCAAAAAGCTTTACATAGTAGACTTATGATTTGTGAGGATTTTTTTAGTTGCCTTTTAATTTTGTAATACCTGTTTTCCATCAAAATCATTCCCAACATCCCTTTAAAGATCAAATCATAGGATATCCATAGCTGAAGATCCAACATACATTTTCATTAATCCTTGGAAATTCATAAACCCAACACAAATTACATTTACTCTAATGAATAAGATTAAACAATAACTATGTTTTGTAAGGGCATGATCTAGGAATGCATATATCTTCCAGAGCTGTCAAGAAAATAAAACCTCTGCTTTTGCTGAAGCTCTTTGGAATGTCATCAACTCTTTCATAATCATGACTTTACTTTCCACGCTTGTAGCCTTCCGAAACTTTATAGTTAGTCTCTCGAGCACCGGTGAATTCATAAGCAGCATTTCTATGAATTCCAATTCAGGTTTTACACCCGAAATCGAACTGATCTTCACGGTTTGGAGATGATTCAATGTGCAATCCATGTGTCTTTGTGCATTCCAATAGTTTGCGACAGGTTCAGTGCCACTAGCATCACCTATTGTACAGGACTATAGATAGAAATGCAGTTAGAGTAGTTTAGACTACTATCTAATAAAACAAATGTTATTTTCAGAGTAACTAACCCAGATCTTGAGATTTTGTAGATTAAGCGAGCTTCTAAACAAGCTAAGAACAGCCAATATATCCTCTGGATCTATAAAATCTATGGGCAAA
This sequence comes from Tasmannia lanceolata, assembly GCF_043159265.1. Classification (NCBI taxonomy): domain Eukaryota; kingdom Viridiplantae; phylum Streptophyta; class Magnoliopsida; order Canellales; family Winteraceae; genus Tasmannia; species Tasmannia lanceolata. The sequence goes on along the minus strand of NW_027518695.1, from coordinate 30,089,372 downwards.
GAAAGCTTCTTCAGATGATTAAATGTGTTAGAAACCCTGTTAGGTACATCACCAGAAGCCACAACCTAGGATCCAGAGCAAAAAAAGTAAATTAGTATTTAAGCTTCTAATTGAATTCCAAATTACGCTCTGAATACTATTTACCATTAGGAAAGGACTATTCACTTCAAGCTCCTCAACATTATGTAGACCATCGAGAACGCTGGTAAAAATGCAAGTCTCGCCTCGCTGTAGATTTGTAGGGACTCGGTCTGTATAAATACTTGCAGTTGCAAGAACTGGGGTATTTTCAAAAGAAAGAACTTTGAATGAACCTTCGAGTTCTAAGTATTGGAGATTTGGACCATTGATTTTAAGATAACTAGGATGATCTTCGCTAGTAATCAATGTCAAACTCTCAAGAAGCGAAGACCTGGAAATCAGAAATTCAGGTTCCTGATTGGTGAAGAAAACATTTTCAAGATCAAGAACCTTGAGATGACAGAAGCCTTCAAAATTGCGTGGTATGTCCCAAATGATGAATTTTAGCCTCAAATGATACATTTCGTGACAAGAGAAGAGACATAAAGGCAGCCTATAATGATGTTTATCACAAAATTCAGTAGTATCACAATCGGTAGTATCACAATCAGTAGGGGGAATTTCAAGGATGAATTCTTTGATCCGATGTCTTGATAAGAAACGTATCCAGCGGTTGATGTCAGGACAACAAGCAGGAAGGTAATCAGAGCATTCGAACATGTGAATTGGGGCCCTATGGTGCAAAAGAACTTGATCGATAATGTTCACACGCTTAAGGTGATAGAGCGCCTTCTTCAAAAGTGGGAAATTGGGTGGGTTATATTGCTCATTGAATACAATCTGTGAAATTCTAACCCATTTATACCTCCATTTCCTTGATAAGATGGTCGTCCTCACAACATCCTTGATTGGCAAATGTACGAGGATTGTGTCTATGACATCCCGTGGTAGATTACTGATCAAATCTAATTTTGAAACTAGACCTACCTGTCTTTTAGGGAAACAACTCATTTCTGGTCTTTACGGCTGAAATCCAGCCAACAAAATTCATCCATCAGAAATTTGCATAAACGTAAAAAGAGAAAATGTTAGGATTAGAAGAAAAAATGTACCATAAACGAAGCAGCAGAGCAGACAGTAACAGTAGATATTTTGTAGAGATGTTACTTACAAGTTCAAACAATTAACAAAAACAAGAAACATAGTAGTTTTTCTGGTACTCGCATAAGCTGATGTAGTAAACCACATATTTATAAGGTTTGTGTAGGCAATTTTTGAAGTCTTTGGAAACATGTTAATAAAGCCCAAACAATCACGTAAGAATCCAATAGCCGGTCATTTTAAACAAAGAGAAGTTAGTAGTGTAGAAAAGTTCAAAAAATATCTTGGAGGCCCAATGACTTGGGAATCCAAAATTCAATGATTTTAAACAATGGAATTGTTGCAGAAAGCCCATGCAATCACTTGGGAGCGCAACATCCATGGATTTTAGAAACTTGTGTCCAATATGAAAGAGAGAAGGGAGAGAGGGAGAGAGAGTAAAATCACTCAGCAAAGACAAGCCACATCAATTGCAATTAAATGATTTTATTTCTCATAAGCAAGGACTAAAATCTTAGCCATAGAACAAATATCCAAGACTTATTGGTAATTGCTAATAGTTAGATGCATTCATATTACTTGCTATTGTTATTCTTCTAGGTATTAAGATGAGATTTTTGGATTTTCTGCACGTTAGGATTGACGAAATCAGGTGCTGGAATCAGTATCTTGCTTCGATTTTGCCTGATTATGACTTTCGATTAAAAAAAATGAACAGAAGAATACTCAACTCAACTCAACTAAGCCTTTGTCCCAAACTAGTAGGGATCAAGTAATGAATCCTTTAGAAAATTTTCATGAAGAAGGTAGAAGAATATACCCGGCTCAAATTAACTAAGTCTAATTCTGACACTAGTTGGGTTTGTCTACATGGATCATTTCCTTCCATTCTCTCCTATCCAAGGTCAAGTTCTTTGTTATGTTCCTAGCCATCAAGTCTTTCCTCACTGTTTCTACCCAAGTTGTTTTCAGTCTGCCCCTACATCTTTTTGCTCCATCAAAAAATTGAACAGAATAAGGTGGAAAATTGACAACGACAGGAAAATAAAAGGGGAAATTGCGGGAATCTTTTCCTGCTCCAAGAGGTTGTATTCTGATTTCGCCTCGATCGGTATGAAATTTTATTGGATTTTTTTGAATTAATTTTAATTTTAATTTTTCCTATTCCATTTACAGGGGAATCAGAATAGCATGTTGATTCAAATTTCTGATTCTGACGATCCAAACTAAGACAAATTTGTGCTTTTGGTACATTATTAGTGTGGTGCCTTCCATTTCATGTAATAGTTACTAACTTCTATAAATAAGACAAAGAGTGTTCCAGGTTGGGTACAAAAAGATCATTATATATGTAACTGTGGTTTTTTTTTTTTTTTTTTTACTTTTTATACATGCAACTCTGGTACTAAGTTGATTGGTACGAAGTTGATGTAGGATGAATCTATGGAATGGACGTTAGGGTGAAAAGGTTGAGTGAAAATTACGGTTTAGGATCCTAAAATATGTGATTAGATCGGAAAAATATTTCTACAAATCCTATTGGGCATAGTTGATATTAGCCTTTCAGATTCTTCAAAAATAGTAGCCACGATCATTTGAAACTCGCCTTCAAAATCAGATGTTATCCAAGTTGGAAAGAAATATGATTTTTCATGTTGTCGTATCAAAATGATAGAACAATCGAATAGTTGAACAAAATCAATATACTCTTCAATAATGTGTTCAACTAACTCAGCCTTTCCACGATCAATTCTTGCAGCTTCCTTGACCCAAACATCAATATTTTCAAGATTCTGCCTTTCTTCATCATTGCACAATTTCTCGATCATTATAATAATTTCGTCTAAGCCTTCCACAAACCGTTTGCGCCCTTCCATCATTTTCAATACAAGTTCCTTGATCCTTTGAAAATCATCATGTAGAGAATCCAAAATCTTTCATGATGCATCCATGGCGCAAGATCAACAGCTCTGATACCACTTGTTATGTGTCTAATTGGCCGTAACACAAATGAAGAAAAACAAAAGGTAGAATAGAGAAGGGGATGGTTGATTCGAGGCAACCGAACCTCCTAAAGGCTTAATTCGAGAGGAGCCATGACTCTCCTAAAACAACTCTTACTTCGCTGAAAATTTCTCTGCTCTTTATTAATGTAAACATGGCCTTTAAATAGAAGGGCTACAGCCCATGTTTTACATTTACTAATAGCATGACCCAAAAGATATAACGAAAGAGAAAAATCGGGAAAAGTAATAACAGTCTCGATTCCATATAACAAACACAACTTTAAAGGACTCAAATAAAATATTTAAAAACCTAAAACTTATGAGATTTATTTGGGGAAGATTTCCATCCGTTTTTTAGAGAATCCAAATTTGGCACGCCGTTCGTCTTCTGGAAATGATTTTTGGGGCACAACCTATGGCACTACTTTTTTGAAAAATACTAGACTATGCAGGCTTACACCACAAAAAAAAAACTCTTTTTAGATTTCCAAAAATCAACAAAAGAAAGAGAAGGCAAGGGGTGGAAATGGTGGAAACGAGTGGGAATTTCAGTTTCATTTTCATAATCTTGAATTCAAATGATTTCCAAGTTAAATTTAGGGTGATGATAAGTTTGTGCCCCTTGTAGTATGATTTGCACCCTCTTTTACACGTAAAAAAGCGTTAAAGTCTGCCACAATTCACGTTAAGAGGGGTGCGAATCATCCTACAGGAGGTGCGAATTTATCATCTCCCTAAATTTAACATGAAAAAGGCAAGCAGTAAGGAAACAAACACTTACAAGCTATTTAATAGTCAAAGAAATTTTACATTTATAAGAACTTAAATAACCTCTAGCCCAAGCACGTTGGCAATCTTGTTCCCTAATTTTTTAGCTTTTTATCCTTTGAAATTGAAGAACTATCCCTTTTTTTTTTCTTTTTTCGGTAGGTGCAGAACTATCCCTCCCATGCTATGTGGGGATTTCTTCAGTTCCACTCTCGCTCTCCATAGCAGCACTCTATGTATACAGAAATTATATGATGCCCGATCATGAAGTCCAGTGTGGGCGGTACACTTAGTGCTGAAATTATATGGGTGGGCATTTAAAATTTCCAAAGAGATGTTAAGGACTCAATTCAAAATTATGATCTGATTAAGTATTATTTGAAAATAAGACTAGATTTCAATGGCATCCAAAGAGGCCCTATGGCTTCCAAACCATTTGCATATCCACTTACCCGTTACAATTCCTATAAACCTTCGTAGTAGACCACTAATTTTATGGGGACTAGATGAATTGCCTTTTAACTTTCTAATGCCTGTTCTTCATCAAAATTTCCCCCAAGAAGATCCATCTTTAAGGATCAAAGCATTTCAAATCCTTGACTGAAGATCACGTATCCAATTTCATCAATCCTTGGAAATTCACAAACCCAACACTAACTACATTTCAGAAGGGCCTGATCTGGAATTGCATATATGATATATCCACCAGAGATTTAATGAAAATAAAATCACAGGATTTCATTCAAGTATATGATCTCTACTTTTCCTGAAGCTCTTCTGAATCTCAACAACTCTTTGATAATCATCGCTTTTCTTTCCATACTTGTATCCATCATATTCTCTATTGTTAGTCTCTCAAACGCCGGCGAATTCATAAGCAACATTTCAAGGAATTCCAATTCAGGTTTAAAACTGAAAATACTTCTCATCTTCACGGATCGGAGATGATTCAACATGCAATCCATGTCTGTTTGTGCTTTCCAACACTTTGTAGCAGGTGCAGCACTGCTGGATTCTACTACCTAGAAATAGAAATGCATTAGAGTAATTTAGGCAATTATGATATCAAAGAAAAATTATGTTATACTCAAAGAAGCTCACCGATAAGATCAAGAGTACTTGTAGATTATATGATGTTCTAAGCATGCTAATAGCAGCCAATATTTGCTTTGGATTTTCAAAATTTATATTCAAGGAAAGATTCTTCAGATGATTAAATGTACTAGAAGGCCTCTTGGGTACACCGCCAGAAGCCAGGACCTATGACCCAGAGATGATTAGTATTTCAGTTTGTAACCAAATTCCAAATTACTAACTTAAATCTATTTACCTTCAGGAAATGATATTTCATGTCCAGTTTCTCAACGTTACACAGACACTTGAGAACCTTGGTAAATATGCAAGACGCACCTGGCTCTAGATGTATACTGAAGTCGACCCTTGGATAAATATATATAAATGCAGAAGCGAGAATCAAAGTACTTTCAAACGAAAGAACTTCAAATAAGCCAAAGAGGTATAAGTATCGAAGATTTGGAGCATTGATTTTAAGACGATTAGGATGAACTAAGCTTCCCAATGTGAAACTCTCAATAAGTGGAGACTTTGAAATTAGAAATTCAAGTTCTTCATTGGGGAAGATAACGATGTGAAGATCAAGAACCTTCAGACGACGAAAGACTTCAAATTCGAGAGGTATGTTGAAAATGGCGGATTCTAGTCTCAAATGATACATTTCCTGACAAGAGAAGAGACATGAAGGGAGCCTATAGTGATCTTCATGGAAAAAAAAAATTCAAGGATGAGTTTCTTAATCCCACGTCTGGATAAGAAAAGTAACCATCGGTCGATGCAGAAGAGACATGAAGGTAATAAGAGAACTTGAACGTGTGAATTGGGCCTCTATGGTGCAAAAGAACTTGATCGACAATGTTCACACGCTTAAGGTTAAGGAGTGTCTTGTTTGAAAATGGGACACCAGGAGAATAATACCTCTCATTGAATACAATTTGTGGATTTGTAACCCATTTATACCTCCTTTTTTTGGACAAGATGCTCGTCCTCACGACATCCATGATCGATAAATGCAGGATTATTGTGTCTATGATATCCTCTGGTAGATTACTGATTAGATCTAAGTTTGAAACTAGACGCTCCCGTCTTTTAGGGGAAGAACTCATTTCTGCTTTTTACTGTTGAAATCTAAAAAATAAAATCCAGCCATCAGAAATTTGCATAAGATGTCAAAAGAGAAGAGAGAAAATATTAGGATTACAAGAAAGAAATGTACCATAAATGAAATACCCGAGTAGGCAATAACAGTAGAGAAAATTCTCCGTAGAGATACTACTTACAAGTTCAAACAATTAATGGGAACAAGGAACACAGTAGTTTTTCTGGTATACCCAGAGCCAGATGTAGTAAAGCATAGATTTATAAGGCTCGTGTGGGCTATTTTAGCAATCTTGTAAGTTGGAAACATATTAATAAAGCCCAAACAATCACTTGGGAATCCAAAAGCAAGTGGTTTTTGTTGAAGTATAAATGCTTAAATAACACTAACTCTAACAGCTTGAGGTTTTGTAGTAATTGGTTGTTTCACAGTTTTAAGAAATGAACTTATTATTCCGGAAAGCCCATGCAATCACTTGGGAGCAATACGGCCAAGGATTTTAGAAACTTGTTTTCAACACTAGAGAGTTGATCATCTATAGTGAAGACAAGCTAGTTCGATCAAGGCAGTGGAAATATTGCAATGCCATACTACAAACAGATGATTTCATTTCTCCAAGCAAGATCAGAATCATAGCCATAGAACAAATATCCAAGATTTGAGATTTAACCGACTTTGCCAAATGCAAGATCTTTGAAGCATGTCTAAGCCAGAAGCTGTCAAACAGAGATGCAATTGCATTTTATCCACTATATATGATCTCTACTCATGCTTAAGTTATTCAGAATCCCATTCTATTTCAATACCCTTGCTTCCTTATTGACGTTAAACTGAGACCTGATAGTCAACGTCTTAAGAATTGGCTAATTCAAAAGCAACAGTTTTATGGATTTCAGTCCAAATTTTATATCATACAGTGTATTTATCTTCGTGGTATCGAGGTGATTCAACATTCAAACCAGGTGTTTCTGTGCTTCCCGGTAGTAGTTTGCAATGTGTGGGGCACTATACGTTTTTTATTTTTGCTTTCCTAGAACTTGAAATATGTTTAGATAACTACAATCTCAAGATAAAAAATAATTTAATAATTATTTAAATTATTAAATTGGAGGCAGTCCATTTGAAATGCTTAGTGAAAGCTAAAACAAGAGTAGTAGCTGGAACCTACAGCTAAAGTGAGGAGATCATATTGGATCCCACATTAAATATATCTATTCAAACCATAGTGATATAAAAGCTAAAGGAAGCAATTTTTAGGAGGGCCTTCATCCCTAAAATTTCTAGAGCTCACCCTTGCTAAAAGAGGAAGAGAGTGGTTTAAATCCCTTGAGGCAGTCCATCTGACATGCTCAATGAGGTAAATCTTTGTTTCTTTTTTTTATTATTTTAAATATTCATGATCATTCATGTGGAAAGTTCCAAAATTCTAGATTTAAAATGGTTTTAGAACACACAAGTTCCAAACAGAAAAAGGAAAACAAAAGTTGAGAGAGCTTTTAACTTTTTAGGTTTATAATATATTTTTAAAGAAACTTTTATAATTTTAGGGTATGGGGTTGCCGGTATAGAGTAGAGATTGTGAGGCTGTGTGATGTGATGTGACACCAAAGTTTTAAATTTCGGTTTCAAATTTCGGCTGAAATCATGTAAAAATTATGATAATGATTTCGTTTTTTTTTTTAATTTCAACCGAAATGCCTAAAATTTCGGTGTGACTTCCAGCGATTTCGGTGTACATATTTAAAATTTCGGTGGACATAAAAATGGCTAAAAAAGAAATTTCATCCGGAATTTCGGCGACATTTTGCTGAAATTTCGCCGAAATCTTGTAAAGAAAGCACTTTATGTAAATTTCGTTTCAGCCGTGGCCGAAAGCAAAATATTTCGATCATTTCATTTTGTTTTGGCTGAAATTTAAAACCATGGGTGACACATTAATATTTGTCAGTGTTTTCTCTGTGGTCAACTTTCTGCACATCATTTTTCATTCAAATCGCAGTAAAAGTGTCGTAAAACAGTTTTACGAGTAGAACCTTTACATAGTAAACTTTTTCACCCTAAAATTTCCCTTTTCTGTTGAGATCCATTGCACGCAGTAAAACAAAATCTAAAACAAATACATTGGTCCAACGACTACTAGTTTTACGGTGTAAAACCTGAACTTCTTTGAGCCATATACTTTTATGGCAACTAAATCGGTGGGCTAGGGGTCTGAGAGGGTTTTTCCCTCGAAAAAACAAAATATAAGAAGAAAATGAGAATCCCATCTCCATTCTTCTCAATCTCTCTACTTCCCCAATCATTATCTAGGTCTAAATCCTGAAAGTTCTGTGCAAATTCAGCATTATATAGGCGGAAAAAGTTAGTTGGACAGAGCAAACATTTGCTCTAGTAAATGTAGTGATTCTTGGGGAAATTAGTTGGGCAGGGCAAGCATTTAACCTAGCTAAATGTAGGGATTCTCGAGGAAAGATGTTAGGTACCTTACCGATAAGCAAAAGCTCCATAGCTAATGGAACGCGTTAGACGAGGCCCTTTAAAACTGTCCCATACCAGGCTGGGTCCCTCCCAGTCTAGGCGGGCCCCTACTCAGGATCGTAACATACCACCATGCTTCTGAATCCTCTGTCCTCGGCGGCCCACTCTGTGATGGCTTTCATTCTAGCCTTTTTTTCCAGGTAGCCCTCTCCACATGTCGCCCCTTCCTCGGTGGCCCAGTCTGTTACACCAACTTCACTCTGGCGGCTTTCAGTCTGGCTTTTTACCAGGTAGCCCTTTCCAGGTAGTCCTCTCCACAGGTCGCCCCTTACGTCACACAGGACATGATGACTGCTCTGATACCAAATGTTAGGTACCTTACTGATACACCAAAAGCTCCAGAGCTGATGAAACACGTTAGACAAGGCCCTTTAAACCTGTCCCATACAAGGCAGGGTCCCACCTAGTCCCATACCTAGGCGGGCGGGCCCCACTTAGGACCGTAACAAAAGAAGCCTCGCAGTCGTGAATAGAAGAGGAGAGCGGGGAAATGGAATCAAATTTCAAACAATGGGAGTTTTCCCTCAATAAATCTCACACACAAGGGAAGCTTTTTTATCTTTCTACATAGTACGAGAAATAATTCAGGGAAATAAGACTGTTGGGACCTCTAGTTTCTCTTCAGAAAAACAAAGTATTGATCATCTCTAAGAACTACTTTCATCAGGTTCACTCTCCGTAGAACCACATAGTCACTTGTCTCTATCTTTCAACATTTGGTACTTTGACATTTGGGCATGCAATTGGCTAGGGACAGAAGGAAATTATTCCCTTTTAAGAAGCAATATAGTATTTTTGAAAAACTGTTTAAAACTTCTAGCGGGCAATCTATTGTCAGATGTTATGAAATGGCTGAATCCAAAGCACAGGAAACACTTTGATATGCTTCTGATGATATTTCACAAGACACATACAGAATCTACTGGTGATCTACAGCAAAGTTCTGACAATGCTAGGTAACTTAAGGAGAAATTGATGGGTGATAATAAAGATGAGGCAAGGGAATTATTAGAACAGGTTCAAATCAAAATACAAGTAGATGAATTGATGCATTCACAAGTTGGAATTAGTGAAAAGGTGTAGGGTACCGAACATATTGTAGAATCAACTACTTTGAAGCATGGAGAAGTATTCAAAATGGATATAATGAACCTATCATTGACATGGAACTCTGGGATGACAATGAAAAGAAAGAATCCACCATTAATGCTAAAGTCATGAATGCCTTGATGTGTGCCTTATCTCCCGAGGAGTTCAAACAAGTTTCTCCTCTTGAAATCGCTAATGAGATTTGGGATATGCTAGAAGTAGCTCATGAAAGGACAAATCAAGTTAAGGAGTCAAATATTAATCTTCTCTTTATGGAATATGAACTCTTCATGATGGACCCTAATGAAACCATTGTCGAAATGCACACTAGGTTCACAAACATAACCAAAGGTTTGAAATCATTAGGTAAACAAATGTCCAACAAGGAATTAGTTACAAAAATAGTTAGGTCACTACCTAAAGATTGGGATCCTAAAGTCACCACCATTGAGGAGGCAAAAGATGTATAAAAATGGGCTTAGAGGACTTGATAGGTTCCTTGATAACTTTTCAAATGGTTTTAAAAGGAAGAGAAACTTTAAACAAATAAAAAGAAGATACTAAAAAGAATGGAATAGCTTTCAAAGGAAGAGTTGAAGTGATGAAGAGAGTGAAGAAGACATACAAGATGATGATCTTGCTCTCTTCACCGAGAGATTCAAGAAGTTTCTTAAGTACAAGAAAGGAGGCAACTCTAACCAAGGAAGAAATAGACCTTCAAGCAAAGAGGAGATGAGATGCTACAATTGTACGAAGGTTTGTCACATAAGGCCAAATTGCCCGCTCAACAACAACAATGACAAAAACAAAAAGAATAGAAGAAATGGCAACAAGGCTTTGTGTGCAGCGGCTTGGCATGAAGGGAGTGCTTCATCCTGAAATGAATCAAATGAAAAAGATGAAGATGACCTTTGCTTCATGGGACTTGCCGAGGTGACAAATGACATCTCCATTTCCGAGGTAAATGATCTTGATGATATTTCTCATGAATTTTCTAATGAAGAATTTTTTATTGCATGTGAAAAACTTCATGAAAACTTAGATTTGCAACTTTCCAAAAACAAAACAATGAAAAAGTCCTTGCATGATATAAGTAGAGATTTAGGATTCTTGAAAAAGGAATTTGATTTACAAACCAACACAGTTGAAAAATTGATTTTAGAAAACAAGGCTTTGAATGAAGAAGTTGACAAATTAATTATTGAAAACAAGAGCTTGAAAGAGAAAAATAATGAACTTATTTTGAAATGCAAGGAACTAGATCTATCATTTAGAAAATTCTCATGTGGATAGAACAAGTTTGATGAAATTCTTGAAAACAAGCTTGTCTCTTTAGAAAAAAGTTGTTCTTGGATACCAACCCTTTTCCAAAGGAGATGCCTAATTCAAGAATAAGTTTGTAAAATATTCTTCTCACATGCATGCTAGTTCTAGCTCATTTGTTCATACTTGTCACTATTATGGTAGAGTAGGACACTTAAGATTTGCATGTAATGTTAAGAAATCAAAAGCATCTAACTTTGTTTGGATTAGAAAAGATGAACTTTATGATGTTGCTAACCTTGAAGGACCCAAGAAAAGGTGGGTACCTAAAGCTTTAACATGAGTTTTGATTCTTGTAGGTATGCTTGAAAGGGAATCCCTCAATGGACAAATGGTTTTTGGATAGTGGTTGCTCAAGGCATATGACGGGAGACGTAACCAAGTTCGCCTTCGTCACTATGAGCCACCAAGGAAATATCACCTTTGGGGACGACACAAGAAGTACCATTAAAATTAAAGATATTAAAGTTGAATATGTTTTGCTTGTTGATGGTCTCTCCTTTAATTTGATAAGCATTAGTCGACTATGTGATCTTGGTCACAAAGTTCTTTTTGAAAAAGATAGATGTAAGATTTTGAATGCTAAGAACAATGAGGTAGAATTTATTGCGTATAGAGATGGTAACAATGAAAATCCGATATAGGGGGTCCCAAGTTATAGTAGAAATGGCAACTATGAGGAGGGAGAATACGGTTGTTTAAGAAAACTAGAATTTACCAATTTGAAAAAACTTAAACCGATTAAGAGATCAAAAACAATATTTTAAGCATACAAGTTAAATCTAATGGTGCAATGCAAATGAAAGAGCAAAGAGATAGAAATAGTGCACCCGAGATTTTAAAGTGGTTCGGTCCTCAAACCCGAGGCCTACTCCACTCCACCAACCAAACCCGTTGATGGCTTCACTATTTGATCTTCTTAACCTTGGCGAAGATCGGTGCCAATTACAATTGCTTTAACCTTGGTGGCAATCCTCACCACGGAGAAAAAAAGGGCTCCGCTTCTCCGAATACTCGCCCGAATACAAATCTTGAAAGATGAAAGAAAGAACTAAAAAATCCCTTCACAAGGGTTACACAAAGATGTACAATTGAGAGCCTATGATCCAAATCCTAGAGTTGGTGATGAGAGGCACAATTGAAGCTTGATTCACTCTTTGATATTCAAATGAAGTTTAAGAGTGTTAGGATTGATAGTTTGTATGTTTAGAACACCCATATTTATAGGAAAAACAAAATATGACCGTTCAGTGGCATTACGGTAATTCCATCAAAATTCCAAACGGCTCTTTTTCAGACCGTTGGAGTGTTCTCGGAGTTCCGAGAATAATTCTCGGAGTTCCGAGAATAATTCTCGGAGTTCCGAGAAAAAATCTCGGAGTTCCGAGAAGCCACACAGAAATTGGAAAAAGTCTACTGGACCATTTCTCGGAGTTCCGAGAATAATTCTCGGAGTTCCGAGAAAAACTCTCGGAGTTCCGAGAAGCCTATGCAGAGCAGATTTTCAATTCTGTTTTTGGGCTTCCAGTTCTCAACCAAGATGGGATTGCTATGAGGGTTCCAAGGTGTTGGAACTCCACAAATACAATCACTTGTTTATTTAGGGTGTGTGAGATTAACTTAATTATGCCTCTAAAAGCCTAATCTAGGTTTGGATCATTTACATTCTAAAAGACAAAAAATGGTCTTCAATATGAATTTCTTCATGTCTTCAAGTCTTCATGACTTCTTGCTTGATGACTTTGGCCTTCCAATTGGTGGTCCAATGTGAGCTTCTTGGCCTTCAATCCAAGCATCCTTGATCTTACTTTATCATAATCTACAACTTAGACATTCAAACACATTAGTGATAAATGATCACTTGTGTATTGGAATCATCAAAACAAGATGGGAATGCCAAGGTGAAAACTATTGGGCTTACAATTGCGTATAGAGATGGTAACATGTAATCATTGGCCTTAGAGGACATTGACAATCAAAACATCAAATGTCTCTCTACCATGGAAGATAAACCTTGGTTATGGCATAGAAGATTTGGTCATGCTCAAATGGATTTGATCTCAAGATTGTCATCTAAGAATCTAGTGAGAGAGCTACCTAAGCTCAAGTATGTTAAAGATAAAGTTTGTAGTGCTTGCATTCATGCAAAACAAACTAAAGACTCTTTCAAACATATAAGTGTGATATCTACATCTTGTCCACTACAACTTCTTCACATGGACCTATTTAGTCCCATGAAGACTCGTAGAAGAGGTGGAAGTAGATATGTGTAAGTAATTGTTGATGATTATTCTAGATTTACTTGGGTGTTGTTTTTAACTAGTAAAGATGAAACCATCAAAAAGTTTATCAACTTGTTTAAAAGAATTCAAAATGAACAAGGGGTTTTCATAAATGAGATAAGAAGTGATCATGGAACCGAGTTTGGGAACATTGAGTTTGATACCTTTTGTAATGAAAATGGAATCAAACACAATTTCTCAGCTCCAAGAACTCCCCAACAAAATGGGGTAGTTGAAAGGAAAAATAGACCACTTTTTGAAATGGCTAGAACATTGTTAAATGAGCACAATGTTCCAAGAAATTTTTGGGCGGAAGCCGTTCACACAGCTTACTATATTCTAAATAGAGTGCTCATTAGACCTCACCTTAACAAAACATCATATGAATTATGGAGTGGAACACCCCCTAAAGTTAGCTATTTCAAAGTTTTTTGATGTAAATATTTTATTTTAAACATTAAAGATACTTTGCACAAGTTTGATTCAAAATCCGATGAAGTATCTTCTTAGGATATTCATAGTAAGGCTTATAGGGTGTATAACAAAAGAACTCAAATTGTTGAAGAATCTGTGCATGTTAAATTTGATGAGTCATTTGAACCTCCTAAAGTCATTGATGAAGATGATGATGATGCCAATCTTTAGAACCTCGTAGTCAAGTAGATATCCTAGTTCAACCTTTAGAAAATTTTGATCTAGAAGGTGAACAGATAGAAGTTGAAGTAGAAAGTCCTCCTAAACATAGTAGAATCATGTCTAGTCATCCTTCTACACAAATCATAGGTGAAACGTCACAATGAGTCAAGACAAGATCTCACTATAGGAATGTTTGTGCCAACATGGCATTTATCTCCAAAATAAAACCCAAGTCCATAAAAGAAGCCGAAAATGATGAATTTTGGATGATTGCTATGCAAGAAGAACTAAACCAATTTGAAAGAAACAAAGTATGGAGATTAGTTCCTAGGCCTAGTGATCACCCGGTTATTAGAACCAAATGGGTGTTTAGAAACAAACTCGATGAGCATGGAGATATTCAAAGAAACAAGGCTAGATTAGGAGCCCAAGGTTAGAACCAAGAGGAAGGCATCGATTATGATGAGACATTTGCTCCGTTTGCTAGATTGGAAGCCATAAGGATGCTTCTTGCATTTGCATGCCATAAGAACTTCAAATTATATCAAATGGATGTGAAGAGCGCATTTCTTAATGGGTATATCATTAAGGAAGTTTATGTTAAACAACCTCTCGGTTTTGAAGATTCCAAATACCCTAATCATGTATATAGGTTGGATAAAGCCCTATATGAAGTAAAGCAAGCTCCTAGAGCTTGGTATAAAAGGCTTAGCTCCTTCCTATTAGAGAGTGGCTTTCAAATGGGCAAGGTTGACAAAACCTTGTTCATTAAAAGAAAAGGAGAAGATATTTTTATTGTTCAAATTTATGTGGATGATACCATACTTGGAGCTACTAATGATAAGATGTGTGAAGAATTTGCTCACTCCATGCAAAAAGAGTTTGAAATGACTATGATGGGAGGGCTTACCTATTTCCTAAGACTTCAAATCAAACAATGTAAAAATGGAATTTTCATCAATCAAGAGAAATACACTAGGGAACTCCTAAATTTTTTTGGAATGGATAGCTCTCAAGTCAAGCCTACACCAATGAACACATCCACCAAATTAGAAAATGATGAAATTGGAAAACGGGTTGATGAAAAGAAGTTTAGAGGGATGATAGGTAGCCTATTATATTTGACCGCTAGTAGGCCGGATATAATATTTAGTGTGTGTATTTGTTCTAGATTCCAATCGGCTCTAAAAGAGTCGCATTTGAGTGCAGTTAAGAGGATATTCAAGTATCTCAAAGGAACTCCTTCTTTAGGTTTGTGGTATGGAAGATCTAATGAATTTGAAATACAGGTGTGACAATCCAAGAGGGGGGTGAATTGGCTAATTAGAAATTTTAGGCTTAATTAATGAAAGATTAAAAATTAATCTTCTAATTAAGCACAAATTAATCTAACCTTTGTTCAAAACGATTTATGAATAGAAGCCAAGGTTTAGATATTCTAATCATGCACATTTACTAACCCTTGTTCAATTAAAATATAAGCATAAGTAAGATTAGAGATTACCAATCACCACACGTGCAAGAGAGCGAAGGAAAGAGATACAAGAGATAAGGCACACCACAATGAGAACACCAAGATTTATAGTGGTTCGGTCACAACTTGATCTACTCCACTCTTCCAAGTTTGGATCCTTAGGTACTCCACTATGGTGAGATTTCAAGACTAATCTCGAAGCTCTTACAATAAGCTTTTCCATTCTCAAGGGCCAAAGCGAAGCCCATCTGCACGAAGCCTTCGGCGAGGGGACAAACCCTCATATGCCATCTTCACCTTTGTTCACGGGCCGAAGAGAAGACCCTCTTCTTCACAATTCTTTCCGGGCCGAAGAGAAGACCCTCAATGAAGAACAAAAATAATGAAAAACACTCAATGCCTCTTAATATGCGGATTACAACATTGTAAGCTCACAATCACTTCCAAAAATAGCAAAAGAAAAGTCCTATGGAGTGTCTCTTGATAACATGTAGAAATAGAAGATCAGAGAGGTTTTTAGCTTTTGAAATAAAATGTTAAAGCTCAAAGAGAAATGAGATTTGATCTTTCCCTAATGTTCAAAAGCTTGTAGAGATAGGTTTTAATCATGTATATATAGTGTATTTGAAAATATGACCATTTGGGGTTAAACTGTAAATAAATGGCTTAAAAAGTCAAGCAGAAAATGCCCCAACAGATAGTTTCCTCGACCGCGGCGGTCGACTGGGCTACGGCGGTCGCCCACCCCTATCGGGTGCCCTATTCTATTTTCAAATTTCTTTCCGTCGCGGTCGACCGACCAAATGGCGGTCGCCCAGCGAGGGCTAACTATTTGCTCAAAAATTTGGCTCATAAAACCTATCCCGATCGACCGACCGACGGCGGTCACCCGCCCTAGACCAAATCGGATTGCTTCTGTAGAAACAGAAGCGCATCCGCAGTCGCCCGGATCATCCCGGTCGATCGACCCGATAAAATTCGAGATGGCCTGGATTTCCAGGTTCCATTCCGCGGTCGACCGGCATAGCCCGGTCGACTGGCACTGAGTGAAATTCTATTTTTAACTTTAAAATCCAGGGGCTTTTGGGCTATGGTCTTTGGGCTTAAGTCCAAGGTTTTCAAACACATTTTTGGGTGTGTTGATGGTTTTCAAAGATGTAAAATGTTAAGTATAAAAACTATTTGAAAACCTTTTGAAACTGCATTTAAACATAAAATCAAGAGGACTCCAAATACATTCTAAAAATAAGAACCTTCAGTCTTCTTGGAATGTCTTGGCTCCTTTGCACTTTCTTGGACTTCTTCAGCTTGTATAAACATCTTGTCCTTCTCTTGGCTCTTGTGACTTGTCATCCAATCTTCAATGCATGTTGAGGTACATGAGGTGTCACCATGGCATGTTCAACTCCAAGCTCCTTCTTGACACTTGCTAGGAACTTGTGGAATCTTCATGATGAGCTTCTTTACTTGAGCATCTTCAATGAGGATGAATCCAATGTAGGTGCAAGCTCTTGGTTCCTTTGATCCTTGATCCACAAGTCATATGTTGTGAAGAGTTGTGTAATGGCGATTATGACATGAAAATCGTGTATACAACACAACACCTCAAAGCAACACATTAGTCCATAAATGCTAATCAATTTAGATTGCTAGCGTCAAAATAAGAAGGTAAGGTGAATGATTAACCCTTGAGAACCCTTGGGTTTACAGAATTCAACTTAGTAGGGTACTCGAATGCCGACTTTGACGGATGTAGGATAGATAGAAAAAGCACAAGTGGCACATGTCAATTCTTAGGAAGATCTCTTGTGTCTTGGTTTAGCAAGAAGTAAAACTTTGTCGCCCTATCTACTATCGAAGCCGAATACATTGCAGCTGGAGCTTGTTGTGCACAAATCCTATGGATGAAGAACACTGTCATGGATTACAATCATGAATTTAGTAATGTTCCCATCCATTGTAATAACACAAGTGCCATTAACTTGACAAAGAATCCAATTCAACATTCTAGAACCAAGCACATATAGCTACGACATCATTTTCTAAGAAATCATTCTAACAAAGGGGACATATCCATTAAATAAATCCACACAAATGATCAATTGGGGACATATCCATAGTATATCCACACAAATGATCATTCAAAACACTTTTACTTTGAAAATACACTGACAGTTATACCACTAACCTCTAGCCAAGAGCCACATCTACAAACAAAATTCTTGTATGTTACAATGCACAAGAATGTCATATCAACATACATGCAATTATTACTCAGCCGACATGCTAGGGAGTCTTCAAGGAGTTCAATGCTATATTGGCAACCAAAAATGAAGAATTTTGCTGACATGACACCCAAATGCCAAGCAAAATCCCTAAGCCTCCCATGCTTTTGTGCAACCAAACGCAGTCTGAAAGTAAGGAGAGACCTAGTAATGAGTGATTGAGATGGTCATATGGAGTATATGGCACGGCATAGACATTTGGTGCGGTGTTCTTTTCATGAGAGGAATAAAATGGAAACTGAGAAAAAGAAAGTTGATGGGTGAAAGACAGAAAAGGAGAGCGAGAGAGAAAGAGAGAGACACAAAGAGAGAGAGAGAGAGCGGGCAACCCATGCTCTTTGAAATTGAGAAAAGTAATAAGAATAAAAATTCAAACTGACCCCACTCCTCCCTAACCCCAATCGCTAAACAGCCTAAAAAATCAAATTGGAAGGTAAACAAAATAATTATACTCTCTTCATCATACCCAAAATATCTCTTGGATTTTAGATCCGGTGGACACTACTATGAGTCATGTGGGCATGATATCAATAAATATAAGAAGAGACTTACTAACAAGTGATTGTGATGGTCACGTGCTGAATATGACACGATATCGACTATTAAATTTTAATGGTTTAAATTTCTACCAACGAGACTGAATTTAAGAATTTCGGTCGAAATTTTAATTTTTGAGAGAGAGAGAGAGAGAGAAAGAGAGAGCAACCCATGCTCTTTGAAATTGAGAAGAGTAATAAGAATAAAAATTCAAACCGACGCAACTCCTCCCTAACTCCAATCGCTAAACCGCCTAAAAAATCAAATTGGAAGGTAAACAAAATAATTATACTCTCTTCATCACACCCAAAATATCTCTTGGATTTTAGATCCGATGGAGATTACTATGAGTCATGGGGGCATGTTATCAATACATATAAGGAGAGATTTACTAACAAGTGATTATGATGGTCATGTGGTGAATATGACATGACAACGACTATTAAATTTTAATGCTTTAAATCTCTATCAACAAGACCGAATTTCAGAATTTCGTCGAAATTTCATTTTTTGAGAGAGGGAGAGAGAGGGCAACCCATGTTCTTTGAAATTGAGAAAAGTAATAAGAATAAAAAGTCAAACCGACCCCACTCCTCCCTAACTCCAATCGCTAAACGACCTAAAAAATTAAATTGGAAGTTAAATAAAATAATTATACTCTCTTCATCATACCCAAAAAATCTTTTAGATTTTAGATCCGGTGGAGACTACTACGAGTCATGTAGGCTACTTTTCTCAATTTCTAAAAGCATGGGTTGCCCCCCTTCTCTCTCTCTCTCTCTCCGAAAAACATGAAATTTCGACCGAAATTCTGAAATTCAGTCTTGTTAATAGAGATTTAAACTATTAAAATTTAATAGTCGATGTCGTGTCATATTCACCACATGACCATCACAATCACTCGTTAGTAAGTCTCTCCCTACATTTACTGATAGCATGCCCACATGACTCGTAGTAGTATCCACCGGATCTAAAATCCAAGAGATATAAGAATAAAAACTCAAACAAACCCAACTCCTCCCTAACTCCAATCGCTAAACGGCATAAACAAAAAATTGGAAGGTAAACAAAATAATTATACTCTCTTCATCATACCTAAAATATCACTTGGACTTTAGATCTGATGGAGACTACTATGAGTCAAGTGAGCATGTTATCAATAAATATAAGGTGAGACTTACTAACGAGTGATTGTGATGGTCATGTGGTGAATATGACACGACAACGACTATAAATTTTAATGGTTTAAATATCTATCAACAAGACTGAATTTTAGAATTTCGGTCGAAATTTACTTTTTTTTTTAGAGAGAGAGAGAGAGAGGGCAACCCATGTTCTTTGAAATTGAGATAAGTAAAAAGAATAAAAAGTCAAACCGACCCCACTCCGCCCTAACACCAATTGCTAAACGGCCTAAAAAGTCAAATTGGAAGGTAAACTAAATAATTATACTCTCTTCATCATACCCAAAATATCTCTTGGATTTTAGATCCGGTGGAAACTACTACGACTCATGTGGGCTACTTTTCTCAATTTCAAAGAGCATGGGTTGCCCCCCCCTTCTCTCTCTCTCTCTCTCTCAAAAAATGAAATTTAGACCGAATTTTGAAATTCAGTCTTGTTGATAGAGATTTAAACTATTAAATTGTAATAGTCGATGTCGTGTCATATTCACCACAAGGCCATCACAATCACTCGTTAGTAAGTCTCTCCTACATTTATTAATAGAATGCCCACATGACTCGTAGTAGTCTCCACCAGATCTAAAATCCAAGAGATAAAAGAATAAAAAGTCAAACCGACCCAACTCCTCACAAACTCCAATCGCTAAACGGCCTAAAAAATTAAATTGGAAGGTAAACAAAATAACTATACTCTCTTCATCATACCCAAAATATCTCTTGGATTTTAGATTCGGTGGAGACTACTACGAGTCATGTGGGCTACTTTTCTCAATTTCTAAGAGCAATACTTGCCCCCCCATTCTCTCTCTGTCTCTCTCTCAAGAAATGAGAATAAAACTTCCTGGGGCAGGAAAAGATTCCTGCAATGTCCCCTTTTAATTTCCTGTCATTGTCAATTTTCCACCTTATTCTGTTCAATTTTTTTATGGAGTAAAAAGAGGTAGGGGCAGACTAAAAACAACTTGGGTAGAAACAGTGAGGAAAGACTTGTTGGCTAGGAACATAACAGAGAACTTGAGCTTGGATAGGAGAGAATGGAAGAAAATGATCCATGTAGACGAACCCAGTTAGTGTCAGGATTAGACTAAGTTAATTTGAGCCGGGTAGATTCGTTTACCTTCTTCATGAAAATTTTCTAAAGGATTCATTACCTGATCCCTACTAGTTTGGGACAAAGGCTTAGTTGAGCTGAGTTGAGTATTCTTCTGTTCATTTTTTTTAATCGAAAGTCATAATCAGGCAAAATCGAAGCAAGATACTGATTCCAGCACCTGATTTCGTCAATCCGAACGTGTAGAAAATCCAAAAATCTCATCTTAATACCTGGAAGAATAACAATAGCAAGTAATATGAATGCATCTAACTATTAGCAATTACCAATAAGTCTTGGATATTTGTTCTATGGCTAAGATCCTAGTCCTTGCTTATGAAAAATAAAATCATTTAATTGCAATCGATGTGGCTTGCCTTTTCCGAGTGATTTGACTCTCTCTCCCTCTCTCCCTTCTCTCTTTCATGTTGGACACAAGTTTCTAAAATCCATGGATGTTGCACTCCCAAGTGATTGCATGGGCTTTCTGCAACAATTCCATTGTTTTAAAATCATTGAATTTTGGATTCCCAAGTCATTGGGCCTCCAAGATATTTTTTGAACTTTTCTACACTACTAACTTCTCTTTGTTTAAAATGACCGGCTGTTGGATTCTTAAGTGATTGTTTGGGCTTTATTAACATGTTTCCAAAGACTTCAAAAATAGCCTACACAATCCTTATAAATATGTGGTTTACTACATCAGCTTATGGGAGTACTAGAAAAACTACTATTTTTCTTGTTTTTGTTAATTGTTTGAACTTGTAAGTAATATCTCTACAAAATATCTACTGTTAGTGTCTGCTCTGCTGCTTTGTTTATGGTACATTTTTTCTTGTAATCCTAACATTTTCTCTTTTTACGTTTATGCAAATTTCTGATGGCTGAATTTTGTTGGATGGATTTCAGCAGTAAAGACCAGAAATGAGTTCATTCCCTAAAAGACAGGTAGGTCTAGTTTCAAAATTAGATTTGATCAGTAATCTACCGCGGGATGTCATAAACACAATCCTCGTGCATTTGCCAATCAAGGATGTCGTGAGGACGAGCATCTTATCAAGGAAATGGAGGTATAAATGGGTTAGAATTTCACAGATTGTATTCAGTGAGCGATATAACCCACCCAATTTCCCACTTTCGAAGAAGGCGCTCTATCACCTTAAGCGTGTGAACATTATCGATCAAGTTCTTTTGCACCATAGGGGCACAACTCACATGTTCGAATGCTCTGATTACCTTCCTGCTTGTTATCCTGACATCAACCGCTGGATACTTTTCTTATCAAGACATCGGAACAAAGAATTCATCCTTGAAATTTCCCCTACTGATTGTGATACTACTGAATTTTGTGATAAACATCATTATAGGCTGCCTTTATGTCTCTTCTCTTGTCACGAAATGTATCATTTGAGGCTAAATTCACCATTTGGGACATACCACGCAATTTTGAAGGCTTCTGTCATCTCAAGGTTCTTGATCTTGAAAATGTTATCTTCACCAATCAGGAACCTGAATTTCTGATTTCCAGGTCTCCGCTTCTTGATAGTTTGACATTGATTACTAGCGAAGATCATCCTAGTTATCTTAAAATCAATGCTCCGAATCTCCAATACTTAGAACTCGAAGGTTCATTCGAAGTTCTTTCTTTTGAAAATACCCCAGTTCTTGCAATTGCAAGTATTTATACAGACCGAGTCCCTACAAATCTACAGCGAGGCGAGACTTGCATTTTTACCGGCATTCTCGATGGTCTACATAATGTTGAGGAGCTTGAAGTGAACAGTCTTTTCCTAATGGTAAATAGTATTCAGATCGTAATTTGGAATTCAATTAGAAGCTTAAATCCTAATTTACTTTTTTTGCTCTGGATCTAGGTTGTGGCTTCTGGTGATGTACCTAACAGGGTTTCTAACACATTTAATCATCTGAAGAAGCTTTCTTTGCCCATAGATTTTATAGATCCAGAGGATATATTGGCCGCTCTTAGCTTGTTTAGAAGCTCGCTTAATCTACAAAATCTCAAGATCTGGGTTAGTTACTCTGAACATAACATTTGTTTTATTAGATAGTAGTCTAAACTACTCTAACTACATTTCTATCTATAGTCCTGTACAATAGGAGATGCTAGTGGCACTGAACCTGTCTCAAACTATTGGAATGCACAAACACACATGGATTGCACTTTGAATCATCTCCAAACCGTGAAGATCAGTTCGATTTCGGGTGTAAAACCTGAATTGGGATTCATGGAAATGCTGCTTATGAATTCACCGGTGCTTGAGAGACTAACTATAATGTTTCGGAAGGCTACAAGCGTGGAAAGTAAAGTCAAGATTATGAAAGAGTTGATGACATTCCAAAGAGCTTCAGCAAAAGTAGAGGTTTTATTTTCTTCACAGTTCTGGAAGATATATGCATTCCTAGATCATGCCCTTACAAAACATAGTTATTGTTTAATCTTTATTCATTCGAGTAAATGTAATTTGTGCTGGGTTTATGAATTTCCAAGGATTAATGAAAATGTATGTTGGATCTTCAGCTATGGATTTCCTATGATTTGATCTTTAAAGGGATGTTGAGGATGATTTTGATGGAAAATTCGGTATTAGAAAATTAAAAGGCAACTCAAAAAATCCTCACAAGTCATAGGTCTACTATGTAAAGCTTTTTGGAATGGTAACAGCTAAGGTGTCTTTTTTTTAATATTATTTGCATGTAATCTTACTAAATGGTTTGGAATCTAATGGGCCTCTTTGAATGCCATTAGAATCTGTTCTTAGTTGCAAATAAAATCAATTTAATCTAATCTTATTTTGTAAATTGACTCTTTTGAAATTATGGCTAATATGTCTTTTTGAGTACCTTATAAAATTATTTGCATGTAATCTTGTATGCAATTAAAATCTCCTTCTTATTTGCAATTTTCATCTTAGGAAAGTATTAACTACCAAATGCTATTTCCGGGAACTATTATTTGTACATAATGTATACCTACATAATAAAAAAATAATATATACCTACATATAAATGGAAGGCTTAGGCTTGAGGTTAATTAAAATCTTATAAATATAAAATTTAGGTGTTTATTTCCTTATAGCTAATCATTATCTCATACACGGAAATATTTTTATAGCTATTAGTGGCTGTTACTCACCTTTCTCCTGATGGAAAAAATGTCCCTTGGGTCAGATGGTTCACCCTCAAGTACATCCGTGGCAGAAATGTCTGGAATTTCCCGTTGCCCTCAAGCCCCTCTTGGGGTGCCAGAAACACATAAAACCCAGAATCTTAGCCATGCCAAATGTCTATTATATTGTAAACTCTCACTCCCAACTCAATTTCTGGACAGATCCATGGCACCCAAATGGTCCTATCTCAACCCAAACCTCCCTTCAGACATTCCTCAATTACATTCCCCCAACAGCAACTATCCAGCGAACAGTTGATGAAGGTTGGTGGGACCAAATTCTGAACCAGCCGCACCTCTTGGACCTCAAAAAGATTCTGGAAGGATCAGTGACTCTCAGACCACAAAAATAATTTGGAAACCTGAAGTAAACGGGAAATTCTCACTTTGAAGTGCTTGGAACACGATCAGAGAACAAAATCAGAAGGTCCTTTGGAACTCAACCAGATGGTTTCCAGGCCATGTTCCAAAATTCAGTCACACAGTATGGATGGCCATTCAAAACAAGCTAAGCACAAAAGATAACCTTCACTTCCTGGGGCTGTGCAGAGATCAAATTTGCCCTCTTTGCAACACCTATCAGGAAACAGTAAACCACCTCTTTTTTAATTGCAGTTACAGTGCATGGATTTGGAGATAAATATTATGGCGTATCTCAGACTGTAAGAAGCAAAAAAGAACCCTCAGTGAGGAAGAGGTATGGATCAGAGGAAAATTCAAATCTAAAGGCCAGCACTATACTCTGATCCGTGTCTTGTTCATAGCAGTAATTCACTTCATATGGCTTGAGAGAAATGATCGAGTTCATGAAGGAAAGAAAAACCACAAGCAGGTTACAATGAAAATGATCTTCAGAGCTGCCAGAGAAAAAACCCACTCCTTGAAACTTGATGACCACCCAACTGAGGAGAGCTCTACAATTTCCCGCCATTGGAACCTTCCTTTGTTCCTTAAAAATTCAAACCCAAAGACATGCTCTTGGTCTCACCCCCCTCCCCCCCCCCCCTTTCCTTAAGCTTAATTCAGATGCTTCCTTAGCAAATGGGGACGGAGGCATTGGAGGAATTTTAAGGAAGTGGAATGGCGTCACTCTTGGGCTGTTCTCATTCCACCACTCTGCTGCCTCTATCCACGACCTTGAGATCGAAGCAATTTTAAAAGGTATCTGCCTGGCTGTTCAACTCAGATGTTCTCACCTTTGGATAGAATCCAACTCTCAAGTTGCTGTCAAAGTAGTTCAAAAGGAAACTCCCTGCCCTTGGAGGATGATTATAACCCTTGAAAAGATCGACAGATTGTTAGCTACTTTCTGATCCTGGAACATCTCGCACATTTGGAGGGAAGGAAACAGAGCATCAGACCTCCTCTCCAAATCAAGCTGCCCCATAAAAGGTTTCCCAATCAATGTCAATTCTATTCCGCAAGATTTAGGCACCATTTTGTATGTAGACTCCTCGGGAGCTGTCTAGATTCGCTTGTAATCTCTTGTCTCTCGTTTGTTCTCCTGTAATCTCCCCTTTTTTTCGTCAATAAATCTGGTGGGGGTCCGCCTAACGCCAAATTACTGAGAAATAAAAGGAAGCAGTGAAATGGCTTCCTGCAAATGGGAAATGATATTTAACTGGGGGGGAGGGGAGAATATCATCGCCCAAAATCATTTCCACTTACGATTATGAAATAGAAAGTGATATTGGAGGAAATCAAGATTCAAATCTTTGGATTTTCCTGATGGGGCGTAAATACGGCGCTGTTCTCAAACCTCGCCACGTGTCACCCATGCACCAATAACGCCTAATCATCATAAAGAAAGGCGATGGGAAACGGCAAGACCGTACGAGCACGACACGTGTCACTTCTCCCCGCCCGAACCTCATCATCACAAATCATGAAAGAGATTATCCAGCGAAGCTACGCGGACCGTCCAGGCAGGGGAACGGCCCAATCCCGCCAAGGAAGGTTTTCTCTCCATAATGATGAAAGGTCCGCGCGATGTCCAGGCAGGGGACGACCCAATCCCGCCAAGGAAGGTTTTCCCTCCATAATGATGAAAAGGTCCGCGCGCCACCCTTTAAAAGGGAAGAGAGGGGAAGAAGAGAGGGACTTGATCCTTTTTTCTTAGCTCCCATAGAACAACCGGAAAAAGAGGCAAGGCAACAACAGAGGAGACTAGGAACTTAATCCCACTCTCTCTGTTAGTCCCCTCCGACCCACCCATCCGTACACCCAGAAAAGAACCTGCGCCTTAGTCCTGGTAAACCTGATCGAACCCTCTCCTCTTCTCGCTGTCCTTTATATTGATTGGTCGAAGGATCTGACTTGGGTGTCGAAGTGGTCGTCCAGAACCCACCCTGGACCCCCTGACCCCCTTTGTTTGTGATTGCAGACCCCGCGGAGGCCCTCTACGGACCGCGCGATCGCAGACCCGGATTCAGACGCCATCATATTGGCGCCATCCGTGGGACTCGTCGAGTACTAAACGCCTCATGGCGATGAGAAACCACACCCAACAGCAAGAAATAGGGGTAATGACCATGAGCCAGGCTCAACACGCACAAACCCACGCCTCAAGCTCCCAGGACCCTAACTCACCGCTCTCTGGCCAACACCAGCCCTCCTCCAGCACACAGCAGATGGTCCGCACCATGGAAATGTTCAACGAACTCCGCTAAGAGCTACTCCAACGCTTGCCTCCGCCGGGACCTCAGGCCACGAGGAGGCCCCTGACAACGCATGATCAAACGGAAGCCTATGACGAAGGTGACGAGGAATAGCCGGGGGAGTGTCATCCCTAGCGAAGGCGAGCACCGACCCGCCGGACGCCGTCCCCATCGGCAAATAGCCCTTTGCCCCCCACAGCTAGGGGACACCAGCGAGACGACGGGAAGCAAGCTACGCTAAGCCGCGCTCCCCCTGCCCGGACTGCTCGTTTCCAAGAACCGCCCCCAGCTCGGACGGAGGAGGTAGCAACCTCAGCGCAACCCCCCGGTATAGATCTGATAGCCGACCTGCAAAGGCAAATCCGAGAAGTAAAACTGGAAATGAAAAAGCCCTACGCCCACGGCATCCTCGACGAATGGCAGAGGGAAACGGCATCCCCGTTCACCTCGGAGGTTTTAAAGACCCCAGTGGAAGCAGGAATAGACCTCTCCCGTTTCGGTCTATACGATGGAAGCACAGACCCCCTCAAGTTCCTCCAAACTTTCAAAAGGGTAATGACGCTCTGGGGCACGTCGGACAGATTTATGTGCAGAGCCTTTGCCTCCCTGTTAAGAAAGACCGCTAACGACTGGTACATGAGATTGGAGCCCGACTCCATCGCATCCTTCCACGAATTCGGAAGGAAGTTCAGCGCAAGCTTCGCCAACAACCGCCTCCGCCACGACCCAGCAGAGGCCCTCTTAGCTCTCCGACAAGGAAGAAACGAGACCCTAAGAGACTTCATGTTGAAATTCAACGCCGAGCTGGCCCAACTTTCCAACATGGACATCCAAATAGCGGTCGCAACACTGAAGCATGCCACCACCGACCCGAATCTCAAGCTGCACCTTACCCTCAAGCCACCACGGGACTTGCAGGAACTTGAATCCAAGGCCGACACGTTTGTACGAGCAGAAGAAGCCTGCGCCCGAGAGCAAAGCCGGCCCGGCCCCGATGAAAGAAAAAGCAATGATGGCCGAAGGGCCATGAGGCCACAGACCAAGGAAAGATAGGAGAACCGGAACCCCGTCCCCGTCTTCGAAAGACTGGGAAGCGCCCCACTGAAGGTTCTCCTCTCCCATGTCCTGTTGGCTACCAGAGATCAGGGTCTCCTGACTCCCCCCAAGAGAATGGCCACGGACCCGAAGAAGCGGTCCGCAAGGAAGTTCTGCGAATTCCACGGGGACCACGGCCACGAAACCGACCATTGCTTCCACCTCCGGCTCCAGCTAGATCAATATCTCAGGAGCCCTGGCAAAAAATCACACGAGGCCCATCACCCACCCGACGAACCCAGAGACAGGCGTCAGTCACATAGCAGGCGCCGGTCCAGCAGCCGTCGCCGATCCACAAGCCGACACTGGTCCCCGAGCAGGCATCGCTCCCGAAGCAGGCACCGATCCCGTAGCAGACACGACACACGCCGCCACCAGTGCCCCAAGAAAGAAAAGCCCCCTGAACAGCCGCAGACCCGCGAACAGCCGCCTACCATTATCGGAAAAATCAACATCATCGCGGGCGGGCGAACGACGGGAGGACCAACAACAGTTGGTTGGAGAGCGTATGCAGAGTGGGTGTTTTCCTTGGAAATACCTTCCAAAAAGGCCCGGACAGATCCTCCCCATGAAGATCAGGTCATCACTTTCTCCCCCGAAGACCTCAACGGACTACAAGTCCCGCACGACGACGCACTGGTCGTCAGGCTAGTCGTCGCCAACTTCAACATAGGAAAAATTCTGATTGATACGGGAAGCTCCGTCAATGTGCTACACCTCGGAACCTTCGAAGAGATGAAACTGGGCGAAGGGAGACTAGGACCCGCGGAATATTCCATCTACGGGTTCTCCGGGGCATCGGTACGGGTCAATGGCAAAATCGACTTACCCGTAACCTTTGGGACGTACCTCCTCCAAAAGACCATCTTGACCACCTTCATGGTCGTAGACATACCCTTCACCTACAGCGCTATCATAGGGAGCCCCGCTCTAAGAGATTTGGGAGCGGTAGTCTCCACCCCCCACCTCAAGATGAAATTCCCCACTCAAACCGGAGTAGGGGAAGTTCGGGGGCAGCAGATGATAGCATGCCAATGCTACGCAGCAAGCCTAAGAGGAAGCAACGCCCCGACTGAAAAATTCCTCAGGTTGCTTTTCCCTTCTGAAAGGCACCTTGCGAGACCAAACGATCAACTTCCTCAGAGCCAACAAAGACGTGTTTGCATGGTCCGCCAAGGGCATGCCTGGGATACCCAAGGAATTGGCCGTTCACAAGTTAAACGTGAATCCGACCCTCAAACCCGTCCGATAGAAAAAGAGGAACTTCGCGGTAGAGCGCCAAACTCACATAAAAGCCGAAGTGGAGAAACTGCTACAAGCCGGATTTATCAGAGAAATCCGGTACCTCGAGTGGCTGTCAAATGTGGTCATGGTCAAGAAGGCCAGTGGGGGCTGGCGGGCCTGTATAGACTTCACAGACCTAAACCGGGCTTACCCAAAGGACCCTTACCCCCTCCCGCGTATAAACCAGCTCATCAACGCCACATCCGTACACGAGCTCCTCACCTTCCTAGATGCCTTCTCGGGTTACAATCAGGTGAAAATGCACGAACCAGACATCCCAAAAACAGCGTTCATCACCGATCAGGGCGTCTACTGCTACACCGTCATGCCCTTCGGATTAAAAAATGCGGGGGCCACATACCAGCGGCTCGTGAACAAGCTATTCCGGGGACAGATCGGAAGGAACGTGGAGGTGTATGTTGATGACATGCTAGTAAAAAGCTTAGAAGCCTCCAAACACATCTCCGACCTTCAGGAAACCTTTGACACCCTGCAACGAGCCTGGATGAAGCTGAACCTCGCAAAATGCGCCTTCGGGGTGACTTCCGGGAAGTTCTTAGGGTTCATGGTTAGCTAGAGAGGCATCGAGGCCAACCCCGAAAAAATCCAGGCCATCCTGGACATGGAGCCCCCGACAATAGCGGTAGAGGTGCAGAGGCTCGCCAGGCGAATCACCGCCCTCGGCCGTTTCATGCCCAAGTCGGCGGAGAAATGTCAGCCGTTCTTCAAGTAGCTAAAAAACATACGGGAATTCGAATGGACCCCGACCTGCCAAGAAGCCTTCGACGCCTTGAAACAATACCTTTAGACACCGCCCGTACTAGCCAAACCTGAGCCGGGGGAAGAACTATTTTTGTATCTGGCCATCAGCCCTACGGCAGTAAGTGCGGTATTGGCCAAACAGAGTGACAAGAAGGAGCACCCGGTGTACTATGTAAGCAAGACCCTCCACGGAACGGAGGTCCGGTACTTAAACATTGAGAAATTCGCCCTCACAGTTGTCAGCGCCACCCGGAAACTCCGCCCCTACTTCCAGGCCCACCCCATAATACTTTTGACTGATCAACCCTTCAGGAGAATTCTCCAAAAATCGGAGACCTAGGGCAGGATGGTAAGCTGGGCCGTCGAGTTTGGAGAGTTCGACATACAGGTCCGACCGAGGCCGGCCATTAAATCCCAGGCCCTCGCCGACTTTATAGTGGAGTCCATAGCCCCTGCCACGGAACCAGCAATGATGGAAAATGCCAGGGGCCCCACCGAACAGATGGCTCGCGAAGACATGAGGCCAGACTCGGCGGAACAAAGCGGCGAGATCAACTGGACCCTGCACGTTGATGGCTCGGCAGGTAAAACGGGGCGCGGGACGGGAGTTGTCCTCCACGGCCCCGAAGGATTCACGTTAGAATACGCCCTCCAGCTAGATTTCAAAGCCTCCAACAACGAGGCTGAATACGAGGCCTTGTTGGCAGGGTTAAGCCTAGCCACAGAGCTCGGCGTAGGAAAGTTAAAAGTCTACAGCGATTCCCAGCTCGTCGTCAATCAAGTGAACGGGGCATACGAGGCCAGGGGCCTTAGAATGAAGAGATACCTTCAGAAGGTAAAGGAAAAGCTGTAGAGAATGGGGGAAGTTGAGATCCTCCAGGTACCGCGAGACATGAACAATCAAGCGGATGCATTGTCAAAAATGGCCGCCGAAGAGACCCATGACTTCGGCGCCGTGCTCACAGAGATACTGTCCCACCCCAGCATGGATGAGATAAATGTCTTGGAAATTCCACCAAGACCAAACTGGATGGATCCCATTATGCAATACCTGAAAGACGGGATACTACCCGAAGACAAGCTGGAAGCCCGACGCCTAACAGCAAGAGCTGCCCACTACGTGGTCCACGGACCCAGGCTGTACAAACGGTCATACACTTGGTCGTACCTCCGATGCCTGATACCCTCCGAATCGGAATACGCACTACGGGAGGTACACGAAGGAATCTGCGGAGACCACGGAGGCGGCAGGATCCTAGCTCAGAAAATCGTAAGGCACGGCTACTTTTGGCCTACGATCCTCACGAACGCCAAGGAGTTCGTAAAAAAATGCAGCCCGTGCCAGAGGTACGCAACCACCCCCCGTCATCCGGCCACCACATACATTGCGATGGCAGGGCCCCTGCCTTTCGCCATGTGGGGCATGGACCTGCTCGGGCCGTTCCCAAAAGCCCCCGGGGGGCACACGATGTTGTACGTCATCATCGACTACTTCACCAAGTGGGTCGAAGTTAAAGCCATGGCAAAGCCCAATTCAAAAGCAACGGAGAACTTTTTTTATCATGACGTGGTCTGCCGCTTCGGCATTCCAAGAATACTCGTAACAGACAACGGACCCCAGTTCGCAAGTGCTGAATTCGGCAGATTCTGCGATAACCTAAGCATCGAACACGGTTTCGCCTCCGTAGCACACCCGCAGGCCAACGGGCAGGTGGAGGTAACTAACAGGATCTTGCTCCAGAGCCTCAAGAAGCGATTGGGAGAAGCTGGAAAGAACTGGGTAGAAGCACTCCCTAGCATCCTCTGGGCCTACCGAACGACGCCACGGACCGCAACCGGAGAGTCCCCCTTTAGTTTAACTTTCGGGGCCGAAGCAGTCATTCCGTTGGAAATCAGCCTCTTCAGCTTCCGCACGGAGAACTATGACGAACAAGGAAATTCTGAGCTCCTCCAGAACACTTTCGATCTCATGCTCGAGAAAAGAGAGCAAGCCCTCCTCCGAACCGCCTCCTACCAGCAAAGGGTGGCCCGATACTACAACGCCCGAGTAAAAAAGCGCACAGTAAAGCCCGGAGACCTAGTACTGCGACGGGCGGAGGTATCCGACCCCCGCAACACCGGGAAACTAGCACCAAAATGGGAAGGACCCTACAGGGTCGTCCAAGCACTCCGCCCCGGGGCCTACCAGCTAGAGCACCTCGACGGGACCCCAATCCCTCGAAGTTGGAGCATGGATAACCTCCAAGAATTTTACCAGTAAGAAGGTAGGGTAAGGTCCGTGTTTTTCTTTTAAGATATGACAGATGTTTTCTTTGTTTCCCTTTTTGTGATTTCTAGAAGCAAAGCCATGTTTTCACTCTACAAATCAATGGAATAATGATTTCTACCAAAGCCATGTGCATCTTCACTTTCCGGCCTATGATGAATAAAGGGCCGGAAAAAGATAGGGAGTGAGACAGAGGTAGCATCGGGGCCGATCCCCCCGAAAATTCCCTATAACGCTCCCCATGAAAAAAAAAGACCTCCCCTTTAAGGGCAGGCGGGACCCATTAACTCCGAGCTGATCACTCGAGGGGAAGATGGTCATTCCACGAACAAGACACCCTACAAGGGTGCACTAGAAGTATTCTCGCCAACCAGATTACAACTTAATAAAAGCGTCGCGAAGAAAAATACCGAAAAGCTCAAATGGCCCACGGCGCATTGTATAAAAAAATAAAAAAAGAGAAAAGAAAGAGAATTCAAAAGTTACTACAGACCAAGCATGTCAATAGAACTGTGAAAAAGAAACAAATCCCCAAGGCCTCCGAGCCTCACTGAGCCCCTTCAGAGGTCTCGGTAGCTACAGAAACTTCCGAAACAACCGCCGGATCCTCGACCAATCTCGATGTATCCGCTGGTGCGGGCAAAAGATCCTCCGAAACGCCTTCCTCGCCCTCGTGCATCAACTTCTCAAGAGGGAAGGAAGAGTCGATCTCGCGAACACGCCGCCGGCATTCAACAAAACCATCTATCTTGATGTCCACGCTGAACGAGGCTGCGGCCTTGAGAAATTCCTCGGAATCCCGCCATTCCTCCCGCGCCTTCGCCAGCTCCTCACCGTGCGTTCGTCGAGCCACCACCAATCTGTCTTCCGCATGGCTTCTCTCATCCACGGTCTGTCGGAGGTCCACCCGAAGTTGAGCAACAGTGTCCTCAAGTGCCACCTTTTCCGCTTGGGCCTTCTCCAAGTCCTCGCTCAGCTTTCGGACTCGCTCCTCGAAAGCACCTATCTCAGACTCATCCTCGACCATGTACTGCAGCATCTTCCTGGCATAACTTTGAGCCTGCAAAAAGCAAACCGTTAGGAAATTTCCACAAGCGGTCTCAAGGGCAACATAAAGGGAAGCAGAAGCAGGAAAGCCAGCCACCCGGTACTTACGCTGGACGTCGACTGAAGATACCGAGCCCCCAGAGCCCTGCGCTGAAACCTTCTAACTCGGCCTCATCACCAGGAAGGGCGGTCATCAACCCAAGCTCCACCCCGACCCGGGGATTCCCGAGGACACTATCATCGACGCCGATCTTCCAGTCAGGCTTAAATATTTCTCCTTGCACCTGGTAGCACTGCGGGGAAAAATCCATTCGCTCCAGAAGCAGCTTGGTCATAACCGACCCTTCCAACCGACTCGACATATCCTCCGTAAAGGCAGGAGGACGAGCCACACGGCCGGCTTTCCCCTGTTTAGCGCCAGAAGGGGCAACCCTCTTGGCGAGAGGCTCCAACTCCCGGGGGGAGACTTAGCCGTACCCTTTTCTCCGACTTCGGCCAGAGGAGCTGGACGACGCGGATGCGGGAAGCCTAGTTTGTGACCGGTCTAACCTCGCCGCGGCCATAAAACCGGAGGGAATCTTGTTACGACTCACCGGACCCTTCGTCACCGCCGCCGCGACCCCCTTTACCCTACCAGTATCACCGGAGGAAGACATACCTGCTGCCAAAAACAGAAGAGCAACAACCGCTCAGAGCAAAGAAAAACAACAACTACAAAAAAAATGGGGGGACAAACCTAAGGAAAAAGGCTCACCAAGATGACTGGCGGAACTCTCCCCCGCTTCCTCGAGCGGGTCCTCCTCTCCATAGCTCCCAGCAAACTGAGCCTCTTCAGACCCCTCTCCCATCTAAACTCGGAAACATCAATAGCCTCCCCAGAGGCGAGCTTCCCCAAGTCAAACTTATTACAGTCGGACTCGTCGGGGAGAGACTTTCTTCGCCACTCAACGGAGCGCCTCCAAGAACGAGGGAAGCCCCAACTAGCGTTCGACGGAGGAACGATAAACACATACTCCTCCTTCCACTTCTTAATGGAAGAGGGAAAGTTCGCCGCGATTTTTACCTGAGGACGCTGGGTTAGATACAACCAGCTGTCCTCCCCCTTCATCAACGGGCTAAGGGCGACACAACTCCGGAGCAGAGGGAGGGTAGGTTGGATCTTGTGAAGACCCGCCTTGGCCACAAAGGCCAAGAGAGTACGCCAACTATTAGGTGCCAGTTGGGAGGGGGCCACCCGGTAAAACTCGAGGGCCTCTACTATAATACCCAACAGCGGAAACCTAATCCCCGCCCGGAAAGCCTCCACATAGAAGGCCACCTCTTCCTCCGTAATGCCCTCACACACACCCTCCCCAGAGGAAGGAACCCTAATCCCATATTTGTCGGGAATGTGAAACTCCCTCCAAATCTTCTCCGCCGCCCCTTCTTCCAAAGTACTCCTATAATACGCCACCCGACCAGGGCGAACAACGGCACCAGACCGAATGTCCCTGATCTCCGTGAAATCCAAGTAGTGACTTGGTTTGGCAACCTAGAGGGGGGGTGAATAGGATGTTTATAAAACTTTTACCTTTTGAAAACTTTTACTAAAATTTCACCCAAGACTTATCCCTTGTTTAATTAAGTTTGAAATAGTTGAACTTAAACAATATTATAAATTAATATAAGTTCAAAAACCCTTGTTGATTAGCAAACTTAATTAGGTGATTTATAGCCTAGTTAGCAAGGTACCAATATTCAATCAAAACCAAAATGCTAACTACTCACTCAATTCCAAATATGTAAGAATGCAAGCACAAATAAATAAGAAAGTGAGAGGGAGAGAAAGATAGAGAAATACCAACACAAGTGACACAAAGATTTATAGTGGTTCGGCAAACGGCCTACTCCACTCTACTCAAGGTCGCACTTGAGGATTTCCACTATTGAGACCTCCACGACGCCCGGCTCCGAGGCTTTTACACTCCAAGGGAATTAGATAAGGATGCCCTTCCACCTTTACAATGACTCTCCTTCTCCGCCGAGTTCTAAGCGGTTTCTCCCAAGGGAATTAAACACGGATGCCCTTGCCACCGATCGAATAAAGAAGAAGATAAAAGCTTTGCCTCTATGTAGGCTACAATGCAAGTTGAAGCTCCAAGGACGCTCTCAAGAATAAACAAGTTTAAGCCTAAACCAATCTCAAAAGATTTTCTCAAATCAAGGCACAAAGAGTTTGGTTGGTGAGAGAATTTAACCAAAAATAGTTCACAAATGATTTTCTATGGTTTGTTGAAGTTGGACAATGTTCCTCTCTTGTTTTAGACCCATTAGATGGGTATATATGAAGTCCCAACTCCATGTGACCGTTTGGGGGGTAAAACAGTCAAAACTGGGTCAAAAAATCAACTAGGCGTTGGGCCTCCAACGGCTATAAGTTTTTGAGAAAATACACTTCTCGGAGTTCCGAGAGTTTTCTCGGAGTTCCGAGCTCGGAGCTCCGAGGGTTTCTCGGAGTTCCGAGAAACCAAACAGAGATTTGAGTTTAAGAACCTGGTGCATTTCTCGGAGCTCCGAGAATAATTCTCGGAGTTCCGAGACTGGTTTCCAGCAAACAGTGTCGAACTTGTAAAATTCATATCTCCCTCATTTCTCTTCGGATTTTGACGTTCCTATACTCTACGGATATGAGAAAAATGAGAGCTATCTGTTAAAAATATTTTCAAAAATATTTGAAAATGTTTTAAATAAGTTTTGATAGGATTTAGTTGCTGGTCCAGGTTGTTGCTTCGGAACTCTGTTTTGTTCATTCTTGTGTTGAATGCCATATGGGTCCCAACATGTTGGTACACCACCATGGCCATTCACTTATCCATTTAAGTCCTTAAAGGGTGTGTTAGTCTCTTTGAAAAACATATTTTAGGGGTTTTAAGATGTGCCTTGATCAAGAGAAAACACAAGAGAGAAAGGTGATACATACTACCCTTTTGAACACTCTCTTGAATGAACTCTTGAGCCAATCTTCATTTGATCTTCAATGTGGTTCTTGGATTGCTTGTGGGATCTTCACTTGAGCTCCTTGCTTTAACATCTTCCAAGGATGATGCCACCAATGTGTTCAAGCTCCTTTGCATGTTGATCCTCAAGCATGTGTTGTGTTGCATTGTGTAATGGCGATATGACATGTCAAGCATGTCAAGTTCCTGTCTAAGACACAACACTCAAGGCAACTGATCAGTCCATAAACGACTAATCAATTTGTGTTTGTTAATCATCAAAACAAGGTGATTGAATGAACCCATGGGGAATCCTTGGGGAACCCTTGGGCTTACAATCTCCCCCTTTTTGATGATGACAAACCAAATTGATTAGATAGGTGGGAGGAACCTCTTATGAGGATTAGATGGACAATTTAATCATGACTACTCCCCCTCAACATATGCATGAGATATATTCAACAAGGTATAATACAAGAATGCATATGATAATGGATCTAATCAATTATACAAATTCTCCCCCTTTTGGCATAAGCAAAAAGGAAGAATTAAGCACTTAAGCACAATACATAAAGCATCAAGATATACAATGAGAATATGATGCTCCCCCTAGTTTCTTATCATGATTTACCAATTAAATTAATGTATATATGGCATGATAAGATATAATCAACATAGGAAAGGAATGACACAAAACAAATCAAGCCTATGTTGGAAAAACAAAGAGACATTCCAAATTTAGCACAACTTTTTAGGGTATATCTTAGTATATATATAATTCCAATATAAATCTACCCTATGACCCATAATATAGTAATAGATTAGCAAGTTAAAACTTATATTTTACTTATCATGAAAGAAATTAAGCAAGTTTTAGACTTAGCATGATAAGCCCCCTTTTGTTTTTTAAAATTCCTATTAGAATCTTATCATGAGGTGATGTGTAAGTATAGACTCATCATGATAAGCAAGAATATATATATTTCAAGTTAAAAATATATTCTTAAATTGTCATGCATAGAAATGGACATTTGATCCTAATATGGCTAACTATTAGGATATATGGTATGACAGTGAAACTTATCATGAAAATACAAATTTTCAAGTGAAAGTACACATGATAAGCAATCAAATTCATAGAGATTAAGATTACAAAGTATAATTTTCTCCTATGAATGGGAAACAAGAAAGATATTCAAGATTGAGCACAAAATTCAAAAAGATGAACATTTAAGCCTTATTTTTTATTTTTATTTTTGTTAAAGTATGAACATATAAGCACATATAGGTGGGGAATGAAAAAATGAACTATATAAGCAAGTCATTATAGTCATTTTAAACATGAATATAGCAAAGGTAATCTCTCCCCTTTGTATTTGTCATTTGCCTTATATAAAAACAAGGTATGACATTACACAATAGGCCAAAGATATGACAATTAAATGCTTGGCCATCAAAACTTATTCTTGGAATAGATGATACCAATCTAGATCATCCAAGATAAGTCTAAAAGCCTAAAAGATATGACTTTAAGTCCTAGGCTATGGGCTTTTTGTCTTAAAACAGTCACATGCTAGATGATACCAATTTAGGAGCATAAGACAAGCCCGAACTAACCACATATGGAGCAATCATGGCTCCTAATGGGTGTACTTATCATAATCCAAATGATATATACATTGAGTATCATATGATAAGCCACTAAGGACAAATCTTGACCTTTAAGCTCCCCCTTTGAAAGAGAGTCATGCAATGCATGAATCCAAAGGGTAGTCCTAACATAGACTCTAAGGGATCTTCAAATGAATGATTTTAGATCAACCCTTGGGCTACGAAGACACTTTACTCTCCAAGTGTCGGTTTATCATGATAAAAAGATAGTCATAGTCTAGCTCATCATGATAAACAAGCATAGCACAAAAGATGTTCAATCTTTGGCTCATGCTCCCCCTAAATGTGATATAATATTTTTCAAATTTAAGTTTTACTTCCCTAAGTATGCAACATATATAACTAGCCAGGGAGATCACATGTAAATGTATACCTATTCATGTTTGAGAGGTTGGCACAATGCCAATTTGTTAGATATTTTAATTACGGTGAGTGTACCATCTCCCTCTTAGAATCTAAGAAGGCTAAGGGCACCAATTGAGTGACTTTTAAGTTAAAGTTTGACATCTCATACATGTAGATATAATCAACCAAGGGGTGATATCTATAGAATATATATATAAGAATTCCAATTTGACTTGATTCTATAGAACTTAGACATAGAAGAATGGACATTAAAGAACCATGTCTAAGAGAGACATCCATGGCTCATGAGTGAGAGTATACCACTATGGGTAATCATGAGGAAGATATGATCTATATCAAAGCTTCCATGGATAGTCTACCATGTTTGGACACAATGATCATGATACATAAGGTACATGGTCCAAACATCTTCTTCCTACATTCACATACCACAAATGTAAAGATAAGGCATTAAGCACATAGTGCATAAGCCCATTGAAAACCAAGATGTGTGGGAGATATATGTTCCCATCATAATCTAGTGTACACAACCACCATAGTGAATTTTAATTTTACTCAAGTGAGTAAATGCCCAAATATGATTCTAGATTCCTATGATATTTTCATTTCAAGTGATACATTGAATCTAGGCATATTTTCAACTTCCTTACAAATTATATCCTTTTATGAATTTTGGGAAAAGACTAAGGATTTTAAAAGCATTTAGGTTCAAGTCTTAAACCTATGGGTTTCCTTTGGTTTTGCTAGAAAGATGTGATCATTTAATGTAATTACTAGCAACTACCAATATGGGTTCAAATGCTAAGGATATACTTGTAGATTTAATTTGAACACATGGGCAAGTGATGTGGTTGTATATTCTATTAGGATCAAATTATGGTTTTCACATTAAATTCTATAGTGGCATGAATGTGGATGAATACTAAGTGCAATAAGATCTAAATCATAGTGTGTGCACTTAGAGTAGAACGTATAGATACATGAGAATCAAACAAGAATAAGTACATGGTATCTACACAAACAAATCTATCAAAAGATATTTCATTTTAAGCTCATTACCCCTAAATCTACTAATCATATGATGTGATTCAAGTAGGGGATTTTGGAACCCAAACCATGTTGGTTCCAAGCAAGTTTGTTCTAGTTAATTTATCTTTTCTAACCCAAATAAACTTACTACTTTTTACAAATCTAAACATGCATTTAGATTTGTAATGTCCAAATCTATCACAATAGTCACAAGATGCATAAGGGTAGGTAGATGGACGGGATGAACATGATGAATTACAAGAGTGATAATGATGGCAATTGAATTTTACATTCTCTTGTAACTTATGATTATCCAACTTTAATGTTTCATTCTTAATTATCAAATCATTGATTTTCGTTTTAAAATTCATTGATTCAAGAGATGAAAACATTTTGATTTTCTCTTCTTCTTCTTTAAGGAGTTGATTTTCCTCTCTTAGTGAAGCAATGGTATTACTTAGTTCAATAAAATCTTTTTTAAAAATTTCATTTTCTTCACTAAGATGTGCATGATCTATTTCTAGTGACCTAAACTCCTTGTGAATACTAGCTAAATTGTTTTTCAAGTTTGAATTCTTAGCTAGTTGATCTTCAAGTTTCTTATGTAATTCTTGGACATTTTCAACAAGTTCTTCAAGTGTGAATTCGGCATTATCCAAGGGGTCTTCATTAGATAATCCCATTAAGCACATGTTTTGATTTTGAAGATTTTCAATAGAGTCCAAAACATTTTTAGCATTTTTACAAGAGGATACTTTCTCATAAATGTGTGGTGGTAATGCACAACATGTTGCAATTAGGGCTTTTGTATTTAGTAAAGATAATTTTTTATTATATTCATTTAATCCTTTAGATTTAGAATTTAACATGAATCCATTTTCAATTATCTTTACCATATCTTTATCTAGACCTTTTAAGTATGTCTTCATATGGATCAACCATGATCCATAATCCGAACCATCCAAAATAGGTAGTCTAGATCCCATCTTTTGAGTTGCCAAAAAGTTTGATCTTTTAACTCTTAACCGGTTAGGGTCTTAATCAAGAGCCCAAGCTTTGATACCAATTGAAATCCAAGTAGTGACTTGGTTTGGCAACCTAGAGGGGGGGTGAATAGGATGTTTATAAAACTTTTACCTTTTGAAAACTTTTACTAAAATTTCACCCAAGACTTATCCCTTGTTTAATTAAGTTTGAAATAGTTGAACTTAAACAATATTATAAATTAATATAAGTTCAAAAACCCTTGTTGATTAGCAAACTTAATTAGGTGATTTATAGCCTAGTTAGCAAGGTACCAATATTCAATCAAAACCAAAATGCTAACTACTCACTCAATTCCAAATATGTAAGAATGCAAGCACAAATAAATAAGAAAGTGAGAGGGAGAGAAAGATAGAGAAATACCAACACAAGTGACACAAAGATTTATAGTGGTTCGGCAAACGGCCTACTCCACTCTACTCAAGGTCGCACTTGAGGATTTCCACTATTGAGACCTCCACGACGCCCGGCTCCGAGGCTTTTACACTCCAAGGGAATTAGATAAGGATGCCCTTCCACCTTTACAATGACTCTCCTTCTCCGCCGAGTTCTAAGCGGTTTCTCCCAAGGGAATTAAACACGGATGCCCTTGCCACCGATCGAATAAAGAAGAAGATAAAAGCTTTGCCTCTATGTAGGCTACAATGCAAGTTGAAGCTCCAAGGACGCTCTCAAGAATAAACAAGTTTAAGCCTAAACCAATCTCAAAAGATTTTCTCAAATCAAGGCACAAAGAGTTTGGTTGGTGAGAGAATTTAACCAAAAATAGTTCACAAATGATTTTCTATGGTTTGTTGAAGTTGGACAATGTTCCTCTCTTGTTTTAGACCCATTAGATGGGTATATATGAAGTCCCAACTCCATGTGACCGTTTGGGGGGTAAAACAGTCAAAACTGGGTCAAAAAATCAACTAGGCGTTGGGCCTCCAACGGCTATAATTTTTTGAGAAAATACACTTCTCGGAGTTCCGAGAGTTTTCTCGGAGTTCCGAGCTCGGAGCTCCGAGGGTTTCTCGGAGTTCCGAGAAACCAAACAGAGATTTGAGTTTAAGAACCTGGTGCATTTCTCGGAGCTCCGAGAATTTTCTCGGAGTTCCGAGCTCGGAGCTCCGAGAATAATTCTCGGAGTTCCGAGACTGGTTTCCAGCAAACAGTGTCGAACTTGTAAAATTCATATCTCCCTCATTTCTCTTCGGATTTTGACGTTCCTATACTCTACGGATATGAGAAAAATGAGAGCTATCTGTTAAAAATATTTTCAAAAATATTTGAAAATGTTTTAAATAAGTTTTGATAGGATTTAGTTGCTGGTCCAAGTTGTTGCTTCGGAACTCTGTTTTGTTCATTCTTGTGTTGAATGCCATATGGGTCCCAACATGTTGGTACACCACCATGGCCATTCACTTATCCATTTAAGTCCTTAAAGGGTGTGTTAGTCTCTTTGAAAAACATATTTTAGGGGTTTTAAGATGTGCCTTGATCAAGAGAAAACACAAGAGAGAAAGGTGATACATACTACCCTTTTGAACACTCTCTTGAATGAACTCTTGAGCCAATCTTCATTTGATCTTCAATGTGGTTCTTGGATTGCTTGTGGGATCTTCACTTGAGCTCCTTGCTTTAACATCTTCCAAGGATGATGCCACCAATGTGTTCAAGCTCCTTTGCATGTTGATCCTCAAGCATGTGTTGTGTTGCATTGTGTAATGGCGATATGACATGTCAAGCATGTCAAGTTCCTGTCTAAGACACAACACTCAAGGCAACTGATCAGTCCATAAACGACTAATCAATTTGTGTTTGTTAATCATCAAAACAAGGTGATTGAATGAACCCATGGGGAATCCTTGGGGAACCCTTGGGCTTACACTCCGCCTCCCAAGCAGAAGAGACTCAAGCGGGAGATTCAAAGGGGGCGGCCCCCAATGACGATCCAAAAGCCCCAGAGCTATCTTCCAACTCCCTGGGCAACTGTACATATCGAGAATCGCCGCCCCCGCCCTTTACCAACCGCCTCCTTTTCCTTGGGGGAGCCC
Source organism: Tasmannia lanceolata (assembly GCF_043159265.1). Taxonomy (NCBI): domain Eukaryota; kingdom Viridiplantae; phylum Streptophyta; class Magnoliopsida; order Canellales; family Winteraceae; genus Tasmannia; species Tasmannia lanceolata. The sequence goes on along the minus strand of NW_027518695.1, from coordinate 30,047,446 downwards.
TCTCCACTACTTCTTCCGACTCGGAAGACGGACTCTGAGAACCGGTTGCAACAGACATCGCAAAATAATCAAATGTTGGACGGAGTAAAAAGCACAGAACTCACGAGGCAGATAGACGAAGGGCGAAAACCAGAGAGAAGTTGGTGAAGAACAGCACCGAGAGAAATCGCCGCAGAAGGAGCCCACTTCACCCGAGGAAGACGAAGAAATAAGACAAGAACGAAATCCCCAAAAAGGCTTTAAAAAGAGCTAGGGTTTTGACACGCGTCGATTGATCTCCCTTTCCATCTAATCCGATGAGACGCGCACACGTGGCGCCGATTGGGAAATTCGAGGGAACCGCCAAAAAATTGAAGCGCCATGCCCCCGACTGAAAAGACGCTGCTACCCCTACCGCTAAGTAACTTCCTCAGCAAGCCATCCCCATATCCTCCCCACTTAAGGAGAAGGAAGGGTCCGGAGAGGGAAAACCAAGCAAAGGGCCCGGCATACAATGCCGCCAGACGGAAAATACCAAGTACAGTGGAAAAAGGCTCGGGACCCGCCTCAAGGGTCCGGCATACAATGCTGCCAGACGGAGAATACCAAGTACAGTGGCAAAAGGCTCGGGACCCACCTCAAGGGTCCGGCATACAATGCCGCCAGACGGAAAATACCAAGTACAGTGGAAAAAGGCTCGGGACCCACCTCAAGGGTCCGGCATACAATGTCGCCAGACGGAGAATACCAAGTACAGTGGCAAAAGGCTCGGGACCCACCTCGAGGGTCCGGCATACAATGCCACCAGACGGGAAAAACCAAGTACAGTGGAAAAAGGCTCGGGACCCACCTCAAGGGTCCGGCATACAATCCCACAGATAAAAAACATCGAGCACAGCGAAAAGGGCTCGGGTCGCATAGCAAAGGCCTGGTCTTACTTCTACCGCTCCGCTCGAAATAATTCGGCTACTATGCAAAGGCAAAGGAAGCATAAGGTACAAGTCGTAAATATAAGAAAAAGAGGGAGCCATTCATAACTATTTCCTTCTAGCCCGCGGGCCTATAGAAAAGGGGGAGGAGAGTAAAGACAAAAAGATAAGGGCACGCAGGCCCAGGCCCCCAAGACCCGCAACAAAAAAAAGAAAGAGGAAGGGTTAGGAAAAAGAGCCCCTCCAGAGTCCCCCTCAACCCACTCCCTCTCGCCTAAAGCGACTAGCCACTGAAAGAATTTTCTGCATCAGAAAGCTCTTTATCGCTATGCTCCTCCTCCGAAGAGCTCCCCCAACCTGGATCCTCAACAAATCGGGTCTGGTCATTTAACCACCTCACCCGGTTCCTCAACAAATCGTTCTCCACACGCAAGGCCGCTATCTCTCGATCCATGTCGATCATCCGGCTACAGACCTCCATTTCCCTACGATGAACATAAGAGAAGAACGACCGGTTGCGATGAGCAAAGGCTTCATGGGACTCCCTCTCGTAAAAGGGAGGAGGATGAGAGCGCGGGGGAAGCCCTTGAGGCGGGTCCCTCTCAGGAATTGTTCGCTGAGGCCCCAACCCGCCAGGGTTTGTCTCAGGGCTGCTAGGAGGACTCCCCTTGGTAGCAATTTTCCCCTCGTCACTTACAGAGAGACCCTGGAAAGACAACGACATCTCTGGCAAGCCCGAAGAAAGGCCGAAAGAAAGCAAAGAAGGAGAAAGGAGCGAAAGGGCGATCTGCATGAAAGACGGAAGAACTCACCCCTTATAAACCCTATGAGAAACCCTTGGGTAAGAAAACGAAGCAACTTGCCCTACGCGTGTTCGTTTCCTATTGGACGACCAGCCAGCACCGCGTGATGGCACCACGATTCCTCGGGAAGGAACCACCGGAGGAAACAGCACGTCCTCTCATATCCCAAAGCTCCCATAAATGTCTTCATCACGATATTCCTTAACCAGATAAACAAGCTGGCTCCCTTGGTCCATTCAATGGACCAAAGGTAGTGTTATGATGAGACATAAATACGGCGCTGCCCTCAGATCTCGCCACGTGTCGCCCATGCACCAATAGTGCCTAACCATCACGAATAAAGGCGATGGGAAACGGCAAGACCGTACGAGTACGACACGTGTCACTTCCTCGCCGCCCAAACCTCATCATCACGAATCACTTTCAACTCCTCCCCACCTAATAAAAGGGCAGGGTCCGGAGGTGGGAGACCAAGCAGAGAGATCCGACCTCCATTCCACTAGAGGAAAAATGCGCGCCCAGACCTAGAGCCCCGGCACGAGACCATGACGCACAAACACAATAGGTGGAGGAAACGAAACGCGCAAAGAAAAGGCTCGGAATCCCGCATAGGGTTCGAACAAAACGCCACAATTCCTTGCAACAAAGATAATTTACGCCAAACACAGTGGAAAAGCAACCAAACAGATGGAAAAAACAACATAAGAAACACGGCACAAGTTCATAAAAATCGTCCATCCACATCCTCTTGGCCCACAGTCCTACAAAAAAGGGGGGGATAAGAAACCGAACGTAGGGCGCGCAGGCCCCAAAAATCCCCGACAAAAAAGAGAAAAAAATAGGAAAACAGAAGAAGCTCGAAACTAATCGGAAGAAGACTCCTCCCCCGAAGGGTTCCCCTCCTCCTCCCAAGAACTCTCCAGCAAGGGGTCCACCTCATACTCAAGCAGCTGCTTGTTGAGAGAGTGACCCTTTCTCTGCAACGCCTCGTTCTCCCGCTTCAAATCCTCGATCTCCTTACCCATCTTCGAAACCCGGCCGCGCAGTTCCATCCCCTGGTGATAGGCCCGGGAGAAAAAAGATCATTCCCTGGCAACACGGGAACGAGACGACTTGTCCTTCCTAGGCAAGGAGGAAAGACGAAGGGGGGGAAAGCCCGAGGAAGGGCCCGAATCCGTCCTAGCCCTTTTCCGGCGGGCCGTAAGGTCCCCCTCCGAGTCAGAAGACAGGTCGGGGTCACTCGACGATTCCTGGGAAAGAGGGGCCTTACGCCCAACTCGCGGAGGGGAACCAGACATACTATTGGGAAAAGGCACAAAGAAACACCTATCTCAGAAAAAAAGAGAGAGGCAGTGACAGAGCGCCGGGTAGTCCTCCTTTTCAAGCTCGAGGAAGAAAAGCTTGTATCTTGAAACAAGGCGACCCATAATAACGTTACCATTTCCCAGGGATAACCGCCGGATGAAATGGCACGTCTCCTCATACTACGGCGCCCCCATAAATACCCTCACCATGGCGTCGCTTGGCCAGACATTACTCCCTTGGCCCATTCAATGGACCAAAGGAGTAAGGGGGTGTTATGATGGGGTGTAAATACGGCGCTGTTCTCAAACCTCGCCACGTGTCACCCATGCACCAATAACGCCTAACCATCATAAAGAAGGGCGATGGGAAACGGTAAGACCGTATGAGCACAACACGTGTCACTTCTCGCCGCCCGAACCTCATCATCACAAATCATGAAAGGGATTCTCCAGCGAAGCCACGCGCGCCGTCTGTGGACCCCCGATCCCGAGAGGACGGTGAGCGAGGGACGCGAGATCCCCTGTCAATCCTCTGAGACCTCCACAATGTGAAGGAGAGCTCTACCAAGGAACTTTCGAAACATGATGCCACTCACAGCATGGGTGGTGAATGTATATGTATGAGATACCTCTTGATCCGGAGACAAAAGCCTCGAAACCAAGACGCACCTAAAAATAACTCAAAGTCGCCATCCAAGGAAATAGACCCTGGATCCCATGAAATACTCTGTTGCAACGGATAACCAGAGATACAAAAGGTCCGTGCCTGGTGACGAATGAGGAAGATCCGAAGAGCACCCCCAATTCGTCCAAGTGCAAGCACATGGTCTCTTATGTCAGTTCTAATTAACTTTGAAGAGTTTTGAGCGAAAATCATCTGAAATGGGAACAATCATCCCCGAGAAAACGTCTATCTACGTATGCATGACCCGAGGATGGGCAAAAGAAAATAAACATTCAAATCCTAACTCATCGCATCTAATCCTAACTCATCACATTCTAGGAAAGCAGGAACAATCCTAGCTGTAGCATGCAGAGCTACAACTAATCAGACAATGATAGATTTAATGTGATAAGGAAGCAGTAAAGAGCTATAGCTAGACAGATAATCAAGATAAGACGAATGGATAAACGCTACAGCTACGCAATCAAAGTAGTAAAGTAAACACACTAGCATGCGAGCCTATGCAAGAGATAAGACTAAGAAAATGGCAATCGTTCACACGCTAGAAGAACAAACAAACTAGAATGCATAAGAAATCTAAGATAAGCACACAGCAAGCTAAAAGGTGCAAGAAAAGAAAGAAATTAGAAAATCAACGGTATGTGAGAACCAAAAATGCCAAGGGAAAGAAGATGGAACACACAATAGGCTTAGAGGGCGATTCAAAAAAGAATCAAGCCCAGCGATCCTAATCTGCTGAAGATCGGACAAGTCTCACGATCGTCATGACCTATCGTTGGGCTCAGTGAGGACAATCCCTATGAAGGGACCACGCTACATCATCGCCCGTCCCAAAACCTGATAAAACGTCAGAAAACAGATGGAAACCGAAAAACCACGATGAAAACCGGAAATGGAATGAAAAGAGGGCTTCGAGTGACCTGCCAATCACCATCCTTGCCCATTTTTGTTTTTGTTTTGAAATGTTTGAAAATATTTATTAAAAAGGTTTGACTGGACTTGGGTAGACCCAAGCTACCTATGTACCCTACGGAAAGGGATCAAGCCAACGTAGTTCAAAAAAGCTTTTTCGAAAAATGCTTTTGATGTTTTTGACGATTTTTGTTGTTTTTGGATTTTTACTATTTGATTTTTTATGTGTTTTTTATCCATTTTGATTGAAAATGGGGTTTTGGCTCAGGAGGTTTCCGTCCGTCGTCGCCTAAACCCGAAGAGGATAACGAAATGTTCCCAAAATCGGTGGAATTCTGAAATGCGAAGAGTATCCCAAAGAACGTGAAGAGAGTAGTCCCGAAAGGAAAGGAAACCCCTCAAACCCTGTGAAGAGCCTAAGATAGGGAAAATGATAGGAAGGGCAAGGGGTTGGCTCAAGAATCATTCCGTCATCGCCTAAATCTGAGAAAGATGACGAAGTGTCCCCAAAATCAATAGAATCTCGAAACACGAAAAAGGATCCCGAGGAACACGAAGAGAATAGTCCCGAAAGAAAAGGAAACCCCAAACCCTGTAAGAACCCTAAGGATGGAAAGAAGATAGGAAGGGTTCGGGGTAGCTCAAGAAGCATTCCGTCATAGCCTAAACTCCACGGAGTATTCCCATGATCAGTAGAATCCCGAAGCTCTAAGAGGATCTTAAGGAACGCACAATGAATGATTTCGAAAATGAAGGAACTCCTAAACCCCATAGGGAGTAATAAAGCTAAAGAGGAGTAAACTTTTAAGCCCTGTAAGAAATGTTGAATTAGAAGAAGAAGGAAGCCCCTGAAGTCCTATAAGGAGTGATAGTTACAAAGCAAAAGGGACTCCTAAGTCTCGTAAGAAATCCTGGGTAAGGAGGAGAGTCATGATGGAAAGGAGATTATAAAAGATCAAGTGTATATGCCCATGTAAACGAAATAAAGATGGAAATTACCTGCAATCTGGAACGGAGATGGATGGAGCTTCGAATTCCGGCGAGGGTTGGAGCGGGTGGTGGTTGGAGCGCGAAAATTGAGCTCGGAATAGAGACGGCCGGAGAGTGGAACTTGAAACCTCCCTTCTGCAATTTCCCTTCTTCCCTCTCTTAGTCCAAAAATGGCACTTGATGCCCCAACGGCAGGAGCTTTACAGAAGCAATAACTCATAACTTGAGTCTTTGTTTACTGTCTTTATCCCATAGATTGAAAGCACGATTGGATCCAGCTATGGCAAATGTATGGTGCACAGGATGGAAGTTTAACGAGTTGACAAAGTATATCTCGTTCCCTTCCCTATGGCATTTGAATGTGAAGTTTTTACTTTGTTGGGCATCATCCAAATGATGTACACCAACCCTTCTCTCTATCGAACCCACCAAAATCTTTGCTGATCCAGAAATGCAGCAATACATCTTGTCTGGTACTTGAGAGGCAAACTGATTCTCTTAAACTCTGTATAACATTAACAGCGAGGAGGACCTTGGTCCATAGCCTTCCATTGAAAGAATTATTGATAAATGACTGCAAAGAGGACTCTCCTTGATCTCCTGTGTCCTTCCCCTTTTTCTCATTGGTGTAAAATAAGCAAGACGAAGATGTTGCTGAGAAAACATCAGAGACTCTTTCCAGAAAACGAATCCTCTTTGATGAAAGTGCTCTTCCACGCCAGACATCTTTGATTCCGTGCAAATGCTTGGAATGATAGATGTAGAACTCTAATTTTCACGGAGATGAATGAAATCGCCAAAGTGAACAGATGCAGCTGATTCTTCTTCTTCGACGGGAATCGATGCCGGATTAACGGGGTTGCCGGACGCAAATCGATGGATTTCCTCTGCAAATCTCTCTCTATTTCTCACGAAATGGATTTCTCCCAACAAAATCAGCAACATCCTCTCTCCCTCTCCACGAAATGAGAACACCTCCTCTGTGATCTTTTTGATCGAAAATGGGAGCTCCTTTCTCACTGCTGCTCTCTATCTATGAGTTTTCAAGCAGAAATGGAGGAGGGTTTGCTAGATCTAATGGAAGTGGTGGTCAAAGTAGGTTTAGGAGATGGGTCTGTACTTTGTGACATGGGAAAATGGGATAGGGTTTCATGAATCTTGGGTTTTAAAGAAGGGGTTTGAGGGAGAAGATGATGTGGGTTTGGTCGAGCGGTGGCTGGCCGGAGTTAGGGCGAGGTTGCTGTGGTGGTGTAGAGGTGAAGGAGGAAGAAGGTAGCTATGGTGGAGAGGATGACCGGAGATGGGAATGGTGTTGGGGACGGCGGCTGAAATTGCAGAGGTGAGGGTAGGAGGCCGGAGCTCCGGTGATGGAAAAGTTGCAGAGATGGGGTGGAAGAAGAAGGGGGTGCTAACTGCTACAGGAAGGGGACGGAACTCCGGTGGAGTGGATGGGGAAGATGATCGGAAGTCTTCCTCCCTTTTTCTTTTTTTTTTCTCTGCCTCTCTCTCTTTCTCTTTTTGCAGAAAATGATCGAGCGCCCCCTCCTACTCACGAGCTCTTCTTTGAGGTTTTATATTTAGGGTTTTATCCTTCACTCTAATCCTAGCCATCCATTTACCACTTATTTTCTCTTGGTTGCTTTTAGCCCTTGATCTATTTCCCCAACCCTGATTCCATCGTAGAAGCCCTAAACACTAGAATGTTCTAATCCAATCTAACCCTACACCTCAGCTGTTTTGATCCAACAACCCATGTCCATTGCTTGTAAAGGAAGCAAGGCCAATTTTTACTAAAATATCCCAAAGGTAAGGTGATTTTACCCTCTTACCATCGTACTCTACCTACCTTTTCTTCTCATCAATGAGCACCTTTGCTATGCTAGTTCACCCCCCTCTTCTGCAATAAAGAGAGGTAGCATCAACACTATCCTGCTTTGATAGTTGCACTAACCTGTTTGTCCTTTATTCCATTTCTTGTCCAATTCTTCTAAAATTTGTAGGGACACCCTTGGAGAGGTTAACCACCCTGGGAAAATTTGTATCAATTAGGGAGCATTGGGGGTCAACATAACTTTGGGGTTTCTTCGCATTTGGGTTCGGTTCCTCGAGAATTTCAAAATTGATTCCGGATATGTTGGAACCGGTTTCGGGAACTTGAAGCTTGATTCTGGAGACTTTGAATTCGGTTCCGGGACTTGAATTTCGGGATTTATTCAGTTTTTGGGAAATTTGAGTCAGGTCAAAATGGGGTGTCTACACCGTCCAGGCAGGGGAACGGCCCAATCCTGCCAAGGAAGGTTTTCTCTCCATAATGATGAAAGGTCTGCGCGTCGTCTAGGCAGGGGAACGGCCCAATCCCGCCAAGGAAGGTTTTCCCTCCATAATGATGAAAAGGTCCGCGCGCCACCCTTTAAAAGGGAAGAGAGGGGAAGAAGAGAGGGACTTGATCCTTTTTTCTCAGCTCCCATAGAACAACCGGAAAAAGAGGCAAGGCAACAACAGAGGAGACTAGGAACTTAATCCCACTCTCTCTGTTAGTCCCCTCCGACCCACCCATCCGTACACCCAAAAAAGAACCTGCGCCTTGGTCCTGGTAAACCTGATCGAAACCTCTCCTCTTCTCGCTGTCCTTTATATTGATTGGTCGAAGGATCTGACTTGGGTGTCGAAGTGGTCGTCTGGGACCCACCCCGGACCCCCTGGCCCCCTTTGTTTGTGATTGCAGACCCCGCGGAGGCCCTCTACCGACGGCGCGATCGCAGACCCGGATTCAAACGCCATCATGTCCAAAACTGTGGTGGATTTCTGTTTATATTTTAAGAATGGGAAGTTAATGAAGCTTGGGCCCTCTAACATTTCATAGAGCTGAAATGTAGTGGACTAATCTAAACGTTTAGGAGTTGAGCTGCTCAGAACTACTTGTAAACTTGTGCTGGGAGCCAGTTCTTCCTATCTAAGAACATTGGAAATGTTTGATGCTCCTTGGGGCTTCTTTGGCAACCATGAAGTTGAGGAGGTCAATCACGAACACTATAGATGTGGGAGCGATTCTGGTCAGTGAAGGCTAAGATGGAAGGAATCTTAGTACTTCATCAAAGGAAGATTGGGACCCCTCTCTTTGTTTGAATCCCTTATGTAATAGGGCAGTTTGGACCCACAGGACTGAAATTCTGAAAAGAAGGAATATCAGGCTTTCCCTATTGCAACCTAAGTTCTTGCTTGGTATAAATCTTTCACTTTGATAAGGCATACATTCTAAACTTAGAAGAGGCTGGAACAGACGAAACTCCTTTCGTCCTTTCGTTAGAAGATTGCAGAATCAGTGATCCTGGAACTTCTGAGGTAGGACATCTCACTAGGAGTGGTAGAAATTACAAACCCCCAGAACTCCGATTAGACGATCAGATCGACACTATCAAGCGATAGGTTATTAGCACAGAGGTTGATCAGGAAGATATAAATATCATCAGGCAGCTTAGCAAGACTTAAGCAGACATCTCACTTTGGAGATTACTGATGGTATCCCTGAAACATCAAGAAGTGCTCCTTAAAAGTTTGCAAACTTTCCAAGTGTCGAAGGATACTACACCCGAGTAGGTTACGAATCTGGTTACAGCAGTCAGAGCCTCTACAACCCTCTCATTTTCAGACTCCTCAAGGAAAGAACCACTCCAAGCCTCACCTTGTTACTGTGCTCTGTAATCAGAAGAAGGTACCTGTCATTCTCCTGGACAATGGTTCGGCTTTGAACATCTGTCCGCTGAGCACGGCCACAGCCATTGGATTTGGTCCTAGTGATTTTTCCCCATCTAATCAAGGCATCATGGCCTATGACAACCCCCAACGAGATGTAGTCAGAATCCTTTCTACTTCCATTTATATGGACGATGAGAGTTTCGATGTTGAGTTCCAAGTACTTGACATCAAGTCATCCTTCAATCCATTGTTAGGATGACCATGGCTTCACAAAGTTGGAGTTGTACCCTCTTCTTTACATCAAAAACTCAAGTTCATGAAAGGTAACAAAATTGTTACCATTCGCGATGATGAAGACTTAGAAGTAGGGACCATCTTGTTAGATCCCAATGGGAAGTCAGTAGGAGACAATGTCTATCTCAATGGTTTCCATCTTGATGTTATCACAATTAGCTGGGAACAAGCCAAGAAGGAGTTAGTTCCTCTCCCCGTACGATATCAACCCTGTTGTATCTACAATCCTCAAGATCAACGGTTACATCCCAGGAATGGGATTAGGTCGATATCAGCAAGGGGTAACTCAGTTCGATGATCTGCAGTTTCCTTCCAATATTGGTACAACTAGTTTGGGTTATCACAACACGCACCAGGAAGAACAAGAGATGTATCGAAGTTTAACTCAAAGGAGGATGTACAAAGAAGTCGGAGAGGTCATGCCAATGCTAGAAATTAAGCTGACCCTCAACAGTCACTTCTGCAAGGAAGGGGAATACTTCCCCTATTATGGCTTCCCAGAATGGTCCATACATCATATCACTGGAGAAAGGGTTCCTGGATTCCAGGTCTTGTTCGCTACAGGTTGGCCAGGTGAAGAATATGACATTTGGTGGAGAAAGCAGTACGACGTGCGGAGACTCTGAAATTTGATTGAGCAGATAACCTGGATCCGTTGCTATTACGATCAATGTTTCAAGAAGTTCCTTTGATTGTTGGTATGATCAGTGGATCCATTCCAATGCTCTCCCCACAGGGTATGATATCATACTGATTGTGGCAATGAAGAACTCTCTAATTAGTCTGACAACTTTATCCCACTCCTTTCTACAATTATCCCCTCGGACATAGACTTCTCTTCCTCTGAATCAGAATACCTTTCTGACTTTGATTCATCTTTTGAAAAAGTCTCGAATGTAAGTGAGCCTGAAATGGCCACGTCAGTCAGTTCTTCCTCTGATGTATCTTCTGAATCAACGAAAGAACTTTCTCTATACTCGCCTTTGTCTCTTAATCTTTCTGAAACTAATGTTTTAAATAACATCAAACAACCGACCGTCCTCAGATGAGGATGCAGACAAAACTCCCCTCGAAATTAAATATTTAATCAAACGAGAGGAGGAGCATCGAGCAAAACCTTTAGAAGATGAGTTTAAAGCTGTTAACATTGGTACTGAATCCCTGCTTCAGGAGATAAAGATTGGCAAAACCTTATCCCCTTAAGAGCGTGCGGAATTAATCAAATTGTTAAAAGAATTCAAAGAGGTATTTCCTAGTCATACGAAGATATGCCAAGATTAAGCGAGAAAATTGTCGAGCACCATATCCCTCTCTTTCCAGAAGCTAAGCCAAAGAAGCAGAAGCTCAGAAGAATGAAACTTGAATGGGTCCTCAAGATCAGAGATGAAGTGATCAATCAATTGAAAGCAGGATTTTTAGAGATTGTTACTTATCCTGAATGGTTAGCAATCATCGTTCCAGTGCCTAAAAAGGATGGAAAATTTTGGTGTAGCATTGATTTCAGAGATCTGAACAAAGCCAGCCCAAAGGATGACTTTCCTTTGCCTCACATCAACATCCTGGTTGATAATACGGCGGGACATGCTTTACTCTCCTTTATGGATGGATTTTCAGGATACAATCCGATAAAGATGGCTCAAGAAGATAAGACCAAGACAACATTTACTACACAGTGGGGAACCTACTGCTACAAGGTAATGCCATTCGGTCATAAGAATGCCGGTGCAACTTATGAAAGGGTTGTGTAGACACCCCATTTTGACCGGACCCATGTCCGTGCTGATTGAGCAAAACCCCGTCCAGAGAGTGAATGGGTGTTCCAAATTTACCCCCAGCATAGGTTGGGGTCTCACCAAGGTCCCCGCCAAATGTCATCAAATTCCGAGCCAATTTGTCAAATAAGACGAGCCGAGAGAGGGTGTGCATTACAAGTCCAAAGGGGGGTGAATTATCTGCTGAAGGGGATGTCCAAGTGAAAAGAGGGGCGAATTATCCTGTGATGGTCGCGCCCAGGCCAAATAAGACAAAAATGGCGGGCGCGACTCATCCGGATTTGTGCGCCCATCAAGTGGGAGTGTGATTATCAACACACTTGTTTTAATATATAAAAGAAAAATAAAAAATAAAAAAAAACACTGTTCATTCTCGTTGAAAATCAGAGAGAGCGAGAGAGCGAGAGATTTGGGGGTTTCTCTCTTCGTCTTCTTCCTCCGTCGATCGATTCCTCCGATGATTCGTCGGAAATCTTACCTCCGATCTGAGGTTGTGAGAGGCGGAAAAGAGGAAAGAGATCTTCATTCTTTTAAGAAATTAGCAGAGAGGGAGAGGGAGAAAGATTGTAGAGAAAAGGAGTGTTTCTCCTTCGGCAATGGTGCCGGAGCTCCGATCGGCCGGCTACCTTCTCCGAGACCAGTGACTTCACCTTCTTCTCCTTTTATTTCTTCATCTATTATCTCTACCAATCTCACTCTCCAGATCTTATTCCTACCATAGCCATCTCCTCCATTACCAGATCCGAGATCTCAGCCATTTTTCCGATCAGAATCCCGTTAATTCTCCGATCACCGATGATACTCCGGCACCATCATCTTCCCCTAAAGCTCCGGCCGTATTCTAATCATTTTACTTGATCATTTCTGCTGGAGATCCGGCGATCCTATCACCTCAAATCGGTTTCATAACTTTAGCAGATCTGTTATCAAATTGGAGTGGAACACATGTAGAGAGCGATCGAGCAGGAATTGGAGAGGTTCGCACAAATCAGAAATTATCCGCGTGTATTAGCATTTGCTTCATGATGGTGTAAATGTACAAGGTATGTCTGCACATATTTCTTTAACCTGGGGTCTGTTAAAAGATTTTTTGAAGTTTATCTGTGACAAGGTCAGCGCATGTCCACAAATTTGCCTTTGTTTGTCCCCAATTTCTGTCTATAAAATATGCCCTGTTTTGGCACTAAAATCAACCCTCATTTCAACCTTGTTTTACACAGGTTCAACCTCATTTCAACCCTGTTTTATGCACATTGTTAAGCACATCTTTGTCCATGAATCGACCCCTGTTTTAGACCTTTCACTATTTATTTTTTATGAGCTGAAGATATTAGTGTTGTGGTCATTGGAGTTATGGATGAGATTGTGTTAATATCATTGCATAGTTGCTACCTTGCAGTTTTCTGCATTTTGTAAATATATCTTGTATTGGTTTAAGAATACCTGGTTGATGTTCAACAATTTTCCATGCTTTACGGCTTTGACTAATTTTTGGATTAAAATGATTTTATCATAAGGTTTGTAACAGTATGTAATTCCTTTCTAAATTTAAAAGACGAGATGGATTAATATACCTATGAGCAGGATTGTGACAATAGCATTATCATGGGATATTAACTGGAGGGGCCGGATATTCTTAGCACTTATTTTGTCTCTTTCATTTTCTCAATTTGGTATTAATGCCGCTGACACTCTATTGATGGACATGCATTTGTTACTACTCTTGTTTGGTAAAAGGGCATTCACTAAATGCTATTTGGGAGTGAGACAGAATATGGTTGTTGCTAATTGATGCTTGCCTAAATTGGTTCTTTTATCCAATGCATTCAAGATTCATACTAGGCCGAAGTGTCAATTCATTTTAAAACTTGCAGGATTTTACTTATCCGAAAGGGATTTACTTTATCATATCTTAAATGAATCAGTAACCTACTTTGCTTTTAAACCATTAGCATTTTGGCAATTGCCTCCGCTTGTGCTTAAGTCTTAGTAGAATTCTCCTCTTTGATTAGTAGGGTAGTTCAGCCTTTCAGTCCAAGTAGTGTTCCCCTCATTTGTATAGTAGACTTGCTTAGTCTTTTAGATGCCTATTAGATATTAGTAGCCCCATTCAGTGATAGGGCGATGAAGGCGATAGCCCAAGCCCATCTTTAGGGGACTCGCTCGATCCAAGTAGCGCTCCCCTCTTTTGTTTAGTAGGCCTACCCAACCTTTTGGATTTCTTTTAACTATTTTTTTTTTTAAAAGAACCCTTCTCTGGGCAATGATGAGGTTACTTGGAGCCCGTCTTTGTGTTTTGTGGCTCACCGTTCTTTTTGCACTTGAATCTGCACAAGTTGATGCCTCCTGCTACGAACTACAATTAATACAAATTGGAATTATCATAATCTTTTGATATTTTTAATACTCTTCTTTTGTGTAAAGTTTTGAGTTAGGTTTTGAAAATGGTTATGAATGGATTATTCAGGTGAGATTATCTTGAAAGCTCATTATATTCATCTCTCTTTTATTTCAATAAATTGTTTAATTGAAGGAGGAAATCAGATGACTACTCTATTCGATATTATCGACATGAGTACTGTCTGATTTCAAGGCGGTTTGTAGAAATATTATCATGTGTATTTGATATCAGATGATTACTTTGGCATCATCTGATTTCATTGGAGTCCCCGTATTGGGGTTTGTGGTTGGCTTTGAAGTGTTTGATATTGTTTTTACTTTATTAGGCTATCCAGCGGCTGGTCTGGACTAATTAATGTTGTTTATCATTTTATGATTGCTATAGATCGTATATTGTTTTATTGAAAATCCTTCTTTGCTTAGTATTTGATTTGTTTATATAAGATTTGAATGGTAATTTGAGATTGCCTAGTAGCTCTTTTCTGCTCTCTTAATGGGTTAGTGCAGTCTTCTAGACTTCTTTAGATACTAGAACCTGTTTTAGGAGACATACTTTGTCTCATTAGGCAATCCTCCTTTGGAGGCAAGCCTTTTTCCTTTTAGCTTAACCTCAGGGAGGTTGCTTTGATTTTGATAAATGGTGTACCCATAGGAGGCATGCCTTGCCTCATTTAGAGAGCCTTTGAATCTTTCGTTTGTGTGGTGATATTATCAGGGGAGTCTTTGACTCATTTGATCTTTGTTGATGTTATTAGGGAGTCATCTGTTTTGGCTTTGTAAGTAATTAGCCTTTAGAAGGCCTACTTGGCCTCATTTGTAGAATCCTCTCTGAGGTTGCACCTCAATTTGTGCCTCTGTTAATTAGAGACCAATTTGGTTAATTAGTTGTCTTAGCCTTGCTTACCCCTTGCAAGGGTAATGATAGGGTTGCTTAAAGCCCGTCTTTTAGTGTGTTTAGAAGACCCGCCCGGTCTCATTCTCTCGCTAGTCCTCCTCTTTGTGCGTCATTTGGTTTTGGGAGAACACCCTACTCGGCTTGGCGGCATACCCCTATCCTTATGGGTATTTGTAAGCCCAAGGGTTCCCCATGGGTTCATTCAATCACCTTGTTTTGATGATTAACAAACACAAATTGATTAGTCGTTTATGGACTGATCAGTTGCCTTGAGTGTTGTGTCTTAGACAGGAACTTGACATGTCATATCGCCATTACACAATGCAACACAACACATGCTTGAGGATCAACATGCAAAGGAGCTTGAACACATTGGTGGCATCATCCTTGGAAGATGTTAAAGCAAGGAGCTCAAGTGAAGATCCCACAAGCAATCCAAGAACCACATTGAAGATCAAATGAAGATTGGCTCAAGAGTTCATTCAAGAGAGTGTTCAAAAGGGTAGTATGTATCACCTTTCTCTCTTGTGTTTTCTCTTGATCAAGGCACATCTTAAAACCCCTAAAATATGTTTTTCAAAGAGACTAACACACCCTTTAAGGACTTAAATGGATAAGTGAATGGCCATGGTGGTGTACCAACATTTTGGGACCCATATGGCATTCAACACAAGAAAGAACAAAACAGAGTTCCGAAGCAACAACCTGGACCAGCAACTAAATCCTATCAAAACTTATTTAAAACATTTTCAAATATTTTTTAAAATATTTTTAACAGATAGCTCTCATTTTTCTCATATCCGTAGAGTATAAGAACATCGAAATCTGACGAGAAATGAGGGAGATATGAATTTTTCAAATGAAACAATGTTTGCTGGAAATCCAGGCTCGGAACTCCGAGAATTATTCTCGGAGCTCCGAGCTCGGAACTCCGAGACCATTCTCGGAGCTCCGAGAAATGGTCCAGGTTCTAAAAATAAAGGCTATGTTTGGATTCTCGGAACTCCGAGAATTTTGCTCGGAACTCCGAGAATTTGCTCGGAACTCCGAGAAATGTCTCGGAACTCCGAGAACACTATGAATTCAAAAAAATATAGCCGTTGTTGTCCAACGGCTAGTTGAATTTTTGACCCAGTTTTGACTGTTTTGCCCCCCAAACGGTCACATGGAGTTGGGACACCATATATACCCATCTAATGGGTCTAAAACAAGAGAGGAACATTGTCCAACTTCAACAAACCATAGAAAATCATTTGTGAACTATTTTTGGTTAAATTCTCTCACCAACCAAACTCTTTGTGCCTTGATTTGAGAAAATCTTTTGAGATTGGTTTAGGCTTAAACTTGTTTATTCTTGAGAGCATCCTTGGAGCTTCAACTTGCATTGTAGCCTACATAGAGGCAAAACTTTTATCTTCTTTATTGGATCGGTGGCAAGGGCATCCGTGTTTAATTCCCTTGGGAGAAAGCGCTTAGAACTCGGCGGAGAAGGAGAGTCATTGTAAAGGTGGAAGGGCATCCTTATCTAATTCCCTTGGAGTGTAAAAGCCTCGGAGCCGGGCATCGTGGAGGTCTCAATAGTGGAAATCCTCAAGTGCGACCTTGAGTAGAGTGGAGTAGGCCGTTTGCCGAACCACTATAAATCTTTGTGTCACTTGTGTTGGTATTTCTCTATCTTTCTCTCCCTCTCACTTTCTTATTTATTTGTGCTTGCATTCTTACATATTTGGAATTGAGTGAGTAGTTAGCATTTTGGTTTTGATTGAATATTGGTACCTTGCTAACTAGGCTATAAATCACCTAATTAAGTTTGCTAATTAACAAGGGTTTTTGAACTTATATTAATTTGTAATATTGTTTAAGTTCAACTATTTCAAACTTAATTAAACAAGGGATAAGTCTTGGGTGAAATTTTAGTAAAAGTTTTCAAAAGGTAAAAGTTTTATAAACATCCTATTCACCCCCCCTCTAGGTTGCCAAACCAAGTCACTACTTGGATTTCAATTGGTATCAGAGCTTGGGCTCTTGATTAAGACCCTAACCGGTTAAGAGTTGAACGATCTAGTTTTTTTTTGGCAACTTAAAAGATGGGATCTAGACTACCTATTTTGGATGGTTCGGATTATGGATCATGGTTGATCCATATGAAGACATACTTAAAAGTTCTAGATAAAGATATGGTAAAGATAATTGAAAATGGATTTATTTTAAATGCTAAATCTAAAGGATTAAATGAATATAATAAAAAAATTATCTTTATTAAATACAAAAGCCCTAATTGCAACATGTTGTGCATTACCACCACACATTTATGAGAAGGTATCCTCATGTACTAATGCTAAAGAGATTTTAAACAAACTTGAAAAATCTTGTCAAAGTGAAATCCTATGCTTAAGTGAAATAATTGAGAAATCTAATGAAAATGCTTTGGAAAATATTGATTTCACATTTGAAGAACTACATTGTGCTTTTCAAAATTTGAATAAGAAACTTGAGGATCAACTAACTAAGAATTCAAACTTGAAAAATAATTTAGCTAGTATTCACAAGGAGTTTAGGTCACTAGAAATAGAACATGCACATCTTAGTGAAGAGAATGAAATGTTTGAAAATAATTTTATCGAACTAAGTGAAACCATTAAATCACTAAGAGAAGAAAATGAACTCCTTAAAGAAGAAGAAGATAAAATCAAGAATTCCTCATCTCTTGAAACAAATAACTTCAAAATGGAAATCAATGATTTGAAAATCAAGAATGAGAAACTTGAGTTGGAAAATTACAAACTACAAGAAAGTGTAAAACATAATTGCCATCATGACCATTCTTGTAGATCATCATGTTCATCCCGTCCATCTACCTACTCATATATGTCTTGTGATTTTTGTGGTAGATTTGGACATTACAAATCTAAATGTATGTTTAGATTTGTAAAAAGCAGTAAGTTTGTTTGGGTTAAAAAGGACTTATCACCTAGAGCAAACTTGCTTGGAACCAAGATGGTTTGGGTTCCAAAATCCCCTACTTGAATCACATCATATGATTAGTAGATTTAGGGGTAATGAGCTTAAAATGAAATATCTTTTGATAGATTTGTTTGTGTAGATACCATGTACTTATTCTTGTTTGATTCTCATGTATCTATACGTTCTACTCTAAGTGCACACACTATGATTTAGATCTTATTGCACTTAGTATTCATCCACATTCATGCCACTATAGAATTTAATGTGAAAACCATAATTTGATCCTAATAGAATATACAACCACATACTTGCCCATGTGTTCAAATTAAATCTACAAGTATATCCTTAGCATTTGAACCCATATTGGTAGTTGCTAGTAATTACATTAAATGATCACATCTTTCTAGCAAAACCAAAGGAAACCCATAGGTTTAAGACTTGAACCTAAATGGTTTTAAAATCCTTGGTCTCTTCCCAAAATTCATAAAAGGATATAATTTGTAAGGAAGTTGAAAATATGCATAGATTCAATGTATCACTTGAAATGAAAATATCATAGGAATCTAGAATCATATTTGGGCATTTACTCACTTGAGTAAAATTAAAATTCACTATGATGATTGTGTACACTAGATTATGATGGGAACATATATCTCCCACACATCTTGGTTTTCAATGGGCTTATGCACTATGTGCTTAATGCCTTATCTTTACATTTGTGGTATGTGAATGTAGGAAGAAGATGTTTGGACCATGTACCTTATGTATCATGATCATTGTGTCCAAACATGGTAGACTATCCATGGAAGCTTTGATATAGATCATATCTTCCTCATGATTACCCATAGTGGTATACTCTCACTCATGAGCCATGGATGTCTCTCTTAGACATGGTTCTTTAATGTCCATTCTTCTATGTCTAAGTTCTATAGAATCAAGTAAAATTGGAATTCTTATATATATATTCTATAGATATCACCCCTTGGTTGATTATATCTACATGTATGAGATGTCAAACTTTAACTTAAAAGTCACTCAATTGGTGCCCTTAGCCTTCTTAGATTCTAAGAGGGAGATGGTACACTCACCGTAATTAAAATATCTAACAAATTGGCATTGTGCCAACCTCTCAAACATGAATAGGTATACATTTACATGTGATCTCCCTGGCTAGTTATATATGTTGCATACTTAGGGAAGTAAAACTTAAATTTGAAAAAAATATTATATCACATTTCGGGGGAGCATGAGCCAAAGATTGAACATCTTTTGTGCTATGCTTGTTTATCATGATGAGCTAGACTATGACTATCATTTTATCATGATAAACCGACACTTGGAGAGTAAAGTGTCTTCGTAGCCCAAGGGTTGATCTAAAATCATTCATTTGAAGATCCCTTAGAGTCTATGTTAGGACTACCCTTTGGATTCATGCATTGCATGACTCTCTTTCAAAGGGGGAGCTTAAAGGTCAAGATTTGTCCTTAGTGGCTTATCATATGATACTCAATGTATATATCATTTGGATTATGATAAGTACACCCATTAGGAGCCATGATTGCTCCATATGTGGTTAGTTCGAGCTTGTCTTATGCTCCTAAATTGGTATCATCTAGCATGACTGTTTTAAGACAAAAAGCCCATAGCCTAGGACTTAAAGTCATATCTTTTAGGCTTTTAGACTTATCTTGGATGATCTAGATTGGTATCATCTATTCCAAGAATAAGTTTTGATGGCCAAGCATTCAATTGTCATATCTTTGGCCTATTGTGTAATGTCATACCTTATTTTTATATAAGGCAAATGACAAATACAAAGGGGAGAGATTACCTTTGCTATATTCATGATTAAAATGACTATAATGACTTGCTTATATAGTTCATTTTTTTCATTCCCCACCTATATGTGCTTATATGTTCATACTTTAACAAATAAAAAATAAAAAAAAAAGGCTTAAATGTTCATCTTTTTGAATTTTGGGCTCAATCTTGAATATCTTTCTTGTTTTCCATTCATAGGAGAAAATTATACTTTATAATCTTAATCTCTATGAATTTGATTGCTTATCATGTGTACTTTCACTTGAAAATTTGTATTTTCATGATAAGTTTCACTGTCATGCCATATATCCTAATAGTTAGCCATATTAGGATCAAATGTCCATTTCTATGCATGACAATTTAAGAATATATTTTTTTTAACTTGAAATATATATATTCTTGCTTATCATGATGAGTCTATACTTACACATCACCTCATGATAAGATTCTAATAGGAATTTTAAAAACAAAAGGGGGCTTATCATGCTAAGTCTAAAACTTGCTTAATTTCTTTCATGATAAGTAAAATATAAGCTTTAACTTGCTAATCTATTACTATATTATGGGTCATAGGGTACATTTATATTGGAATTATATATATACTAAGATATACCCTAAAAAGTTGTGCTAAATTTGGAATGTCTCTTTGTTTTTCCAACATAGGCTTGATTTGTTTTGTGTCATTCCTTTCCTATGTTGATTATCTCTTATCATGCCATATATACATTAATTTAATTGGTAAAGCATGACAAGAAACTAGGGGGAGCATCATATTCTCATTGTATATCTTGATGCTTTATGTATTGTGCTTAAGTGCTTAATTCTTCCTTTTTGCTTATGCCAAAAGGGGGAGAATTTGTATAATTGATTAGATCCATTATCATATGCATTCTTGTATTATGCCTTGTTGAATATATCTCATGCATATGTTGAGGGGGAGTAGTCATGATTAAATTGTCCATCTAATCCTCATAAGAGGTTCCTCCCACCTATCTAATCAATTTGGTTTGTCATCATCAAAAAGGGGGAGATTGTAAGCCCAAGGGTTCCCCATGGGTTCATTCAATCACCTTGTTTTGATGATTAACAAACACAAATTGATTAGTCGTTTATGGACTGATCAGTTGCCTTGAGTGTTGTGTCTTAGACAGGAACTTGACATGTCATATCGCCATTACACAATGCAACACAACACATGCTTGAGGATCAACATGCAAAGGAGCTTGAACACATTGGTGGCATCATCCTTGGAAGATGTTAAAGCAAGGAGCTCAAGTGAAGATCCCACAAGCAATCCAAGAACCACATTGAAGATCAAATGAAGATTGGCTCAAGAGTTCATTCAAGAGAGTGTTCAAAAGGGTAGTATGTATCACCTTTCTCTCTTGTGTTTTCTCTTGATCAAGGCACATCTTAAAACCCCTAAAATATGTTTTTCAAAGAGACTAACACACCCTTTAAGGACTTAAATGGATAAGTGAATGGCCATGGTGGTGTACCAACATTTTGGGACCCATATGGCATTCAACACAAGAAAGAACAAAACAGAGTTCCGAAGCAACAACCTGGACCAGCAACTAAATCCTATCAAAACTTATTTAAAACATTTTCAAATATTTTTTAAAATATTTTTAACAGATAGCTCTCATTTTTCTCATATCCGTAGAGTATAAGAACATCGAAATCTGACGAGAAATGAGGGAGATATGAATTTTTCAAATGAAACAATGTTTGCTGGAAATCCAGGCTCGGAACTCCGAGAATTATTCTCGGAGCTCCGAGCTCGGAACTCCGAGACCATTCTCGGAGCTCCGAGAAATGGTCCAGGTTCTAAAAATAAAGGCTATGTTTGGATTCTCGGAACTCCGAGAATTTTGCTCGGAACTCCGAGAATTTGCTCGGAACTCCGAGAAATGTCTCGGAACTCCGAGAACACTATGAATTCAAAAAAATATAGCCGTTGTTGTCCAACGGCTAGTTGAATTTTTGACCCAGTTTTGACTGTTTTGCCCCCCAAACGGTCACATGGAGTTGGGACACCATATATACCCATCTAATGGGTCTAAAACAAGAGAGGAACATTGTCCAACTTCAACAAACCATAGAAAATCATTTGTGAACTATTTTTGGTTAAATTCTCTCACCAACCAAACTCTTTGTGCCTTGATTTGAGAAAATCTTTTGAGATTGGTTTAGGCTTAAACTTGTTTATTCTTGAGAGCATCCTTGGAGCTTCAACTTGCATTGTAGCCTACATAGAGGCAAAGCTTTTATCTTCTTTATTGGATCGGTGGCAAGGGCATCCGTGTTTAATTCCCTTGGGAGAAAGCGCTTAGAACTCGGCGGAGAAGGAGAGTCATTGTAAAGGTGGAAGGGCATCCTTATCTAATTCCCTTGGAGTGTAAAAGCCTCGGAGCCGGGCATCGTGGAGGTCTCAATAGTGGAAATCCTCAAGTGCGACCTTGAGTAGAGTGGAGTAGGCCGTTTGCCGAACCACTATAAATCTTTGTGTCACTTGTGTTGGTATTTCTCTATCTTTCTCTCCCTCTCACTTTCTTATTTATTTGTGCTTGCATTCTTACATATTTGGAATTGAGTGAGTAGTTAGCATTTTGGTTTTGATTGAATATTGGTACCTTGCTAACTAGGCTATAAATCACCTAATTAAGTTTGCTAATTAACAAGGGTTTTTGAACTTATATTAATTTGTAATATTGTTTAAGTTCAACTATTTCAAACTTAATTAAACAAGGGATAAGTCTTGGGTGAAATTTTAGTAAAAGTTTTCAAAAGGTAAAAGTTTTATAAACATCCTATTCACCCCCCCTCTAGGTTGCCAAACCAAGTCACTACTTGGATTTCAGTATTGGGTTGCACATTTGTTGCACCCTAGGGCTAGGTAACTGTACGGCCCGGCTGGGTGTTTTACCTTTGCTGAATATGCACAAGGTCTCTTATTCTTTTTTTTCTTGTGAGCTTCTCCTTATCCAATAGTTCATTCTCATAGGAGTCAGCCCTTGATTAGAGAGTCTTTGACTCATTCATCCTTTAGATGGTGTTATTAGAGAGTCTTTGACTCATTCGCCTTTTAGGTGGTGTTATAGGAGAGTCTTTGACTCATTTGCCTTTTAGGTGGTTTTCTAGAGAGTCTTTGACTCATCTGTCTTTAGTTGTTGTCAGTGGAGTCTTTGACTCGTATTTCCATCTCTTTTAGAGAGTCTTTGACTCATATATCCTTTAGTAGGTGTTATTAGAGTCTTTGACTCGTATTTCTTTTCTTTTAGGGAGTCTTTGACTCCTATATCCTTTAGTTGGTGTTAGTGGAGTCTTTGACTCGTGTTTTCGTCTCTTTTAGAGAGTCTTTGACTCATTTATCCTTTAGTTGGTATTAGTGGAGTCTTTGACTCGTGTTTCTTTTCCTTTAGAGAGTCTTTGACTCATATATCCTTTAGTTGGTATTAGTGGAGTCTTTGACTCGTGTTTTCATCTCTTTTAGAGAGTCCTTAACTCATTTATCCTTTAGTTGGTGTTAGTGGAGTCTTTGACTCGTGTTTCTTTTCCTTTAGAGAGTCTTTGACTCATTTATCTTTTAGTTGGTGTCATTGGAGTCTTTGACTCGTGTTTCCGTTTTTAGAGAGTCTTTGACTCATCTGTTTCATTTGTAGTATTATTAGAGAGTCTTTGACTTCGTTATCTCATTTCAGTGTTATCAGTTGCTCCTATTAGAGAGTCTTTGACTCGTTTATCCTTTAGTCGCTTTTATTAGAGAGTCTTTGACTCATTTATTCTTCAGTTACTGCTATTATAGAGTCTTAGACTCATTTGCTCTTATAATAGTATTATTAGAGCGCAGTTTCTCCTTTTAGCCCTAGGGTTTGTCCCTAAGGTGTTGTTTTGTATATTCCCTCCGGTCTTTGACCAAAAGGGTGAAAACATCAGAAATTTTAAAATCCATAAACATTGAAATCATTAAAAATCTCAAAAACATTAGAAACTTAAAACATAAAAAATAGTTGATTTGCTGTAAGTGTTTGATAGGTAGAGAGTTCGTTTCGAACTACGTTGGCTTGATCCCTTTCCGTAGGGTACGTAGTGCAGCTTGGGATCCACATCCCAAGTCCAGCCAAACCTTTAAAAATAAACATTTTAAATCTTTCAAAATTACAAAAATATTCAAACCATTTTCAAAAAGATCTTCCTCTAGAGTTAGGAGTATGTCCTAGCTGTTTAGGTTGTGTTCTAGAGTTAGGAGTTTGTCTTGATTTGTATTGATATGGTGTGTCCTGTCGTGTGAGTGTCCCTAGAGTTAGGAGGCCTCGAGTCGATCGGTTAGACATCTAGTCGAACCGATGGCTAGACTAGGCATATAGTCAGCCCGTAGTTTTCCTTAGGATGCACGGCCTACTTACACATAGGTTGTAGGAACCACCTGCATTAGCCTAGGGCTAACCTGCATTTAGTTAGGGCATATAGGGTGTCCTAAAATTCACAATTCACCAGAATTTAAATAATTGTGCAAGAAACTTTAATAACTAGTCCGGTCTTTTAGATCGAGTCTAGGATAGAGGTCTAGGTGTCTTAGGCATCCTAGCTTAGAATAGGGCATCGAACTACGTGGACTCCGATTCTTCCCGAGGCCGGGATACGTAGCGCAGCTAGGATGGATGGCCATTCTGGTCCGAGTCCAGTCCTGCATTAGAGTTTTAGGATTTGTCTGTTTCAGTCATATATAACATTGATTTGTGTTTCATGTTTTGATGTGTTTTCTTACTTTTTCGTATTGATACTGTACCTTTAGCTGTAACCTGCATGTGTATGCCTTCCAGAAACTTAGACACCCATTAGGCATGTCACTTATAACCTAGCTTGGCTTAGGTAACACATCTTTCATTTCATTTTATGTATGCTTATTTCTCTATCCTCAGGAAATGCATGCTTAGGTAGACGATTCCCGAGGATTGTTCCCATTTCACCTGATTTTTACCCAAACTTCTTTGGAGTTAATAAAAATGGCATAAGAGACCAAGTGCTTGCACTCGGACGAATTGGGGGTGCTCTTCAGACCTTCCCCATTCGTAATAAGGCACGAACCCATATATATTTCTGGTTATCCATTGCACAGAGGATTTGATTTTAGGGTTCCATGGCATATCCATGGATGGCGACTCTGAGTTTATTTCAGGTATGTTTTGGTTTCGAACCTCGGTTCCGGATCAAAACATATCTCTTTCTTTTTATATCGTCACTCGTGCTATGCTATGAGGGTGGCATCCGTTTCGAGAGTTCCTTGGCAGAGCTCTCTTCACACGTGGATGATCCAGAGGATGGTGTGGGGACTAGTTTCCCTCACCTCGTCATACTTCTCTCGGATTGGGGTCCACAGGCTGGCGACTCTGCTGGGGAGTTCTTGAAACATTGCCTAGCTCTATAAAAATGCCATTTTTTTGTTAACTTTGGAGAAATTTGAGCTAAAATCATTTTAAATGGGAACAAAATCGTTAGAATCCAGGGGCACCAGATAGGTGCGTAATTAAACAAGGGATTCACACACTACACATCATGCATTATCATATTTGTTATTTCTTTCATTATTT
This sequence comes from Tasmannia lanceolata, assembly GCF_043159265.1. Lineage (NCBI taxonomy): Eukaryota > Viridiplantae > Streptophyta > Magnoliopsida > Canellales > Winteraceae > Tasmannia > Tasmannia lanceolata. Next base: position 30,022,408 of record NW_027518695.1, on the reverse strand, counting down.
TTTCTTGTTTTTCCTTCTTGGCTCCACGGGATAGATTCAATGCGTACCCGACTGGGATGTCTTCACCCTGATGGTACTGTTGAATCTATTTCCAAGCTATGCGCCAGCGCTGCAGCCGTAAACACTAGGTGTACTTGTGTTTACAGCAGCCGATGAGCAATGAAACATACTATGTATAACACTAGGCGTACTTGTGTTATACATATTAGGTATGTTTCATACGCATAGTACCCGATAGATTGAGTCCGGAGCCCTACTTTGTTTTATATATTATGTATATACGTACTGACTTAGTGAAATCCAACTAGGAAGTACACTTGTTTATATAAGTATATGGCATTCATATAGGGGTCGAACATGTGTTGCTTACACATGTAAAGCTTAGAGTTAGGAGCTTTGTCCCATTTATAGACTAGGGTAGCTCATTTTTACATGGCTACAGCACGGTCCTAGTACACTCATTAGTCTGTCTTGAATCGAGGCTTCCTTGACTCCACTATATTAGAATTAGGGCTGGTGCCCCTGGTTAGGATTTGTGTGTATGTGTATATACCTATATATACTGATTACGTATATTAGGGTTCTCCTCTTAGTCAGAGATCCCTTATTCCTTTCAGTTGGTTATATCCATTCCTTATTCAGATCTAGATCTAGTCAGTGGCTTTTTATTGCCGTTACCTTGGCCATGATCTGTCCTTTGATCTTTTGTTCTTAGGATTTGACCTGTTGTTGTATGTTCTCACCTTTGGTCAGTCCTTTAGTTGATTACCTTTCTCTGGTAATCTTTATTCATATACCTTTGGTTGAGTTATGGGGATCCCTTGTATAGCCGTTATGCTGCTGGATTTTATCCAGAATATTTCTTGAGCATGACCGCTACTTCTTAGGGTTAGGAGAATCATGAGTTTACCTTATCTTGACTTTCTTGTCTAGCGTCGTTATGCTGCTGAATTTTTCGCAGAATATTTTGAGTATAACCTCTCTTAGAGTTAGTTAAACCATGAGTTCACCTTGTCTTGACCTCCTCGTATAGCCGTTGTGCTGACGAATTTTTTTCGCAACACATGTTGAGCATAATTGCTATCCTTTGGAGTCAGTCTACCTTGTCTTGATTCCCATATATACATCATTCAGTAGGATTAGATCCTTATTTGTCAACCTGTTTTGTCCTAAGATCTGGCTGATAGCTCGTTTGCTGTCCTTATGACCATGGTCTATCATTTCTGATCATATTGATCGTACAGTTGTTGATATCCATCATTCAGATTTTAGATCTGGTCCTTGACCTTACTTTTGTCATTCTTATGGCAATGGTCTATTATCTGAGCTATTGATTTTTCAATGATCCGTGTTTACCTATCATATATCTTTTACCCTTGGATCATATCGAAATCATTAATGGAAAAGTTTGATCTTACCTGTATTCTTTGAGTGCATGATCATTGCTGAGATCGAAACTTATTTTGATTAGGGATGTTTATCGTTCCTGACTCTTTCATTCCCAAAAGAAGAGCATTTATACTCAAATAAGACTTAAAGGAGTGGATTGAGAATCCTTTGAGACCCTGTTGATGTAGGTCATATAATCACTGTCTATTTTTCTTTAACCTTCATAGACAGTATTTCTTTGATTTTCAGAATAAAATACCCTTTGGTGTGTTTCAAGATTACTCTTTTCTCTATTTGTTCAGAATCTATATCCCATGACTATTGATTTAGTGTGTGTGCTTCCAAGTCAACAGTCTGTGTTTAGCGAAAGACCATTCTTTCAAAAGACTGACCATATCCAAAATCATACTTGATCCAGGCAGTCTATTGCTTTACCCACATTGTCAACATAAGCCTTTTGTTGCCCCCATTTAACCTAGACCTTGTGGAGTTGCCTTTTCTGGGATTTCTACTCCGGGATTGAACTTTATAGTTATCATTGTCATGAGGAAAGGTGTGTCACCTATAAGCTTTCAGTGTCAGTTCACTACCTTTGAAGAAGTGTCCTGTGTCTTTAGATTTGTCTTTCATTGAGCGTACATCAACTTTCTTCTCTCTAAGTTGAAAAAGTTCAGTTCCGTAGATGTTAAAAGAAAAAAAAGTGACATATCTGTCAGTCTTTCTTATATAGAGTTAGTGTTCTGTTTTCTATCAGAACTGATGAAGAGCCCATTGAGGTGTGTCAAAAATCATCAATGTACTTACAGTCTTCAATTCAATAAAATTGTTGGTTTCGTATCTTTGATACTCTATGATTCACTCTTAGATCTAATGTTTAAACAACTAAAGACTCCCTTCTCGGATGAGAATGCAGACGAAATTTACCTTGAGATCTGAAAGATGGTCAAACGAGAGGAAGAACGTCGAGCATAGCCACTTAAAGAAGAAATCGAAGCCATTGATAGTGGTATCGAAATCCGAAACTCGGGAAGATGGAGTGGCAAAACTTTTTCTCCTAAGGAGCGCAAAGAATTGATAAACCTGTTTAGAGGGGTTTGAGGTAGTCTTGCTTGATCCTATAAGGATAAACCAGGGGAATGCCCTGGCGTTGAGCAAAGCAAGACTTCATCTGCTTTAGACATCCAGTTGAAGAGTAAAATTTTAAAGAGATAAGCGTCAGGCATCCTGTGGAGCTGATGAAATATTGAGAGAAGATTTTCAGACAAAGTTGTGGTATCTTGAGCATAAATTCAAGATCTTTGAGATGGGAGAGGAGCACAGTGGTTGAAGTTTTGCCAGAAAACCGTCAGACTCCTCGAAAAAAAATTCTAAGTCTTTGAACCTTAAGCAAAAGAGCTTGTACATCAAATACGTCAGGAGGCCATCCTTGATCGTTTGAGCTTTTATAGCCAAAATCCTAATGTTTTAAAATCCATTTGTAAACCCTTTGGGCCAAAAGCAAAATTAAAACAACTTCTTTTCAAACACATTATAAACCCGGGGCATTTATGCACCCGAACTACGTCGGACCTGATCCCCATTTCTTCAGGGGTACGTAGGCAACTTGATTAATTCAAGTTCGGTCAAACCTTGGGATAAAATCCATTTTTCAAAATTTTGAAGCTAAATGCTAAACCATTCTTTGAAAAATCCCAGAACGAACTACGCAGACCTGATCCTCCATTTTTGGGGTACGTAGGTAGTCTGGCTAGACCAGATTCGGTCCAAATCCTTAGAACCTTAGGTATTCAACCCTTTTGAACCCAAGCCCACCTAGAAAGTCCTTCTGGTGAAACAAGCAAAGGTTCGAGGCGAATGAAAAGAAAAACAGAAAGAAAAGAATGAGAGTCTGAAGACCCGCTAGGTTGAAAACCCTAAAGGGCGGCCTAGACAAAGGTGAAAGTCGTTTTTCTTGCTAAGTCAACAAGCAAAGAGATTGACTTATCAGAAAGTAAGGGTAGTGGTATGCTGGATTGAAAACATGAAGAGACAATCTAGTCAGAGGCAAATACTTCCCATGAAAAGTTGAGTTGAATAGAAGCAGAAGGAGTTTCTTAGTTACGTAGAATTCCCAAGTTTGAGTGCAAGCAAAAGTTGAGACAAGTAGTCTTTTAGACTGAAAGCTTGAAAAACAAAAGTTGAGAGAGGTAGTCTTTTAGACTGAAAGCTTGCAAGCAAAAGTTGAGACAAGTAGTCTTTTAGACTGAAAGCTTGGAAAACAAAAGTTGAGATAAGTGGTCTTTTAGACTGAAAACTTGGAAGACATTAATTTTGACTTCTTCCGAAAAGAGAAATCAAGGAGACCGAGAAGCAACCTCTACAGGGCAGGACCCCGGAATCCGAATAGTGTCAGCGAGGCTTACTTTGACACCTTTTTAAACTAGGGGCATTGAAACCGAGCAATCCGAAGGTGGTATAACCATGACGGAGATCCCGATGGAGGAAACTAGAGCCTCTTGGCGTGGTTTTTGAGACTACTCTAAGAGTGGCTGACCTTACCATTAAAAAATGATACGTTTGATTTAAGAGTGAATCAAAATTTAGTCAAGTCCCTTGAATATTGTAAGTCTTCTTTGAAAGAGTCTTCAGGAGTCTGTTCCTTGTTTATCATTGTTTTCTTTTAGAATCAAAAGTGTTTGGCACTGGAGAGAATGGGTGTACACCTTCCGAAATGTAAAGAAAAATCTAGAGTAAATCTTGGTTTAAGAATCAAAGAAGGGGCAAGAAACATTTGGTTCAAACCTACCAGAGACATCAAGTCTCAAGTAATGTTCAGCAATAAAAGGAAGAATTCTTACGTTCAGCCTTTGTGAAGATGGTCTTGCCACTATACCAAAGAAAGAACCCATGCAAACTTAAATTTTTCCTACGTACCTTGGTTTTGCTTTCTTAAGACCTTGTCATGGAAGCACATCATACTAGGGGCATCTTTTATGACTTGCGTCATAAAAGATATTACAATGATAATTGGGATATCTATTCTTAGCAAATAGAAACCAGAGAAGCTTGAACATACTCTTTGAGTTGAATTCCTTGATCAAGTTGTTTCTTTTGGAGTCAGTTTCAAAAACTTCAATTCCCAGCAGAGTATAAAATCTACTCCTGCATCCTTCAAACCTCATCAGAATGCTTTTCACCTGTTAAAGAGAGTCAGCACCTAAAAATCTCATCAGTCTAATTGAGTTTTGCTTTCAGCAACGATCATGCGCTCCTAGTTATTCTCGGTAAGAGATGACTGGCCCATTAGTGAAATTGATCAAAGATGGTAAATTCTTCATTCATTTTGAAGGCTTTTAATAAGGATAGAAATTGATGGTTCCGTGTTCCACTGTTTGGTTTTTCTTCCATGGTTTTAGAACGTTTTCATTAAAGGAAAAAATTACTATATTCTGTGTTACACGGTTTGATCTTTTCTTCCATCATTAAAAAAAAAAAAAAAAACTCTTTGAGTGATTAGTTTGTACTTATCTGATTTGTACTCTTTGAGTGTTTGATTTTTGTTTGCTTTGACAAAGTTTTAATATGATGACAAAAGAAAAAGAAAGATGAAAATTTCCGAACCTGTGTTACACGGTTTGGTCTTTTCTTTGATCATTTTGAAAAATTTTAATAGGGCTATGTTACACGGTTTGGTCTTTTCTTCGTTCATTTTGAAAGATTTTAATTAGGAGAAAATTTTCGATCCTCTGTTACACGGATTGGTCTTTTCTTCCTTCTCCCGGGTATTTGGTACCCCGATGATTAGTATTGTAATGTCAAGTGGTGACTTACCTAATCATCGTTCCGCAATGTGCAGCTTCCTAACGTGTTAGGAGTCATGTGTATCTGCGAAGAGGTTTGTATGGGACTGTTTAGCAGGACATACGAATTTGGGTTGACGTGGAACTGTTTAGCAGAACCGCGTGATCCGGAGTGATTCGCTACCTTGAAAGAGAGGAGTCAGAGTTACTCGGATAGTTAAACAGATTTATTTTCAGCAATGATCTGTATAACTATCGCTAGGCTTGAGACTTAGTCTCGCCTTGGGTATTTAGTACCCTGATGATTAGTATTGTAATGTCAAGTAGTGACTTACCTAATCATCGTTCCGTAATGTGCAGCTTCCTAACGTGTTAGGAGTCATGCGTATCTGCGAAGAGGTTTGTATGGGACTGTTTAGCAGGACATACGAATTTGGGATTATGTGGAACTGTTTAGCAGAACCACGTGATCCGGAGTGATTCGCTACCTTGAAAGAGAGGAGTCAGAGTTACTCGGATAGTTAAACAGATTTATTTTCAGCAATGATCTGTATAACTATCGCTAGGCTTGAGACTTAGTCTCGCCTTGGGTATTTAGTACCCTGATGATTAGTATTGTAATGTCAAGTAGTGACTTACCTAATCATCGTTCCGTAATGTGCAGCTTCCTAACGTGTTAGGAGTCGTGCGTATCTGCGAAGAGGTTTGTATGGGACTGTTTAGCAGGACATACGAATTTGGGTTTATGTGGAACTGTTTAGCAGAACCGCGTGATCCGGAGTGATTCGCTACCTTGAAAGAGAGGAGTCAGAGTTACTCTGATAGTTAAACAGATTCATTTTCAGCAATGATCTGTATATCTATCGCCTGGCTTGAGACTTAGTCTCGCCTTGGTATTAGAAGTTTGAGTTTAGCTCAAATATTCAAGTACCCTAATAATTGGTCGAGTCTTTGACTGATCGGCATGATTTTTAAAAAAATTTAACTCTTTGAGTGTTTGGTTTTAAACTTGTTTTGGACGAGTTTTGATACATTGGTCTTTGGCCTATTTTTGCAGGTTTCTAAAAAAGAAAAAAAAACTCTTTGAGTGTTTCGAATTGTACTTGTCTTAGACAAGTTTCAAAAGGTTTCTAACAAAATGAAAAGATGAAAGCTCTTTGAGTAATTGAAGTGATTGGTTTGTTTGTTTGGTTTGTGCTCTTTGAGCAATTGTTATGTTTACTTTGGCTTAGCCTGATAAAAAAAAAAAAGAGTGTTTGTGCTTTTTGTAATCGTTCGTTCGTTTTTGTTAACTAGTTTAGATAGTTGAGTCAAGAGTATTAGGGAGAGACTATCTATTTGAGATGTCTTAGTTGCCGAGTTAAGAGTCGGTGAGAGGCTATCTCCTTATTGTTGGTAGAGTTTTACCTTTGTGAATATCGTTTTAAAACTGAAAACCCTAAAAATTTGCTTTCTTTTGCTTTCGGGTCAGTCAAAATGTGTTGTCTGTTCAGCTTTGCCATTCGCGTATTACACACGCTCTGCCAAAGAGGGGCATCTGTAGACACCCCATTTTGACCGGACCCATGTCCGTGCTGATTGAGCAAAACCCCGTCCAGAGAGTGAATGGGTGTTCCAAATTTACCCCCAGCATAGGTTGGGGTCTCACCAAGGTCCCCGCCAAATGTCATCAAATTCCGAGCCAATTTGTCAAATAAGACGAGCCGAGAGAGGGTGTGCATTACAAGTCCAAAGGGGGGTGAATTATCTGCTGAAGGGGATGTCCAAGTGAAAAGAGGGGCGAATTATCTTGTGATGGTCGCGCCCAGGCCAAATAAGACAAAAATGGCGGGCGCGACTCATCCGGATTTGTGCGCCCATCAAGTGGGAGTGTGATTATCAACACACTTGTTTTAATATATAAAAGAAAAATCAAAAAAAAAAAAAACACTGTTCATTCTCGTTGAAAATCAGAGAGAGCGAGAGAGCGAGAGATTTGGGGGTTTCTCTCTTCGTCTTCTTCCTCCGTCGATCGATTCCTCCGATCATTCGTCGGAAATCTTACCTCCGATCTGAGGTTGTGAGAGGCGGAAAAGAGGAAAGAGATCTTCATTCTTTTAAGAAATTAGCAGAGAGGGAGAGGGAGAAAGATTGTAGAGAAAAGGAGTGTTTCTCCTTCGGCAATGGTGCCGGAGCTCCGATCGGCCGGCTACCTTCTCCGAGACCAGTGACTTCACCTTCTTCTCCTTTTATTTCTTCATCTATTATCTCTACCAATCTCACTCTCCAGATCTTATTCCTACCATAGCCATCTCCTCCATTACCAGATCCGAGATCTCAGCCATTTTTCCGATCAGAATCCCGTTAATTCTCCGATCACCGATGATACTCCGGCACCATCATCTTCCCCTAAAGCTCCGGCCGTATTCTAATCATTTTACTTGATCATTTCTGCTGGAGATCCGGCGATCCTATCACCTCAAATCGGTTTCATAACTTTAGCAGATCTGTTATCAAATTGGAGTGGAACACATGTAGAGAGCGATCGAGCAGGAATTGGAGAGGTTCGCACAAATCAGAAATTATCCGCGTGTATTAGCATTTGCTTCATGATGGTGTAAATGTACAAGGTATGTCTGCACATATTTCTTTAACCTGGGGTCTGTTAAAAGATTTTTTGAAGTTTATCTGTGACAAGGTCAGCGCATGTCCACAAATTTGCCTTTGTTTGTCCCCAATTTCTGTCTATAAAATATGCCCTGTTTTGGCACTAAAATCAACCCTCATTTCAACCTTGTTTTACACAGGTTCAACCTCATTTCAACCCTGTTTTATGCACATTGTTAAGCACATCTTTGTCCATGAATCGACCCCTGTTTTAGACCTTTCACTATTTATTTTTTATGAGCTGAAGATATTAGTGTTGTGGTCATTGGAGTTATGGATGAGATTGTGTTAATATCATTGCATAGTTGCTACCTTGCAGTTTTCTGCATTTTGTAAATATATCTTGTATTGGTTTAAGAATACCTGGTTGATGTTCAACAATTTTCCATGCTTTACGGCTTTGACTAATTTTTGGATTAAAATGATTTTATCATAAAGTTTGTAACAGTATGTAATTCCTTTCTAAATTTAAAAGACAAGATGGATTAATATACATATGAGCAGGATTGTGACAATAGCATTATCATGGGATATTAACTGGAGGGGCCGGATATTCTTAGCACTTATTTTGTCTCTTTCATTTTCTCAATTTGGTATTAATGCCGCTGACACTCTATTGATGGACATGCATTTGTTACTACTCTTGTTTGGTAAAAGGGCATTCACTAAATGCTATTTGGGAGTGAGACAGAATATGGTTGTTGCTAATTGATGCTTGCCTAAATTGGTTCTTTTATCCAATGCATTCAAGATTCATACTAGGCCGAAGTGTCAATTCATTTTAAAACTTGCAGGATTTTACTTATCCGAAAGGGATTTACTTTATCATATCTTAAATGAATCAGTAACCTGCTTTGCTTTTAAACCATTAGCATTTTGGCAATTGCCTCCGCTTGTGCTTAAGTCTTAGTAGAATTCTCCTCTTTGATTAGTAGGGTAGTTCAGCCTTTCAGTCCAAGTAGTGTTCCCCTCATTTGTATAGTAGACTTGCTTAGTCTTTTAGATGCCTCTTAGATATTAGTAGCCCCATTCAGTGATAGGGCGATGAAGGCGATAGCCCAAGCCCATCTTTAGGGGACTCGCTCGATCCAAGTAGCGCTCCCCTCTTTTGTTTAGTAGGCCTACCCAACCTTTTGGATTTCTTTTAACTATTTTTTTTTTTAAAAGAACCCTTCTCTGGGCAATGATGAGGTTACTTGGAGCCCGTCTTTGTGTTTTGTGGCTCACCGTTCTTTTTGCACTTGAATCTGCACAAGTTGATGCCTCCTGCTACGCACTACAATTAATACAAATTGGAATTATCATAATCTTTTGATATTTTTAATACTCTTCTTTTGTGTAAAGTTTTGAGTTAGGTTTTGAAAATGGTTATGAATGGATTATTCAGGTGAGATTATCTTGAAAGCTCATTATATTCATCTCTCTTTTATTTCAATAAATTGTTTAATTGAAGGAGGAAATCAGATGACTACTCTATTCGATATTATCGACATGAGTACTGTCTGATTTCAAGGCGGTTTGTAGAAATATTATCATGTGTATTTGATATCAGATGATTACTTTGGCATCATCTGATTTCATTGGAGTCCCCGTATTGGGGTTTGTGGTTGGCTTTGAAGTGTTTGATATTGTTTTTACTTTATTAGGCTATCCAGCGGCTGGTCTGGACTAATTAATGTTGTTTATCATTTTATGATTGCTATAGATCGTATATTGTTTTATTGAAAATCCTTCTTTGCTTAGTATTTGATTTGTTTATATAAGATTTGAATGGTAATTTGAGATTGCCTAGTAGCTCTTTTCTGCTCTCTTAATGGGTTAGTGCAGTCTTCTAGACTTCTTTAGATACTAGAACCTGTTTTAGGAGACATACTTTGTCTCATTAGGCAATCCTCCTTTGGAGGCAAGCCTTTTTCCTTTTAGCTTAACCTCAGGGAGGTTGCTTTGATTTTGATAAATGGTGTACCCATAGGAGGCATGCCTTGCCTCATTTAGAGAGCCTTTGAATCTTTCGTTTGTGTGGTGATATTATCAGGGGAGTCTTTGACTCATTTGATCTTTGTTGATGTTATTAGGGAGTCATCTGTTTTGGCTTTGTAAGTAATTAGCCTTTAGAAGGCCTACTTGGCCTCATTTGTAGAATCCTCTCTGAGGTTGCACCTCAATTTGTGCCTCTGTTAATTAGAGACCAATTTGGTTAATTAGTTGTCTTAGCCTTGCTTACCCCTTGCAAGGGTAATGATAGGGTTGCTTAAAGCCCGTCTTTTAGTGTGTTTAGAAGACCCGCCCGGTCTCATTCTCTCGCTAGTCCTCCTCTTTGTGCGTCATTTGGTTTTGGGAGAACACCCTACTCGGCTTGGCGGCATACCCCTATCCTTATGGGTATTGGGTTGCACATTTGTTGCACCCTAGGGCTAGGTAACTGTACGGCCCGGCTGGGTGTTTTACCTTTGCTGAATATGCACAAGGTCTCTTATTCTTTTTTTTCTTGTGAGCTTCTCCTTATCCGATAGTCCATTCTCATAGGAGTCAGCCCTTGATTAGAGAGTCTTTGACTCATTCATCCTTTAGATGGTGTTATTAGAGAGTCTTTGACTCATTCGCCTTTTAGGTGGTGTTATAGGAGAGTCTTTGACTCATTTGCCTTTTAGGTGGTTTTCTAGAGAGTCTTTGACTCATCTGTCTTTAGTTGTTGTCAGTGGAGTCTTTGACTCGTATTTCCATCTCTTTTAGAGAGTCTTTGACTCATATATCCTTTAGTAGGTGTTATTAGAGTCTTTGACTCGTATTTCTTTTCTTTTAGGGAGTCTTTGACTCCTATATCATTTAGTTGGTGTTAGTGGAGGCTTTGACTCGTGTTTTCGTCTCTTTTAGAGAGTCTTTGACTCATTTATCCTTTAGTTGGTATTAGTGGAGTCTTTGACTCGTGTTTCTTTTCCTTTAGAGAGTCTTTGACTCATATATCCTTTAGCTGGTATTAGTGGAGTCTTTGACTCGTGTTTTCATCTCTTTTAGAGAGTCCTTAACTCATTTATCCTTTAGTTGGTGTTAGTGGAGTCTTTGACTCGTGTTTCTTTTCCTTTAGAGAGTCTTTGACTCATTTATCTTTTAGTTGGTGTCATTGGAGTCTTTGACTCGTGTTTCCGTTTTTAGAGAGTCTTTGACTCATCTGTTTCATTTGTAGTATTATTAGAGAGTCTTTGACTTCGTTATCTCATTTCAGTGTTATCAGTTGCTCCTATTAGAGAGTCTTTGACTCGTTTATCCTTTAGTCTCTTTTATTAGAGAGTCTTTGACTCATTTATTCTTCAGTTACTGCTATTATAGAGTCTTAGACTCATTTGCTCTTATAATAGTATTATTAGAGCGCAGTTTCTCCTTTTAGCCCTAGGGTTTGTCCCTAAGGTGTTGTTTTGTATATTCCCTCCGGTCTTTGACCAAAAGGGTGAAAACATCAGAAATTTTAAAATCCATAAACATTGAAATCATTAAAAATCTCAAAAACATTAGAAACTTAAAACATAAAAAATAGTTGATTTGCTGTAAGTGTTTGATAGGTAGAGAGTTCGTTTCGAACTACGTTGGCTTGATCCCTTTCCGTAGGGTACGTAGTGCAGCTTGGGATCCACATCCCAAGTCCAGCCAAACCTTTAAAAATAAACATTTTAAATCTTTCAAAATTACAAAAATATTCAAACCATTTTCAAAAAGATCTTCCTCTAGAGTTAGGAGTATGTCCTAGCTATTTAGGTTGTGTTCTAGAGTTAGGAGTTTGTCTTGATTTGTATTGATATGGTGTGTCCTGTCGTGTGAGTGTCCCTAGAGTTAGGAGGCCTCGAGTCGATCGGTTAGACATCTAGTCGAACCGATGGCTAGACTAGGCATATAGTCAGCCCGTAGTTTTCCTTAGGATGCACGGCCTACTTACACATAGGTTGTAGGAACCACCTGCATTAGCCTAGGGCTAACCTGCATTTAGTTAGGGCATATAGGGTGTCCTAAAATTCACAATTCACCAGAATTTAAATAATTGTGCAAGAAACTTTAATAACTAGTCCGGTCTTTTAGATTGAGTCTAGGATAGAGGTCTAGGTGTCTTAGGCATCCTAGCTTAGAATAGGGCATCGAACTACGTGGACTCCGATTCTTCCCGAGGCCGGGATACGTAGCGCAGCTAGGATGGATGGCCATTCTGGTCCGAGTCCAGTCCTGCATTAGAGTTTTAGGATTTGTCTGTTTCAGTCATATATAACATTGATTTGTGTTTCATGTTTTGATGTGTTTTCTTACTTTTTCGTATTGATACTGTACCTTTAGCTGTAACCTGCATGTGTATGCCTTCCAGAAACTTAGACACCCATTAGGCATGTCACTTATAACCTAGCTTGGCTTAGGTAACACATCTTTCATTTCATTTTATGTATGCTTATTTCTCTATCCTCAGGAAATGCATGCTTAGGTAGACGATTCCCGAGGATTGTTCCCATTTCACCTGATTTTTACCCAAACTTCTTTGGAGTTAATAAAAATGGCATAAGAGACCAAGTGCTTGCACTCGGACGAATTGGGGGTGCTCTTCAGACCTTCCCCATTCGTAATAAGGCACGAACCCATATATATTTCTGGTTATCCATTGCACAGAGGATTTGATTTTAGGGTTCCATGGCATATCCATGGATGGCGACTCTGAGTTTATTTCAGGTATGTTTTGGTTTCGAACCTCGGTTCCGGATCAAAACATATCTCTTTCTTTTTATATCGCCACTCGTGCTATGCTATGAGGGTGGCATCCGTTTCGAGAGTTCCTTGGCAGAGCTCTCTTCACACGTGGATGATCCAGAGGATGGTGTGGGGACTAGTTTCCCTCACCTCGTCATACTTCTCTCGGATCGGGGTCCACAGGTTGCAACTACCCTCTTACCTAACTTGATCCATAAGGAAGTAGAGGTATATGTTGATGACATGATTGTCAAAGCCAAGACTCGAGCGGATGATGTTCAAGCTCTGAGGAGATTCTTCGAAAGAATCACAAAATATAAGCTCCGGCTCAATCCTAACAAATGTGTTTTCGGAGTAATTTTTGGAAAGTTGCTAGGTTTCCTTGTCAGCCACATAGGAATCGAGGTAGACCCTGCCAAAGTCAAAGCAATCCAGGAGATGGCATCTCCACAAACAGAAAAAGAAATCAGAGGTTTCTTGGGAAGAGTTCAGTACTTCAGCCGTTTTATAACTCAGCTTACCCGTACATGCGAACCCATTTTCAAACTTTTGAAGAAAAATGTGTCCAAACAATGGAACTCTGAATCTCAAGAAGCCTTTGAAAAAATCAAGGATTGTTTGTCAGCACTGCCAGTGTTAACACCTGCAGTCACCGGACGACCTTTCCTCTTATATCTTTCAACCACGGACACATCTCTCGGATGTATGTTGGCACAAGAAGATCTTGAAACCAAAAGAGAAATGCCAATTTATTATCTCAGCAAGAAGATGTTGGAATATGAACTGAATTACAATCAATTTGAGAAAACATGCTTAGCATTAGTGTGGGCCACTCAAAGGCTCCGGCACTATTTGTTATCGCAGAAGATACTCTTGATATCTCTAATTGATCCATTAAAATATCAGTTCGAAAAACCAGCCTTGGTCGGCAAGACCGCTCGTTGGTTGTTGTTGTTGTTGTCAGAATTCGATATCACATACGTCACTCAGAAGTCTATCAAGGTCAGAATCGTTGTAGAACAGTTAGCTGATGCACCCATTGAAGATACAGAGCTGATCCGTGAATTTCCAGATGAAAGGATTATGACGATCAGAGATGCGCCCAGCGACACTACATGGACCATGTATTTTAATGGAGCATCAAATTCAAGAGGCAAAGGAGTTGGTATCGTTCTTGTCTCACCTCGGGGTGAGCACATACCAATTTCCATCAAATTAGAATTTGAGTGCACCAGCAATATGATGTGAGTCTTGCAACCCTATCATTAGTCGCCATTGACAAAATTTTGTTGTCTCCTTACTTTGGCATTCAGGTGCCTTGCACCCTCTACCAAAACGGGGCATCTGTAGACACCCAATTTTGTCATGATGAAACTAATCATAGGTTGTTGCGAGGAAGAGTCTCATGACGAGTCCCAGAGCACATGTTCTCTTTCTCTCAATCTCTCTCTAAGTTATGAAACTAGGAGAATTTCTCAAAAAATGATTTTTATCCCAGAGATACGACAAAAGCCTATCTTTACATAGCACCCGCCTTTTTACGGAATACCCAAAGAGCCCGTTTTCACACAGCATTCCAACCAAGTATTTAACTTTGAGTAAAAAACATCCATTTTTACCCAAAAATACTTCACGTCTCGAAAGCTAGCGATATTAGACTAGTTGGAATCTTCCCGGAATAAGGAATCCAACAGATCTGACCGCGTGAGATTCGGAGTCCAGACGGAGGAGTTATTGCTCGCCGAAATTTCCCCGAAAATCATAAAAAGACAAAAACTCACATTTTCCAAAATGTAGCCGACCTCCAATTTCGCAAATTGCGAAAATTTTCACAAGTTGCGAAATTCTCCCCGGATTCCTAAAAATAAGGGCTGTAAGAGCAAAATCAGATTTTAACTTCCAGAAGTTATTTTCAAAGAAATTTTTACTTGATTTTTCATTTAAAAACCTCTTCTGACTTTGTTTAAAAAGCTCTTCTGACTTTTAGAATATTCTAGTTTCCTTACTTTAGAAGATAGAAAGTAAAGAAATTTCTAGGTAGCTCACACTGGGCGTCGGTACTCTGCCGAATTTCCGAAGACTCGGAGCATCATCCGTCAAATAGCGTCGTTGTTCTATCGAATTTCGTAGAACTTTGGGCTATTTTTCCATAATAGCATTGTTGTTCTGCTGAATTTTCTGAGAAACTAAAGCCCCTTTATCCGAATAGCGTCTCGCGCTGCCGAAATATCGACAAACTCGAGGCCCCTTCGCCCAGATAGTGCCATTGTTCTGCCGAAATCTCGACAAATTCAAGGCCACTTCGTCAAGATAGCGCTGTTCTTCTTCCAAAATCTCAGCAAACTCAAGGCCACTTCGTCAAGATAGCGCCGTTCTTCTGCCAAAATCTCGGCAAACTCAAGGTCCCTTTCATACAAATAGCGTCGTTGTTCTGCCGAATTTTCGGATGACACGAAGCTACATCGTCCAACTAGCGCAGTTACACTGCCAATTTCTTGGAAGAAGTCCTCGCATCTTTTGTGGTAAAATTACATTTATTTTCCTGCTTTCTGCACTTCTGTTACAAAAAACTGGTGCAGGGTAATTATAGGATTTAGGGCTCCTGTTATCCTTGATCCTATAACGTAAATCCCTCTCCTCTCTTTGTAAATAGGGCTACGTTCCCTCTCCTGATCCCGCCACTCTGTCTCCGATCCTACCATAGACAAAAGAGACAGAGACAAGACCCCTGATGCTGCATGGTGTCACAAACGGAGGGAATCATAAACCCAGAGCTTTCTTTCTCTTATGTATTGTCTTTTCCATTTGATTTAGTTATCCTGATTGTGGTCAGCTGCGAGATCCTTTCGCGACTCATGCTACAGCATACGACTTCAATCAGCAAACGACCTGAATCGCTTATTTTCTTTTTGAAATTCCAATGATAAGCCCAAGTGGCAACCTAAAAGGAGATTAGGTTTATAAAAATAAAATTTACCTTTTGAAATTTTAACCCAATTATTTAAACTCTCTAATGAAGGATTAAGAGATCAAAAAATAAAACAATTTAAGCAAGCAAGTTAAATCTAAAGTGCAATGCAAGAAAGGAGCAAGAGACAAGAAAGAGTGCACCCGATATTTAAAGTGGTTCGGTCCTCAAACACACAAGGCGTACTCCACTCCACCAACCAAACCTGTTGATGGCTTCACTATGTTGATCTTCTTAACCACGACGAAGATCGGTGCCGATTACAATCGCTTTAACCTTGGTGGCAATCCTCACCACGGAGAGAGGGCTACGCTTCTCCGAACACTCGCCCAAATACAATGAAGGAAAAATAGAAAATTACAACTTCCCTCTTAAAGGGTAGATAGCTCTCAAGCTCTCACAAATTCCACTCTTGAAATGATGTACAAATTCAAGCCTAGGTCTAATCCCTTTAGATATCCCAAATTGAGGCACAAGGGTGATTACCACTCTCTAATATGTTTAGAACATGTTTAGGAATGAGAGAGATGTGTTCTAAGGCATAGAGAACACATATATATAGAGAAAACCCAAATATGACCGATACAGGGGCATAGTTGTAAATCTGGCAAAATCCCAACGGTCATAATTTTGTTCCCGACATAGTGGTCTCGGAGTTCCGAGAATTTCTCTCGGAGTTCCGGGAATACAAACAGAAGATGGAAAAACTCTACTGGACCAAATCTCGGAGCTCCGAGGAATTTCTAGGAGTTCTGAGCTCCGAGCTCCGAGAATATTCTCGGAGTTCCGAGAAGCCTAAATCAGCAGATATTCCAGATTTTTTATGCTGATAATTTTTGGGGTTCAACGGCTTCCAAATTACACATAGATGGGATTGTTATTCCAATAGGGTCAGTTGTTTGGTGACTCCATTATGCCTCAAGGTGGGGTACCTAATAGCGATTAGATGTATAACCTAACTCAAGACTTAAGCCTTCAAATCTTCTACTTTTGAAGCACATCTTCAAGTCTTGAACTCTTGCATGGATCACCTCTATTTCTTTGGCTCTTCAAGATCTCTCCTTGAATGCTCCAAGCCTTCATCATCCTTTGGCTTCAAATGGTGTTCAAGGATGTACAAGCCTCGATCCATGCTGTTTTCTTTGATCTAAGTGTTTGAAATGCTTGAATCTTCAATACATGCACTTAAACATCAAACACGTTAGAAATACAACACATTTCAACTTGTGTTTGGAATCATCAAAACATAGAAGATTGCCAAGGTGAGAACCATTGGGCTTACACTTTTCTTTGTAAATTCATTTAATTTACATTCTCGAATTAAGCCTAATCCAAATAAAGGATAAAAAGAGAAGCTTTCTGATTAAATTCTTCAAAACAGCCAAATCAAGTCAAGAGACAGGGTTTACCCGGGCATGAGGGGTGACTAACACCTTCCCCGAATGTAACCATAACCTTTACCCAAATATCTGTAAGGACCATGCCTTCACAAACAGAGCAAAATTACGGATTCTAGGCCCTGAGCAAGAGAACCCCTTTGGTCACTGCTCCTTCAATGAAACTCAGGTATCCATCCCTGTTTCATCGGAAGAGCAGACATGGGTCCTAGGCCCTAACCTAGGTGGCAACTCTGAATTTCTCTTTCTTATGAAATCTGGACCACGATCCCGAGTTCATAAGAAACGCAGATCAACAAACACTCCCAGAAAAGTCGACGTGGTGATCCCTTGTCGCCTCGCACGCTGAAAAAAGCCGGCTCCTACACCTGGTAGCTACAAGGTTTTGGGATCCTCTGGCCACAAATCCTTAGCATAAATCCCCTCCTCTTCTCACCTTTTCTTTATTAAAAGTTTTCTTAATTTCGGTTATTTATATTCAATAATCAATCTGATTAGAAATTAAAGAGATTCCTTTAATGTATATAAGTCTAATTAAAGGAAGTTTCCTTAATTGTGGTTCTTTGGAGTCAACAATTAATTTGATTAGAGATTGACGATGCTTCTCGATGCCTAGATCAAAGCGTTGTTTGGTCTATCTCAATCTTTTTAGGATTGTTGTCTATGAACATACTAGAAACATACTAGATTAAAGAGATTCCTTTAATATCTTTAATTCTAATTAAAGGTTGTTTACTTAATTCCGGTTATTTATATTCTACAATCAATCTGATTAGAGATTGACCATGCGTAAAGGTTGTTTCCTTAATTCCGGTTCTTTGTATTCTATAATCAATCAGATTAGAGATTGACCATGCTTCTCAGTGCCTAGAGCGAAGCGTTATATGGTCTATCTCAATCTTTTTAGTATTGTTGTCTATGAACATACTAGATTAAAGATATTCATTTAAAGTCTATAAGTCTAATTAAAGGATGTTTCCTTAACTCCAGTTCTTTGTATTCAACAATCAATATGATTTGAGATAAACCATGCTTCTCGGTGCCTAGAGTGAAGTATTGTATGGTCTATCTCAATCTTTTTAGTATTGTTGTCTATGAACATACTAGATTAAAGAAACTCCTCTATTTTCTCTTTATTTATTTTTCTTTGTTTCCCAAAGTCATGTAAATTCTATTTTCCCTCTGTATTCAAAAGCAAAAGACCCACCTTTCCTTACATTTATTTTCTTTCCTTTCTATTTAAAATTCAACTCATGAATAAGCTTAACCGTAAGAACGATTTTAAAATTAGTTTTGCTAGAGTTTTCCCACATCCACCAATTCAAGTCAATTGTCCAGATTTTCCCGGGCATGAGGGGTGCCTAACACCTTCCTCGAATGTAACCATATCCCTTACCCAGATTTTTGTCAAGTCCATGCCTAAAACAGAGTTAGAGGCTAGGTCCCAAACTAGACGGCAACTTTGATGATCACTTTTCTTGTGAAATTCATATTCTTATCCTAAATTCACTAGAAAAGCAGATCTTTGGTCATAGGCCCTAACCTAGGTGGTGACTCTTAGAACCTCTCTTTTCTCATGAAATTCGGACCTTTATCCCAAGTTCACGGGAAACTGTAGACACCCCATTTTGCTCTGCTGTAATCAACAAAGAAGTTAGTGTTCTTGTTATCAGTCTTTTTCAGTGTTTTCTATTCCCGTGTCCTTCCCTTATGCTTTCTCAATCTTTCCGATCATTTCCGCAATGTTCCGCATTTTTCTTTTCGCTAAGTGTTGAGAATGGTTATTCAGAAGAATCCAAGCCAGGGGAGAATTCAGACCCATTCGGTGGGCCCGCATTGAGCATTTATTGAAAGTTGGACCCGTTTGGTGGGCCCGCATTAAACATTTGTTTAAATTCGAATCAACCGGGGGGCCCGCATGTTGTTTTAATGAAAAATGAGTTTCAAGCCGATTTCGATCCGGTGTAAGGGGGGCCCACCTTTTCTTTAGAGGTCATCCTATAAAGATAACTTATGAGAAGTGATTAATTTGAGAAGTGACCCAATAAATGGACGGTTTTAGATCGCCTTTCAGCAAACAAAAAGGCCCACCATTTCTTGATGATTTCTGTGCATATTCGGCCAAGTTGGAAGGTGGGGCCCGTAAAATATTCAATATGCAATCGCCCAGCGTTAGGGATGTATCCAAGTTGATGGGATTGGTCGAGGTTTAAAAGATCAAATTTCTTTAAGGAACATTTGTTCGGCCGAATAGTGGGTCCACCCCTAATAAAAGGGCTTGAATTTAAAAAATTATGGGCGCATAAAGCTATTTGGAAGGTGTGTTCACGTAGGGAATTAAAAAATCTATATATATATATATATATATATTAGAAAGATACCAACATGGGAAGAGGATATACAAAGAAGATTATGATCATAGTTAAGCTATTGTGGGGACATGCCTTGAGCGGTTTTCTAAAAAAATAATAATAAAGGTTCGGTGGAAAGAAGGCAAGTAGCTGAGGTTGGAATCAATTTAGAAATTTTTCTCTTTTGATTCAAAAGGAAGAATATGGAATTGAAGAGAGTTGCACAAAATAAAAGAGAGATTCTTTGGAATTAAGAGAGAAGGATATCATGTATTAGAGGGAGGAGATATGGGAGGCTAAAAAAAAAAAGAAAAAGAAAAAAAAAGGAGACCACGGCAGCCAACCGGAGCTTTTTCTGGTTTTATTCATCTTCCCCACTCCAAGGTCACGTTTTCCCTCCACCTCTGCTTTCCTCTCATTCCTTCTCCGTCATCTCTACATCTTCCTCAACTTCCCATCCCTCTACACCTTTCCAAAACTAGAGCTCTGTTATTACAAAAAAAAAAAGAAGAGAAAAAAAAAAACTTCTGAAACAAGAGCGGAGGCTCTGGTTTTTCCTCAAAAAGGAGAAGAGCTCTCGAACTCTACTCCATCTGCCTCGGTATTCTCCTTCTCCCATCTCAACCTCCTCTCCCTCTAACCTTCCCTTTTTTTTTTAAAAAAAAAAATATATAAAAAAAAAACGTGAAAAAAAAACAGAGCATCGTGTGCTCTGTTTTTCTTTTCCACGTTCTCTCCCTCTCTCTCTCTTTTTCTCTCCTCCTCTCACCACCCTCTGTGTTACTCCCTCTCCCTCTCTACTTCTCTCTGTTAGTCACTCTCTTTCTCTATCTCGCTGTCTGTTTCTCTATCTCTCTCCCTCTCACACTCTCATTCTCTCACAATCTCTCTCACCTTCTACCCCATCATAGATCGTATATCCCATCAACCCCTCTCGCCCCCATCGTCACTCTCCTTGGCATAAGATAATCCCTCAGCCCCAATACCGTAGCCTTATCCCATGGCCATGCAACCATAACCATCTGGACGTCCCCATACCATATCACCTATCCCAAACAGTGCATACATCCCTTCTTTAATTCATTCGACCATGCCTTGCTAACCAAACCACATCCCACCTGAACTGATACCCAGTCAACTCAACCTATTACATCCTAGCCATCCATGCCATGGCCCAAACCACAACACCATCTCCTATCCCCACCCTCTCATGACCAAGTACCCTCAATTTGATAGTCGAAAATCCCAAAACCCACCTCAACCTACCCTTGCCGAAGCTCATGATACAATAGGCCTAAACTCCATTAATTCAATTTCGTCCTAATTCTGGCATCCATGATAATCGGCGTGCACATAAAGACGAAGGTAGCATCGGAAAGAGGATCGACACCAATTGTCACGGAAGAGCAGTAAGGAAAACAAAGAAGAAAAGACAAAGAAAGAAAGAGAAGAAAAATTATCGGACCGAGCGTCGGTGGGATTTTTCTGATTTTTCGGCTCTTAGATTGGGCGAGGATCTCCACCACAGGTTGGTACACTGTTTTCGGATTTTTTCAGAATTATTTGGTATTTTTTTAGATTTTTGCATGATTTTTAAGCATTTAAATGAATTTAATTTAATATTAAATGTGTGTGCTTAAAATCATGATCTGCATGAGCTTTTCAAATCCGTTTCGTCCCAAAATTTAATACAATGTTCTATCTAAGTAGAGTAAAGTAACCATCGGATCGGATCGGACATTGGATCAAAAGTTTTCGAAAATTTGAGTGAAGAGTGGTATTTTATTTAAAATAATGGCTGAGTAATTACGAAATTCGAAAAAATAGCCATCTCAGGATGATCTATTTTTTGGAATTTTAAATTTTTCTTGTGTTCATAACATCAGAACAAGGTTGGAGGATGTTTTCCGGATCATAATTTTCTCGAAAATCATGTTTTAAAAATAGAAAACTCTTCAAAAATATCTTTTCAACGAAGAAAACCAAAATATATACTAAATAAATTCCAAATTTAATGACATTTCGTGGAAAAATAATATGATACTGATGCATTCTACCATGAATTTTTAAAGAATTTTAGAATATTTTTGGTATATTATTTTATGCTTTCTTTGAAAATTATCAGATTTTGGGAGAATTTTTACAGATATCAGATCACACATAAAATTCCCAAAATTTTTACAGAAATCTTATATTCTATATTTCTAGTTTCTACAAAATTTTCAAGTTATTTAGATCTTGTTTCATATGGGATGTAGTGTTAATTCATAATCTGGTCTGAAAATTGGAAAATCTGAAATTAGTAATAAATAGTCTCCAAAATTCATTAAATTTTCACAGCATGCTATTTTTACTCATATATTATTTCTGTAGAAATTTTAATGAATTTAGATTTATATTTCTAGTAGTTTTTGTGTTATTTTTGCAATCTGGTCACTTAATTGTTAAATCAAAATTAAATATGAGCTTAATGTAAAAATCTGCAAAACTCTTTTAATAAGCTACATCTCATCATATCTTACTGCTGTGGAAGTTTCAACTCATTTCGAATTCGTTTGCAACAGTTTCACTTGTAAAATCACTCGTATGGTTTAAAATTGATAAAATCTATAAAAAAAATTCGAAATTAATTAAATATCTTCACAAAGCTCCTAAGGAACCTTAAATCTCTGTCACATATTAACTCTTTAATCCATTGAAACAGAAATCTTAGGATCATTAGATTTCCCTGGAAAAATGGCCAGGGCATCCATAATCGTATCTCAATTGCAACCGATCTTTGACAATTTGAATATTTAAGCTATAGCATGTTGTTGGCTCCGAGGTTACTGTCCACGGAAATCCTGAGATATGCCAGGCAATAAGATGCTATAACCTAAGTATTAAATTGCGCAAGGAAAGAGCGCACGATTCCCTTCCTTGGATGCTATTCTGGGCCGAAATTGGTGAACCCTAGAGCCATTGGTAATCCTTAAATGTCCAGAAACTGAAAATCCTTGAAATCTGAAATTAACTAACTTCAAGAGCTTAAATCGATTTGTCTCGAGTCTTTCGGAACCATTGGATTATGGTTTCCGATATAAGAACCATTAGAGCCCAATTTAGGAACACTGGTGTCAGGTTGTGTCCTAGGTTTTAGGAAGTCTTAGGTTTTAGGGAGTCTTAGAGTTAGGAGTCCAGCCTCATCACGGACGTTTGCTATGGATAGCAACCGTGCCATAGGTCTAGTTACACTAGTCATCCAATCTTTCCCTAGGACAAGCCTAGTAAACTAGGATGTAGGCTAACCTGCATTAGTCTAAGGAACAACTTGCATTTAGATAAGAATCATATAGCATCTTAGATGAAATCCTAGGATAATAAAATCATCAATTTGAATTAAATAACTTCTCTTAAAACTGTTGAAATAGTCAATCCCGTCTAGGTCGGTGTCTTATGGTGTGTTTGGCGTACCGTTTGAAATAGCGTTTAAAACGCCGTTTTGCAAAACGGTGTTTTGGTTCAAAACGGCATTTTGCCAAACGGCGTTTTCATGTTTGGTTCGCTAGATCAAAACGGCATTTTAAACGGCAAACGGAGGTATTGTGTGTTTGGTTGGAAATGCCCCAAAACGGAGTTTTAGTGGTAAAATGACCAAAAAGGGCATTGTTTGGTTGGCCTCATTGTAACTCAACTACTCTCTCATTAGGCCCAATATTAAAAGGTCATTAGGATCTCAATCAAACACTATTAAAATTAAACATCATTGCCAAAAAAAAAAAAAAATGGCTATACCTTTGGGGTTCTTCTCCTTCTTCTTCTTAACGGCCAGATTTGACGGATGAGTGGAGGCGCTGAGGCAGTGAGGCAGACGAGTGAGTTTGCAACTTTGCAAAGTAGATGAAGAAAGTAAGAAACTAGGGTTTCTTTTAATTCTTTTGTCTTTAAAAAATCAAAATTAAGAGATCATATAATGATATCAGCAGCCCCATTGTTTTGAATTAAATATTAACAATTTAACAAATTTGTGTCCTCAAGAATGATATTAATACCCCCACTTTTTTGGTATTTGACGTAACGCATAAAGTCGCACGCATATATGTAAAAATGAGTTTTGGTGAGGGCAAACAGGTAAAAACCCACAGCCCAAAAACTCCGTTCAAAACGGCGTTTTGCAAACGGACCTCCCTCCCTCCGTTTGCAAAACGCCGTTTTGAGGGTTCAAAACGGTGTTTCAAACGGCGTTTCAAACGGTGGCTGCGCACCCAAACACTCCCAAACGGCCGTTTGGCCGCAAAACGGTGTTTCAAACGCCAAACGGTGTTTTAAACGGTACGCCAAACACGCACTTAGTTGAGTTAGGCATAAGTAGCTTAGCTTAGGTGCACCGAACTACGTCGACTCTGATCCCAGTGAGGCTTGGGTACGTAGGCAGCTTGGATGTCTGATGGCATACCAACCGCGAGTCGGCTCCACAACAAATTGTGGAGTTTTTGTATATTAATTTTCTTGTACATTCTTCATTAAATCATTTAGGATATTCTATGAAATTAGATCATAGGATGTATGTCCCGTAGTTAGCACATTAACAGAGAGTTGAATGAGCCATTTAAAATAAATTCAAAAGAGTTAGCTTTTGGAATCGAATACCGATTATCGGGCAGGAATGGTGCATGTGGTGGATAAATCCCCATACCTTCCATTCTTGTAACCAGGTAGCGAGTCTAGATTTCTGGTTAATCATGGGTCTTAGATCCCACATCTAGGTGGCGACTCTCTCAGTCTCTTTTGTGTGGAATTCGGATTGCCTTAGTGATCCCAAGTTCACATAAAAGATGAATTAAAATCAATATTAAAAAGCGCACGCCAATCGCGTGGGTACGAGAGACCAAGAGAAGGCGTGGCGGCTCGCGCCCCACCGCTCTCGCGGGATCGGGTCCCACAGAAACACAGACACAAACTCACCCCTAACCAAAAGGGAACAAGAGAAAAATTAACAAAACACTGCACCACCCGAGTGTGGGGAGATACAGAAAGATAGGGTGGGTCACCAAACAATGGGCAGTGCGATCCCTATTCTTTCCGAAATCCACAAACTGGCGACTCTGTTGAGGATGCACCAAGGATATAACTCTGAAATGACTTGAAATGGTGGATTTTTGAAAACTTAACAAAAATGAATTTTTCACTTTTGTTACGATTAAGCTTACCCTTGAGTTGTAATTAGGGGCAATAGTAAGTTGCGAATCATTAACAAGGTGCGGCTACTCCTCGCAAATAGAAAAAAGGGAAAAAAATAAGGGAAGTTGGTTTTTTGCGGCATTCTTGGCAGAACTTAATACACCTAATTTTTATGACGAAATGAAAGCACAAGAACCTCTTCCCTTGTAGGTTTACTGAAGAGCTAATGCTCAAAATTGCTGTCAAATTGCGCGAAAATGCCCCGAGAGGCACCTAGGGATTCCACTATCATTTATATTTCTCACACTGCACACACTCATATTGCATAGCTATTTACCCCCGGAGTTAGTAGCATACAGGAAAATCTCGTGGTTTGCACGGTGATGATGTGCTTGCTGTTGGTGTGACATCGTGCTTATGAAATGCTTCACCTCTTAGTCTAGCACTTTTTCAGTGCGTAAATGAGTTCCAATTCGTGTCCGCATACTGGAACGCTGGGATTCTCGACGAGTATATTGAACCACGGGCTCATGCTAAGAGGGAACTTTATAGCCCAAAACCCATTGCATAGCCCAGCAGATTCACGTAGTTACGTACCATGTCCATCTCGGATGTGTTGAGCCTAGATTAGGTTTCCCGTAACCCATGTTGAGTGATGTGAGGATTCCAACGAATAGGTATGCGCTAAACCTCTTGCCCATATCATGCATGTCCATTGAGTCTAGAATGGTGTCCCTAGATTGCTAATTCTTGCTACGGATGTCATTACCTTTGTCTGATGCACCTTTGGTCGCAGTTGTCATCTTTAGACCATGTGTTTTCTCATAAACCATGTGTTTTAGTGTAGAGTTCATAATAATGACCCATGTCCTCAATCACATTCTCCATGGGAAACAGGCATGAACTCTAGATAGATTATAGGCCCTATGATTAGAATCTCTATTCTAGAAGTCCACACACTTGTCAGATCTCCATTCCATTATTCTTTCTTCATTTTACGGACACACTTCCAAGTGTTCCAAAACCATTCTTGAGTCACATGGTTATGTACATTCTCTAACACCAGATTCCATGTCTTTTACTCCCCAGGGGCACCCACTGTTCAATTTATTTCTCAAAACCAAAACCACGAGTCACGAGGTTATGTACATTTTCGGACCTCCGATTCTTTGTCTTTTACTCTTCCAAGGGCACCCCCTGTTCAATTTATTTCTCAAAATCAAAACCATGAGTCATGAGGTTATGTACATGTCCGGACCTCTGATTCTATGCCTTTTACTTTTCCAGGGGCACCCCTGTTCAATTTATTTCTCGAAATCATTTTCATCAAGCTCCCGAGTCACGAGGTTATGTACATTTCCGAACCTTTGACTATATGTATTTCACTTTTTTAGGGGCACCGCTCCTATTCAAATCAAATAAAAAAAACAACAAAAAAAGTCAGATATGTAAATAAATTTAAAAAATTTAAAGTTTCTCCAAACTCTTGTTTCATCTCCTCATGTGGATGATTGCAAAAAAATTCTTGCATAGAAACGCTTAAAACAAATCTCTAAACTAGTGTATATGCTTCCATTTTCTAGGAGAAAAGACCTCCCTTCCTTCCACCATAGCTCCTAAGAAAAAGAGAATCTGGTCCCGAACCGCTGTTCGTTTAACCAGAGTCTCTGATCCACATGTTTCTTCCACACCCACTGTCATGGCAGAACCAACAAACAAAACCCTGGCCAATCTGAAAATGCAACGAGTCATAAGTGACTTGTCTAGCAAATTCAATGTCTTAACCGAAGAAAACACGTAGTTGAAAACCGATCTTCAACTCATCGAAAGAGGTCCGACCCACAGTTCAGCCGGTGGTAGCACCGATGGACCCATTTCTAGCAGAGCAGTATGCAGATGAAAACCATCCCTTTGCACTGATACTGAAGTGGTGGGAAGAGAATATTTTCTAAGTAAACAAAGAGATCAAAGGTATCAAATTGCCAGACAAGGCTGGCCATGTGAGAAGTATCTTTGTTTCCAGATGTACAATTATTTGGCTAGCTTCAAATTGCCAGGCATTGACAAGCACAATGGAATGAGTTGTCCCCGCATGCATCTCGCAGTGTTCGAAGGCATGCTTCGATTTCAGAGCATGTCTCCAGAATAGTTAGCCCTAGTTTTTCAGATGTCCTTAAAAGGAATTGCACAGAAATGGCCGTTAAGTTTGACTAATTTACCAACCATGGGCTGTGACCGCATAATGGATGAATTTGTCAAACAATTCTCTTATGAAGATGGTACGAAAACTACCAGTCGAGATCTTGAAACCACCAGGCAATCATTCTCAGACTTTGTGAAGCGTTGGAGTCAAAAGATGGCTCAAATGCTTAATCGACCGCCTGAAGAAGAACAGATTCAAATGATGAAACAAAATCTGACCCCCCACTCTCTTCCTACGTCACATGGCCACCCAATGTTACACAAGCTTCAAGCACTTCGTCGATACTGGAAGCAAGATAGAGGATTCCATGGATCGTGGTTGGATTTCCAAAGCTAGACCTGATGCGAAAGCCGTTGTTCTCAGAAAGCCTAGTACATCAAAGGAGGTGAACACGGTCAAAACAGTCACTGAATCATCTAAAAGGCTGCCTTCATGTCTCTTCTCTTGCCAGGGAATGTATTATTTGGAACTAAGAGACGCCATTTTTAACATACCTCCTGGATTTCAAGGCTTTCGTCATCTCAAGGTTCTTGATCTTAACAATGTGATGTTCCCTAATGATGAACTTTGAATTTCTGGTTTCGAAATCTCCTCTTCTTGATAGTTTGACGTTTACAAGCTTAGCTCATCGTAATCGTCTTAAAATCAATGCACCAAATCTTCGATACTTATACCTCTTAGGTTTATTCGAAGTTCTTTCTTTTGAAAGTAGTCATGTTCTAGCTTCCGCATCTATTTATATTGATCCGGGTGTCGACCTTGCTATACATCTAGATCCAGGTGAGACTTGCAGTTTTACCAAGGTACTCAATTGTCTATGTAACGTTGAGAAGCTGGGCGTGAACTCTCATTTCCTAAAGGTAAATAGTATTCAGTTAGTAATTTGTTGGAATTCAGTTACAGACTTAAATACTAATCTTCTCATTTTTCTCTGGGTCCTAGGTTCTGGCTTCTAGCGATGTCCCAAGAGGCTTTCTAATACATTTAATCATCTAAAGAATCTTTCCTTAAGTATACATTTTGAAAATCCAAAGGAAATCTTGGCTGCTTTTAGCATTCTTAGAACATCACATAATCAACAAGTACTCTCCATCGCTTCGGTGAGCTTTTTTTAATATAATATTATTTTTCTTTGATGTCATATTAGCCTAAATTACTGTAATTGCATTTCTATTTCTGGATAGGACAATCCAGACCTGCCGCAAACTGTTGGAAAGCACAAACAAACATGGATTGTATGTTGAATCACCTCCGATCCGGGAATATGAAATACATTTCGGGTGTAAAACCTAGTTGGAATTCATAGAAGTGCTGTTTATGAATTCACCTATACTTGAGAGACTAACTATAAAGTTTTGGAAGCCTATAAGCGTGGAAAGTAAAGCCATGATTATCAAAGAGTTGATGCTATTCGATAGAGCTTCAGCAAAAGCAGAGAACATATACAGGGGTGAAATCCAGTGATTTTATTCTCTTAACAGCTGTCGAAGGTACATGCATTCCGAGATCATGACCTTGCTAAACATGCTTATTGTTTAATCGTATTCATTAGAGTAAATGAAATTATCGTTGGGTTTGTGAATTTCCAAGGATTGATTAAAATGGATATTTGATCTTCAGTCATGGATTTCAATTCAAACAGGGCCTTATGGGATCTTATTGGGGGAAATTTTGTTGGAAAACAGGCATTAGAAAATTAAGAGGCAATTCATAGAGTCCCCCAATATTAGTGGTCTACTAAGAAAGTTTTTAGGAATTGTAACAGCTAAGGTGTCTTTTTGAATAACGCAGAATTTGCATATAATAGTATCTGCAGGTGGTTTGGAAGCTAAATGGCCTCTTTGGATGCCATTAAAATCTGTTCTTATTTTCAAATAAAATCACTTTAATCAGATCTTAATTTGTAATTGGGTCATTTACACCTCTTTGGAAATTATTAAATGCCCACCCATATAATTTCCAGAACTATTATTTGTACATAATATGTACTTATATAATGGGAAGAGTTGGGCTTGCGGTTATTTAAATTCTTATAAATATAAAATTTCTTTGACTATTAAATAGGTTGTAATTGTTTATTTCCTTATTGCTAGTAAATATCTTATGCTTGTAATTATATTTTGGGTGTGAATACTATAAAGCATAGTGCTTGCCTTTTTTTTTTTTGTTAAATTTAACTTGGAAATCATTTGAATATAAGATTATGAAAATGAATATTGAAAGGTTGTGTAAACAATGCATCTTTTTTATTCAATGAGGTGATGGTGCTTACAAATTTTTGGGCTAAGTCCCTCCCTAGCTTCAGGTTTGTCTGTGCTTTTGACCTATGGAATGGATCAGGGACAGAGCTAGGGGGGCGGGGCAATTGCCCCCCCTCGATTTCTGCCGAAAAATTTCCTACGAGACGTTAAATATCATATTTAAAGAAGCCGATTTTTTTTTCCTTCTATTACCGAAAAGTTAGGCTTTAAGAGAGCATTGGTGATTTGTGGTTGTACAGAATATCATTTTCATAGAAAGGGTTTTCGTTCTTTCCACATATATTGCCCATATTTATAGCTATAACTACAAGATTGAAGTTGGTCACTTGTTTAAGGAGCAATTTTGAGATTTAAAGAAGGACGTTAGTTGTGCCAATATTTTGCCCTCTCCTTGGTAATAATTTTGGGATTTAAAAAAGGACATGAGTGAACATGTATATGAAATCAAGACCATTGATCTTGTAAAATATCATCGGGAATGGTCTTAGTACCATCCTAAATGGATACCCAACAAGGTGTAATACAAGTGATTACAAAAGTAAGAGTTAACTTTTTAGTGGAACAGCCTTGTTGGTTTTCGGATTTTGAAAATTGATTTTGAATCTAAAACTGATTATTGTCCTCTGTTTTGGAATTTTTTTCTATGGTGTAATTTATTTTTGCACATTATGCATAGCATGGGTGGGGCCCACCATTTTACACATGTTTTGATGCTGTGCATGCATCCCACTATCTCCAACCAAGCCATTGATGTTTTGATTTGGTGGGGCCCAGTATTTTCACCGCATGTTTGGGTAATGATACATTTAGCCCTTTTTTTTGTTACTTGGAACAGCCATCTCTAGTGCATTAGTGTACCATAAATACACTAGAGGCAGCTGTCCCAAGTAGAAAAAAGGGCCGGATATATCACTTCGACTCATGTTCTGATGGGGGCAGCGCCTATACTTTTATGGGCTACGAATGCTTAGTTACTCAAATCTTATGACTTGTGAGAGCTTCAAGATTAATTTGGAAGACAATGAAGTGAGTAAATTTTTCGTGGGCAGAAAAAATAAATATAAATAATTTTTGAATTGAAAGTAATTTGAATTAAAATTTGTGTAATTTTATTTTTTTTACTTTAAGTTAATTTATTGATTATTATATAACAACTATTTTTTGCCCCCCGTGGAGCAAATTACTGGCTCCGCCCCTAATTGTAGGAATTCTTTCCTTTCAGGAAAATAGAGGAAAATGATACGGTTACGGCTTATTTAGAAGAATACCATAATAAATTGAAAGTTTGTTTTTCACTAAAACTTGAACTGGTTCAAGTTATTTTTTTCATAAAAAATCAAACAATGGAAAAGAAGGAAATATTGGAAAAGTGTTTCCTTTCATTTTTCTTAAAATTCCTGCAATCCAAACCGGGCCATCATGATTTGGTCCAGATTGAACAAGGTGGATGGCATATACATATTGTAATACATGCCAGGCTTTTAAATTTCGGTTTCGGTACCGGTTTCGGACCCCACCGAAATTGAAATTCGGACCGAAATTTTGAAATTTCGGCCAAAATCCAGCAAAACATGGTAAATACCATTTTATTCCATACAAAATTTTGGCTGAAATTCCCGAACCGAAATTTCATTAAAATATTTAATTAATTAAAAAAACAGTTTTTTAGGTGAAATTTCGGCAAAAAACGAAATTTCGACCGAAATTCTGAAATTCAATCTTGTTGATAAATATTTAAACCATTAAAATTTAATAGTCGATGTCGTGTCATATTCACCACATGACCATCACAATCACTCGTTAGTAAGTCTCTCCCTATATTTATTGATACCATGCCCACATGACTCATAGTAGTCTCCACCGGATCTAAAATACAAGAGATATTTTGGGTATGATGAAGAGAGTATAATTATTTTGTTTACCTTTCAAATTGATTTTTTAGGCCGTTTAGTGATTCGAGTTACGGAGGAGTTGAGTCGGTTTGCTTTTTATTCTTATAACTTTTCTCAATTTCAAAGAACATGAGCTGCCCTCTCTCTCTCTCTCTCAAAAAATGAAATTTCGATCGAAATTCTGAAATTCAATCTTGTTGATAGAGATTTAAAACATTAAAATTTAATAGTCGTTGTTGTGTCATATTCACCACATGACCATCACAATCACTCGTTAGTAAGTCTCTCCTTATATTTTTTTATAACAGGCCTACATGACTCATAGTAGTCTCCACCAGATCTAAAATCCAAGAGATATTTTGGGTATGATGAAGAGAGTATAATTATTTTGTTTACCTTCCAATTTGATTTTTAGGCCGTTTAGCGAATGGAGTTAGGGAGGAGTTGCGTCGGTTTGACTATTTATTGTTAATACTTTTCTCAAATTCAAAGAGCATGGGTTGCCTACTCTCTCTCTCTCTCTCAAAAAATGAAATTTCGATCGAAATTCTGAAATTCAGTCTTGTTGATAAAGATTTAAACCATTAAAATTTAATAGTCGTTGTCGTGACATATTCACCACATGACCATCACAATCACCCGTTAATAAGTCTCTCCTTATATTTATTGATAACATGCCCACATGACTCATAGTAGTTTCCACCGGATCTAAAATCCAAGAGATATTATCAGTATGATGAAGAGAGTCTAATTATTTGGTTTACCTTCCAATTTGATTTTTAGGCCGTTTACCGATTGGAGTTAGGGATGAGCGTTTGACTTTTTATTCTTATTACTTTTCTCAATTCCAAAGAACATGGGTTGCCCTCTCTCTCCCTCTATCAAAACATGAGACCGAAATTCTGAAATTCAGTCTTGTTGATAGAGCTTTAAACCATTAAAACTTAATACTCGTTGTCGTGTCATATTCACCACGTGACTATCACAATCACTCGTTAGTAAGTCTCTTCTTATATTTCTTGATAACATGCCCACATGACTCATAGTAGTCTCCACCAGATCTAAAATCCAAGAGATATTTTGGGTATGATGAAGAGAGTATGATTATTTTGTTTACCTTCCAATTTGATTTTTAGGCCGTTTAGCGATTGGAGTTAGGGAGGACTTGCGTCGGTTTGACTTTTTATTTTTATTACTTTTTTCAATTTCAAATAGCATGGGTTGCCCTCTCTCTCTCTAAAAAAAAATGAAATTTCGACCGAAATTCTGAAATTCACTCTTGTTGATAGAGATTTAAATCATTAAAATTTAATAGCCGATGTCGTGTCACATTCACCACATGACCATCAGAATCACTTGTTAGTAAGTCTCTCCTTATACTTATTGATAACATGCCCACATGACTCCTAGTAGTCTCCACCGGATCTAAAATCCAAGAGATATTTTGGGTATGATGGAGAGAGGATAATTATTTTGTTTACCTTCCAATTTGATTTTTTAGGCCGTTTAGCGATTGAGGTTAGGAGGAGTAGGCTCGGTTTGACTTTATATTCTTATTACTTTTCTCAATTTGAAAGAGCATGGGTTGCCCTCTCTCTCTCTCTCTCTCTCTCTCTCTCCGAAAAAATAAAATTTTGACCGAAATTCTGAAATTCGGTCTTGTTGATAAAGATTTAAACCATTAAAATCTAATAGTCGATGTCGTGTGATATTCACCACATGACCCTCACAATCACTCGTTAGTAAGTCTCTACTTATATATATTGATAACATGCCCACGTGACTAATAGTAGTCTCCACGGGATCTAAAATTCAAGAGATATTTTGGGTATGATGAAGAGAGTATAATTATTTTATTTACCTTCAAATTTAATTTTTTAAGCCGTTTAGCGAATGGAGTTAGGGAGGAGTTACGTCAGTTTGACTTTTTATTTTTATTATTTTTCTCAATTTCAAAGAGCATGGTTGCCCTCTCTCTCTCTCTCTCTAAAAAAAATGAAATTTCGACCGAAATTCTAAAATTCAGTCTTGTTGATAGAGTTCAAACCATTAAAATTTAATAGTCGATGTCGTGTCATTTCACCACAAGTCCCTCACAATCACTCGTTAGTAAGTCTATCCTCATATTTATTGATAACATGCCCACATGACTCATAGTAGTCTCCACCGGATCTAAAATCCAAGACATATTTTGGGTATGATGAAGCGAGTACAGTTATTTTGTTTACCTTCCAATTTGATTTTTTAGGCCGTTTAGCGATTGGAGATGGGTAGGAGTGGGGTCGGTTTGACATTTTATTCTTATCACTTTTTCCAATTTCAAAGACCATGGGTTGCCCTCTCTCTCTCTCTCAGAAAAAAAGAAATTTTGACCGAAATTCTGAAATTCGATCTTGTTGATAGAGATTTAAACCATTAAAATCTAATAGTCGATGTCGTGTCATATTCACCACATGACCCTTACAATCACTCGTTAGTAAGGCTCTCCTTATATTTATTGATAACATGCCCACATGACTCATAGTACTCTCCACCGGATCTAAAATTCAAGAGATATTTTGGGTATGTTGAAGAGAGTATAATTATTTTGTTTATCTTCCAATTTGATTTTTTAGGCTGCTTAGCGATTGGAGTAGGGGAGGAGTTGCGTCAGTCTGACTTTTTATTCTTATTATTTTTCTCAATTTCAAAGAGCAAGGGTTGCCTTCTCCCTCTCTCTCTAAAAAAAATGAAATTTCGACCGAAATTCTAAAATTCAGTCTAGTTGATAGAGATTTAAACCATTAAAATATAATAGTCAATGTCGTGTCATTTCATCACATGACCATCAAAATCACTTGTTAGTAAGTCTCTCCTTATATTTATTGATAACATGCCCACATGACTGATAGTAGCTTCCACCAGATCTAAAATCCAAGATATATTTTGGGTGTGATGAAGAGAGTATAGTTTTTTTACCTTCCAATTTGATTTTTTAAGCTGTTTAGCGACTGGAGATAGGGAGGAGTGGGGTTGGTTTAACTTTTTATTCTCATCACTTTTCTCAATTTCAAAGAGCATGGGTTGCCCTCTCTCTCTCTCTAAAAATGAAATTTTGACCGAAGTTTTGAAATTCAGTCTTGCTGATAGAGATTTAAACCATTAAAATTGAATAGTCGATCCAGTGTCATATTCACCACGTGACCCTCACAATCACTCGTTAGTAAGTCTCTCCTTATATTTATTGATAACATGCCCATATGACTCATAGTAGTCTCCACCAAATCTAAAATCCAAGAGATATTTTGGTTATGATGAAGAGAGTATAATTATTTTGTTTACCTTCCAATTTGATTTTTTAGGCCGTTTAGCGATTGGAGTTAGGGAGGAGTGGGGTCGGTTTGACTTGTTATTCTTATTACTTTTCTCAACTTCAAAGAGCATGGGTTGCCCTCTCTCTCTCTCTTTCTCTCTCTCAAAAACAATGAAAGTTTGACCGAAATTCTGAAATTCGGTCTTGTTGATAGAGGTTTAAACCATTAAAATCTAATAGTCGATGTCGTGTCCTATTCACCACATGACCTTCACAATTACTCGTTAGTAAGTCTCTCCTTATATTTATTGATAACATGCCCACATGACTCATAGTAATCTTCACCGGATCTAAAATCCAAGAGATAATTTGGGAACGATGAAGAGAGGATAATTACTTTGTTTACCTTCCAATTTCATTTTTTAGGCCATTTTTGCGTTCGAAGCTAGGAGAAGTCGGGTTGGTTTGACTTTATTTTCTTATTACTTTTCTCAATTTCAAAGAGCATGAGTTGCCCTCTCTCTCTCTCAAAAAATGAAATTTTGACCGAAATTCTGAAATACAGTCTTGTTGATAGCGATTTAAACCATTAAAATCTAATAGTCGATGTCGTGTCATATTCACCACATGACCTTCACAACCACACGTTACTAAGTCTCTCCTTATATTTATTGATAATATGCCCACATGACTCATATTAGTCTCCACCGGATCTAAAATCTAAGAGATATTTTTGGGTATGATGAAGAGAGTATAATTATTTTGATTACCTTCAAATTTAATTTTTTAGCCCGTTAAGCGATTGGAGTTAGGGAGGTGTTGGGTCGGTTTGACTTTTTATTCTTATTACGTTTCTCAATTTCAAAGAGCATTGGTTGCTCTCTCTCTCTCTCTCTCTCTCAAAAAATGAAATTTCGACCGAAATTCTGAAATTCAGTCTTGTTGATACTGATTTAAACTATTAAAATTTAATAGTCGTTGTCGTGTCATATTCACCACATGACCCTCACAATCACTCGTTAGTAAGTCTCTCCTTATATTTATTGATAACATGCCCACATGACTCATAGTAGTTTCCACCGGATCTCAAATCCAAGTGATATTTTGGTTATGATGAAGTGAGTATAATTATTTTGTTTACCTTTCAATTTGATTTTTTAGGCCGTTTAGCGATTGGAGTTAGGGAGGAGTGGGGTCGGTTTGACTTGTTATTCTTATTACTTTTCTCAACTTCAAAGAGCATTGGTTGCCCTCTCTCTCTCAAAAAAAATGAAATTTTGACCGAAATTTTGAAATTTGGTCTTGTTGATAAAGGCTTAAACCATTAAAATCTAATAGTCGATGTCGTGTCCTATTCACCACATGACCTTCACAATCACTCGTTAGTAAGTCTCTCCTTATATTTATTGATAACATGACCACATGACTCATAGTAGTCTTCACCGGATCTAAAATCCAAGAGATATTTTGGGAATGATGAAGAGAGGATAATTCCTTTGTTTACCTTCCAATTTCATTTTTAGGCCATTTTTGCGTTCGAAGCTAGGAGGAGTAGGGTCGGTTTGACTTTATTTTCTTATTACTTTTCTCAATTTCAAAGAGCATGGGTTGCCCTCTCTCTCTCAAAAATAATGAAATTTTGACCAAAATTCTGAAATACGGTCTTGTTGATAGAGATTTAAACAATTAAAATCTAATAGTCGATGTCCTGTCATATTCACCACATGACCCTCACAATAACTCGTTAGTAAGTCTCTCCTTATATTATTGATAACATGCCCACATGACTCATAGTAGTGTCCACCGGATCTAAAATCCAAGAGATATTTTGGGTATGGTGAAGAGAGTATAGTTATTTGGTTTACCTTCCAATTTGATTTTTTTGGCCGTTTAGCGATTGGAGTTAGGGAGGACTGGGGTCGGTTTGACTTGTTATTCTTATAACTTTTCTCAATTTCAAAGAGCATGGGTTGCCCTCTCTCTCTCTCTCTCAAAAAATAAAATTTTGACCGAAATTCTAAAATTCGGTCCTGTTGATAGAGATTTAAACCATTAAAATCTAATAGTCGATGTCGTGTCATATTCACCACATGACCCTCACAACCACACGTTACTAAGTCTCTCCTTATATTTATTGATAACATGCTCACATGACTAATATTACTCTCCACCAGATCTAAAATCCAAGAGATATTTTTGTTATGATGAAGTGATTATAATTATTTTGTTTACCTTCCAATTTGATTTTTAAGGCCGTTTAGCGATTGGAGTTAGGGAGGACTGGCGTCGGTTTGACTTGTTATTCTTACTACTTTTCTCAATTTCAAAGAGCATGGGTTGCCTTTTCTCTCTCTCAAAGAAAATGAAATTTTGACCGAAATTTTAAAATTCGATCCTCTTGATAGAGATTTAAACCATTAAAATCTAGTAGTCGAAGTCGTGTTATATTTACCACAAGACCATCACAATCACTCGTTAGTAAGTCTCTCCTTATATTTATTGATGACATGCTCACATGACTCATAGTAGTCTTCACCGGATCTAAAATCCAAGAGATATTTTGGGTATGATGGAGGGAGGATAATTATTTTGTTTACCTTCCAATCTAATTTTTTAGGCCGTTTAGCGATGAAGTTTGGAGGAGTGGGCTCGGTTTGACTATATATTCTTATTACTTTCGGTTTGACTTTATATTCTTATTACTTTTCTCAATTTCAAAGAGCATGGATTGCCCTCTCTCTCTCTCAAAAAAAATAAAATTTCGACCGAAATTCTGAAATTCAGGATAGAGATTTAAACCATTAAAATCTAATAGTCGATGTCGTGTCATATTCACCACATGACCCTCACAATCACTGGTTAGTAAGTCTCTCCTTATATATATTGATAACCTGCCCACGTGACTAATATTAGTCTCCACCAAATCTAAAATCCAAGAGATATTTTTGGGTATGATGAAGAGAGTATAATTATTTTGTTTATCTTCCAATTTGATTTTTTAGGCCGTTTAGCGATTGGAGTTAGGGAGGAGTTGCGTTGATTTGACTTTTTATTCTTATTACATTTCTCAATTTCAAAGAACATAGGTTGCCCCCTCTCTCCTTCTCTCAAAAATGAAATTTCGGCGGAAATTCTGAAATTCTGTCTTATTGATAGAGATTTAAACAATTAAAATTTAATAGTCGTTGTCGTGTTAAATTCACCACATGACCATTACAATCACTCGATAGTAAGCCTCTCCTTATATTTATTGATAAAATACACACATGACGCATAGTAGTCTCCACCGGATCTAAAATCCAAGAAATATTTTCGTATGATGAAGAGAGTATAATTATTTGCTTTACCTTCCAATTTGATTTTTAAGGCCGTTTAGCGATTGGAGTTAGGGAGGAGTGGGGTCGCTTTGACTTGTTATTCTGGTTTCTTTTCTCAATTTCAAAGAGCATGGGTTGCCCTCTCTCTCCCTCTCTCAAAAAATAAAATTTTGACCGAAATTCTAAAATTCGGTCCTGTTGATAGAGATTTAAACCATTAAAATCTAATAGTCGATGTCGTGTCATATTCACCACATGACTCTCACAACCACTCGTTAGTAAGTCTCTCCTTATATTTATTGATAACATGCCCACATGACTCATATTAGTCTCCACCGGATCTAAAATCCAAGAGATATTTTGGTTATGATGAAGTGATTATAATTATTTTGTTTACCTTCCAATTTGATTTTGTATGCCGTTTAGCGATTGGAGTTAGGGAGGAGTGGCGTCGGTTTGACTTGTTATTCTTATTACTTTTCTCAATTTCAGAGAGCATGGGTTACCTTTTCTTTCTCTCAAAGAAAATGAAATTTTGACAGAAATTTTAAAATTCGGTCATGTTGATAGAGATTTAAACCATTAAAATCTAGTAGTCGAAGTCGTGTTATATTCACCACAAGACCATCACAAACACTCGTTAGTAAGTTTCTCCATATATTTATTGATAACATGTCCACATGACTCATAGTAGTCTCCACCGGATCTAAAATCCAAGAGATATTTTGGGTATGATGAAGAGAGTTTAATTATTTTGTTTACCTTCAAATTTAATTTTTTAAGCCGTTAAGCGATTAGAGTTAGGGAGGTGTTGGGTCGGTTTGACTTTTTATTCTTATTACTTTTCACAATTTCAAAGTGCATTGGTGGCTCTCTCAAAAAATGAAATTTCGACCAAAATTCTGAAATTCAGTCTTGTTGATACAGATTTAAACCATTAAAATTTAATACTCGTTGTCGTGTCATATTCACCACATGACTATCACAATCACTCGTTAGTAAGTCTCTCCTTATTTTTATTGATAACATGCCCACATAACTCTTAGTAGTCTCCACTGGATCTAAAATCCAAGAGATAATTTGGGTATGATGAAGAGAGTATAATTATTTTGTTTACCTTCTAATTTGATTTTTTAGGCCTTTTAGCGATTGGTGTTAGGTAGGAGTTGCGTTGGTTTGACTTTTTCTTCTTATTACTTTTCTCAATTTCAAAGAACATGGGTTGCTCTTTCTCTCCCTCTCTCAAAAATGAAATTTCGACCGAAATTTTGAAATTCAGTCTTATTGATAGAGATTTAAACCATTAAAATTTAATAGTCGTTGTCGTGTTAAATTCACCACATGACCATCACAATCTCTCGTTAGTAAGCCTCTCCTTATTATATTTATTGATAAAATGCCCATATGACTCATAGTAGTCTCCACCGGATCTAAAATCCAAGAGATATTTTAGGTATGAGGAAGAGAGAATAATTATTTTGTTTACCTTCCAATTTGATTTTTTAGGCCGTTTAGCGATTGGTGTTAGGGAGGAGTTGCGTCGGTTTGACTTTTTATTCTTATTACTTTTCTCAATTTCAAGGAGCATGGGTTGCCTTCTCTCTCTCTCTCTAAAAAAAATGAAATTTCGACCGAAATTCTGAAATTCAGTCTTGTTGATAGAGATTTAAACCATTAAAATCGAATAGTCGATGTCGTGTCATATTCACCACAAGACCCTCACAACCAGTCGTTAGTAAGTCTCTCCTTATATATTGATAACATGCCCACATGACTCATCTTAGTCTCCATCGGATCTAAAATCCAACAGATATTTTGGTTATGATGAAGTGAGTATAATTATTTTGTTTACCTTCAAATTTGATTTTTAAGGCCGTTTAGCGATTAGAGTTAGGAAAGAGTGGGGTCGGTTTGACTTGTTATTCTTATTACTTTTCTTAATTTCAAAGAGCATGGGTTGCCCTTTCTCTCTCTCAAACAAAATGGAATTTTGACCGAAATTCTAAAATTCGGTCCTGTTGATAGAGATTTAAACCTTAAAAATCTAATAGTCGATGTCGTGTTATATTCACCACAAGACTATCACAATTACTCGTTAGTAAGTCTCTCCTTATATTTATTGACAACATGCCCACATGACTCATCGTTGTCTCCACAGGATCTAAAATCGAAGAGACATTTTGGGTATGATGAAGAGAGTATAATTATTATTTTTACCATTCAATTTCATTTTTAGGCCGTTCTGCGATTGGAGTTAGGGAGGACTTGGGGCGGTTTGACATTTTATTTTATATCTCTTGGATTTTAGATCCGTTGGAAACTACTACGAGTCATGTGGGCATGCGATAAATAAATGTAGGGAGAGACTTACTAACGAGTAATTGTAATGGTCATGTGGCGAATATGACACGACATCGACTATTAAATTTTAATAGTTTAAATCTAAATCAACAAGATTGAATTTAAGAATTTTCGTCGAAATTTCTTTTTTTGCGAGAGAGAGAGAGAGAGAGAGCGGGGGGCAACCCATGCCCGTAGAAATTGAGAAAAGTAGCCCACATGACTCGTAATAGTCTCTACCGGATATAAAATCCAAGAGATATTTTGGGTATGATGAAGAGAGTATAATTCTTTTGTTTACCTTCCAATTTGATTTTTTAGGCCGTTTAGCGATTGGAGTTAGGGATGAGTGGGGTCGGTTTGACTTTTTATTCTTATTACTTTTCTAAATTTTAAAGAGCATGGGTTGCCCTCTCTCTCTCTCAAAAAATGAAATTTCGACCGAAATTCTGAAATTCAGTCTTGTTGATAGAGATTTAAATTATTAAAATGTAATAGACGTTGTCGTGTCATATTCACCACATGACCATCACAATCACTCGTTAGTAAGCCTCTCCTTATATTTATTGATAAAATGCCCACATGACTCAGTAGTCTCCACCGGATCTAAAATCCAAGAGATATTTTGGTTATGATGAAGTGAGTATAATTATTTTGTTTACCTTCCAATTTGATCTTTTAGGCCGTTTAGCGATTGGAGTTAGGGATGAGTAGGGTCGGTTTGACTTTTTATTCTTATTACTTTTCTAAATTTTAAAGAGCATGGGTTGCCCCCTCTCTCTCTCTCTCAAAAAATGAAATTTCGACCGAAATTCTGAAATTCAGTCTTGTTGATAGAGATTTAAATTATTAAAATGTAATAGTCGTTGTCGTGTCATATTCACCACATGACCATCACAATCACTCGTTAGTAAGCCTCTCCTTATATTTATTGATAAAATGACCACATGACTCAGTAGTCTCCACCGGATCTAAAATCCAAGAGATATTTTGGTTATGATTAAGTGAGTATAATTATTTTGTTTACCTTCCAATTTGATTTTTTAGGCCGTTTAGCGATTGGAGTTAGGGAGAAGTGGGAACGGTTTCACTTGTTATTCTTATTACTTTTCTCAATTTCAAAGAGCATTGGTTGCCCGCTCTCTCTCTCTCTCTAAAAAAATGAAATTTCGACCGAAATTCTGAAATTCAGTCTTGTTGATAGAGATTTAAACATTTAAAATCTAATAGTCGATGTCGTGTCATATTCACCACATGACCATCAGAACCACTCGTTAGTAAGTCTCTCCATATATTTATTGATAACATGCTCACATGACTCATATTCGTCTCCATCAGATCAAAAATCCAAGAGATATTTTGGTTATGATGAAGTGAGTATAATTATTTTGTTTACCTTCTAATTTGATTTTTTAGGCCGTTTAGCGATTGGAGGTAGGGAGGAGTGGGGTCGGTTTCACTTTGTTATTCTTTTTACTTTTCTCAATTTCAAAGAGCATGGGTTGCCCTTTCTCTCTCTCAAAGAAAATGAAATTTTGCCCGAAATTCTAAAATTCGGTCCTATTCATAGAGATTTAAACCATTAAAATCTAATAGTCGATGTCGTGTTATATTCACCACAAGCTCATCACAATCAGTCGTTAGTAAGTCTCTCCTTATATTTATTGATAACATGCCCACATGACTCATAGTAGTCTCCACGGATCTAAAATCCCAGAGATATTTTGGGAATGATGAAGTGAGTATAATTATTTTGTTTACCTTCCAATTTAATTTCTTACGCCGTTTAGCGATTGGAGTTAGGGAGGCGTAGGGTCGGTTTGACTTTTTGTTGTTATTACTTTTCTCAATTTCAAATAGCATGGGTTGCCCTCTCTCTCTCTCTCAAAAAATGAAATTTTGACCGAAATTCTGAAATTCGGTCTTGTTGATAGAGATTTAAACCCTTAAAATCTAATGGTCGATGTCGTGTCATATTCACCACATGACCCTCACAATCTCTCGTTAGTAAGTCTCTCGTTTTATTTATTGATAAGATGCCCACATGACTCATAGTAGTCTCCACTGAATCTAAAATCCAAGAGTTATTTTGGGTATGATGAAGAGAGTATAATTATTTTGTTTACCTTTCAAGTTCATTTTTAGGCCGTTTTGCGATTGGAGTTAGGGAGGACTTGGGTCGGTTTCACATTTTATTCTTATATCTCTTGGATTTTAGATCCGGTGGAAACTAGTACGAATCATGTGGTCATGCTATAAATAAATGTCGGGAGAGACTTAATAACGAGTGATTGTGATGGTCTTGTGGCGAATATGACTCGACATCGACTATTAAATTTTAATAGTTTAAATCTGTAGCAACAAGACTGATTTAAGAATTTGGGTCGAAATTTCATTTTTTGAGAGAGAGAGAGAGAGAGAGACCAGGGGGGGCAACCCAAGCTAGTAGAAATTGAGAAAAGTAGCCCACATGAATCGTAATAGTCTCCACCGGATCTAAAATCCAAGAGATATTTTGGGGATGATGAAGAGAGTTATAATTCTTTTGTTTACCTTCCAATTTGATTTTTTTGGCCGTTTAGCGATTGGAGTTAGGGACTAGTGGGGTCAGTTCGACTTTTTATTCTTATTACTTTTCTCAATTTTAAAAGATCGTGGGTTGCCCTCTCTCTCTCTCTCTCAAAAAATAAAATTTCGACCGAAATTCTGAAATTCAGTCTTGTTGATAGAGATTTAAAGGATTAAAATTTAATAGTCGTTGTCGTGTCATATTCACCACAAGACCATCACAATCACTCGTTAGTAAGTCTCTCCTTATATTTTTTTATAACAGGCCTACATGACTCATAGTAGTCTCCACCAGATATATTCACCACAAGACCATCACAATCACTCGTTGGTTGGACTTTTTATTCTTATTACTTTTCTCAATTTCAAAGAGCATGGGTTGCCCTCTCTCTCTCTCTAAAAAAAATGAAATTTCGACCGAAATTCTAAAATTCAGTCTTGTTGATAGAGATTTAAACCATTAAAATCTAATAGTCGATGTCGTGTCATATTCACCACATGACCCTCACAATCACTCGTTAGTAAGTCTCTCCTTATATTTATTGATAACATGCCCACAGGACTCATAGTAATCTTCACCGGATCTAAAATCCAAGAGATATTTTGGAAATGATTAAGAGAGGATAATTACTTTGTTTACCTTCCAATTTCATTTTTTAGGCCATTTTTGCGTTCGAAGCTAGGAGGAGTAGGGTCGGTTTGATTTTATTTTCTTTTTACTTTTCTCAATTTCAAAGGGCATGGGTTGCCCTCTCTCTCTCTCTCTCTCACTCTCTCTTGAACAATGAAATTTCGACCAAAATTCTGTAATTCGATCTTATTGATAGATATTTAAATCATTAAAATTTAATAGTCGATTTCATCTCATATTCATCACACGACCATCACAATCAATTGTTAATAAGTCTCTCCTTATATTTATTTACATACCCACATGACTCATAGTAGTCTGCATCGGATCAAAAATCCAAGAGATATTTTGGGAATGATGAAGAGAGGATAATTACTTTGTTTATCTTCCAATTTTATTTTTAGGCCATTTAGCGATTGAAGCTATGAGGAGTAGGGTCGGTTTGACTTTATATTCTTATTACTTTTCTCAATTTCAAAGAGCATGGGTTGCCGTCTCTCTCTCTCTCTCAAAAAATGAAATTTTGACTGAAATTCTAAAATTTAGTCTTGCTGATAGAGATTTAAACCATTAAAATTTAATAGTCGTTGTCGTGTCATATTCACCACATGACAATCACAATCACTTGTTAGTAAGTCTCTCCTTATATTTATTGGTAACATGCCCACATGACTCATAGTAGTCTCCACCGGATCTAAAATCCAAGAGATATTTGGGGTATGATGAAATAAGTATAATTATTTTGTTTACCTTCCAATTTGATTTTTTAGGCCGTTTAGCGATTGGAGTTAGGGAGGAGTGGGGTCGGTTTGACTTTTTATTCTTATTACTTTTCTCAATTTCAAGGAGCATGGGTTGCTCTTTCTCTCTCTCAATGAAAATGAAATTTTGACCGAAATTCTAAAATACGGTCCTATTGATAGAGATTTAAACCATTAAAATCTAATAGTCGATGTCTTGTTATATTCACCACAAGACCATCACAATCTCTCGGTAGTAAGTCTCTCCTTATATTTATTGATAACATGCCCACAAGACTCATATTAGTCTCTACCGGATCTAAAATCCAAGAGATATTTTGGGTATGATGCTAAGGGTATAATTATTTTGTTTACCTTCCAATTTGATTTTTTAGGCTGTTTAGCGATTGGAGTTAGGGATGAGTGGGGACGGTTTGACTTTTTATTTTTCTTACTTTTCTCAATTTCAAAGAGCATGGGTTGCCCTCTCTCTCTCTCAAAAAATCAAATTTCGACCAAAATTCTGAAATTCAGTCTTGTTGATAGTGATTTAAACCATTAAAATTTAATAATCGTTGTCGTGTCATATTCACCACATGACCATAACAATCACTCGTTACTAAGTCTCCCCTTATATTTACTGATAACATGCACACATGACTCATAGTAGGCTCAACCGGATCTAAAATCCAAGAGATATTTTGGGTATGATGAAGAGAGTATAATTATTTTGTTTACCTTCCAATTTGATTTTTTAGGCCGTTTAACGATTGGTGTTACGGGGGAGTTGCGTCTATTTGACTTTTTATTCTTATTACTTTTCTCAATTTCAAAGAGCATGGGTTGCCCTCTCTCTCTAAAAATAATCAAATTTCGACCAAAATTCTGAAATTCAGTCGTGTTGAGAGTGATTTAAACTATTAAAATTTAATAGTCAATGTCGTGTCATATTCACCACATGACCCTCACAATCACTCG
This sequence comes from Tasmannia lanceolata, assembly GCF_043159265.1. Classification (NCBI taxonomy): domain Eukaryota; kingdom Viridiplantae; phylum Streptophyta; class Magnoliopsida; order Canellales; family Winteraceae; genus Tasmannia; species Tasmannia lanceolata. The sequence goes on along the minus strand of NW_027518695.1, from coordinate 29,977,777 downwards.
TTAGTAAGTCTCTCCTTAAATTTATTGATAACATGCACACATGACTCATAGTAGTCTCCACCGGATCTAAAATACAAGAGATATTTGGGGTATGATGAAGAGAGTATAATTATTTTGGTTACCTTCCAATTTTTTTTTTAGGCCGTTTAGCGATTGGTGTTAGGGAGGAGTTGCGTCTATTTGACTTTTTATTATTATTACTTTTCTCAATTTCAAAGACCATGGGTTGCCCTCTCTCTCTCTCTCTAAAAAAATAAAATTTCAACAGAAATTCTGAAATTCAGTCTTGTTGATAGTGATTTAAACCATTAAAATTTAATAGCCGATGTCGTGTCATATTTACCACATGACCATCACAATCCCTTGTTAGGAAATCTCTCCTTATATTTATTGATAAGATGCCCACATGACTCATAGTTGTGTCCACCGGATTTAAAATCCAAGAGATCTTTTGGGTATGATGAAGAGAGTATAATTATTTTGTTTACCTTCAAATTTGATTTTTTAGACTATTTAGCGATTGGAGTTAGGGATACGTGGGGACGGTTTGACTTTTTATTTTTATTACTTTTCTCAATTTCAAAGAGCATGGGTTGCCCTGTCTCTCTCTCTCTCTAAAAAATCAAATTTCAACCGAAATTCTGAAATTCAGTATTGTTGATAGAGATTTAAACCATTAAAATTTAATAGCCATTGTCGTGTCATATTCACCACATGACCATCACAATCACTCGTTACTAAGTCTCCTCTTATATTTATTGAAAACATGCTGTGGGATCCGATCCCGCGAGAGGGGTGGGGCGCGAGCCGCCACGCTCTCTCTTGGTTTTCCGTACCCACGCGTTCGGCGTGTGCTCTTTTATTATTGATTTGAATTCATCTTTTATGTGAACTTGGGATCACTAAGGCAATCCGAATTCCACACAAAAGAGAGTGACAGAGTCGCCACCTAGATGTGGGATCTAGGACCCATAATTAACCAGAAATCTAGACTCGTTACGAGGTTACAAGAATGGAAGGGATGGGGAGTTATCCACCACATGCACCATTCCTGCCCGATAATCGGTCTTCAATTCCAAAAGTTAACTCTTTTAAATTTCTTTTAAATGACTCATTCAACTCTATGTTAGTGTGCGAACTATGTGACATGCATCCTATGATCTAATTTCAATGTAAACCTAAATGTGTATCATGATTTCTTAATTTGTTTGAATTCAACCTAAGTGAAAGTTCTCCTAAAATTCTAATTTCATGGAAAGTCCTAAGTGATTTAATTAAGAATTTACAAGAAAATTAATATACAAAACCCCACAATTTGTTGTGGAGCCGACTCGTGATTGGTATGCCATCAGGCATCCAAGCTGCCTACGTACCCAAGCCTCACTGGGATCAGAGTCGACGTAGTTCGGTGCACCTAAGCTAAGCTACTTATGCCTAACTCAACTAAGACACCGATCTAGTCTGGATTGACTGTTTCAACAGTTTTAAGAGAAGTTATTTAATTCAGATTTTATTATCCTAGAATTTCATCTAAGATGCTATATGATCCTATCTAAGTGCAAGTTGTCCCTTAGACTAATGCAGGTTAACCTACATCCTAGGTAACTAGGCTTGTCCTAGGGAAAATTTGGGTGACTAGTGTAACTAGACCTATGGCACGGTTGCTATCCATAGCAAACGTCCGTGATGAGGCTGGACTCCTAACTCTAGGACTCCCTAAAACTTAGGACACGACATGACGTAAGTGTTCTTAAATAGGGCTCTAATGGTTCTTACGATGGAAACCGCCATCCAACGGTGCCAAAGACATGGAGTAAATCGATTCGAGTTCTTGAAGTTAATGAATTTCAGATTTCAAGGATTTTCGGTTTCTGAATATTTAAGGAATACCAAAGGTTCTACGGTTCACAAATTTCGGCCTCGAATGGCATCCACGGAAGGGAATCGTGCGCTCTTCCCTTGTGCAATTTAATACTTAAGTTATAGCACCTTATTGCCTGGCATATCTCTCAGGATTTTCGTGGACAGTAAACCTCGGAGCCAATAACATGCTATAGCTTAAATAGTCAAATTGTCAAGGATCGATTGCAATTGGGATACGATTATGAATGCTATGGCCATTTTACAAGGGAAATCTAGGGCTCCTAAGATTTATGTTTCAATAGATTAAGGAGTGAACATGTGACAGAAATTTAAGGTTCCTTAGAAATTTTCATAATGATTTTGATTGATTTCAATTTTTAATGGATTTTATCAATTTCAAACCATCTGAGTGATTTTACATGTGAACTCATTGCAAACAAATTTGAAATGAACTGAAATTTCTACAGTAACAAGATAGGAATGTATGTAGCTTACTGGAAGAGTTTTACAGATTTTTATATTAAGTTCCTATTAACTGTTTATTTAATAACAATGAGACCAGATTGTTAAACTAACACAGAAACTATTAGAAATAGCAATCTAAATTCATTGAAATTTCTACAGTAATAAGATATGAGTAAACATAGTATGCTGTGAGATTTTCACGAATTTGAGACACTATTTACTATCAATTTTGGATTTTTGAATTTTCAGAAGCATGATATACGGAGTATAAGACTACTGTAAAAATTTTGAGAATTTTAATTGTGATTTGATGTTAGTAAAAAATCTCACAAAATCTTATTGTTTTCAAAGAAAGCATCAAATAATATACCAAATAAAATCCAAAAATCTTTAAAAATTCATGGTAGAATGTATCAGCATCATATTATGTTTCCACAAAATTTCATTACTTTTAGAATCTATTTGGTATATTTTCTATTTTTCTTCTTCAAAAAGATATTTTTGAAGAGTTTTCTATTTTTAAAACATAATTTTTGAGAAAATTACGACTTCGGAAAATGTCCTTTAACCTTGTTCTGATGTGATGAACACAAAAAAAATTTTAATATTCCAAAAAATAGATCATCCTGAGATAGCTATTTTTTCCAATTTCTTAATTTCTCAGTCATTATTTTAAATGAAATTCCATTCTTCACTCAAATTCTCAAAATCCTTTGATCCAATGTCCGATCTGATCCGATAGTTCTTTTAGTCTATTTAAATAGATCAGCGTATTAAATTTTGAGACGAATCGGACTTGAAACACTCATGTAAAACACAATTTTGAGCACACCCATATAATATTGTATTAAATACGATTAAATGCTAAAACCATGCAAAAAATATAAAAAAAAATACAGAACAATTCTGGAAAAATCTGAAAAGAGTGTACCTACCTTTGGTCGAGATCCTCGCCGAATCCAAGAGCCGAAGAATCCGAAAAAGCTCGCCGACGCGCAATCCGATCCCCTTTCTTTCTCTTTTTCTTTCTTTGTTTTTCTTCACCACTCAGATAAAGGCAAGAGTGAGAGAGAGCGAAACAGAGAGTGAGTGAGAGAGAATGAGAGATTGAGAGACAAGAGAAAGCTTGAGAGATGAGAGAGCTGTTTTAGATAGGGAGAGACGAGAGAGCCGTTTGAGAGAGAGCTTGAGAGACGAGAGAAAGCTTAAGAGATAAGAGAGATGAGAATGAGAGATTGAGACGCTGCTGTTGAGGGTGAGAATGAGGGATTGAGAGAGGGCTGTAAAGAAATGGAGAGAATGAGAGATTGAGAGATGAGAGAGCTGTTTAGAGAATATTATATTTCAGAGAATGAAACGATGTAGCTTCTAAGAAAAATTCGAGCCTCCTCCAGAAACCAAAAATTCGAACCTCTCAAGCAACCAAAAATTCGAATCCCCTGTTGAGAGCAATAGGGTATCATATATATATCCCCCATTTGACTTGGCTCTTCTTCCTTTTGTTGGCAAAAAGGATAAAAAAAAATTTGCAACTTCCCAAATCAGTTTCACGTTTTCCTAAATCATGCTTGCTAAAAAAAATATGATTTTCCAAGGCTACCATTTTCTTCCTTCACCACATGGCATATTCCATCATAGACAACCATAAAAATCTTCACCTTCTCCCATTACCAAATCCGAGAGCTTTCCAAAATTTGACCTCTACGCATTTTCTAAATAAACGAACACTATTCTTGGAATAAAATCTCTTTTGCTACCAAAGTAGCCACCAATTGCCGAAATTCACACCAACCTATTTCCTTTTTTTCATGCTTAGAATGCAACAACCATCACCATTGAAATATCTAATTATACTGCACCATGTGTCATCTCAAAGGTGAGTATATAGAAAATAACCACATAGAAAATAACCACGTCACCCATATTGGTTTTTTTACAGAAACTACTCATGGTTTGGAATCATTACCATATAAAAAAACACCTCCTCAAAAAGTAAGCAATTTTATATTCTCAACAACCCAACGAATAGACTTTTTATAGCTTTAGTGGGACCCACCTATTCCCATGCACGTATATGCTTTTCCTTCAAAACTCCAAGGGCTGATGCTTACCTCATAACATTCATACTAAGCTTTGATATATTATGGAGTCATTGCTTCTACTAATGGGCAAACAAAAATGGTACGACCAAATAGCATAAGAGTGAAACGGTTTTTTGGCCAAGCTCCTCTTGGATTAGCGCATGAGATCTGAAGCATTAGTAGGCCCATCTCAAATTGGCCGAATTTCCATCCTGCATCATAGCTTTCAAAAAAAATAAAAAATGAATTGGGTCTATTCGATAGGATGATCTAAACCATCCAATTTGTGAGCCCCAATACGTGGATTAGTTGCACCCCCTTAATCAATTCTATGAGTTGATCCACACCGTCCAAATGATGGTCACCTGATGATCTCGACCATTCTAATAGCGGGTCGCAAGACGAATTAGCTGCGTCCCCTAAATAATTTGCATCGGTGATCTAAACCATCCATTTGGGGTGCCACGATATAAACGGGTCGCCATATCGATTGGCAGTGTCCTGCGAATCACCTCCATGAGATGATCTTGATTGTTCCCTTGATGGGCCTCTTTATGCATTTGATCGAAGTAGGTTCAAAACTCATTTTTCATTAAAACAATGTGCGGGCCCCCTATTTGATCCAAATCTAAATAAGTGCTCAATGTGGGCCCACCAAACAGGTCCAAATTCTCCCTTGCTCCGATTCTTGTGAATAACCCTTCTCAATACGTGGCGGAAAAAAGCGAAACACGGCAGAAATGATCAAAAAGATCGAGAAAACAAAAGAGGCGGACACAGGAATGGAAAACCATGGAAAACAGATAGCAAAACACTAACTTCTTCGCTGATTAAAGCGGAGCAAAATGGGGGTGTCTACACATGCACACATGACTCATAGTAGCCTCCACCGGATCTAAAATCCAAGAGATATTTTGGTTATGATGAAGTGAGTATAATTATTTTGTTTACCTTCCAATTTGATTTTTTAGGCCGTTTCACGATTGGTGTTACGGAGGAGTTGCGTCTGTTTGACTTTTTATTCTTATTACTTTTCTCAATTTCAAAGGGCATGGGTTGCCCTCTCTCTCTCTCTAAAAATAATGAAATTTTGACCAAAATTCTGAAATTCATTCGTGTTGAGAGTGATTTACACTATTAAAATTTAATAGTCGATGTCGTGTCATATTCACCACATGACCCTCACAATCACTCGTTCGTAAGTCTCTCCTTAAATTTATTGATAACATGCCCACACGACTCATTGTGGTGCCACCGGATCTAAAATACAAGAGATATTTGGGGTATGATGAAGAAAGTATAATTATTTTGGTTACCTTCAAATTTGATTTTTTAGGCCGTTTAGCGATTGGTGTTAGGGAGGAGTTGCGTCTATTTGGCTTTTTATTCTTATTACTTTTTTCAATTTCAAAGAGCATGGGTGGCCCTCTCTCTCTCTCTCTCTCTCTAAAAAAAATGAAATTTCGACCAAAATTCTGAGATTTAGTCTTATTGATAGTAATTTAAACCATTAAAATTTAATAGTCGTTGTCGTGTCATATTCACCACATGACCATCACAATCACTCGTTACTAAGTCTCCCCTTATATTTGTTGATAACAGGCACACATGACTCATAGTAGTCTCCACTGGATCTAAAATCCAAGAGATATTTTGGGTATGATGAAGAGAGAAATTATTTTCTTTACCTTCCAATTTGATTTTTAGGCCTTTTAACGATTGGTGTTATGGAGTAGTTGCGTCTGTTTGACTTTTTATTCTTATTACTTTTCTCAATTTCAAAGAGCATGGGTTGCCCTCTCTCTCTCTCTAAAAATAATGAAATTTCGACCAAAATTCTTAAATTCATCCATGTTGAGAGTGATTTAGACTATTAAAATTTAATAGTCGATGTCGTGTCATATTCACCACATGACCCTCACAATCACTCGTTAGTAAGTCTCTCCTTAAATTTATTGATAACATGCACAAATGACTCGTAGTAGTCTCCACCGGATCTAAAATGCAAGAGATATTTGGGGTATGATGAAGAGAGTATTATTATTTTGGTTACCTTCGAATTTGATTTTTTAGGCCGTTTAACGATTGGGGTTACGGAGGAGTTGCGTACGTTTGACTTTTTATTCTTATTGCTTTTCTCAATTTCAAAGAGCATGGGTTGCCCTCTCTCTCTCTCTAAAAATAATGAGATTTCGACCAAAATTCTGAAATTCAGTCGTGTTGAGAGTGATTTAAACTATTAAAATATAACAGTCGATGTCGTGTCATATTCACCACATGACCCTCACAATCACTCGTTAGTAAGTCTCTCCTTAAATTTATTGATAACATGCCCACACGACTCATTGTAGTCTCCACCGGATCTAAAATACAAGAGATATTTGGGGTATGATGAAGAGAGTATAATTATTTTGGTTAGCTTCCAATTTGATTTTTTAGGCCGTTTAGCGATTGGTGTTAGGGTGGAGTTGCGTCGGTTTGACTTTTTATTCTTATTACTTTTCTCAATTTCAAAGAGCATGGGTTTCCCTCTCTCTCTCTCTCTCTAAAAAAATGAAATTTCTACCGAAATTCTAAAATTCAGTCTTATTGATAGTGATTTAAACCATTAAAATTTTGTAGTCGATGTCGTGTCATATTCACCACATGTCCATCACAATCCCTTGTTAGTAAGTTTCTCTTTATATTTATTGATAGGATGCCCACATGACTCATAGTAGTGTCCACCGGATCTAAAATCCAAGAGATCTTTTGGGTATGATAAAGAGAGTATAATTATTTTGTTTACCTTCAAATTTGATATCTTAGGCCGTTTAGCGATTGGAGATATGGATGAGCGGGGACGCTTTGACTTTTTATTTGTATTACTTTTCTCAATTTTAAAGAGCATGGGTTGCCCTCTCTCTCTCTCAAAAAAAAAATCAAATTTCGACCGAAATTCTGAAATTCAGTCTTGTTTATAGAGATTTAAACCATTAAAATTTAATAGTCGTTGTCGTGTCATATTCCGTACTTGACCATCACAATCACTCGTTACTAAGTCTCCCCTCACAATTATTGATAACATGCACACATGACACATAGTAGTCTCCACCGGATCTAAAATCAAAGTGATATTTTGGGTATGATGAAGAGAGTATAATTATTTTTTTTACCTTCCAATTTGATTTTTTAGGCCGTTTAGCGATTGGTGTTACGGAGTAGTTGCATCTGTTTGACTTTTTATTCTTATTACTTTTCTCAATTTCAAAGACCATGGGTTGCCCTTTCTCTCTCTCTAAAAATAATGAAATTTCGACCAAAATTCTGAAATTCAGTCGTGTTGAGAGTGATTTAAACTATTAAAATTTAATAGTCGATGTGGTGTCATATTCACCACATGACCCCCACAATCACTCGTTAGTAAGTCTCTCCATAAATTTATTGATAACATGCACACAGGACTCATAGTAGTCTCCACCGGATCTAAAATTCAAGTGATATTTTGGGTATGATGAAGAAAGTATAATTATTTTGTTTACCTTCCAATTTGATTTTTTAGGCCGTTTAGCGATTGGTGTTACGGAGGAGTTGCGTCTTTTTGACTTTTTATTCTTATTACTTTTCTCAATTTAAAAGAGCATGGGTGCCCTCTCTCTCTCTCTAAAAATAATGAAATTTCAACCAAAATTCTGAAATTCAGTCGTGTTGAGAGCCATTTAAACTACTAAAATTTAATAGTCGATGTCGTGTCATATTCACCACATGACCCTCACAATCACTTGTTAGTAAGTCTCTTGTTAAATTTATTGATAACATGCCCACACGACTCATTGTAGTCTCCGCCGGATCTAAAATACCAGAGATATTTGGGGTATGATGAAGAGAGTATAATAATTTTGGTTACCTTCCAATTTGATTTTTTAGGCCGTTTAGCGATTGGTGTTAGGGAGGAGTTGCGTCGGTTTGACTTTTTATTCTTATTACTTTTTCAATTTCAAAGTGCATGGGTTGCCCTCTCTCTCTGTCTCTCTAAAAAAAATGAAATTTCGACCGAAATTCTAAAATTCAATCTTGTGTATAGTGATTTAAACCATTAAAATTTAGTAGTCGTTGTCGTGTGATATTCACCACTTGACCATCGCAATAACACGTTACTAAGTCTTCCCTTATATTTATTGATAACATGCACTAATGACTCATAGTAGTCTCCACCGGATCTAAAATTGCAGATATATTTTGGTTATGATGAAGTGAGTATAATTATTTTGTTTATCTTCCAATTTGATTTTTTAAGCCGTTTCGCGATTGGTATTACGGAGGAGTTGCGTCTATTTGACTTTTTATTCTTATTACTTTTCTTAATTTCAAAGAGCATGGGTTGCCCTCTCTCTCTCTAAAAATAATGAAATTTCAACCAAAATTCTGAAATTCAGTCGTGCTGAGAGTGATTTAAACTATAAAATTTAATAGTCGATGTCGTGTCATATTCACCACATGACCCTCACAATCACTCGTTAGTAAATATCTCCTTAAATTTATTGATAACATGCACACAGGACTCATAGTAGTCTCCACCGGATCGAAAATCCAAGTGATATTTTGGGTATGATGAAGAGAGTATAATTATTTTGTTTACCTTCCAATTTGATTTTTTAGGCCGTTTAGCGATTGGTGTTACGGAGGAGTTGCGTCTGTTTGACTTTTTATTCTTATTACTTTTCTCAATTTCAAAGAGCATAGGTTGCCCTCTCTCTCTAAAAATAATAAAATTTCGACCAAAATTCTGAAATTCAGTCGTGTTGAGAGTTATTTAAACTATTAAAATTTAATAGTCGATGTCGTGTTATATTCACCACATGACCCTCACAATCACTTGTTAGTAAGTCTCTCCTTAAATTTATTGGTAACATGCCCACACGAATCATTGTAGTCTCCACCGTATCTAAAATACAAGAGATATTTAGGGTATGATTAAGAGAGTACAATTATTTTGGTTACTTTCCAATTTGATTTTTTAGGCCGTTTAGCGATTGGTGTTAGGGAGGAGTTGCGTCTGTTGTACTTTTTATTCTTATTACTTTCCTCAGTTTCAAAGAGCATGGGTTGCCCTCTCTCTCCCTCTCTAAAAAAAATGAAATTTCGACCAAAATTCGGAAATTCAGTCGTGTTGACAGTGATTTAAACTATTAAAATTTAATAGTCGATGTCGTGTCATATTCACTACATGACCCTCACAATCACTCGTTAGTAAGTCTCTCCTTAAATTTATTGATAACATCCCCACACGACTCATTGTAGTCTCTACCGGATCTAAAATACAAGAGATATTTGGGGTTTGATGAAGAGAGTATAATTATTTTGGTTACCTTCCAATTTGATTTTTTAGGCCGTTTAGCGATTGGTGTTAGGGAGGAGTTGCGTCTGTTTGACTGTTTATTATTATTACTTTTCTCAATTTCAAAGAGCTTGGGTTGCCCTCTCTCTCCCTCTAAAAAAAATGAAATTTCGACAGAAATTCTAAAATTCAGTCTTGTTGATAGTGATTTAAACCATTAAAATTTAATAGTCGATTTCGTGTCATATTTACCACATGACCGTCACAATCCCTTGTTAGTAAGCCTCTCCTTATATTTATTGATAAGATGCCCACATGACTCATAGTAGTGTCCACCGGATCTAAAATCCAAGAGATCTTTTGGGTATGATGAAGAGAGTATAATTATTTTGTTTACCTTCAAATTTGATTTTTTTGGCCGTTTAGCGATTGGAGTTGGGGATGCGTGAGGACGGTTTGACTTCTATTTTTACTACTTTTCTCAATTTCAAAGAGCATGGGTTGCCGTGTCTCTCTCTCTCTAAAAAAAAATCAAATTTCGACTGAAATTCTGAAATTCAGTCTTCTTGATAGAGATTTAAACCATTAAAATTTAATATTCATTGTCGTGTCATATTCACCACATGACCATCACAATTGCTTGTTACTAAATCTCCCCTTATATTCATTCATAACATGCACACCTGACTCGTAGTAGTCTCCACCGGATCTAAAATCCAAGAGATATTTTGGTTATGATGAAGGGAGTATAATTATTTTGTTTACCTTCCAATTTGATTTTTTAGGCCGTTTCGCGATTGGTGTTACGGAGGAGTTGCGTCTATTTGACTTTTTATTCTTATTACTTTTCTCAATTTCAAAGAGCATAGGTTGCCCTCTCTCTCTCTCTAAGAATAATGACATTTCGACTAAAATTCTAAAATTCAGTCGTGTTGAGAGTGATTTAAACTATTAAAATTTAATAGTCGATGTCGTGTCATATTCACCACATGACCCTCACAATCACTCGTTAGTAAGTCTCCCCTTAAATTTATTGATAACTTGCCTACACGACTCATTGTAGTGTCCACCGGATCTAAAATACAAGAGATATTTGGGGTAAGATGAAGAGAGTATAATTATTTTGGTTACCTTCCAATTTGCTTTTTTAGGCCGTTTAGCGATTGGTGTTAGAGAGGAGTTGGGTCTGTTTCAATTGTTATTCTTATTACTTTTTTCAATTTCAAAGAGCAAGGGTTGCCGTCTCTCTCACTCTCTAAAAAAAATGAAATTTCGACCGAAATTCAGAAATTCAGTCTTATTAATAGTGATTTAAATCATTAAAATTTTTTAGTCGATGTCGTGTCATATTCACCACATGACCATCACAATCACTTGTTAGTAAGTCTCTCCTTATATTTATAGATAACATGCGCCCAGGACTCGTAGTAGTCTCCACCGGATCTTAAATCCAAGAGATATTTTGGGTATGATGAAGAGAGTATAATTATTTTTTTTACCTTCAAATTTGATTTTTTAGGCCGTTTAGCGATTGGAGTTAGGGATGCATGTGGACGGTTTGGCTTTTTATTTTTATTACTTTTCTCAATTTCAAAGAGCATGGGTTGCCCTGTCTCTCTCTCTCTAAAAAAAATCAAATTTCGAACGAAATACTGAAATTCAGTCTTGTTGATAGAGATTTAAACCATTAAAATTTAATAGTCGTTGTCGTGTCATATTTACCACATGACCATCACAATCACTTGTTACTAAATCTCCCCTTATATTTATTGATAACATGCACACATGACTCATAGTAGTCTCCACTGGATCTAAAATCCAAGAGATATTTTGGTTATGATGAAGGGAGTATAATTATTTTGTTTACCTTCCAATTTAATTTTTTAGGCCGTTTAGCGATTGGTGTTATGGACTAGTTGCGTCTGTTTTACTTTTTATTCTTATTACTATTCTCGATTTCAAAGAGCATGGGTTGCCCTCTCTCTCTCTCTCTCTAAAAAGAGTGAAATTTCGACCAAAATTCTGAAATTCAGTCGTGTCGAGAGTGATTTAAACTATTAAAATTTAATAGTCGATGTCGTGTCATATTCACCACGTGACCCTCACAATCACTCGTTAGTAAGTATCTCCTTAAATTTATTCGTAACATGCCCACACGACTCATTGTAGTCTCCACCGGATCTAAAATACAAGAGATATTTGGGGTACGATGAAGAGAGTATAATTATTTTGGTTACCGTCCAAATTGATTTTTTAGGCCGTTTAGCGATTGGTGTTAGGGAGGAGTTGCGTCTGTTTGACTTTTTATGCTTATTACTTTTCTCAATTTCAAAGAGCATGGGTTGCCTTCTCTCTCTCTCTCTCTCTAAAAATAATGAAATTTTGACCAAAATTCTGAAATTCAATCGTGTTGAGAGTGATTTAAGCTATTAGAATTTAATAGTCGATGTCGTGTCATATCACCACATGACCCTCACAATCACTCGTTAGTAAGTCTCTCCTTAAATTTATTGATAAGTTGCCCACACGACTCATTGTAGTGTCCACCGGATCTAAAATACAAGAGATATTTGGGGTATGATGAAGAGAGTATAATTATTTTGGTTACCTTTAAATTTGATTTTTAGGCCGTTTAGCAATTGGTGTTAGGGAGCAGTTGCGTCTATTTGACTTTTTATTCTTATTATTTATTTCAATTTCAAAAAGCATGGGTGGCCCCCTCTCTCTCTCTAAAAAAAATGAAATTTCGACCGAAATTCTAAAATTCAGTCTTATTGATAGTGATTTAAACCATTAAAATTTAATAGTCGATGTCGTGTCATATTCACCACATGACCATCACAATCCCTTGTTAGTAAGTTTCTCCTTATATTTATTGATAACATGCGCCCATGACTCGTAGTGGTCTCCACCAAATCTAAAATCCAAGAGATATTTTGGGTATGATGAAGAGAGAATAATTATTTTGTTTACCTTCAAATTTGATTTTTTAGGCCATTTAGCGATCGGAGTTAGGGATGAATGGGGTCGTTTTGACTTTTTATTTTTATTACTTTTCTCAATTTCAAGGACCACGGGTTGCCCTCTCTCTCTCTCTCTTTCAAAAAAAAAAAATTTCGACCGAAATTCTGAAATTCAGTCTTGTTGATAGAGATTTAAACCATTAAAATTTACTTGTCGTTGTCGTGTCATATTCGCCACATGACCATCACAATCACTCGTTACTAAGTCTCCCCTTATATTTATTGATAACATGACACATGACTCATAGTAGTCTCCACCGGATCTAAAATCCAAGAGATATTTTGGGTATGATGAAGAGAGTAATTATTTTGTTTACCTACCAATTTCATTTTTTAGGCCGTTTAGCAATTGGTGTTATGGAGTATTTGCGTCTGTTTGACTTTTTATTCTAATTACTTTTCTCAATTTCAAAGAGCATGGGTTGCCCTCTCTCTCTCTCTAAAAATAATAAAATTTCGACGAAAATTCTAAAATTCAGTTGTGTTGAGGGTGATTTAAACTATTAAAATTTAATAGTCGATGCCGTGTCATATTCACCACATGACCCTCACAATCACTCGTTAGTAAGTCTCTCTTTAAATTTATTGATAACATGCACACATGGCTTATAGTAGTCTCCACCGGATCTAAAATCCAAGAGATATTTTGGGTATAATGAAGAGAGTATAATTATTTTGTTTACCTTCCAATTTGATTTTTTAGGCCGTTTAACGATTGGTGTTACGGAGGAGTTGCGTCTGTTTGACTTTTTATTCTTATTACTTTTCTCAGTTTCAAAGAGCATGGGTTGCCCTCTCTTTCTCTCTAAAAATAATGAAATTTCGACCAAAATTCTGAAATTCAGTCGTGTTGAGAGTGATTTAAACTATTAAAATTTAATATTCGATGTCGTGTCATATTCACCACATGACCCTCACAATCACTCGTTAGTAAGTCTCTCCTTAAATTTATTGATAACATGCCCACACGACTCATTGTAGTCTCCACCAGATCTAAAATACACGAGATATTTGGGGTATGATGAAGAGAGTATAATTATTTTGGTTACCTTCAAATTTAATTTTTTAGGCCGTTTAGCGATTGGTGTTAGAGAGTAGTTGTGTCTGTTTGACTTTTTATTCTTATTACTTTTCGCAATTTCAAAGAGCATGGGTTGCCATCTCTCTCTCTCTCTCAAAAAATGAAATTTCGACCGAAATTCTGAAATTCAATCTTATTGATAGTAATTTAAAACATTAAAATTTAATAGTCAATGTCGTGTCATATTCACCACAGGACCATCACAATCCCTTGTTACTAAGTCTCTCCTTGTATTTACTGATAACATGCGCCCATGACTCATAGTAGTCTCCACCGGATCTAAAATCCAAGAGATATTTTGGGGATGATGAAGAGAGAATAATTATTTTGTTTACCTTCAAATTTGATTTTTTAGGCCGTTTAGCGGTTGGACTTAGGGATGAGTGTGGTTGGTTTGACTTTTTATTTTTATTTCTTTTCTCAATTTCAAAGAGCATAGGTTGCCCTCTCTCTCAAAAAAAAAATTTAAATTTTGACTGAAATTCTGAAATTCAGTCTTTGCTGATAGAGATTTAAACCATTAAAATTTAATAGTCGTTGTCGTGTCATATTCACCACATGACCTTCACAATCACTCGTTACTAAGTCTCCCCTTATATTTATTGATAACATGCACACATGACTCATAGTAGTCTCCACCGGATCTAAAATCCAAGAGATATTTTGGGTATGATGAAAAGAGTATAATTATTTTGTTTACCTTCAAATTTGATTTTTTAGGCCGTTTAGCAATTGGTGATACGGAGTAGTTGCGTCTGTTTGACTTTTTATTCGTATTACATTTCTCAATTTCAAAGAGCATTGGTTGCCCTCTCTCTCTCTCTCTCTCTCTCTCTCTCTCTCTCTTAAAATAATGAAATTTTGACGAAAATTTTGAAATTCAGTCGTGTTGAGAGTGATTTAAACTATTAAAATTTAATACTCGATGTCGTGTCATATTCACCACATGACCCTCACAATCACTCGTTAGTAAGTCTCTCCTTAAATTTATTGATAACATGCACACACGACTCATTGTAGTCTCCACCGGATCTAAAATACAAGAGATATTTGGGGTATGATGAATAGAGTATAATTATTTTGGTTACCTTTAAATTTGATTTTTTAGGCCGTTTAGTGATTGGTGTTAGGGAGGAGTTGCGTCTGTTTGACTTTTTTTTCTTTTACTTTTCTCAATTTCAAAAAACATGGGTTGCCCTCTCTCTCTCTCTCTCTAAAAAAATGAAATTTCGACCGAATTTCTGAAATTCAGTCTTGTTGATAGTGATTTAAACCATTAAAATTCAATAGTCGATGTCGTGTCATATTCACCCATGACCATCACAATCCCTTGTTAGTAAGTCGCTCCTTATATTTATTGATAACATGCGCCCATGACTCGTAGTAGTCTCCACCGGATCTAAAATCCAAGAGATATTTTGGGTATTATGAAGAGAGAACAATTATTTTGTTTACCTTCAAATTTGATTTTTTAGGTTGTTTAGCGGTTGGAGTTAGGGATGAGTGGGGTCGGTTTGACTTTTTATTTTTATTACTTTTCTCAATTTCAAATAGCATGGGTTGCCCTCTCTCTCTCTCTCAAAAAAATAAATTGCTACCGAAATTCTTAAATTCAGTCTTGTTGAAAGAGATTTAAACCATTAAAATTTAGTAGTCATTGTCGTGTCAAATTCACCACATGACCATCACAATCACTCGTTAGTAAGTCTCTCCTTATATTCATTGATAACTTGCGCCCACATGAGTAATAGTAGTGTCCACCCGATTTAAAATCCAAGAGATATTTTGGGTATGATATAGAAAGTTTAATTATTTTGTTTACCTTCAAATTTGATTTTTAAGGCCATTTAGCGATTGGAGTTAGGGATGAGTAGGGTCGGTTTGACTTTTTATTTTTATTACTTTTTTCAATTTCAATGAGCATCGGTTGCCCTCTCTCTCTATGAAAATCAAATTTCGACCAAAATTCTGAAATTCAGTCTTGTTGATAGAGATTTAAACCATTAAAATTTAATAGTCGTTGTCATGTCATATTCACTACATGACCATCACAATCACTCGTTAGTAAGTCTCTCCTTATATTTATTTATAACATGCACACATGAATCATAGTAGTCTCCACCGGATCTAAAATCCAAGTAATATTTTGGGTATGATGAAGAGAGTATAATTATTTTGTTTACTTTCCAATTTGATTTTTTAAGCTGTTTAGCGATTGGTGTTACGGAGGAGTTGCGTCTGTTTGACTTTTTATTCTTATTACTTTTCTCAATTTCAAAGAGCATGGGTTGCCCTCTCTCTCGAAAAAAAAATGAAATTTCAACCGAAAGTCTGAAATTCAGTCTTGTTAAAAGTGATTTAAACCATTAAAATTTAATAGTCGATATCGTGTCATATTCACCACATGACCCTCACAATCACTCGTTAGTGAGTCCCTCCTTATATTTATTGATAACATGCCCTCATGACTCATAGTAGTCTCCACCGGATCTAAAATCGCAGAGAAATTTTTGTTATGATGAAGGGAGTACAATTATTTTGTTTACCTTCCATTTTGATTTTTTAGGCCGTTTTGCGATTGGTGTTAGGTAGGAGTTGGGTCAGTTTGACTTTTTATTCTTATATCTCTTGGATTTTAGATCCGGTGGAGACTACTTCGAGTCATGTGGGCATGCTATCAATAACTGTAGGGAGAGACTTACTAACAAGTGATTGTGATGGTCATGTGACGAATATGACACAACATCGAATATTAAATTTTAATAGTTTAAATCTCTACCAACATGACTGAATTTTAAATTTTCGGTCGAAATTTCATTTTTTTAAGGAGAGAGAGAGAGAGAGGAGGGGGCAGCCCATGCTCTTAGAAATTGAGAAAAGTAGCCCACTTGACTCGTAGTAGTCTCCACCGGATCTAAAATCCAAGACTTACTTTGGGTATGATGAAGTAAGTATAATTATTTTGTTTACATTCCTATTTGATTTTTTAGGCCGTTTAGCAATTGGAGTGAGGGAGGAGTGGGGTCAGTTGACTTTTTTTTTATTAGTTTTCTCAATTTCAAAGAGCATGGGTTGCCCTCTCTCTCTCTCTCTCAAAAAAATAAAATTATGACTAAAATTCTGAAATTCGCTCTTATTGATAGAAATTTAAACCATTAAAATCTAATAGTCGATGTCGTGTCTTATTCACGACATGACCCTCCTAATCACTCGTTAGTAAGTCTTTCCTTATATTTATTGATAACATACCCACATGACTCATAGTAGTGTCCACCGGATCTAAAATTCAAGAGATATTTTGGGTGTGACGAAGAGAGTATAATTATTTTGTTTACCTTCCAATTTGATTTTTTAGGCGGTTTAGCGATTGGTGTTAGGGAGGAGTTGCGTCCATTTCACTTTTTATTCTTATTACTTTTCTCAATTTCCAAGAGCATGGGTTGCCCTCTCTCTCTCTCTCTCTCCCTAAAAAAATGAAATTTCGACCGAAATTCTTAAATTCAGTCGTGTTGATAGTGATTTAAACCATCAAAATTGAATAGTCGATGTCGTGTCATATTCACCACATGACCATCACAATCACTTGTTAGTATGTCTCTCCTTATATTTTTTGATAACATACCCACATGACTCCCAGTAATCTCCGCCGGATCTAAATTCCAAGAGATATTTTGGGTATGATGAAGAAAGTATAATTATTTTGTTTACCTTACAATTTATTTTTTTAGGCGGTTTAGCGATTGGTGTTAGGGAGGAGTGACATCCATTTGACTTTTTATTCTTATTACTTTTCTCAATTTCCAAGAGCATGGGTTGCCCTCTCTCTCTCTCTCTCCCCAAAAAAATGAAATTTCGACCGAAATTCTTAAATTCAGCATTGTTGATAGTGATTTAAACCATCAAAATTGAATAGTCGATGTCGTGTCATATTCACCACATGACCATCACAATCACTTGTTAGTATGTCTCTCCTTATATTTATTGATAACATACCCACATGACTCCCAGTAGTCTCCGCCGGATCAAAATTCCAAGAGATATTTTGGGTATGATGAAGAAAGTATAATTATTTTGTTTACCTTACAATTTATTTTTTTAGGCCGTTTAGCGATTGGGGTTCGGAGGAGTGGGGTTGGTTTGACTTTTATTCTTTTTACTTTTCTCAATTTCAAAGAACATGGGTTGCCCTCTCTCTCTCTCAAAAAATGAAATTTTGACCGAAATTCTAAAATTCGGTATTGTTGATAGAATTTTAAACAATTAAAATCTAATAGTCGTTGCTGTGTCATATTCACCACATGACCCTCACAATCACCCGTTAGTAAGTCCCTCCTCATATTTATTGATAACATGCCCGCATGACTCATAGTAGTCTCCACCGGATCTAAAATCCAAGAGAAATTTTGGGTATGATGAAGAGAGTATAATTATTTTGTTTACCTTCCATTTTGAGTTTTTAGGCCGTTTAGCTATTGGAGTTAGGGAAGAGTCGGGTCAGTTTGACTTTTGATTCTTATTACTTTTCTCAATTTCAAAGAGCATGGCTTGCCCTTTCTCTCTCTCTCAAATAAAATTAAATTTTGACCGAAATTCTAAAATTCGGTCGTATTGATAGAGATTTAAACCCTTAAAATCTAGTAGTCGATGTCGTGTTATATTCACCACCAGATCATCACAATCACTTGTTAGTAAGTCTCTCCTTATATTTATTGATAACATGCCCACTTGACTCATAGTAGTCTCCACCGGATCTAAAATCCCAGAGATATGTTGGGTATGATGAAGAGAGTAATTATTTTGTTTACCTTCAAATTTGATTTTTTAGGCCGTTTAGCGATTGGTGTTAGGGAGGAGTTGCGTCGGTTTGACTTTTTATTCTTATTACTTTTCTCAATTTCAAAGAGCATGGGTTGCCCTCTCTCTCACGCTCTAAAAAAAATAAAATTTCGACCAAAATTTTGAAATTTAATCTTGTTGATAGAGATTTAAACAATTAAATTCTAATAGTCGATGTAGTGTCATATTCGCCACATGAACCTCACAACCACTCGTTAGTAAGTCTCTCCTTATATTTATTGATAACATGCCCACATGACTCATATACGTCTCCACCGAATCTAAAATCCAAGAGATATTTTTGTTATGATGAAGTGAGTATAATTCTTCTGTTTACCTTCCATTTTGATTTTTTAGGCCATTTAGCGATTGGAGTTTGGGAAGAGTGGGGTCGGTTTGACTTGTTATTCTTATTACTTTTCTCAATTTCAAAAAGCATGGGTTGCCCTTTCTCTCTCAAAAAAATAAAATTTTGACCGAAATTCTAAAATTTGGTCCTATTGATAGAGATTTAAACAATTAAAATCTAACAGTCGATATCGTGTTATATTCACCACAAGACCATCACAATCTCTCGTTAGTAAGTCTCTCCTTATATTTATTGATAACATCCCCACATTACTCATATTAGTCTCCACCGGATCTAAAATCCAAGAGATATTTTCGGTATGATGATGAGAGTATAATTATTTTCTTTACCTTCCAATTTGATTTTTTAGGCCGTTTAGCGATTCATGTTAGGGAGGAGTTGCGTCAGTTTGACATTTTATGCTTATTACATTTCTCAATTCTGAAAGAGCATGGGTTGCCCTCTCTCTCTCTAAAAAATGAAATTTAGACCAAAATTCTGAAATTCAGTCTTGTTGATAGTGATTTGAACCATTAAAATTTAATAGTCGATGTCGTGTCATATTCACCACATGACCATCACAATCACTTGTTAGTAAGTCTCTCCTTATATTTGTTGATAACATGCCCACATGACTCATAGTAGTGTCCACCGGATCTAAAATCCAAGAGATATTTTGGGTATGATGAAGAGAGTATAATTATTTTGTTTACCTTCAAATTTGATTTTTTAGGCCGTTTAGCGATTGGAGTTAGGGATGAGTGGGGACGGTTTTGACTTTTTATCTTTATTACTTTTCTCAATTTCAAAGAGCATGGGTTGCCCTCTCTCTCTCTCTCTCTCAAAAAAAAAATCAAATTTCGATCGAAATTCTGAAATTCAGTCTTGTTGAAAGAGATTTAAACCATTAAAATTTAATAGTCGTTGTCGTGTCATATTCCCCACTTGACCATCACAATCACCCGTTAGTAAGTCTCCCCTTATATTTATTGATAACGTGCACACATGACTCATATTAGTCTCTACCGGATATAACTCTAAGAGATATTTGGGGTATGATGAAGAGAGTATAATTATTTTGTTACCATCCAATTTGATTTTTTAGGCCGTTTAGCGATTGGTGTTAAGGAGGAGTTGCGTCTGTTTGACTTTTTATTCTTATTATTTTTCTCAAATTCAAAGAGCATGGGTTGTCCTCTCTCTCTCTCTCTCTAAAAAAAAGAAATTTTGACCGAAATTCTGGAATTCAGTCGTGTTGAGTGTGATTTAAACCATTAAAATTTAATGGTCAATGTCGTATCATATTCACCACATGACCCTCGCAATCACTCGTTAGTAAGTCTCTCCTTAAATTTATTGATAACATGCCCACACGACCCATTGTAGTCTCCACCGGATCTAAAATACAAGAGATATTTGTGGTATGATGAAGAGAGTATAATTATTTTGTTTACCTTCCAATTTGATTTGTTAGGCCGTTTAGCGATTGGTGTTAGGGATGAGTTGCGTCTGTTTGACTTTTTATTCTTATTACTTTTCTCAATTTCAAAGAGCATGGGTTGCCCTCTCTCTCTCTCTAAAAAAGATAAAATTTCGACCGAAATTCTGAAATTCAGTCTTGTTGATAGTGATATAAACCATTAAAATTTAATAGTCGATGTCGTGTCATATTCACCACATGACCATTACAATCCCTTGTTAGTAAGTCTCTCCTTATATTTATTGATAACATGCCCCCATGGCTCGTAGTAGTCTCCATCGGATCTAAAATCCAAGAGATATTTTGGGTATTATGAAGAGAGTATAATTGTTTTGTTTACCTTCAAATTTGATTTCTTAGGCCGTTTAGCAGTTGAAGTTAGGGATGAGTGGGGCCGGTTTGACTTTTTATTTTTATTACTTTTCTCAATTTTAAAGTGCATGGGTTGCCCTCTCTCTCTCTCTCTCAAAAAAAAATTTGATGGAAATTCTGAAATTCAGACTTGTTGATAGACTTAAACCATTAAAATTTAATAATCGTTGTCGTGTCATATTCCCCACATGACCATCACAATCACTCGTTAGTAAGTCTCTCCTTATATTTATTGATAACATGCCCACCTAACTCATAGGAGTCTCCACCGGATCTAAAATCCAAGAGATATTTTGGGTATGATGAAGAGAGTATAATTATTTTGTTTACCTTCCTATTTGATTTTTTAGACCGTTTAGCGATTGGTGTTAGGGAGGAGTTGCGTCGGTTTGACTTTTTATTCTTATTATTTTTCTAAATTTTGAAAGAGCATGGGTTGCCCTCTCTCTCTCAAAAAAAAAAAAAAAATTCGACCGAAATTCTGAAATTCATTCTTGTTGATAGTGATTTAAACCATTAAAATTTAATAGTCGATGTCGTGTCATATTCACCACATGACTATCACAATCACTAGTTAGTAAGTCTCTCCTTATATTTATTGATAACATGCCCACATGACTCAGAGTAGTGTCCACCGGATCTAAATTCCAAGAGATATTTTGGGTATGATGAAGAGAGTATAAATATTTTGTTTACCTTCGAATTTGATTTTTTTGGCCATTTACCGATTGGAATTTTGGATGAGGGGGGTCGGTTTGACTTTTTATTTTTATTACTTTTCTCAATTTCAAAGAGCATCGGTTGCCCTCTCTCTCTCTCCCTTTCAAAAAATCAAATTTCGACCGAAATTCTGAAATTCAGTCTTGTTGATAGAGAATTAAAACCATGAAAATTTAATAGCCGTTGTCGTGTCATATTCACCACATGACCATCACAATCACTCGTTAGTAAGTCTCTCCTTATATTTATTGATAACCTGCACACATGACTCATAGTAGTCTCCACCGGATCTAAAATTCAAGAGATATTTTGGGTATGATGAACAGAGTATAATTATTTTGTTTACCTTCCAATTTGATTTTTTAAGCCGTTTAGCGATTGTTGTTAGGGAGGAGTTGCGTCTGTTTGACTTTTTATTCTTATTACTTTTCTCAGTTTCAAAGAGCTTGGGTTGCCCTCTCTCTCTCTCTCTCTAAAAAAATATGAAATTTCGACCGAAATTTTGAAATTCAGTCTTATTAAAAGTTATTTAAACTTTTAAATTTAATAGCCGATGTCGGGTCATATTCACCACATGACCCTCACAATAACTCATTAGTAAGTCCCACCATATATTTATTGATAACATGCCCGCATGGCTCATAGTAGTCTCTACCGATCTAAAATCCCAGAGATATTTTGGGTATGATGAAGGTAATATAATTATTTTGTTTACCTTCCATTTTGATTTTTTAGGCCGTTTAGCGATTGGAGTTAGGGAGGAGTTGGGTCAGTTTGACTTTTTATTCTTATATCTCTTGGATCTTAGATCCGGTGGAGACTAATACGAGTCATGTAGGCATGCTATCAATAACTGTAGGGAGAGACTTACTAATGACTGATTGTGATTGTCATGTGACGAATATGAAACGACATCGACTGTTAAATTTTAATACTTTAAATCTCTATCAACATGACTGAATTACAAATTTTCGGTGGAAATTTCATTTTTTTAAAGAGAGAGAGGGGGGGCAGCGCATGCTCTTAGAAATTGAGAAAAGTAGCCCACATGACTCGTAGTAGTCTCCACCGGATCTAAAATCCAAGAGATATTTTGGGTATGATGAAGTGAGTATATATTTGATTTTTTAGGCCGTTTAGCAATTGGAGTGAGGGAGGAGTGGGGTCGGTTTGACTTTTTATTCTTATTACTTTTTTCAATTTCAAAGAGCATGGGTTGACTTCTCTCTCTCTCTCTCTCTCAAAAAATGAAATTATGACAGAAATTCTGATATTCGATCTTTTTGATAGAAATTTAAACCATTAAAATCTAATAGTCGATGTCGTGTCATATTCACCACATGATCCTCCCAATCACTCGTTAGTAAGTCTCACCCTATTTTTATTGATAACATACCCACATGACTCATAGTAGTCTCCACCGGATCTAAAATCCAAGAGATATTTTGGGTGTGATGAAGAGAGTAAAATTATTTTGTTTACCTTCAAATTTGATTTTTTAGGGCGTTTAGCGATTGGTGTTAGGGAGGAGTTGCGTCACTTTGACTTTTTATTCTTTTTACTTTTCTCAATTTCCAAGAGCATGGGTCGCCCTCTCTCTCTCCCTAAAAAAATGAAATTTTGACCAAAATTCTTAAATTCAGTCTTGCTGATACTGATTTAAAGCATTAAAATTTGATAGTCGATGTCATGTCATATTCACCACATGACCATCACAATCACTTGTTAGTAAGTCTCTCCTTATACTTAATGATAACATACCCACATGACTCATAGTAGTCTCCGCCGGATCTAAAATCCGAGAGATATTTAGGGTATGGGGAAAAGAGTGTAATTATTTTGTTTACCTTCCAATTTATTTTTTTAGGCCGTTTAGCGATTGTAGTTAGGAGGAGTGGGGTCGGTTTTACTTTTATTCCTTTTACTTTTCTCAATTTCAAAGAGCATGGGTTGCCCTCTTTCTCTCAAAAAATGAAATTTTAACCGAAATTCTAAAATTCGGTCTTGTTGATAGAATTTTAAACCTTTAAAATCTACTAGTCGATGTCGTGTCATATTCACTACATGACCCTCACAATAACTCGTTAGTAAGTCCCTCCTTATATTTATTGATAACATGCCCACATGACTCATAGTAGTCTCCACCGGATCTAAAATCCAAGAGAAATTTTGGGTATGATGAAGAGAGTATAATTATTTTGTTTACCTTCCATTTGGAGTTTTTAGGACATTTCGCGATTGGAGTTAGGGAGGAGTTGGGTCGGTTTGGGATTTTATTCTTGTATCTCTTGGATTTTAGATCCGGTGGAGACTATTACGAGTCATGTAGGCATGCTTCCAATAACTGTAGGGAGAGAGTTACTAACGAGTGATTGTGATGGTTATGTGGCGAATATGACACGACATTGACTATTAAATTTTAATTTTTTAAATCTCTATCAACATGACTGAATTTCAAAATTTCAGTCGAAATTTTTTTTTTTTTAAGAGAGCGAGAGAGAGAGGAGGGGAGGCAACCCATACTCTTAGAATTGAAAAAAGTAGCCCACATGACTCGTAGCAGTCTCCACCGGATCTAAAATCCAAGATATATTTTAGGTATGATGAAGAGAGTATAATTATTTTGTTTACCTTCCAATTTGATTTTTTAGGCTGTTTAGCGATTTGAGTTAGGGATGAGTGGGGTCGGTTTGACTTTTTATTTTTATTATTTTCTAAATTTCAAAGAGCATGGGTTCCCCTCTTTCTCTCTCTAAAAAAAATGAAATTTCGACCGAAATTCTGAAATTCAGTCTTGTTGATAGAGATTTAAAATCATAAAATTTAATAGTCGTTTTCGTGTCATATTCACCACATTACCATCACAATCACTTGTTAGTAAGTCTCTCCTTATATTTATTGATAACATGCCCACATGACTCATAGTAGTCTCCACTAGATCTAAAATCCAAGAGATATTTTGGTTATGATGAAGAGAGTATAATTATTTTGTTTACCTTCCAATTTGATTTTTTAAGCCGATTAGCGAATAGTGTTAGAGAGGAGTTGTGTCGGTTGGACTTTTTATTCTTATTACTTGTCTCAATTTCAAAGAGCATGGGTTGCCCTCTCTCTCTCTCTCTAAAAAAATGAAATTTCGACAGAAATTCTAAAATTCTGTCTGTTTGATAGAGATTTAAACCACTAAAATTTTATAGTCGTTGTCGTATCATATTCACCACATGACCATCGCAATCAGTCGCTAGTAAGTCTCTCCTTATATTTATTGATAACATGCCCAGATGACTAATAGTAGTCTCCACCGGATCTAAAATACAGGAGATATTTTGGGTATGATGAAGGGAGTATAATTATATTGTTTTCCTTCAAATTTGTTTTTTTAGGTCGTCTAGCGATTGGAGCGTGAGATGAGTTGCGTCGGTTAGAGTTTTATTCTTGTTACTTTTCCCATTTTCTAAGAGCAAGGGTAGCCCTCTCTCTCTCTCAAAAAAAAAAAAATGAAATCTGGACCGAAATTCTGAAATTCAGTCTTGTCGATAGATATTTAAACCATTAAAATTTAATAGTCGATGTTGTGTCATATTCACCACATGACCATCACAATCACTTGTTAGTAAGTCCCTCCTTATATTTATTGATAAAGTGCCCACATAACTCATACTAGTCTCCACCGGATATAAAATCCAAGAGATATTTTGAGTATGATGAAGAGAGTATAATTATTTTGTTTACCTTCCAATATGAATTTTTAGGCCGTTTAGCGATTGGAGTTAGGGATGAGTGGGGTCGGTTTGACTTTTTATTCTTATTAGTTTTCTCAATTTCAAAGAACATGGGTTGCCCTCTCTTTCCCTCCCTCAAAAAATGAAATTCCAACCGAAATTCGGAAATTCGGTTTTGTTGATTCAGATTTAAACCATTAAAATTTAATAGTTGTTGTCGTGTAATATTCACCACATTACCATCACAATCACTCTTTAGTAAGGTCTCTCCTTATATTTATTGATTACTTGCCCACATGACTCATAGTAGTCTCCACCGGATCTAAAATCCAAGAGATATTTTGGGTACGATGAAAAGAGTATAATTATTTTGTTTACCATTCAATTTGATTTTTTAGGCCGTTTAGCGATTGGAGTTAGGAAGGAGTTGGGTCGGTTTGACTTTTTATTCCTATTACTTTTCTCAATTTCAAAGAGCATGGGTTGCCCTCTCTCTCCCTCTCTCAAAAAATAAAATTTGGACAGAAATTCAAAAATTCAGTCTTGTTGATAGAGATTTAAACAATTAAAATTTAATAGTCGATGTCGTGTCATATTCACCACATCACCATCACAATCACTTGTTAGTAAGTCTCTCCTTATATTTGTTGATAACATGCCCACATGAATCATAGTAGTCTCCACCGGATCTAAAATCAAAGAGATATTTTGGGTATGATGAAGAGAGTTTAATTATTTTGTTTACCTTCGAATTTGATTTTTTAGGCCGATTAGCAATTTGAGTTAGGAGTAGTGGGGTCGGTTTGACTTTTATTCTTTTCACTTTTCTCAATTTCAAAGGGCATGGGTTGCCCTCTCTCTCTCTCTCTCAAACAAATGAAATTTTGACCGAAATTCTGAAATTCGGTCATGTTGATAGAGCTTTATACCATTAAAATCTAATAGTCGATGTCGTATCTTATTCACCACATGACCCTCACAATCCCTCGTTAGTAAGTCTCTCCTTAAATTTATTGATAACATGCCCACATGACTCATAGTAATCTCGACCGAATCTAAAATACAAGAGATATTTTGGGTATGATGAAGAGAGTTTAATTATTTTGTTTACCTTCCAATTTGATTTTTTACGCCATTTAGCAATTCGAGTTAGGAGGAGTGGGGTCGGTTTGGCTTTTTATTCTTATTACTTTTCTCAATTTCAAAGAGCATGGGTTGCCCTCTCTCTCTCTCTCAAAAAAGGAAATTTCGACCGAAATTCTGAAATTCAGTCTTGTTGATAGAGATTTAAACCATTAAAATTTAATAGTCGTTGTCGTGTCATAATCACCACATGACCATCACAATCACTCGCTAGTAAGTCTCTCCTTATATTTATTGATAACATGCCCAGATGACTCATAGTAGTCTCCACCGGATCTAAAATACAAGAGATATTTCGGGTATGATTAAGAGAGTATAATTATTTTGTTTTCCTTCAAATTTGATTTTTTAGGTTGTCTGGCGATTGGAGTTACAGAGGAGTTGCGTCGGTTAGAGTTTTTATTCTTATTACTTTTCTCACTTTCTAAGAGCATGGCTAGCCCTCTCTCCCTCTCTCTCTCTCAAAAAAATGAAATTTCGATCGAAATTCTGAAATTCAGTCTTGTTGATAGAGATTTAAACCATTAAAATTTAATAGTCGATCTCGTGTAATATTCACCTGATGACAATCACAATCACTTGTTAGTAAGTCTCTCCTTATATTTATTTATAACATGCCCACATAACTCATACTAGTCTCCACCGGATCTCAAATCCAAGAGATATTTTGGGTATGATGAAGGGAGTATAGTTATTTTGTTTACCTTCCAATTTGAAATTTTAGGCCGTTGAACGATTGGAGTTAGGGATGACTGGGGTCGGTTTGACTTTTTATTCTTATTACTTTTCTCAATTTCAAAGAACATGGGTTGCCCACTCTCTCCTTCTCTCAAAAAATGAAATTTCAACCGAAATTCAGAAATTCTATCTTGTTGATTGGGATATAAAACATTAAAATTTAATAGTCGTTGTAGAGTTATATTCACCACATTACCATCACAATCACTCTTTAGTAAGTCTCCTTATATTTATTGATAACTTCCACACATGAGTTATAGTAGTCTCCACCGGATCTAAAATCCAAGAAATATTTTGGGTATGATGAAAGGAGTGTAATTATTTTGTTTACCTTCCAATTTTATTTTTTAGGCCGTTTAGTGATTGCAGTTAGGGAGGAGTTGGGCCGGTTTGACTTTCTATTCTTATTACTTTTCTCAATTTCAAAGAGCATGGGTTGCCCACTCTCTTTAAAAAAAAAAATTCGACCGAAATTCAAAAATTCAGTCTTCTTGGTTGAGATTTAAACCATTAAAATTTAATAGTCGATGTCGTGTCATATTCACCACATCACCATCATAATCACTTGCTAGTAAGTCTCTCCTTATATTTATTGATAACATACCCACATGACTGATAGTAGTCACCGGATCTAAAATCCAAGAGATATTTTGGGTATGATGAAGAGAGTATAATTATTTTTTTTACCAGCCAATACGATTTTTTAGGCCGTTTAGCGATTTGAGTTAGGAGGAGTGGAGTCGGTTTGACTTTTATTCTTTTCACTATTCTCAATTTGAAAAAGCATGGGCTGCCCTCACTCCCTCAAAAAAAAATGAAATTTTGATCGAAATTCTAAAATTCGGTCTTGTTGATAGAGATTTAAACCATTAAAATCTAACAGTAGATGTCGTGTCATATTCAGCACTTGACCCTCACAATCACTCGTTAGTAAGTCTCTCCTTAAATTTATTGATAACATGCCCACACAACTCATAGTAGTCTCCACCAAATCTAAAATACAAGAGATATTTATGGTATGATGAAGAGAGTATAATTATTTTGTTTTCCTTCTAATTTGATTTTTTAGACCGTTTAGCGATTGGAGTTAGGGAGGAGTTGCGTCGGTTTGAGTTTTTATTCTTATCATCTTTCTCACTTTCAAAGAGCATAGGTTGCCCTTTCCCTCTCTCTAAAAAAAATGAAATTTCGACCGAAATTCAGAAATTCAGTCTTGTTGATAGGGATTTAAACCATTAAAATTTAATAGTCGATGTCGTATCATATTCACCACATGCCCATCACAATCACTTGTTAGTAAGTCTCTCCTTATATTTATTGATAACATGCCCACATGACTCGTACTAGTCTCTACCGGATTTAAAATCCAAGATATATTTTGGGTATGATGAGGAGAGTATAGTTATTTTGTTTACGTTCCAATTTTATTTTTTAGGCCGTTTAGCGATTGGAGATAGGAAGGAGTGGGGTCGGTTTGACTTTTTATTCTTAATACTTTTCTCAATTTGAAAGAGCATGGTTGTACTCTCTCTCAAAAAAAAAAAATGGAATTTTGACCGAAATTTTGAAATTCGGTGTTGTTGATTGAGATTTAAACCATTAAAATTTAATAGTCCATGTCGTGTCATATTCACCACATGATCATCACAACCATTTGTTAGTAAGTCTCTCCTTATATTTATTGAGAACATGCCCAAATAACTCATACTAGTCTCCACCGGATCTAAAATTCAAGAGATATTTTGGGTATGATGAAGAGAGTATAATTATTTTGTTTACCATCCAATTTGATTTTTTACGGCGTTTAGCGATTTGAGGTAGGAGGAGTGGGGTCTGTTTGACTTTTATTCTTTTCACTTTTCTCAATTTCAAAGAGCATGGGTTGCCCTCTCTCTCTCTCTCTCTAAAAAAATGAAATTTTGAGCGAAATTCTGATATTTGGTCTTGTTGATAGAGATTTAAACCATTAAAATCTAACAGTCGATGTCATGTCATATTCACCACATGACCCTCACAATCACTCGTTAGTAAGTCTCTCCTTAAATTTATTGAAAACATGTCCACACGACTCATAGTAGTCTCCACCGGATCTAAAATACAAGAGATATTTTGGGTATGATGAAAAGAGTATAATTATTTTGTTTTCCTTCCAATTTGATTTTTTAGGCCGTTTAGCGATTGGAGTTAGAGAGGAGTTGCATCGGTTTGAGTTTTTATTCTTATTACTTTTCTCACTTTCTACAAACATGGATTGCCCCCTCTCTCTAAAAAAATGAAATTTCGAACCAAATTTCTGAAATTCAGTCTTGTTGATAGAGATTTAAACCATTAAAATTTAATAGTCGATGTCGTGTCATATTCTCCACATGACCATCACAATCACTTGTTAGTAAGTCTCTCCTTATATGTATTGATAACATGCCCACATGACTCGTACTAGTCTCCACCGGATATAAAATTCTAGAGATATTTTCGGTATGATGAAGAGATTATAGCTATTTTGTTTACCTTCCAATTTAATTTTTTAGGCCGTTTAGCGATTTGAATTAGGAAGGAGTGGGGTCGGTTTGACTTTTTATTCTTATTACTTTTCTCAATTTCAAATAGCATGGGTTGCCCTCTCTCTCAAAAAAAAATGAAATTTCGACCGAAATTCTGAAATTCAGTCTTGTTGATAGAGATTTAAACCATTAAAATTTAATAGTTGTTGTCGTGTCATATTCACCACATGACTATCGCAGTCACTCGTTAGTAAGTCTCTCTTTATATTTATTTATAACATGCCCACATGACTCATAGAAGTCTACACCGGATCTAAAATTCAAGAGATATTTTCGGTATGATGAAGAGAGTATAATTATTTTGTTTACCTTCTAATTTATTTTTTTAGGCCGTCCAGCGATTGGAGTTAGGGAGGAGTTGGGTCGGTTTGACTTTTTATTCTTATATCTCTTGGATTTTAGATCCGGTGGAGACTACTACGAGTCATGTGGGCATGCTATCAATAATTGTAGGGAGAGACTTACTAACGAGTGATTGTGTTGGTCATGTGGCGAATATGACACGACATCGACTATTAAATTTTAATAGTTCAAATCTCTATCAATAAGACTGAATTTCAGAATTTCGGTCGAAATTTCATTTTTTTTTTAGAGAGAGAGAGAGCGGGGGGGAACCCATGCTCTTAGAAATTGAGAAACGTAGCCCACATGACTCGTAGTAGTCTCCATCGGATCTAAAATCTTTGAGATATTTGGGGTATGATGAAGGGATTATAATTATTTTGTTTACCTTCAAATTTGATTTTTTGGGCCGCTTAGCGATTGGAGTTAGGGATGAGTGGGGTCGGTTTGACATTTTATTATTATTACTTTTCTCAATTTCAAAGAGCATGGGTTGCCCTCTCTCTCTCTCTCAAAAAAAATGAAATTTCGACCGAAATTCTGAAATTCAGTCTTGTTGATAGAGATTTAAACCATTAAAATTTAATAGTCGATGTCGTGTCATATTCACCACATGACCATCACAATCACTTGTTAGTAAGTCTCTCCTTATATTTATTGATAGCATGCCCACATGACTCGTACTAGTCTCCACCGGTTCTAAAATCTAAGAGCTATTTTGGATATGGTGAAGAGAGTATAGTTTTTTTTGTTTACCTTCCAATTTTATTTTTTAGGCCGTTTAGTGATTGAAGTTTGGGAGGTGTTGGGTCGGTTTGACTTTTTATTCTTATTACTTTTCTCAATTTCAAAGAGCATGGGTTGCCCTCTCTCTCTCAAAAAAAAAAAAATTTTCGACCGAAATTCTGAAATTCAGTCTTGTTGATAGAGATTTAAACCATTAAAATTTAATAGCCGATGTCGTGTCATATTCACCACATGACCATCAGAATCACTTGTTAGTAAGTCTCTCCTTATATTTATTGATAACATGCAGGGGCGATGCCACTTATAAGGAAAGGGGGACAATTGCCCCCCTTATTTTTTGGAAAAAATATATATATATACCTTTATTTTTTTATATTTTTTTATACTTACCCCTTTTTAAACAAATATGCCCCCCTTTCCAATCATCCCTAAGATAGAAAATAATTTTAAAATTTTAATGTTACCATTTCTATCTCCCTTCCTTGTGCAAAATTTACTATAATTTTTGCCCCCTTGTGCAAAATTTTAGATAGAAATTTTTTCCATCTTAATTTTAAATAGATAAAAAATTACTATAATTTTTGCCCCCCTTGTGCAAAATTTCTGGCATCGCCCCTGATAACATGCCCACATGACTCGTACTAATCTCCACCGGATCTAAAATTCAAGAGCTATTTTGGGTATGGTGAGGAGAGTATAGTTTTTTTGTTTACCTTCAAATTTTATTTTTTAGGCCGTTTAGCTATTGGAGTTTGGGAGGAGTTGGATCGGTTTGAATTTTTATTCTTATTACTTTTCTCAATGTCAAAGAGCATGGGTTGCCCTCTCTCTCAAAAAAAAAATATTTCGACCGAAATTTGAAAATTCAATCTTGATGATAGAGATTTAAACCATTAAAATTTAATAGTCGAGGTCGTGTCATATTCACCACATCACCATCACAATCACTTGTTAGTAAGTCTGTCGTTTTATTTATTGATATATATGCCCACATGACTCATAGTAGTCTCCACCGGATTTAAAATCCAAGAGATATTTTGGGTATGATGAAAAGAGTATAATTATTTTGTTTACCATCCAATTTGATTTTTTACGGCGTTTAGCGATTTGAGGTAGGAGAAGTGGGGTCGGTTTGACTTTTATTCTTTTCACTTTTCTCAATTTCAAAGAGCATGGGTTGCCCCCTCTCTCTCTCTCTAAAAAAATGAAATTTTGACCGAAATTCTAAAATTTGGTCTTGTTGATAGAGATTTAAACAATTAAAATCTAACAATCGATGTCGTGTCATATTCACCACATGACCCTTACAATCACTCGTTAGTAAGTCTCTCCTTAAATTTATTGAAAACATGCCCACACGACTAATAGTAGTCTCCACCGGATCTAAAATATAAGAGATATTTTGGGTATGATGAAGAGAGTATAATTATTTTGTTTTCCTTCCAATTTGATTTTTTAGGCCGTTTCGCGATTGGAGTTAGGGAGGAGTTAGGTCGGTTTGAGTCTTTATTCTTATTACTTTTCTCACTTTCTAAGAGCATGGGTTGCCCTCTCTCTCTAAAAAAAAATGAAATTTCGACCGAAATTCTGAAATTCAGTCTTGTTGATAGAGATTTAAACCATTAAAATTTAATAGTCGATGTCATGTCATATTCACCACTTGACCATCACAATCACTTGTTAGTAACTCTCTCCTTATATTTATTGATAACATGCCCACATGACTCGTACTAGTCTCCACCGGATATAAAATTCAAGAGATATTTTCGGTATGATGAAGAGAGTATAGTTATTTTGTTTACCTTCCAATTTTAGTTTTTAGACCGTTTAGCGATTGAAGTTAGGAAGGAGTGGGGTCGGTTTGACTTTTTATTGTTTTACTTTTCTCAATTTCAAAGAACATGGGTTGTCCTCTCTCTCTCTCTCAAAAAATGAAATTTTAACCGAAATTCTGAAATTCGGTCTTGTTGATAGAGATTTAAACCATTAAAATTTAATAGTCGATGTCGTGTTTTATTCACCACAGGACCCTCACAATCACTCGTTAGTAAGTCTCTCCTTATATTTATTGATAGCATGCCCACATGACTCATAGTAGTCTCCTCTGGATCTAAAATCCAAGAGAAATTTTGTGTATGATGAAGAGAATATAATTATTTTGTTTACCTTCCAATTTGTTTATTTAGGCCATCCAGCGATTGGAGTTAGGGAGGAGTTAGGGAGGATTTTAGATCCGGTGGAGATGACTACGAGTCATGTGGGCATGCTATCAATAATTGTAGGGAGAGACTTACTAATGAGTGATTGTGATGGTGATGTGGCGAATATGACACGACATCGACGTTTAAATTTTAATAGTTCAAATCTCTATCAACAAGACTGAATTTCAGAATTTCGGTCGAAATTTCATTTTTTTATTTTAGAGAGAGAGAGAGAGGAGGGGGAACCCATGCTCTTAGAAATTGAGAAACGTAGCCCACATGACTCGTAGTAGTCTCCACCGGATCTAAAATCTAAGAGATATTTGGGGTATGATGAAAAGAGTATAATTATTTTGTTTACCTTCAAATTTGATTTTTTAGGCCGTTTACCGATTGGAGTTTGGGATGAGTAGGGTCGGTTTGACTTTTTATTCTTATTACTTTTCTCAATTTCAAAGAGCATGGGTTGCCCTCTTTCTCAAAAAAAAAAAAAAAATTGACCGTAATTCTGAAATTCAGTCTTGTTGGTAGAGATTTAAACCATTAAAATTTAATAGTCGTTGTCGTGTCAAATTCACCACATGACCATCGTAGTCACTCTTTAGTAAGTCTCTCCTTATATTTATCGATAACATGCCCACATGACTCATAGAAGTCTACACCGGATCTAAAATCCAAGAGATATTTTCGGTACGATTAAGAGAGTATAATTATTTTGTTTACTTTCCAATTTGATTTTTTAGGCCGTTTAGCGATTGGAGTTGGGGAGGAGTTGCGTTAGTTTGACTTTTTATTCTTATTACTTTTCTCTATTTCAAAGAGCATGGGTTGCTCTCTCTTTCTCTCTAAAAAAAAAAATTTCGACTGAAATTCAGTCTTGTAGATAGAGATTTAAACCATTAAAATTTAATAGTCGTTATCGTGTCATATTCACCACATGACCATAGCAATCACTCGTTAGTAAGTCTCTCCTTATATTTATTGATGACATGCCCACATGACTCATAGTAGTCTCCACCGTATCTAAAATCCAAGAGATATTTTGGATATGATGAAGAGAGTATAATTATTTCGTTTGCCTTAAAATTTTATTTTTTAGGCCGTTTAGCGATTGCAGTTAGGGAGGATTTGTGTCGCTTTGACTTTTTATTCTTATTACTCTTCTCAATTTCAAAGAGCATGGGTTGCTCTCTCTCTCTCAAAAAATAAAATTTCTACCGAAATTCTAAAATTCTGTCTTGTTGATAGAGCTTTAAACCTTAAAATTTAGTAGTCGATGTCGTGTCAGATTCACCACATGACCATCACAATCACTTATTAGTAAGTCTTGCCTTATATTTGTTGATAACATGCCCACATGACTCATAGAAGTCTCCACCGGATCTAAAATCCAAGAGATATTTTGGGTATGATGAAGACAGTATAATTATTTTGTTCCCTTTCCAATTTGATTTTTTAGGCCGTTTTGCGATTGGAGTTAGGGAGGAGTTGCGTCGGTTTAACTTTTTATTATTATTACTTTTTTCAATTTCAAAGAGCATGGGTTGCTCTCTCTATGTCTCTCTCTCTCAAAAAAAAATTTTAATTTCGACCTAAATTTTGAAATTCAGTCTTGTAGATAGAGATTTAAACCATTAAAATTTAATAGGTGATGTCGTGTCATTTCACCACATGACCATCACAAACACTTGTTAGTAAGTCTCTCCTTATATTTATTGATAACATGCCCACATGACTCATTGTAGGCTCCACCGGATCTAAAATTCAAGAGGTATTTTGGGTATGATGAAGAGAGTATAGTTATTTATTTTACCTTCCAATTTGATTTTTTAAGCCGTTTAGCGATTGGAGTTTGGGAGGAGTGGGGTCAGTTTGACTTTTTATTCTTATTACTTTTCTCAATTTCAAAGAGCATGGGTTGCCCTCTCTCTCTTTCTCTCAAAAAATGAAATTTTGACCGAAATTCTAAAATTTGGTCATGTTGATAGAGATTTAAACCATTAAAATCTAATAGTCGATGTCATGTCAAATTCACCACATGACCCTCACAATCACTCGTTAGTAAGTCTCTCCTTATATTTATTGATAACATGCCCACATAACTCATAGTAGTCTCCACGGGATCTAAAATCCAGAAGATATTTTGGTATGATGAAGTGAGTATAATTATTTTGTTTGCTTTCCAATTTGATTTTTTAGGCCATTTAGCGATTGGAGTTAGGGAGGAGTTGGGTCGGTTTGACTTTTTATTGTTATATATCTCTTGGATTTCAGATCCGGTGGTAACTACTACGTGTCATGTGGGCATGCTATCAATAAATGTAGGGAGAGACTTACTAACGAGTGATTGTGATGGTCATGTGGCGAATATTACACGACATCGACTATTAAATTTTTGTAGTTTAAATCTCTATCAACATGACTGAATTTCAAAATTTCGATAGAAATTTCATTTTTTTTAGAGAGAGAGAGAGAGGGGGGCCAACCCATGCTCTTAGAAATTGAGAAAAGTAGCCCGCCTGACTCATAGTAGTCTCCACCGGATCTAAAATCCCAGAAATATTTTGGGTATGATGAAGAGAGTATGATTATTTTGTTTACCTTCAAATTTGATTTTTTAGGCCGTTTAGCGATCGGAGTTAGGGTTGAGTAGGGTCGGTTTGGCTTTTTATTCTTATTACTTTTCTAAATTTCAAAGAACATCGGTTGCCCTCCCTCTCCCTCTCCCAAAAAATGAAATTTCAACCGAAATTCGAAAATTCAGTCTTGTTAATTGAGATTTAAACTATTAAAATTTAATAGTCGTTGTCGTGTTATATTCACCACATGACCATCACAATCACTCTTTAGTAAGTCTCTCCTTATATTTATTGATAACTTGCCCACATGACTCATAGTAGTCTCCACCGGATCTAAAATCCAAGAGATATTTTGGGTATGATGAAGAGAGTATAATTATTTTGTTTACCTTCCAATTTGTTTTTTTAGGCTGTTTAACAATTGGAGTTAGGGAGGAGTTGGGTCGGTTTGACTTTTTATTTTTATTACTTTTCTCAATTTCAAAGAGCATTGGTTGCCCTCTCTCTCTCTCTCTCTCTCTCAAGAAATAAAATTTCGAACGAAATTCAGTCTTGTTGATAGAGATTTAAACCATTAAAATTTAATAGTCAATGTCGTGTCATATTCACCACATCACCATCACAATCACTTGTTAGTAAGTCTCTCCTTATATTTATTGATAACATACACACATGACTCATAGTGGTCTCCACCGGATCTAAAATCTTAGTGATATTTTGGGTATGATGAAGAGAGTATAATTATTTTGTTTACCTTCCAATTTGATTTTTTAGGCCGTTTAGCGATTGGAGTTAGGGAGGAGTAGGGTCGGTTTGACTTTTTATTCTTATTACTTTTCTCAATTTCAAAGAGCATGGGTTGCCCTATCTCTCTCTCTCTCTCTCTCTCTCTCTCCTTTTCTGTCTTTCACCCATCAACTTTCTTTTTCTCAGTTTCCATTTTATTCCTCTCATGAAAAGAACACCCCACCAAATGTCTATGCCGTGCCATATACTCCAAATGACTATCTCAATCACTCATTACTAGGTCTCTCCTTACTTTCAGACTGAGTTTAGTTGCACAATAGCCGAGGAGGCTTAGAGATTTTGCTTGGCATTTGGGTGTCATGTCAGCAAAATTCTTTGATTTTTGTTGCCAATATAGCATTGAACTCCTTAGAGACTCCCTAGCATGTCCCCTGAGTAATTATTGCATGTAAGTTGGTATGACATTCTTGTGCATTGTAACAATAGCCGGGGAGGCTTAGGGATTTTGCTTGGCATTTGGGTGTCATGTCAGCAAAATTCTTTGATTTTTGTTGCCAATATAGCATTGAACTCCTTGGAGACTCCCTAGCATGTCCCCTGAGTAATTATTGCATGTAAGTTGGCATTGACATTCTTGTGCTTTGTATTATCTTTGTTCCTTCAGGACCACCTCGGTTCTGTTTTTACATATATATATATATATATATATATATATATATATATATATATATATATATTCTGTTGCCCTTTTCAAAAAAAACATACAAGAATTTTGTTTGTAGATGTGGCTCTTGGCTACATGTTAGTGGTATAACTGTCAGTGTATTTTCAAAGTAAAAGTGTTTTGAATGATCATTTGTGTGGATATACTCAATGGATATGTCCCCAATTGATCATTTGTGTGGATATACATAATGGATATGTCCCCTTTGTTAGAATGATCTCTTAGAAAATGATGCCTTACCTATATGTGCTTGGTTCTTAAATGTTGAATTGGATTCTTTGCCAAGTTAATGGCACTTGTGTTATCACAATGGATGAGAGCATTACTAAATTCAAGATTGTAATCCATGACAGTGTTCTTCATCAATAGGATTTGTGCACAACAAGCTCCAGCCGCAATGTATTCGGCTTCGGTGGTAGATAGGGCGACGGGGTTTTGTTTCTTGCTAAACCAAGACACAAGAGATCTTCCTAAGAATTGACATGTGCCACTTGTGCTTTTTCTATCTATCCTACATTTGGCAAAGTCGACAATCGAGTACCCTACTAAGTTCAATTCTGTAAGCCCAAGGGTTCCCAAGGGTTAATCATTCACCTTACCTTCTTGTTTTGATGCTAACAAACTAAATTGATTCGCATTTATGGACTAATGTGTTGCTTTGAGGTGTTGTGTTGTATGCAGGATTTTTATATCATAATCGCCATTACACAACTCTTCACAACACATGATTTGTGGATCAAGGATCAAAGGAACCAAGAGCTTGCACCTACATTGGAGTCATCCTCATTTGAAGATGCTCAAGTAAAGAAGCTCATCATGAAGATTCCACAAGTTCCTAGCAAGTGTCAAGAAGGATCTTGGAGTTGAACATGCCATGGTGACACCTCATGTACCTCAACATGCATTGAAGATTGGAGGACAAGTCACAAGAGCCAAGACAAGGACAAGATGTTTACCCAAGCTGAAGAAGTCCAAGAAAGTGCAAAGGAGCCAAGACAATCCAAGAAGACTCAAGGTTCTTATTTTTAGAATGTATTTAGAGTCCTCTTAATTTTATGTTTAAATGCACTTTCAAAATGTTTTCAAATGGTTTTTATACTTAACATTTTACATCTTTGAAAACCATCAACACACCCAAAAATGTGTTTGAAAACCTTGGACTTAAGCCCAAAGACTATAGCCCAAAAGCCCCTTGATTTTAAAGTTAAAAATAGAATTTCACTCAGTGCCAGGTCGACTGCGGAATGGAACCTGAAAATCCAGGCCATCTCGAATTTTATCGGGCCGGTCAACCGGGCGACCGCGGATGCGCTTCTGTTTCTACAGAAGCAATCCAATTTGGTCTAGGGCGGGCGACCGTCATGGGTCGGTCGACCGGGATAGGTTTTATGAGCCAAATTTTTGGGCAAACAGTTAGCCCTCGCCGAGCGACCGCCATTTGGCCGGTCGACCGCGACGTTAAGAAATTTGAAAATAGAATAGGGCGCCCGATAGGGGAGGGCGACCGCCGCGGTCGTGCAAACTAGCCATTGGGGCATTTTCTGCTTGACTTTTTCAAGCCATTTATTTACAGTTTTACCCCAAACGGTCATATTTTCAAATACACTATATATACATGATTAAAACCTATCTCTACAAGCTTTTGAACATTAGGGAAAGATCAAATCCCATTTCTCTTTGAGCTTCAACACTTTATTTCAAAAGCTAAAAACCTCTTTGATCTTCCATTTCTACATGTTATCAAGAGACACTCCATAGGACTTTTCTTTTGCTATTTTTTTGGAGTGATTGTGAACTTACAATGTTGTAATCCGCCTATTAAGAGGCATTGCGTGTTTTTCATTATTTTTGTTCTTCATTGAGGGTCTTCTCTTCGGCCCGAAAAGAATTGTGAAGAAGAGGGTCTTCTCTTCGGCCCATGAACAAAGATGAAGACGGCATATGAGGATTTGTCCCCTCGCCAAAGGCTTCGTGCAGATGGGCTTCGCTTTGGCCCTTGAGAATGGAAAAGCTTATTGTAAGAGCTTCAAAATTAGTCTTGAAATCTCACCATAGTGGAGTACCCAAGGAGCCAAACTTATAAGAGTGGACTAGGTCAAGTTGTGACCGAACCACTATAAATCTTGGTGTTCTCATTGTGGTGTGCCTTGTCTCCTCTATCTCTTTCCTTCTCTCTCTTGCACATGTGGTGATTGGTAATCTCTAACCTTACTTATGCTTATCTTTTAATTGAACAAGGGTTAGTAAATGTGCATGATTAGAATATCTAAACCTTAGCTTCTATTGATAAATCTTTTTGAACAAGGGTTAGATTAATTAGTGCTTAATTAGAAGATTAATTTTTAATCTTTCATTAATTAAGCCTAAAATTTCTAATTAGCCAATTCACCCCCCCTTGGATGTCACACCTGTATTTCAAATTCATTAGATCTTCCATACCACAAACCTAGAGAAGGAGTTCCTTTAAGATACTTGAATATCCTCTTAACCGTACTCAAATGCGACTCTTTTAGAGCCGATTGGAATCTAGAACAAATACACACACTAAACATTATATCCGGCCTACTAGCGGTCAAATATAATAGGCTACCTATCATCCCCCTAAACTTCTTTTCATCAACCGTTTTCTAATTTCATCATTTTCTAATTTGGTGGATGTGCTCATTGGTGTAGGCTTGACTTGAGAGCTATCCATTCCAAAAAAATTTAGGAGTTCCCTAGTGTATTTCTCTTGATTGATGAAAATTCTATTTTTACATTGTTTGATTTGAAGTCATAGGAAATAGGTAAGCTCTCCCATCATAGTCATTTCAAACTCTTTTTGCATAGAGTGAGCAAATTCTTCACACATCGTATCATTAGTAGCTCCAAGTATGGTATCATCCACATAAATTTGAACAATAACCATTTCTTTTCCTTTTCTTTTAATGAACAAGGTTTTGTCAACCTTGCCCATTTGAAAGCCACTCTCTAATAGGAAGGAGCTAAGCCTTTCATACCAAGCTCTAGGAGCTTGCTTTAGACCATATAGGGCTTTATCCAACCTAAATACATGATTAGGGTATTTGGAATCTTCAAAATCGGGAGGTTGTTCAACATAAACTTCCTTCATGATATACCCATTAAGGAATACGCTCTTCACATCCATTTGATATAATTTGAAGTTCTTATGGCATGCAAATGCAAGAAGCATCCTTATGGCTTCCAATCTAGCAAACGGAGCAAATGTCTCATCATAATCGATGCCTTCCTCTTCGTTCTAACCTTGGGCTACTAATCTAGCCTTGTTTCTTTAAACATCTCCATGCTCATCAAGTTTGTTTCTAAACACCCATTTGGTTCCAATAACCGGGTGATCACTAGGCCTAGGAACTAATCTCTATACTTTGTTTCTTTCAAATTGGTTTAGTTCTTCTTGCATAGCAATCATCCAAAATTCATCATTTTCGACTTCTTTTATGGACTTGGGTTTTATTTTGGAAATAAATGCCATGTTAGCACAAACATTCCTATAGTGAGATCTTGTCTTGACTCATTGTGACATTTCACCTATGATTTGTGTAGAATGATGACTAGACATGATTCTACTATGTTTAGGAGAACCTTCTACTTCAACTTCTATTTGTTCACCTTCTAGATCAAATTTTTTTAAAGGTTGAACTAGGATATCTACTCGACTACGAGGCTCTAAAGATTGGCATCATCATCATCTTCATCAATGACTTTAGGAAGTTCAAGTGACTAATCAAATTTAACATGCACGGATTCTTCAACAATTTGAGTTCTTTTGTTATACACCCTATAAGCCTTACTATGAGTTGAATATCCTAAGAAAATACTTCATCGGATTTTGAATCAAACTTGTGCAAAGTATCTTTCATGTTTAAAATAAAATATATACATAAAAAAAACTTTGAAATAGCTAACTTTAGGGGGTGTTCCACTCCATAATTCATATGATGTTTTGTTAAGGTGAGGTCTAATGAGCACTCTATTTAGAATATAGCAAGCTGTGTGAACAACTTCCTCCCAAAAATTTCTTGGAACATTGTTCTCATTTAACAATGTTCTAGCCATTTCAATAAGTGGTCTATTTTTCCTTTCAACTACCCCATTTTGTTGGGGAGTTCTTGGAGCCGAGAAATTGTGTTTGATTCCATTTTCATTACAAAAGGTATCAAACTCAATGTTCTCAAACTCGGTTTCATGATCACTTCTTATCTCATTTTTAAAAAACCTCTGTTCATTTTGAATTCTTTTACACAAGTTGATAAACTTTTTGAAGGTTTCATCTTTACTAGTTAAAAATAACACCCA
Organism: Tasmannia lanceolata; assembly: GCF_043159265.1. Classification (NCBI taxonomy): domain Eukaryota; kingdom Viridiplantae; phylum Streptophyta; class Magnoliopsida; order Canellales; family Winteraceae; genus Tasmannia; species Tasmannia lanceolata. Next base: position 29,936,369 of record NW_027518695.1, on the reverse strand, counting down.
AGTAAATCTAGAATAATCATCAACAATTACTTACACATATCTACTTCTACCTCTACTACGAGTCTTCATGAGACCAAATAGGTCCATGTGAAGAAGTTGTAGTGGACAAGATGTAGATATCACACTTATAGGTTTGAAAGAGTCTTTAGTTTGTTTTCCATGAATGCAAGCACTACAAACTTAACATACTTGAGCTTAGGTAGCTCTCTCACTAGGTTCTTAGATGACAATCTTGAGATCAAATCCATATGAGCATGACCAAGTCTTCTATGCCATGACCAAGGGTTATCTTCCATGGTGGAGAGACATTGGATGTTTTGATTGTCAAGGTCCTCTAAAGCCAATGAGTACATGTTACTATCTCTATACGCAATAAATTCTACCTCATTGTTCTTAGAATTCAAAATCTTCCATCTATCTTTTTCAAAAAGAACTTTGTGACCAAGATCACATAGTCGACTAATGCTTATCAAATTAAAGGGGAGACCATCAACAAGCAAAACATATTCAACTTTAATATCTTTAATTTTAATGGTACCTTCACCGATGATTTTGCTTCTTGTATCGTCCCCAAAGGTGATATTTCCTTGGTGGCTCATGGTGACGAAGGCGAACTTGGTTACGTCTCCCGTCATATGCCTTGAGCAACCACTATCTAAAAATCATTTGTCCTTTGAGGGATTCCCTTTCAAGCATACCTACAAGAATCAAAACTCATGTTGAAGCTTTAGGTACCCACCTTTTCTTGAGTCCTTTAAGGTTAGATACATCATAAAGTTCATCTTTTCTAATCCAAACAAAGTTAGATGCTTTTGATTTCTTAACATTACATGTAAATCTTAAGTGTCCAACTCTACCACAATAGTGACAAGTAGGAACAAATGAGCTAGAACTAGAATGCATGTGAGAAAAATATTTTACAAACTTATTCTTGAATGAGGCATCTCCTTTGGAAAAGGGTTGGTATCCAAGAGCAACTTTTTCTAAAGAGACAAGCTTGTTTTCAAGAATTTCATCCAGCTTGTTCTTTCCACATGAGAATTTTCTAAATGATAGATCTAGTTCCTTGCATTTCAAAATAAGTTTTTTATTTTTCTCTTTCAAGCTCTTGTTTTCAAGAATTAATTTTTCAACTTCTTCATTCAAAGCCTTGTTTTCTAAAATCAATTTTTCAGTTGTGTTGGTTTGTAAATCAAATTCATTTTCCAAGAATCCAAAATCTCTACTTATATCATGCAAGGACTTTTTCATTGTTTTGTTTTTGGAAAGTTGCAAATCTAAGTTTTCATGAAGTTTTTCACATGCAATCAACAATTCTTCATTAGAAAATTCATGAGAAATATCATCAAGATCATTTACCTCGAAAATGGAGATGTCATTTGTCACATCGGCAAGTCTCATGAAGCAAAGGTCATCTTCATCTTTTCCATTTGATTCATTTCAGGATGAAGCACTCTCTTCATCCCAAGCTGCTGTACACAAAGCCTTGTTGTCATTTCTTCTATTCTTTTTGTTTTTGTCATTGTTGTTGTTGAGTGGGCAATTTGGCCTTATGTGACCAACCTTCGTGCAATTGTAGCATCTCATCTCCTCTTTGCTTGAAGGTCTATTTCTTCCTTGGTTAGAGTTGCCTCCTTTCTTGTACTTAAAGAAACTTCTTGAATCTCTCGGTGAAGAGAGCAAGATCATCATCTTGTATGTCTTCTTCACTCTCTTCATTACTTTCAACTCTTACTTTAAAAGCTATTCCTTTCTTTTTAGTATATTTTTTTTATTTGTTTAAAATTTCTCTTCCTTTTAAAACCATTTCAAAAGTTATCAAGGAACCTATCAAGTCCTCTAAGCCCATTTTTATACATCTTTTGCCTCTTCAATGGCGGTGCCTTTAGGATCCCAATCTTTAGGTAGTGACCTAAGTATTTTAGTAACTAATTCCTTGTTGGATATTTGTTTACCTAATGATTTCAAACCATTGGTTATGTTTGTGAACCTAGTGTGCATTTCAACAATGGTTTCGTTAGGGTCCATCATGAAGAGTTCATATACCATAAAGAGAAGATTAATCTTTGACTCATTAACTTGATTTGTCCTTTCATGAGCTACTTCTAGCATATCCCAAATCTCATACAAATCGACCTGGCAAACAGGCGGTCGGGCCGGGTTTCACCCAACCCGTATGGGTACGGGCCGGGTCATAAATGACCCAGAATTTTATGGGTCACAATTTGGTGAGCCCGGACCCCACCCGTAGGGGCCAGGTGGACCCGCGGGTCACCCAGTTTTTTCCTTTTTGGTTGTTTCATTGAAATAGGATGATCCAAAGTGTCCATGTGATGGGCCATAATGTAAATATGTTTCGCCCAAAACATCATTTCCATAGGATGATCCTAGCCCTCTGATCTATGGAGGAATTGCATATTATTATTTATGGAAACCTCTATAGATCAGAGGGCTAGGATCATCCTATGGAAATGATTTTTGGGGCACAACCTATTTAAGCTGTGTTCCATCACATGGACAGTTTAGATCATCCTATGATGTGGTCCGTACAATACTTTCTGAAAAATTCAGGACTATAAGGGCTTTCACGATATAAAGTCTAAATCATTTGGGTTTTTACGGGCATGGTTTTACATTTTGGCCGAAATCCAAATTTCGCAAAATACCAAATTTCAGCGGAAATTTCGAAATTTCGAGAATTTTGGCCGAAATTTCGAGAAAATGCATTTAAAAAAAAAAGATTCCGGAATTTCCGGAATTTCTCGGAATGAATTAAATAATCTTTTTTTTTATTTATACCAAATTTCGGATTTCGGTGGGGTCCGAAATCGGTATCGAAACCGAAATTTAAAACCTTGTTTACGGGCACCCACGGCTCCACCGGCCCAGTCCAGTTTTGACGTGCCCCATACAGGCCCGGTCAAATTTCAAACGGGTCACTAGTTAGTGACCCGGACCACGTAAATTACGGGCGGGCCGGGTGGTCTGGCTGGCCCGGGTGACGTTTTGCCAGGTCTAACTGTGTGTGTGAGAGAGAGAGAGACTCAATTTTTTGGAAAGTATTTTCCGAGAAAAAAAATCCCCCAAATTTATTTTGAAAGACAGTGACCAAACCCGCCCTATAACCCTCTTTTCACTCTTCTCTCGATCCCACTCCCTGTCTTGTATCCGGAGACCCACATCACAAAAGCAGGTAATGGGATTTTTGTTCCCTTTTGGGGTTTATTTCATGTTTTTTTTTTCCTATTGATTGCATTAGGATATGTCACTACTTCTAAGAGATTCATGGCAATGCATCTTGTTTTATAGATTATCTCTTTCTTTTTTGTTTCATTCTGTTAATGGTGGAAGCCTCTGTTTGATGGGTTTTTATGCTTTATATTTGAAGGTTTTATATAGTGAAAATTTGTGGGTACATGTTCATGAGGGGATCATTTTGGGATTATCGTTTCTCTCTTTCTTGTATTATTTTATGATCAAAATGCTTAGCATTTTGTCACTTGGCTTAGAATAAGAAAATGTGAACTTCAACAAGGAAAATAGGTTCCAAACGGTTTTGGATTAGGTTATCTTTGGACCTCTTGGAAAATTTGTAGGCACAAACTATTTTTCTGAATCCATTATTCTAAGCTATTCATTTGATTTTGGCCCTCACAACCATTAACTGAGAGAAGTCTTCCCTTTTAACTTGATAAATATTTATAGCACTAGAGTTGAATGTTGTCCCTTGAAAGTTATCAATGTTCATAATAACGTAAGCTATTCATTTGGAAGCATGTTCAGAAATTCTTTTAACCTTTTTCTGCGAGCGGGGATGTTCTGTCTTTAGTATTAATAAATTAAGGTAGACGGCAGGTGGTGATTGGAATTAATGATTTCAAGGGAAGAGACTAGAGTTCTTTGGTTTGAGCAGAAGTTTGGTAATGTCTTAGACCTTTAGCGACCAATGTTGACAATATGATCTTGATTTCCACTTGGTATTTGTGGACCTGATCTACGTTAATGATGGAAAAGACAGACATCATACAATTACCTAGCAATGTCATCAGGTTAGTCTCATTGGAATAATGTATTGAAATTTACGGACCTTCATTATTTTCCTTTCTGCCCTCAAGAGTGTGCTGATGAATGCATACGTGGATGTTGGAAACAGGGCCAAATGCCTCCTTGGCTAGTAAATCTTGGATCTTGAGAATGACCTATCCTCACTGAACATATATTCTATTATTCTGCCATTTTCCTTCACCATGTAGCTTATTGATGCAGTGTTCTTAGCAGGAATATGGTGGGAAAGGAGTGGAAGTAAAGTTTCTGTCCAATGTGTTAGCTAAGGAGGGCCAAGGGGCTTGAACTTAGTCCACTGGGCTCTCAATTTCTGAACTTGAACATTTGGCTATCTCCTCTTGCAAATGTTCTATAAAACCTAATCACTCAAATAGTTTAGAGGAGCTCATCTATGCATGGAATGACAAAATTCAACAAGTGGAAATCAATCCGATTGACTCGGATAGTGAGAATCATCTTAATACACTCAATTCATGAAACTATTGGTAAGAAGTTCAGTTCAAAATGCTAGTACCTGAAAACCTTTTTATACAGATAGCTCAAAATGAACTAACAAGTTGATCCAGTAAGTTGTAGTGTTACTAGTGTATATCTTCAGTAAAGAGATTCCACTCAGAACTCCAAAATTCACATGTGCCTGTTAAGAATTTAATTCAGCTGACATGTTTAATCATAGCACACTGTCCAGAATTTTGTCCTTATAGGTTTGATCCTAGAATTACAATAGTAGTCAAACACGAATGGAATGCAACAACTCTTTAATGAGAAATCACAAGCATTGAATGGTATTACACGGACATTAAGGCACTGCGTTATTCAGTCATGGGCTTCTTTCCTTTTTATTTGTTTTGATTGGATTACAACTGAAACTTGTGATCATCAAACTTCAAATCCTCCGAAAATGCCAAAATGCAAGGGGCTGAAGACATGGAAAATGCTCTTGACTTGCATCAATAGTTCAAAACACTTGAAATGATGTCTAAACTCATAAAAACCGAAGGATTTAAAACTTTCTGTAGTTAGTTAAGGCTCCAAGATGTAGACAGATCAAAAACTCCTTGCCGAGCACTCATAACAGCAACGTGCAGTGAATTTGGATTGAAATTTTTCACCAAGAAGACATGAACCACAAGTAATTTTTACAAGCACAGTAACAATGGAAGAATTTGCTACTTTTCTTGATCTTTGAAGGAACTTCCAACATCAATACGATCTGAACGTCGAGACTTCCAGATCTGATACGATTGATCTTGAACCTTGCAAACAAGGTGATGATGAACAACCAAGAGAGAAAAAAGATTGAAAAATCCAAGCTCAATTCCTTCTTTTGCTCAAATTTTGCAACATAAATTCCTCTAAAAAGGAGAAGTCCCTCCCAAACAAAAATTTCAATTCTTTCTCTAATTTTTTTACAATTCAAAGACTAAAACTAAAATGAGATGCAAAATTGGCTTTTATAACCAATTACATTGATGAAATGACTTAATTGCCCTTACCTAGTGAAAATGCTTAAAATGGACATGAAAAATATCAAAATGACTAAACTACCCCCTACATGGCTAATGCACATGTAAGAAGAGAAAAATTCTACACTAAAGAGCTGTGAAGGACGACGTAGCTTTGCTAAAGGGGATGCTCCTGCTATCACTTAACCCACAAACTATTTATCTTGTCATGATAAAGCATGTGTACAACACAATCGGATTATTGATATGGCTTTTAAACTCCATGTTACTTCCTATACAATCATGGAACCCAATTTTGAAGCAAAAACCTTATCCAATCTAGTCCTTTGTGTCACTACTATTTTGAGGAATACAATAAAGGACACCAAATATTCAAGTACAATCTATGATTTGTGGACATGGACACGAGTGTTGTGTGTCGACACGAGTGTCGTGTGTCGACACGGGCACGGAGTGTTGGACACGGCAAACTCGAAACTGAGACACTTTTAAATTAAAAACTATATATAATCATGATTTGTGGATTCGGATTTATGTGTTGTGTTTCGACATCGATACGAGTTGTGTGACGTGGCAGCATCTAAAAATCTAGAAATAGTGACACGTACATACATAACATTACTGATTACAATATTCATTTAACAAACTGATAAATATTAGAATTAATTAACTATAATCTAAATTAAGCATGAGACAAGCAAAAGTAACGTATTCATCAATTTAATCTAGTTCTCCGTCTACAATATATAGCGAGAAATGGAGACCAATATGATACAATGAATATAGTATCAGGACAAGTTTTTGTTTAGGGAAGGGGATATAACAGCACATATTAGTTAAAGAAGAGTTTATAATAAAAGAAGAGTTAATAATAAAAGAGTTAAAGACATTTTTCGATAATAAAACAAGCCGTCCATTTGATGGGCAACAACATAAATATGCTGTCCCCCCAAAATCATTTCCATAGGATGATTGCAACCCTCCAATCTATAGAGGTTTCCATAATATGCCGTTTCTATTTAGATCAGAGGGCTAGGATCAGCCTATGGAAATGATTTTTAGGGGCGCAACCTATTTACGTTGTGGCCCATCAAATGGACGGTTTGGATCATCCTATGGTGTGGGCCGTATAGTTCATTTCGAAAAGAATGGGTGGGGGCTTAATGTTGTGTACGACCCACACCATAGGATGATCCAAACCATCCATTTAATGGGCCACAAAGTAAATAGGTTGCGCCCTAGTTGGTGATGTTATTGTTATTTGAACTAGAACTTATGAAGTAATATTAGATTTGGTGATGTTATTGTTATTTGATTGTTCTCCAATTAAATTGTTTCAATTCTTTAACAAAATATTTAATTTTTAATTTTTATGAATATATAATAAAATATAAAAATATAATACATTCAACGTACCCCCAATGTACCTGTATCCTATTTTTTTTTTTAAAATCACATATCCACGTACCCATATCATGTTATACCCGCACCTCGTACCCGTATCCGTGCTTCATAGCTCGTCAACAATGGGCCCATTTTTCCTTGTCTTTTGAGAACAAACCATCCTCTTTGATGGGGACTATAGTAGACCTCATATTTTAGTTTTAAGTGTCATTTAGGTCCTTTAAGTTATAATAGGGGTTCCATTGTCTTTTCCCAACATATCACTTAATTTCTTTTAAGTTTTATGCGTTTAAAATGGGGCCCACAAGTATATTACGGAAATATTAAGTGATCAGAGTAATTAAATCTTTTGTAATTAATCAATTAAGTTTTAAGTAACCCCAAGGGCCCAACCTTAAAACTTAAAGAAGTCTATTAGTCTATTACTGGTAGCCATTCAAAAAAAAAATAGTCTATTGGTGGGAGATGTCCATGTAGGTAATTCTAGTTAAGTTGGGAATTTTAATTTGTTTTGATTGGTATTTGGGTTCTATTAGATTTAGTAGATTAAGTCCTGGAGTTCAAGTTTTATTTGTCTACAAATGTAAGGTCCACTTTTGACTTTTGAGAACACATTACATACTAGAGAAAGAAGTTTTTTTTTTCTCCCAAGCTTGGTTGAATCATAGCCCCGAAGAAAACCCTCAAGGGTACTGTCTTTATTCCTTTCTAAGCTTTTTCTTTAATTTCTGACGTTAATCCTATTTACTTTTAGTTATTGATCTCTCTACATATTATCCTTTGATCCCTACACCCCTTAGTCTCACAAAAATCCTTACCTATACATTCTCGACATATGTTTGCACCTTCCCTTCATACGTCTGCTCCCTTCTACACGTACCTTAAACCTTGTAGAAATATTTTTCCGATCTAATCACATATTTTAGGATCCTAAACCGTAATTTTCACTCATCCTTTTCACTCCTAACATCCATTCCATAGATTCATCCTACATCAACTTGGTACCAATCAACTCAGTACCAGAGTTGCATGTATAAAAATAAAAAAAATAAAAAAACCACTGGTACATGTATAATGATCTTTTTGTACCCTACCTGGAACACTCTTTTGTCTTATTTATAGAAGTTAGTAACTATTACATGAAATGGAAGGCACCACACCAATAATGTACCAAAAGCACAAATTTGTCTTAGTTTGGATTGTCGGAATAAGAAATTTGAATCAACATGCTATTCTGATTCCCCTGTAATGGAATAGGAAAAATTAAAATTAAAATTAATTCAAAAAACTCCAGTAAAATTTCATACCAATCGAGGCATAATCAGAATACAACCTCTTGGGGCAGGAAAAGATTCTCGCAATTTCCCCTTTTAATTTCCTGTCGTTGTCAATTTTCCACCTTATTCTGTTCAATTTTTTGATGGAGTAAAAAGAGGTAGGGGCAGACTGAAAACAACTTGGGTAGAAACAGTGAGGAAAGACTTGATGGCTAGGAACATAACAGAGAACTTGACCTTGGATAGGAGAGAATGGAAGAAAATGATCCATGTAGACGAACCCAACTAGTGTCAGGATTAGACTTAGTTAATTTAGCCGGGTAGATTCTTTTACCTTCTTCATGAAAATTTTCTAAAGGATTCATTACCTGATCCCTACTAGTTTGGGACAAAGGCTTAGTTGAGCTGAGTTGAGTATTCTTCTGTTCATTTTTTTTAATCAAAAGTCATAATCAGGCAAAATCGAAGCAAGATACTGATTCCAGCACCTGATTTCGTCAATCCTAACGTGCAGAAAATCCGAAAATCTCATCTTAATACCTAGAAGAATAACAATAGCAAGTAATATGAATGCATCTAACTATTAGCAATTACCAATAAGTCTTGGATATTTGTTCTATGGCTAAGATTTTAGTCCTTGCTTATGAGAAATAAAATCATTTAATTGCAATCGATGTGGCTTGTCTTTGCCGAGTGATTTGACTTCCTCTCCCTCTCTCCCTTCTCTCTTTCATGTTGGACACAAGTTTCTAAAATCCATGGATGTTGCGCTCCCAAGTGATTGCATGGGCTTTCTGCAACAATTCCATTGTTTAAAATCATTGAATTTTGGATTCCCAAGTCATTGGGCCTCCAAGATATTTTTTGAACTTTTCTACACTACTAACTTCTCTTTGTTTAAAATGACTGGCTGTTGGATTCTTAAGTGATTGTTTGGGCTTTATTAACATGTTTCCAAAGACTTCAAAAATAGCCTACACAAACCTTATAAATATGTGGTTTACTACATCAGCTTATGGGCGTACCAGAAAAACTACTATGTTTCTTGTTTTTGTTAATTGTTTGAACTTGTAAGTAACATCTCTACAAAATATCTACTGTTACTGTCTGCTCTGCTGCTTCGTTTATGGTACATTTTTTCTTGTAATCCTAACATTTTCTCTTTTTACATTTATGCAAATTTCTGATGGCTGAATTTTGTTGGCTGGATTTCAGCAGTAAAGACTAGAAATGAGTTCCTTCCCTAAAAGACAGGTAGATCTAGTTTCAAAATTAGATTTGATCAGTAATCTACCGCGGGATGTCATAGACACAATCCTCGTGCATTTGCCAATCAAGGATGTTGTGAGGACGAGCATCTTATCAAGGAAATGGAGGTATAAATGGGTTAGAATTTCACAGATTGTATTCAATGAGCGATATAACCCACCCAATTTCCCACTTTCGAAGAAGGCGCTCTATCACCTTAAGCGTGTGAACATTATCGATCAAGTTCTTTTGCACCATAGGGGCCCAATTCACATGTTCGAATGCTCTTATTACCTTCCTGCTTGTTGTCCTGACATCAACCGCTGGATACTTTTCTTATCAGGACATCAGATCAAAGAATTCATCCTTGAATTCCCCCTACTGATTGTGATACTACCGATTGTGATACTACTGAATTTTGTGATAAACATCATTATAGGCTGCCTTTATGTCTGTTCTCTTGTCACGAAATGTATCATTTGAGGCTAAAATTGACCATTTGGGACATACCACGCAATTTTGAAGGCTTCTGTCATCTCAAGGTTCTTGATCTTGAAAATGTTCACCAATCAGGAACCTGAATTTCTGATTTCCAGGTCTCCGCTTCTTGAGAGTTTGACATTGATTACTAGCGAAGATCATCCTAGTTATCTTAAAATCAATGCTCCGAATCTCCAATACTTAGAACTCGAAGGTTCATTCGAAGTTCTTTCTTTTGAAAATACCCCAGTTCTTGCAACTGCAAGTATTTATACAGACCGAGTCCCTACAAATCTACAGCGAGGCGAGACTTGCATTTTTACCAGCGTTCTCGATGGTCTACATAATGTTGAGGAGCTTGAAGTGAACAGTCCTTTCCTAATGGTAAATAGTATTCAGATCGTAATTTGGAATTCAATTAGAAGCTTAAATACTAATTTACTTTTTCTGCTCTGGATCCTAGGTTGTGGCTTCTGGTGATGTACCTAACAGGGTTTCTAACACATTTAATCATCTGAAGAAGCTATCTTTGCCCATAGATTTTATAGATCCAGAGGATATATTGGCTGCTCTTAGCTTGTTTAGAAGCTCGCTTAATCTACAAAATCTCAAGATCTGGGTTAGTTACTCTGAACATAACATTTGTTTTATTAGATAGTAGTCTAAAGTACTCTAACTGCATTTCTATCTATAGTCCTGTACAATAGGAGATGCTAGTGGCACTGAACCTGTCGCAACTATTGGAATGCACAAACACACATGGATTGCACATTGAATCATCTCCAAACCGTGAAGATCAGTTCGATTTCGGGTGTAAAACCTGAATTGGAATTCATAGAAATGCTGCTTATGAATTCACCGGTGCTCGAGAGACTAACTATAAAGTTTCGGAAGGCTACAAGCATGGAAAGTAAAGTCATGATTATGAAAGAGTTTCTGGAAGATATATGCATTCCTAGATCATGCCCTTGCAAAACATAGTTATTGTTTAATCTTATTCATTAGAGTAAATGTAATTTGTGTTGGGTTTATGAATTTCCAAGGATTTATGAAAATGTATGTTGGATCTTCAGCTATGGATTTCCTATGATTTGATCTTTAAAGGGATGTTGGGGATGATTTTGATGGAAAACATGTATTAGAAAATTAAAAGGCAACTCAAAATATCCTCACAAATCATAGGTCTACTATGTAAAGCTTTTTGGAATGGTAACAGCTAAGGTGTCTTTTTTTAATATTATTTGCATGTAATCTTACTAAATGGTTTGGAATCTAATGGGACTCTTTGAATGCCATTAGAATCTGTTCTTAGTTGCAAATAAAATCAATTTAATCTAATCTTATTTTGTAAATAGACTCTTTTGAAATTATGGCTAATATGTCTTTTTGAGTACCGTATAAAATTATTTGCATGTAATCTTGTATGCAATTAAAATCTCTTCTTCTTATTTGCAATTTTCATCTTAGGAAAGTATTAACTACCGAATGCTATTTCCGGGAACAATACATAATTTATACCTACATAATAAAAAAATAATATATACCTACATATAAATGGAAGGCTTAGGCTTCAGGTTAATTAAAATCTTATAAATATAAAATTTAGGTGTTTATTTCCTTATAGCTAATCATTATCTCATGCACGGAAATGTTTTTATAGCTATTAGTGGCTGTTACTCACCTTTCTCCTGATGGAAAAAATGTCCCTTGGGTCAGATGGTTCACCCTCAAGTACATCCGTGGCAGAAATGTCTGGAATTTCCCGATGCCCTCAAGCCCCTCTTGGGGTGCCAGAAACACATAAAAGCTAGAACCTTAGCCATGCCAAATGTCTGTTATATTGTAAACTCTCACTCCCAACTCAATTTCTGGACAGATCCATGGCACCCAAATGGTCCTAACTCAACCCAAACGTCCCTTCAGACATTCCTCAATTACATTCCCCCAACAGCAACTATCGAGCGAACAGTTGATGAAGGTTGGTGGGACCAAATTCTGAACCAGCCGCACCTCTTGGACCTCAAAAAGATTCTGGAAGGATCAGTGACTCTCAGACCACAAAAATAATTTGGAAACCTGAAGTAAACGGGAAATTCTCACTTCGAAGTGCTTGGAACACGATCAGAGAACAAAATCAGAAGGTCCTTTGGAACTCAACCATATGGTTTCCAGGCCATGTTCCAAAATTCAGTCACACAGTATGGATGGCCATTCAAAACAAGCTAAGCACAAAAGATAACCTTCACTTCCTGGGGCTGTGCAGAGATCAAATTTGCCCTCTTTGCAACACCTATCAGGAAACCGTAAACCACCTCTTTTTTAATCGCAGTTACAGTGCATGGATTTGGAGATCAATATTATGGCGTATCTCGGACTGTAAGAAGCAGAAAAGAACCCTCAGTGAGGAAGAGGTATGGATCATAGGAAAATTCAAATCTAAAGGCCAGCACTATACTCTGATCCGTGTCTTGTTCACAGCAGCAATTCACTTCATATGGCTTGAGAGAAATGATCGAGTTCATGAAGGAAAGAAAAACCACAAGCAGGTTACAATGAAAATGATCTTCAGAGCTGCCAAAGAAAAAACCCACTCCTTGAAACTTGATGACCACCCAACTGAGGAGACCTCTAAAATTTCCCGCCATTGGAACCTTGCTCTGTTCCTTAAAAATTCAAACCCAAAGACATGCTCTTGGTCTCCACACACCCCCCCCCCCCCCCCCCCCCCCCCCCCGGAGCTCCCCTTTCCTTAAGCTTAATTCAGATGCTTCCTTAGCAAATGAGGAGGGAGGCATTGGAGGAATTCTAAGGAAGTGGGATGGCATCACTCTTGGGCTGTTCTCACTCCACCACTCTGCTGCCTCTATCCACGACCTTGAAATCGAAGCAATTTTAAAAGGTATCTGCCTGCCTGTTCAACTCAGATGTTCTCACCTTTGGATAGAATCCGACTCTCAAGTTGCTGTCAAAGTAGTTCAAAAGGAAACTCCCTGCCCTTGGAGGATGATTATAACCCTTGAAAAGATCGACAGATTGTTAGCTACTTTCTGATCCTGGAACATCTCGCACATTTGGAGGGAAGGAAACAGAGCATCTACTTCCTCTCCAAATCAAGCTGCCCCATAAAAGGTTTCCCAATCAATGTCGATTCTATTCCGCAAGATTTAGGCACCATTTTGTATGTAGACTCCTCGGGAGCTGTCTATATTCGCTTTTAATCTCTTGTCTCTCGTTTGTTCTCCTGTAATCTCTCCTTTTTTTTCGTCAATATGGGGGTCTGCCTAACCCCAAATTACTGAGAAAAAAAAAAGTAACCCGTGAAATGGCTTCCTGGAAAATTGCCTTGCAAATCCGTTATTTCAATTATGTTCTGCTCCATTTTACCTCAAAATTTCTGCACGAGTTTGTCATGTTATAATTAACTTCAAAATCATGGGAAATGATATTTAACTACGGGGGGGGGGGGGGGGGATATCATCGCCCAAAATCATTTCCACATATGATTATGAAATAGAAAGTGATATTGCCACAATGCCACCCCCTTATCCAGCATTTCCACCCTGTGCTTTCGTTTATTTCTTATTTTTAGGCAATGTCAAAAGGCCCTTCAGTGTTTGTTCTGTAAAAGTTTCTTACAGATTGTAGGACACTTATATGAAGAACTCTACGAAGAAATCAAGATTCAAATCTTTGGATTGTCCAAAACTGTTGTGGATTTCTGTTTTTATTTTAAGAACGGAAGTTAATGAAGCTCGGGCCCTCTAACATTTCATAGAGCTGAAATGTAGTGGACTAATCTAAACGTTTAGGAGTTGAGCTGCTCGGAACTACTTATAAACTTGCACCGGGAGCTAGTGCTCGCTATCTAAGAACATTGGAAATGTTTGATGCTTCTTGAGGAGGTCAATCACGAACACTAGAGATATGGGAGCGATTCTGGTCAGTGAAGGCTAAGATGGAAGGAATCTTGGTACTTCATCAAAGGAAGATTGGGACCCCTCTCTTTGTTCGAATCCCTTATGTAATAGGGCAGTTTGGACCCACAGGACTGAAATTCTAAAAAGAAGGAATATCAGGCTTTTCCTATTACAGCCCATGTTCTTGCTTGGTATCAATCCTTCACTTTGATAAGGCCTGGTCCTAGCCTTGACAAACCTGTTCCCCCTCTTTCATGGCCCAAGGAGGTGCAAGGTCTTCAATATAGCTCGTGGTCCTAGTCATGGAGAGCATGAGCGGGTGAGCTCTACCTTAGGTGGGGGTGCGAACTGCTCCCCGGTCCCATGGTACCATTTGTTGCCGTTAGTGCTTCTTTAACTCCTATAGGTGGCCTACCAGTTGTTCCTCTATCACGATTTCAATTTTGTATGGTAAGGATTTCTAAGAACTATCCTTTTGAGGTGAAGATTGCTCACGTATGTGCGCGCGTGTGATTATGTGCTCTGGTGTGAGGAAATTGAAAAATGTGATAAAAACTAAAAGTTGTTTTTTATACTTAGAAGTAATGGAAAAAGAGAAGGAAAGGGTAGAAATGCGAGAAAAGGGACGAATCACCACTTGTGTCCTAGTAAACTAGTGGGTAAGAAGTCAAACTGTAAGAGTAGTGTGGTAGTATAGTTTCTCGTTGGAGCAGAGGTGAACTCCAAAGTATGGTTGTTAAGGATCGGTCAATACAATAGTGTCCTAGTAGTCTCCTTGTAGAGTAGAGGAAGAAGAAGACAGAGAAGACAGACATAAAATCCATTAGGGCCCGTTTGGATACCTCATGCATTTGTATTTTGATTTGGATTTGAGTTTTGGATACCAACTACATCAATCATCTTCATGATCATGTTTTAAGAGAGGGACGGAGGGATGTCTCGTTGCTGCCGGAGCAACGTCGAGGAGCAGCGACGGTGAAGGAAGTTGGCACAAATATTGATTTCCAAATAATGTCTCGCAGAACAGATTTCAAAATCGGAATGCTGATTTGAAAATCTAAAGGATCTGGATCCAGTTCAAAATATGAACTAAATTCAAATCTTAATCTTCTCGGTATCCAAACGTGGCCTTTCTCTACTACAAATTGCCTTTTTAGAGGTTTTTAGTAGTAAAATTAAAAGGGTGTCACCTCAGTAGACAAGAGAGGTGACTAAGTAGTCTCTTTTGCGCATTGATTGTCCGAGTTAAAAGGGTTTGGAAAAATTGAAAATAAACCGGGTATCCCAGGTTTCACCGCCTCTTGTAGATGGTTGCCCGTGGAGGTTTCGATCAAAGCATAAGGCCATCGTGAAGATGATAAGATGTGGCGAAAATAATCCGTGGGAATTGCTAGGGTCCATCGCAAAAGGCATTTCGCAGCTGGTCCGTCGCATGTTAGACCAGTCACACAGTGAATGAAGACAGCAGCTTTTGTCTTCATTAACTGTGTGGCTGGTCTGTTGTCTTCATTAACTGTGTGGCTGGTCTGACATGCGACAGACCACCTGAGAAATGCCTTTTGTGATGGACCCTAGCAAATCCCTTAATCCGGATATCAATCCGGATTATGAACTAATTCTCGAATCTCTATGGACTAAAGCATTATCTGAAGAGAAAGCCTCTCGAAATGCTATGATCTGTACTTCTTCGAATAAGCGTGATCTAAATGCTTATGTTTCACCCTCCTACTCCAGAGAGGATACAAGCTTTTCTTGATCTCAAATGGAAGGAGATGGGTGAACCACCAATCAGAGAGGCTGGAACAATATCTTTGGAGAGGAATGAAGAGAAAGGGGTACTTTAATTTCTGATGGTTCTCAAAGTTCAAACAAGATTGATGCAACCCATTCAATGGTAGATCAGACCCCATTGGAGAATGAGAGGCCGAATTGCGTGAAAAAATAAGACTCCTTACATCTGGTGGGAGTTGGAGTTAGCTCAGAGGGAAGCTCCCAATCCATCGAAGAGGAAGCTATGTCTGATATGGGCAAGGAATTGGTTATACTGTTCGGGGAAGATAGGCCTAGCACATGGAGGATGTTCCAGGACATTGAGGATCAAGATAAGGGGCATACTTCTGTCAAGAAACAAATGACGAGAGGTATGAGGGAACTGAAGGGGCTGCTTTAGGGCAGTATCAAGGGGTGAACGGAACAAAAAAATATATTTCTCAATGAGGATAGTTTTCTGGAATATTGTAACAATAGATTTAAAGCACAAGATCTGAGTGCAGTATAGGTTTCCCGGCAGCGGCAAGGGCATCGGTTAGCATCTTTGCCTTCTGTAGGTAGTCAGAGATTGACATGGATCCTTTCTTTTAGTTTGCAACTGCATGCGAAGTTGCAAAATCCGAGCACAAGAAGCAGAGGCGAACATGCGCTTGAGGGTCGTCCAGACAGCCATGGAACTATTAAGTCCGACGAGATGGGCTAAAGGGCTCTCTGTCAGTGATGAGATCAACCAACTAAGGATTAGTTGATCCTGGCTGTGCCACATCTGAAAATCTGGGTTAAGAACTAAAGGTTCCTCCGACGTGTTGCGGGGAAGATACGGGGGTGGGCACGGCATTTCTCCGGTGACATACCCGTACAGATCATGGCCACGTAATATGTGAATAAATTGTGACCTCCATAGTGGGTAGTTAGTGCGATCAAGTTTCATGGAAATAGCATGATGAACATTGGCAAGATTAGAAATAGAGGGAAGCGATGGAGTAGTGGTACTGGATGTAGTAGTGGGTGGGGTGTTAGTGGGAATTTCGAGAAGATAGAATTATGTAGAGTTGCTTCAAGGCGCGTAATCGCTTTCCTTAAGACAAATTTTGCCCCCACCAATTGTGTGCAAAGGGGATCCGCAAATTGCCTCTAAGGTACAATAAAGCCTTGTAGGAAGATCCTAAAAATGTTTGATGGCACTTTGCATAAGCGGAATCAACCCCAAAACGCCTTTTTAAGAACCTCAAGCCTTAGAGAAATCACTAAAATGTTTCTGCAGAAAACAGTCTTTAGCGTACTGTTTTATGAAAAACTTTACTTGAATAAACAAGAAAGTAGGAGATTGCTAGAGAGAAAGAAGAGTACAACAATAACTGTTTTTATGTATTTTTCTGTTTCTTGAAAAGACAGATTTATGCTCCTTTCATGGAGCATTTGATGTCTATTCATTAAGAGAAGCATCCCTTCAAGACATCTCTTGGATTGGTTTGAATAATAATTATTCGATCGCAACTCTTTGCGATTCAAAGGTTTTGGATCATTCACAAAGTGTCCCTTGAGTTTAAACATCATCCATGACTGTTGGAAAGCAAAATGACATGTAAAGGTTTGAAAATGGAAGTGTAAAAATATGTCAACTTTGCCGCAACGGATAGTTTTTTGAACAGTCACAGTCGACCGGGGCTACCACGGTCGCCCGCTAATAGGATTCTGGACATTTTATTTTTTATCGATCCAAAAAACCGCGGTCGATCGGGCATACATTTCTGGAAATCGTTTACATTTCCAATAACCAATCCGCGGTCGACTGGGGCTCTGTTTGAAAATTATTTTTCTATATATTAAAATATCTTATGAAAATTCATGTAATTTTCAAATATTATTTTGAAAATCTCTAACAATCCCCCACCATTTTCAAAATGAAAATAACTTTCTCATTAGGCTTGGAAACCTTATGCATAAAAAAGGTATCTCTCGATTTGAACCTTTACTTAGTGAAAATACATCAAAGTTAGTTAGAATTGCATGGTAGACGTATCTTTGAACTAGCTATTCTATTCGCCCAATCGGATACATCTTCACACATAAGATTTTGTCTTTATAGGCAGTTTCTAAAAGCCGACACATGTATTGGCCTTGTGTCTATATCTTGGTTTCATAAGCGCTCTATAGACTAGCCAAGTCTCATAGGAAGCGGCACCACTCCCACACTCACATAGGTAGACTTATTAAGAGTGTCCATGTAACTAAAACACTCCAACACCATGTTATAAGTCTGTTAAGAGCCTATTTGCTCATCCTTACCCTTGTAAACATTACAGGTACCAAGTACTTTACCTTGGGATGAAAATAATGTATATTACAGTGCTTGCAATCACTCCATATGATGTACTTGGACTTATTGAATTCAAAACTTGATGTTTATTCAAGTGTTGAGTCGAGGTTCCATCATTAGTGACTATTGGTTAATGGCTTTAACCCCATCCCTACTGATGTTTTACACATCAAATCTCTTGCAAGAGCTTTAGTAGAAGGATCAGCCAAATTTTGGCTTGATCTCACATAATCAATAGTTACAACCTCATTGGTTAGTAACTCTCTTATAGTACTATGTCTAAGTCCTATATGTCTGGACTTACCATTATAAACATGATTATATGCCCTTGATATTGTGGCCTGACTATCACAATGGACATAAATCGATCGCATTGGTTTAAGCCATAACGGAATTTCCAATAATGAATTCCTAAGTCATTCTGCATCTTTACAACATGCAACCAAGGCTATAAACTTTGCTTCCACAGTAGAAGTAGTTATACATGTTTGCTTTTTAAAGACCTAGGAGACATCTCCTCCCACCAAGAGTAAAAATCCACCAACTGGTCGAAGTATGATCTATACGCTCAGTTATACTACTGGCATCTGTGTATCCTTCTATCACTATAACATAAACAATATTCTATAGTCCTCTATAAGTATCTAAATACTCTATATATTGCATTTCAATGTGCAAAATCAGGACTACTGTAAACCTATTAAGTTTACCTACTGCAAATGCTATGTCTGGTCTAGTACATGTCATAGCATACATGAGACTACCAATAGCACTAGCATACTCTAGTTGGGAAATGATCCTATCATGATTAGGATATAGCCTCTCACTAGGATCAAGAGGTGAGCACTCAAAATGATTAAACCTTTTGAGCACATTTTCTATGTAATGTGATTGGGGTAGAATCAAACCATTGTTACTCTTTATGATTCTTATTCCTAAGATTACATCTGCTTCACCCATGTCTTTCATATCAAAATTGTGAGACAAAAATGATTTAGTACTTTGAATATATTCAATATCTGTACTAAATATTAACATGTCATCAACATATAAACATATTATAACACCTTTATTTCTTTCAAATTTACTATGAATACATTTATCTGACTCATGTATTCTATAGGCATTTGACACTAAAACTTTATCAAACCTTTCTTGCCACTGCTTAGGGGCTTGCTTAAGGCCATATAAAGACTTGATTAGTTTATAAACCTTATGCTCTTGTCCTGATAATATGAAACCTTCTGGTTGTTCCATGTATACTTCTTCATCTAATTCACCATTTAAGAATGTAGTTTTAACATCCATTTGGTGAATATGAAGTTTGTATATGGAAGAAAGAGCTATCAAGATTCTAATGGTAGTAACCCTAGCAATTGGTGCATAAGTGTCAAGTAGTCAATACCGGATTTTTGTGTAAACCCTTTGGCAACTAGTCTTCCCTTAAACTTCTCTATTGATCCATTCACTCGCATCTTCTTCTTGAAGATCCATTTACAACCTATTAGTTTTGACCCAGGTGGTAGGTCAACCAAAATCCAAGTCTTATTTACCTTAACCGAGTGGTGGTTGAGGGCGACTAGCTTAATGCGATTCATTGGTTGAAGCTCCCATTTTTATCCTACGAGATTTGCAGATATTTTTTATGAGATTAAAGACATAGTGGGCAGGGCATCTATTTACTTTCGCCATATTAGGAGGTCGGCTAATGGCGATGCTGATAGGTTGGTCAGGATTGGGGTTTGTTTAGAATCACTGCAACACTTTGACTTCCTTCCGCCGTGATATTATTTCTTCTTTTTATTGCCCTTTTATTCCTTGTATAGTATTGTTCTCTCTCTTCTGTATTGTGATATCGACCATCTTGGTCTCTTTAATGAAATCTTTTAACCATTCCAAAAAAAAAAAAATTATGAAAATGAAACCGAAATTTCTATGCTCTCTCCTTCTTTTTTTTGTTGATTTTTAGGAAATATGAAAAGAGATTTAATATGGTGTCCAGCCTGGCCTTGGATACAAAAGCAATTTCAAGGACAACCTTGGGTTCTTTCTAAGGCCCAAATATAATGGAGGTAACACAAAAAACATCCAAACTCGAGCATGTGTTACAGTCCAATATTTTTTCAAAAGTACTGCAATAGGATTCTCCAAACCCTCCATTTGACGGCCACAAGGTAAATAAGCTGTGCCCAAAAAAAATTTCCATAAGATGATCCCAACCCTCCAATCCGATCTGTTGAGGTTTTCATAATATGCCGTTCCTCTATAGATTAATGGGCTGGGATCATCCTATGGAAATAATTTTTTTAACACAGCATATATAGGTTGTGGCCCATCAAATGGACGGTTTGGATTATCCTATAGTGTGATCCATACAATACCTCTTGAGAAATGCTCAACCATAAGGGCTTACACCATATATGAACGTTTATACAGAGAAATTGTATAAACTTTTTTAAGGAAATGAGATGAAAAAAATAAATAAAAGCTTATATAATTTCTCTATAAAAAACGGTGACATTTAGAGAGAGAGAGAGAGAGGGACTATTTATTTCGAAAATATGTGACCTAATCCGCCCTCTAACCCTCTTTTCCCTTTTCTCTCTATTCCCACTCTCTGTCTTGCATCCCGATACCCACAGCCCCAAAGCAGGTAATGGGAATTTTGTTCCCTTTTTGGGTTTATTTCACGTTCTTTATTTTTTTTCCATTGATTGCATTAAAATATCAGTGCTTCTTAGAGATTCATGGCAATGCATCTGTTTTTATGGATTCTCTTCTTTCTTTTTTGTTTCATTTTGTTAATGGTAGAAGAAGGATTCTTCTGTTTGATGGGTTTTTTATGCTTTCTATTTGAAGGTTTTATTTTGTGAAAATTTCTGGTACTCTTTCTTGTACATGTTCATGTGGGTATCATTTTGAGGTTTTGCTGTATAGATTGTCATTTCTATATTCCTTGTATTGTTTTGTTAAGGTTGATAGAGCCTTGCTAACTTTAATCTACAAGCATGTCCATTAAATGAGAGAAATCTTCCCTTTTAACTTGATAAGAATTTCTAGAACTTGATTTTGTTGTTGTCCCCTGACAGTTATCAATACTCAGAATAACATAAGCTATTCATTTGGAAGCATGTTCAGAAATTCTTTTAACCCTTTTCTGTAAAAAGTTCATGTTAGCAGATATTTCTTTTTTAGTATTAGCAAATTGAGTTAGACATCATGTGGTGACTGGAATTAGTGATTCAAAGGGAAGATACTGGAGTTGATTGATTTGAGCAGAAATTTGGTAATGACTCAGACCCTAAGAGACCAATGATGACAATACATAATGCATTAACGACTTATCTAGTTAACATTGCCTACCACATCTCTTGATTTCTGCTTCCTTGGTATTTGTGGACCAGAACTACACTTAATGATGTAAAAAACAGCCATTATACATTACCTAGCAATGTCATCCGGTTAGTCTCATTGGAATATGGTATTGAAATCTATGGACCTTAAAGATTTTTCTTGGCTAGTAAATCTTGGAACTTGGGAATGACCTATCCTCGTTGAACATAAATTCTACCATTTCCTTCACCAAGTAGCTTAACCCGCAAAGTGTTTATGTGATCAGGATATAGCTTGGGTACAACACAATTGCATTATTGATATGACTTTTAAACTGCATGTTATTTCCTATACAACCATGACACCCAATTCTGAAGCAAAACTTTAATGCAATCTAGTCCTTTGCTTCACTTTACTATTTTGAGGAATGCAACAGAAGACAACAAATATTTAGGCACAGTGGGGTTCACCAATAAGCACGATCTACACTGTTCATTAAGTGGTTTCTACAATAATAGGTTCTCTGTGTTTAAAATGACCGGCTGTTGGATTCCTAAGTGATTGTTTGGGTTTTATTAACATGTTTCCAACTTACAAGACTTCAAAAATAGCCTACATAAATCTTACAAGGGATTTGCTAGGGACTTTTGCAGAAGGGCATTTTCTGGCTGGCTGTTGCATGTGAGAGCAGCCACATAGGCTCATTTTTCAACAGATTTTATCTGGCTGTTGAAAAATGAGCCTTTGTGGCTGCTCTCACTTGCAACAGTCAGCCGCAAAATGCCTTTGTGCAAAAGTCCCTAACAGATCCCATTATAAATATATGCTTTACTACATCAACTTGTCGGTGTACTAGAAAAACTACTATATTCCTTGATTTTCTTAATTGTTTCAACTTGTAATGTCTTTACAAAAAATCTGTTCTTTCTTCCTGCTCTACTGTTTCGTTTATGATACATTTTTTTCTTGTAATCCACACATTATCTCTTTTGACGTTTTTGGAAATTTCTGATGGATGGATTATTTTTTTGTTGGATTTCAGTAGTAAAGAGTACAAATGAGTTCTTTCCCTAAAAGAAAGGTGGGTTTAGTTTCGAACTTAGATATGATCACTAATCTACCGCGGGATGTCATAAACGCAATCCTCGTGTGTTTGCCAATCAAGGATGCTGTGAGGACGAGCATCTTGTCAAGGAAATGGAGATATAAATGGGTTACAATTTCACATATTGTATTCAATCAGCCATGTAATCCACCCAATTTCCCACCTTCGAAGAAGGCGCTCTATCACCTTAAGCGTGTGAACATTATCGATCAAGTTCTTTTGCACCATAGGGGCCCAATTCACATGTTCGAATGCTCTTATTATCTTCCTACTTCTTGTCCTGACATCGACCGCTGGATACTTTTCTTATCAAGACGTCGGATTAAAGAACTCATACTTGAAATCTCCCCTTCTGATTGTGATACTACTGATTGTGATACTACTGATTTTTGTGATGAACATCATTATAGGCTGCCTTTATGTCTCTTCGCTTGTCATGAAATGTGTCATTTGAGGCTAGAATTCACCATTTTGGACATACCGCACAAATTTGAAGGTTTTCATCATCTCAAGGTTCTTGATCTTCGAAATGTTATCATCTCCGATTATGAACTTCAATTTCTGATTTCCAGGTCTCCGCTTCTTGAGAGTTTGACATTAATTACAAGCATAGAACATCCTAATCATCTTAAAATCAATGCTCCAAATCTCCAATACTTATATCTCGAAGGTTCATTCGAAGGTCTTTCTTTTGAAAATACTCCAGTTCTTGCAACTGCAAAATTTTATCCAGACATGTTACCTAGACATCTACAGGCAGATGAGAGTTGTCATTTTACCAGGGTTATCGATGGTCTACATCATGTTGAGAAGCTTGAAGTGAACAGAGCTTTCCTAATGGTAAATAGTATTCAGATCGTAATTTGGAATTCAGTTAGAAGCTTACATACTAATCTTTTCCTTTTTTTCTGTGGATCCTAGGTTCTGGCTGGTGACAATGTACCTAAGATTGTTTCTAGTACATTTGATCACTTGAAGAAGCTTTCTTTGGGCATGAGTTTTGTAAATCCAGAGGAAATTTTGGCTTCTCTTTGCTTGTTTAGAGGCTCGCATAATCTACAAAAACTAAAGATCTGGGTTAGCTTCTCTGAACATAACATTTGTTTTTGTTGTATAGCAGCACTCTAAACTACTCTAATTTGTATTTCTATCTATAGACCAAGTCAATAGGAGATGTCATCAGCGATGAACCTGTCGCAAACTATTGGAATGCACCAACAGACATGGATTGCACATTGAATCATCTCCAAACTGTGAAGATGAGCTGGATTTTGGGTGTAAAACCTGAATTGGAATTCATAGGAATGCTGCTTATGAATTCACCGGTGCTTGAGAGACTAACTATAAAGTTTGATAAGGCTACAAGTGTGGAAAGTAAAGCCATGATTATGAAAGAGTTGATGGGATTCCGGAAAGCTTCAGCAAAAGCAGAGATCATATACTAGGATGAAATCCAGTGATTTTATTTTCTTGACAGCTCTGGAAGCATTCCTAGATCATGCCCTTGCAAAACATGGTTATTGTTTAATCTTATTTATTAGAGTAAAGGTAATTTGTGTTGGGTTTATGAATTTCCAAGTATTAATGAAAATGTATGTTGGATATTCAGCTATGGATTTTGTACGATTTGATCTTTAAAGGGATGTTGATGGAGATTTTGATGGAAAACAGGTATTAGAAAATTAAAAGGCAACTCAAAAATTCCCACAAAACAGAGGTCTACTATGTAAGGATTTTTTGAATTGTAACAGCTAAGGTTTCTTTTTTGAAAATTATTTGCATGCAAGCTTATATGGAAATGGTTTGGAAGCTAATGGGACTCTCTGATTGCCATTAAAATCTTTTCTTATTTGCAAATAAAATCATTGTAATCTGATCCTATTTGTGAATGGACTCTTTGGAAATTATAGCTAATGGTTTTTTTTTTTTTTGAATTCCTTATAAAATTATTTGCATATAATCTTGTATGCAAATGGCTTGGAAGCTAAATGGCCGCCATTAAAATTTGTACTTATTTGCAATTTTAATCTAATCTTAGTTATAAATGAGACGTTCACACCTCTTTGGAAAGTATTAACCACCCTTATTAAAATCTTGTAAATATATAATTTATGTGTTTATTTCCATCCACCTAATCATTATCTTATACACGTAAATATTTTAATAGCTATTGATTGGCTTATAGATGTGAACTGAGAAAACATACATTACATTGTTACGTACCCGTATTATTTCTAGGTATTTTGCTAGGCAATTTCGCTGAAAGCCATGCAGATCACTTTTGTAGGAGAGAACAACCACAAAAACTCACTCTTTAGCAGATTTTGTCTTTTTCATTTAAATCATGGTGATGGTTCTCCTGCAAAAGTCGCAAAAATGGCTTTCTGCAAAATTGCCTCGCAAATCCCTTATATCTATTGTGATCTGCTCCATTTTACCTCAAATTTCTGCATGCCTTGTTTGGAAGCTCTTATGATGTTCAATAACTTGAGATGTAGGTGTGTTTTACCATGGGTTGTTTCTCCTCCCTCGCGATTGTGTCGTCGCCCAGAAATCAGCCCTTCACTCGTCTTTTTTTTGTGAACGGCTGAGATTAATCTAACTAAAAAATGATTTTTTTTTTTTTTTAAATAATCTCAGCGCTTCACAAAAAAGTGAACTGCTGATTTCTGGGAGATGCACTTAGTCGCGATGGAGTTCAAATTATCACCTCACCAATGCTTAATTGATTTCAACTTCATAAAACTAAGAATTATTTTCTTCTAGATTGTAGTAATCTAAGTTACTTTGAAGCGATTTCAAGTTTTATGTAAGCAAAAAGTAAAGAATAAAGAATATGGAACTGCACCCATTTCTAACTAATGTTGAGGCACAAGAACACATGGATTGCACGTTGAATCACCATTCCAATGCTTAGTTGATTTCAACTTCATAAAACTGCTGCCTGTGAATTTGACACTATTTTGTATCGTCTTACGACATTCTTTTCCTATTAAACAAATAGAAACAGAATAGTGAGAATTTTTGAAGCGACTCCAAGTTGCTCTGAAAAATCTCATTTTTAAGTGCATAGAAAGCAGAATCTTAGTGTAAGGATATTGAAAGAAGGGATATGTTAGGCTCCATCGCAAAAGGCATTTCGCAGCTTGTCTGTCGCATGTTAGACCAGCCACCTCGTGAATGAAGACAACAGCTTTTGTCTCCATTGACGATGTGGTTGGTGTCGCACCAGCTGCGAAATGCCTTTTGTGATGGACGCTAGCAATTCCATTGAAGGATTTATTGGGATTCCAAAGAGCTGAAGCACAAGCAGGGATCATATACACTGCAGAAAATGTCATTGCATTTCTCTCCTTGACATCTTCTGTACAGGTTTTTTTTTTTTTTTTTTTAATGGTAAAGATGCTTTCATTAACTGAAGGGACCGAGACGATCCCCAAATGTACAACGAGAAAAAAAGAAAACAAAAAAGAACATAAGAAGCTAAAACTAGGGGGCAAGGAAATCAAAAAGGCTCTATACTCTCCCTAGAAACACCTTCTTTGGCTAACCTACCCGTCTCGCCATTAGCTGACCTCCTTACATGGTTAAAAGAAATAGACGCAAGCCCAATTCTATCTTTAATTTCATCAAACAGAGCGGCGTTCGCCGCTCTGCAAGGTACCGAAGTTGAATCCTTAGCCATCTTATGACGTTTAAGTAGGCTCCTTCCACCGTCACCTTGTTTAGATCTTCATTTTTAAGCAATTTGATTCCATGATGAACAGCTCGAACTTCCGCCTCATTTGAGTCCGTTACTCCATTAGGACCTCTAAATTCCCAAATCACTTCTCCATCTTCATCCCTCAACAAACCTCTAATAAGTGAACGTCTCGGGTTTCCCAAACTCGACCCATCGAAATTAAAATTTAGAAACCCCTGCGTGGTAGGCGATCAACATTGAGTTGCTTTGGGGTTTGTTAGTAGTTTCATTATAAATTTCTATCCACCCATGCCACAAATCATATGTCGATATGAACCTGAAATGTTCTAGTGTTTTCACCCAAGATATAGTTAGAGCAATTACTTTGTTGAATAGAAATTGAGCTCCCTTATTGTAACCCTTAAAAATGGATTGTGTATGATATCATCCTGGAGGTTCATGCCTTTGGCAAAAATGGACTGTGTACAATATGATTGCTTACACGTAATATAAATGTACTATTAGCACTTGCCAATAAAACTATCATCTCCAGTATACTTGGTATATTGCTGAGATTTTGTTTTTTTGCAAACGAGAAATGCAGAGAGAAACAGTGATAATTATAATATGGGAATGCAATAAATCCCAACGAATTTAAGAGAAATGGAGAAGAAATGACGTATGTGCAGCTGCACAAATAAGTTATCTGTGCTTGGGATCCAAAGCATAGGGAGGGCCACATTTTTTGGGGGATCCAAAGCATTCACTTGGAAGGGCCTTCCATGGATAGGGTGTGTACCAAAAATCAGCCCTATAGGATCATCCTAACCCTGCCATTTGTCGAGTGGAAAAATGGGCAGAAACATGGACAAACAGTGTCTGACCATTTTCCCATCCACCTTTGATTTGATTAGGATGATTCTATAGGGCTGATTTTTGGTACACACCCTATTCATAGAAGGGCCTTCCAAATGAATGCTTTGGATCCCCAAAAAAATGAACCAATAGGGCTGATTTTTATACCCATGCACAGATAGCTTATTTGTGTAGCTGCATATACTTCATTTCCTCATATATGCAGCTGCATATACTTCATTTCCTCACACACACACACACACACATATATATATATATATATATATACACACACACACACACTAATTGGGCAAACCGTGCGATGCACAGGATACGTGGAGACATGCTATGAAAAAGAAGAAATAAATTTTCATCCTAAAATTTCCATGGTCTAATGTGTAAATAGATCTAGATAAGATTCATTTCTTATAATATGTCTCTATCATGATCTTCATTTAAGATAGTTCTCCTATGCATGAAGGAAAAACCTCGGATCTCTTATTCACTGTTGCTATTTGATAGAGTAGCAAATAGATCTAGATAAGATTCATTTCTTGTAATCTGTCTCTATCATGATCTTCATGTAAGATAGTTCTCCTATGCATGAAGGAAAAACCTCGGATCTCTTATTCACTGTTGCTATTTGCTAGAATCTACTTCGATCAAAGAGTAAATGAAGCCTAAATGTAGGAAATAATAGACTGATTACAATAAGGTTTTATAATTCTTTGCTTGAGATGAGAAATAACGACCATAGATGGGACATCGTGAAACAGAAGAGTGTTACCAGTATTCTTGTGCTCCATGAAATAGACCTTTATTCCTAAATGGATCATCATGATCATGTCTAAGCTGTGACAACAGATAGGCATAAATAATAGAAAAAGAAAAATGGTGGTTAAATTTGATTCAATTTACAGAGTTTCAATAATAAATAAAAGGATAAGAAACTTTTTGGATACCCTTGAAAATCAATTGATAAATTTACAATGGTAACCTCCTGCCCAAAGAGTCCGGAGGGCAGGAGGTTCTGTAAGCCCAATGGTTCAACCCTTGAAAGTTCTTTAGATTTATGTAAAAGAAAGTTTCTAAAATCTTTCCATGAAGGAGACAACTTGTCAATCACAACAGCCACTTGAAATTGTTCACTAATGACCATTCCTTCAGCAAGAATGTCATGGACCAATTTCTGCAATTCATGAGTTTGTGATATAACATATCTGTCATCCACCATGTAAAATCTAAAGTATTTGCTAACAACATACATCTTTGAACCCGCTTTCCGTATCATACATTTTCTGTAATGCTTCCCAAAGTGACTTAGAATCTTAAGATTCACTATAGAAATCATACAGTTCATCGGAAAGGCGATTCAAAATAAAATTTTGACATAAGAAATTAGATTCTTTCCACTGTTTTTTCAAGACCAAACGAGTCGGTTCTAGTTCTGATCTCCATGTCGTTGCTTCAGTTAATACATGGGCTACCTTTTTCTTGGACAGATAAAAAGAACATCTTCTTCTTCCATCTCTTAAAGTTTGCACCATTAAAACGGAAAGATTTATTCGGATTGGAGGAATCCGATAAAACCTCATTGCGTGATGCCATATTATACAAAGACAATCAAAATTCACCTTAAAATTGTTGAGGATTTAGGGTATAATATGGCTTACCAGACTTCTGTTTAAGAACAGAAAAAAAACAAACAATGTTAGTGAAACCTTTTCCGATGTGGCTAGATGAGGCACGAACTATGTCATTCTCTTTAAGGTGAATTTGCGCCTCTGCGGAAACTAACTCCGATGCAGCATATTTCTAGCCACAATGACCCCCAGTATACAATAGCCCGACACACCGTCGATCTTCAAGAACTGCACGATCAAAGATATTCGAACCACCCAAACACTCCAATTGCCCAACAAAATACGTAAAATAGAAAGAGGAGGAAAGAAAACTCCATTTGTAAAAAACAAGAAGAAATCGTAAACTTCTGTAATGGTTTTTTGTTCTGTTATAGAAGAAAACACATAGAACCTTCTCTTTTATAAACCAAAATGTGTTCGTTCAACACACCCTTTAATGCAGTAAAGACGTCATTTAAGAAAAAAGCCGTTCAAAAGACGCTACAGATGCAAAAGGTCGCATTCCAACTACCACAACATTCAGGAACGACGCAGTTATTCGTAAAATAACAGCGACATTATTTACCCAGTTATTCGACGTTCTAGTAAGCCGGCTTACCTAATAATGTTGGCGTTCTTTTTGAAGAACGGCGAAGGTAAAGGTAGTGTTTTGACAGACAAAAATTAAAATTTAGGGGGAAGAGAAAAACCTTGACTCACACGTGCGGCCAGCCGAGCCGGGCGGCGCGCATGTGGTATAGCCAAAAGCCCACCGGGTGGCCCATGCGCGTAGGCCCTCTTTCTTCTCTTCTCATTCACAAAACTAAAGAAGTGAAAAGCTATATAAACACATGAAGCTTTTCTCCACTTTCCAATGCGGAACTATTCGTTTTTATGAAGGAAGTGAGCAAAACTCATTTTTCCAAAACCAAAGTGGCTTCTTTTTGTAAACAAAACATCTTTGTAAAATACTAACAAGGGCCACTTTTGTATTAAAATACCAACATGAAATCCAGTGATTTTATTCACTTAACAGTTGTGGAAGATACATACATTCTGAGATCATGACCTTGATAAACATGGTTATTGTTTAATAATATTCATTAGAGTAAATGTAATTAGCATTGGGTTTGTGAATTTCCAAGGATTGATTAAAATGGATATTGGATTTTCAGTCCTGGATTTCAATTCAAACAGAGCCTTATGGGATCTTATTGGGGGAAATTTTGTTGGAAAATAGGCATTAAAATATCAAGAGGCAATTCATAGAGTCCCCCAAAATCAGTGGTCTCCTATGAAAGTTTTAGGAATTGTAAAGGCTAAGGTGTCTTTTTGAATACCATAGAATTTGCATATAATAGTATCTGCAAGTGGTTTGAAAGCTAAAGGGCCTCTTCGGAAGCCATTAAAATCTGTTCTTATTTTCAAATAAAATCATTTTAATCAGATCTTAATTTGTAATTGGGTCCTTAACACCTCTTTGGAAATTATTAATGCCTACCCATATAATTTCCAGAACTATTATTTGTACATAGTATGTACTTATATAATGGGAAGAGTTAGGCTAAGGATTATTTAAATTCTTACAACTATAAAAATTCTTTTGACTTCCTTATTGGGCACAGTAGGAAGAGCTTGGGAGCAAGCAACGTGGGAACAGAGTTTGCTCGCGGTCAAACGACACATGATGGATGGTCAAGTGGCGCATAATAGTTTGGCAGGCTAGTAAATATCTTTTGCTTGAAAAGATATTTTGGGTGTGAATACTATAAAGCTGCTATGAGACAAAAGGTCTTTTTTCTAAAGAAATTCGATTCGAAACTATTATGTAGTATCGATTTCCCATTAATTTGGGCTGAAAAGCTCCCTTCAATGGGATACCGATGGTGGATCAGGTATACAGCATTATTGCTGTGATTTGGTTTAGTGTCACGTGTACATGTTGCTTGCCTTTTGTGGTTTTTTTTTTTTATAGTTAAATTTAACTTGGAAATCATTTGAATATAAGATTATGAAAGTGAATATTGAAAGGTCGTGTAAAGAATGCATCCTTCTTTATTCAATGAGGTGATGACGCTTACAATTTTTTGGGCTGTCCCTCCCTAGCTTCAGGTTTGACTCTGCTTTTTACCTATGGAATGAATGGAGGGAGGTTCGTTATAGTATGAGGGCTAAGTCCCTATAGTCCTGTATTTTATGATGGAACATGATCCTCATGAGATTTTATATGGTGTAAGCCCTTATAGTCCTGTAATTTTCAAAATGTACTGTACGGACCTGATCATAGCATGATCCAAACCGTCCATATGATGGAACACAACGTAAATAGGTTGTGCCCCAAAAATCATTTCTATAGGAAGATCCTAACCATCCGATCTATAGAGGTTTCCATAATATGCAGTTCCTCTATATATCGGAGGTTTGGGATTATCCTATAGAAATGAATTTTTGGACACAACCTATTTACGTTATGGCCCATCACATGCACGGTTTGGATCATCCTATAGTGGGTCCGTACATCACTTTTTTGAAAAATACGGGCATATATAAGGGCTTACACCATATAAAAACTCAATTTTCATTTAATGTCATTTCCTTATTCTCCCTCACACATTTAGAGACGAGAGAGAGAGAGAGAGAGAGAGTATTTATATGGAAAATTTGTGACCTAATCAGCCCTCTAACCCTCTTTTGCCGTTTCTCTCCATCCCACTCCCTGTCTTGCATCCCGATACCCACATCCCAATAGCAGGTAATGGGATTTTTGTTCCCTTTTTGGGTTTATTTCACCTACTTTATTTTTTTCCATGGATTGCATTAAAATATCAGTGCTTCTCAGAGATTCATGGCAATGCATCTGTTCTTATTGATTCTCTTCTTTCTTTTTTTGTTTCATTATGTTAATGGTAGAAGATTTTCAATAGAAGGATTCCTCTGTTTGATGGGTTTTTATGCTTTCTATTTGAAGGTTTTATATTTAGTGAAAATTTATGAGACTCTTTCTTGTACATGTCCATGAGGGTATCATTTTGAGGTTTTGTTCTATAGATTATCACTTCTATCTTCCTTCTACTATTGTGTTAAGGTTGATGGAGCCTTGCTAACTTTAATCTGCAAGCATGTCCATTGACCATCAAAATATGTTATGGAGACAATTTGCAAGCACGAAAGTAAGAAGAAAAAAAATCAACTGCCTGCATAGTATTTTGTCACCTGCAAAATCAACTGGCTGCATAGAATTTTGTCACCTGCCTTAGAATGAGAATATGTGAACTTAGACAACGAAAAAAGGTGGCAAAGTGGGTTCGAATAGGTTATCTTTGACCTCTTGGAAAATTTTAAGGCACAATCTGTTTTCTGAATCCATTATTCTAACCTATTTGTTTGGTTTTGGCCCTGGCAACCATTAACTGAGATTTCCCTGACAGTTATCAATATACAGAGGGAAATGATATCCTCCCCCCCCACGCCCCCCTCGCGGAAACAGATAAAATCCCCCTTTTAACGGTTTCTGTGAGAATGGTTCACTGCTTGAGGATAAATTTCGAAAATCCCATCCTTTAATATCTGTAATGGCTTTCCCTACTTATATATCCAAAAACAATTAGTTCTCAAGAAAACCCCTCACATCTTTGTTCTTAGATTTTAAACATTTTATCTGTCATTGTTTTTGCGATACAGACATGACGAGTTCGTGGGATCAATTCCCTGCACGGAAGAGATCTTAGAGGATTGTTGAATCTTTGGAGTCAAACGCCAGTGAACCCAGTGCAGAAGGGGGCATATTGACTCTAAAGATAGCGCTCTTTGTGGCGTGCCTCAATCAATTCCAAATAGGCTATTTCTAACCTTTTCTTGATCTATATGTTTTAATTATTTTGATTGATTATGTTAGATCTAATATTAAATATTAATAGAAAATTCCTAAATAGATTATTTGACAAATTTCTCCAAGAATTTTAGAGTCAATAAGATTTAGGGATTTTTTTGTTAATATTAGTTTAAAAAAAAAATCATGTATAGCACTGTTTCGAGTTTTCAGATTCTGATTTCTGAAGAAATCAAGATTTGGGCAATGAATTTCTAATTTTGTGATTATGTCTCTCAAATCCTTATTTTACTACTCACTTTATCAATCGATTGGAGATTTGATAAAAGGGGTAAAAGTATACTCGAAAATTTTAGCTTTAATTGAGTGGAGAAAAAAAATTAATTGGAAACAGTCTTGATAATTTTTGGGAACTGTTTTGGAACCTTCATTATTTTGATATTGGCACCCTTGGTTTTATCTTAAACTCCTCGACGTTCTGCTCTCCTTGGCTTTCTTTTCCGATTGGTTTGTCGTTTCCTGTGCCGCATGTTGAAAACCGTATGAAATCAAAAGTTTATGGTTCTCAAATCAAGAGACCAACTTTAGAAGGAAAGTGTTTTAAATTTGACCTTGCTGGTTTGATAACAACAATCAGTCTTGTGGTTCGTGGGTATCTATTTTAGTGTAGTTTCTTTTTCTGGGTTGGATCGATAATAAATTGAAAGCTTTATTGGAAAGAAATAAATACAATTGCTTGAGATAGAAGGCACAAAGAGGACCTATGGGAATCTATGGTGAGGATGACTTTTGCCATCGTCAGTACCATAGGATAATCAAAACAGAGCACTCCCCCAGGCCATGAAAGAAGCATCGATTATTTGGCTTGAAATCTTCTAGCAATGGTTTTACACTGCATTTTATTAGTTTTAGAGCTGGGGAGGTAAAGGATCTTTTTTGATAATATTTTTTTCCTTTCAAGAAATCATACGATATCATAAATATTAGATTTTTGTGATGAGTCTGTCAGCATGGGGCAAATAATGTATGGCCCTATTAGATAGATGATCCGAAAGGGATGTGGAATGGATGGGCCCACTTGTTTGAATCATCAACAGATGGATTCCACATATGATTTCCCCACTATAGCTAATCCCATATTTTAATAATAGCCCCTGAATTTTTCTGCTTATATGTTCTTATACGTTTTTTGCAATCTAGACTGTCTATTTGTTGATCTTAACAACTGATGCTATGTCGCTGATTAATCACATTGATTAGATACCTGATTTAGTTCACCACATTATAGAAGAAACAAATGAGGTGTTGATGTGCTTCTGCTCTGGTGTGTAAACCATAATACTAGTATGCACTGGTTATGTTGGTTGCCATTAATAAATTGAAAGATCATATGAAAGATAGTAATATGTGTGTGTAGGTATTTTGGTGATTACAACCAAACGACTATTGGGATTGGAAACTTGTATTTGCTGAGTAGTTTCTTAATAAATTTTTTGCTATGATTTGGCAGACACTTAGAATTTATTGCCAATTCACGTGTCCTGGCGTGTCCGTCATGACACGCATGTCCACACGTGTCGACACTCCTTTGGACACTTTTACTTGTATTGTTGGAAGTGTTAAGTCTTAATGTGGGTGTGTGGACATGTTTTTGTACCATGTCAAGTGACATTCTGTTTTTTTTTATTGAAGATTGTGCTTACCTCATTTAAACAACTCGTATCCATGTCGAAACTAGACACACGAATCCATATCCAAAAATCATGATTGCATATACTTTCTATTTTAGCCGTGTCCCCGTTTCTAAAGTTTGGGGGTTTGCCATGTCTGACACTCCTTGTCCGTGTTGACACTTGACACTCGTGTCCGTGTCCACAAATCATAGATTTTTTGACATATGGAGATTTTGAAGGCTGGTAATGCAATTCATATTTTCAGTTCTTGAAATATGTGTTCCAATAACTCTGGAGTTTTACTTCAGTAGATACGTCTCCATTTCCTGTTACCTTGCTGTGTTGTTGTGATGCATGTCTCATATACACAGGATCCTTGTGAATGAGACAGATTTATAATGAGCGTGACTTGTAGACTTTTAGTGAATATAAATATTGTGGTTATATCAAATGCCCATATATGCATTGTTGGTTTACTAAGGTGATAGTTGGTCACTTTTTATTGTGTGATTTTTATATTGAAAAAAAAATCACACATGAGTTTGACTAATCACATGATTTGTGGAGCTTCTTCTACTGGTATACTAAAGCATGTGAAATTATCTAGCTAGGTCCATCGAATTAGATGGGCAAATGTGCCATGATGGATAAAAGCCCACTTGGTGTGGCTCAATTGATGAATTTGACTTGTTAGTTCACTAATTAATATCTTAGGATTCTTTCCTGAATTAGTATTTCTCATACATATGTTCATGATACATGAGATTGACATGAAATACTTCTGTTTAGTAGGTCATGTGGGGGTGCACATTAGCAGAAAATTAGAACAAGCTATCATTTCTAATAATTGCTCAAAATGTGAAGGTTTTCCAAACATGGGTTGATAATGCTGATGATTTTATGATGGACACAATCATAATATGAAAGGGTGTTTTCGACACAATTCAATTAAAACTCTCCAGAGATTTATGGCTTTAGACTTTATAAAGTTTGAAAGCAATATAAGTAAAAACGACTAGCTCAAAAGCTAGTGATATAACATCGAGGGGAATGAGACTGAGCCCATAAGGTAGTCATCGCAGTGGACACCCAACCTCTGTGATTGGAGATCCTATGAAGGAGGTTCAATGGGTAAAAACAAAGCTGTAGGGTGGCTTGGAGAAGCACTGAATATTTTGAGGGGTATTCCCTAGTCTCATTCCTATGGTGATAGTGCTCGTTACTGTTATCGTGACGGTATTTAGGATGAGTTTATCTCTTAATCAGTCCAAGGCAGGATTCTGCGGGTGTATGTCATGGAGCACCCTTGGAGGACTCACCTATGTGAGTGTGGTAGTGAGGTAACTATTGTGGGAAGCTGGGCTACTTCCTAAAGACACTCATGAAAACAAGATATGGGCTCATGACCATAAAAGGCCAAACCGACTAGAACTCAAGTAATTGCCCATACTATGTGTGTGGTAAGATGAAGTTTGAACTCAAGGACCTAGTTCAAAACTTAGTTTACTACGGCTCCTTCAGATGGAATCTTACTAACACTAAGTGTAAGTTCAAGTCCGGTAGATACCTACACCCATTGCACAGTAAAGTCGCTTGTCTGTTTATTTAAAATTTTAATTCTGTTAAATTATAAAAGATAAATAACACCTTTCTCCAACAGCTTAAGCTTTTGGAGAAGTTGGTAAGTTAACATGGTGTCAGAGCCAAAGATCTCGAGTTCAAACCTCCAGGGTAGAAAAAATCCACATGCGATGGTCGGCCCAAAGTGGGACCACATGTGGCACGTGTTTGCCAAGTGGGCCACACATGCGGGGGAGTGTTAAAGTATAAAAGATAAATAACGTCTTTCTCCAACAGCTTAAGCTTTTGGAGTAGTTCATAAGTTAAAAAAATCATGTGGGGGATTGTTGCAACCGATTTAGAAATTTTGAAGGCTTTTAATTATTTTTATTTTTATTTTAACTTTCCTTACATTTTGGAAATAATGTTGTGAAACGGTTTTGGTTAGTGGGAGAGATTTTAGGGGATTTG
This sequence comes from Tasmannia lanceolata, assembly GCF_043159265.1. Lineage (NCBI taxonomy): Eukaryota > Viridiplantae > Streptophyta > Magnoliopsida > Canellales > Winteraceae > Tasmannia > Tasmannia lanceolata. Next base: position 29,900,292 of record NW_027518695.1, on the reverse strand, counting down.
GAGACGTTAGAGAGAATTTTGGGAAGTGGGAGACGTTTCCCAAAATCTCATCCTGTAATATCTGTAATGGCTTTCCCTACTTATATAGATATATCTCACAAAGCACTCCTTCTAATGATCTCTTTAAAAAACAATCAGTTCTCAAGAAAACCCATAGATTTTAAACATTTTATCTTTTATCTTTCATTGTGTTTGTGATACGGGCATGACGAGTTCGTGGGATCAATTCCCTGCACGGAAGAGATCATGGAGGATTGTTGAATCTTGGGAGCCAAACGTCGGGGAATCCAGTGCAGAGGGCGTATTGACTCTAAAGAGAGCGCTCTTTCTGGCGTGCCTCAATCCATTCCAAATAGGCTATTTCTAACCTTTTCTTGATCTATATACTTTAATTATTTTGATTGATTATGAGTAGATCTGATATTAAATATTAATAAAAAATTCCTAAATAGATTATTTGACAAATTTCTCCAACATTATAGGGGGGGATTTTATTCATAGCCATTTCGAAGCATGTTCAGAAATTGTTTTAACCCGTTTCGGTAAAAAGATCTTGTTACCAGGGATTTCTTTTTTAAGTATTAGCAAATTAATTAGACATCATGTGGTGACTGGAATTAATGATTCAAAGGGTAGATACTGGAGTTCATTGATTTTAGCAGAAATTTGGTAATGACTCAGACCCTAAAAGACCAATGATGACAATACGTAATGCATGTACGACTTATCTGTTTAACATTGCCTACCACATCTCTTGATTTCCGCTTCCTTGGTATTTGTGGACGAGAACTACACTTAATTATGTAAAAAACAGCCATTATACAATTACCTAGCAATGCCCTCACACCAGGTTAGTCTCATTGGAATATTTTATTGAAATCTATGGACCTTAAAGATTTTTCTTGGCTAGTAAATCTTGGAATTTGGGAATGCCATATCCTCGTTGAACATAAATTCTACCATTTTCTTCACCAAGTAGCTTAACCCGCCAATTGTTTATGTTATTAGGAAATAGCTTGGGTACAACGCAATTGCATTATTGATATGACTTTTAAACTCCATGTTATTTCCTATACAATCATGACACCCAATTTTGAAGCAAAACTTTAATGCAATCTAGGCCTTCGCTTCGCTTTACTATTTTGAGGAATACAACTGAAAACAACAAATATTCAGGCACAGTGGGGTTCACCGATAAGCACGATCTACGCTGTTCATTAAGTGGTTTCTACAATAATAAGTTCTCTGTGTTTAAAATGACTGGCTGTTGGATTCCTCAGTGATTGTTTGGGCTTTATTAACATGTTTCCAACTTACAAGACTTCAAAAATAGCCTAAACAAATCTTGTAAGGGATTTTCTAGGGAATTTTGTAGAAGGGCATTTTCTGGCTGGCTGTTGCATGTGAGAGCAGTCACATAGGCTCATTTTTCAACAGATTTTATCTGGCTGTTGAAAAATGCGCCTATGTGGCTGTTCTCACATGCAACAGCCAGCCGCAAATTGCCTTTGTGCAAAAGTCTCTAAAAGATCCCATTATAAATATATGCTTTACTACATCAACTTGTTTGTGTACCAGAAAAACTACTATGTTCCTTGATTCTGTTAATTGTTTCAACTTGTAATGCCTTTACAAAAAATCATTTCTTACTTCCTGCTCTGTTGTTTCGTTTATGATGCATTTTTTTTCTTGTAATCCAAACATTATCTCTTTTGACGTTTCTGGAAATTTCTGATTGATGATTTTTTTTTTGTTGGATTTCAGAAGTAAAGAGTAGAAATGAGTTCTTTCCCTGAAAGAAAAGTGGGTCTAGTTTCAAACTTAGATATGATCAATAATCTACCGCGGGATGTCATAAACACAATCCTCGTGCGTTTGCCAATCAAGGATGCTGTGAGGACGAGCATCTTGTCAAGGAAATGGAGGTATAAATGGGTTACAATTTCACAGATTGTATTCAATGAGCCATATAATCCACCCAAATTCCCAGCTTCGAAGAAGGCGCTCTATCACCTTAAGCGTGTGAATATTATCGATCAAGTTCTTTTGCACCATAGGGGCCCAATTCACATGTTCAAATGCTCTTATTACCTTCCTGCTTGTTGTCCTGACATCGACCGCTGGATACTTTTCCTATCAAGATATGGGATTAAAGAACTCATCCTTGAAATCCTCCCTTCTGATTGTGATACTACTGATTGTGATATTACTGAATTTTGTGATAAACATCATTATAGGCTGCCTTTATGTTTCTTTGCTTGTCGCGAAATGTATCATTTGAGGCTAGAATTCACCATTTTGGACATACCACTCAAATTTGAAGGCTTTCATCATCTCAAGGTTCTTGATCTTGAAAATGTTATCATCTCCGATTATGGACTTCAATTTCTGATTTCCAGGTCTCCGCTTCTTGAGAGTTTGACATTAATTACAAGCATAGAACATCCTAATCATCTTAAAATCAATGCTCCAAATCTCCAATACTTATACCTCGAAGGTTCATTCGAAGGTCTTTCTTTTGAAAATACCCCAGTTCTTGCAACTGCAATTTTTTATCCAGACATATTAGCTAGACATCTACAGGCAGATGAGACTTGCCATTTTACCAGGGTTCTCGATGGTCTACATCATGTTGAGAAGCTTGTACTGAACAGACCTTTCCTAATGGTAAATAGTATTCAGATCATAATTTGAAATTCAGTTAGAAGCTTACATACTAATCTTTTCCTTTTCGCTGTGGATCCTAGGTTCTGGCTTCTGACAATGTACCTAAGATTGTTTCTAGTACATTTGAGCACTTGAAGAAGCTTTCTTTGTGCATGAGTTTTGTAAATAAAGGGGAAATTTTGGCCTCTCTTTGCTTGTTTAGAGGCTCACATAATCTACAAAAACTCAAGATCTGGGTTGGTTTCTCTGAACATAACATTTGTTTTCTTTGTATAGTAGCATTCTAAACTACTCTAAACTGTATTTCTATCTGTAGGCCTGTTCAATAGGAGATGCCAGCAGCGTTGAACCTGTCGCAAACTATTGGAATGCACACATGGATTGCACATTGAATCATCTCCAAACTGTGAAGATGAGCTGGATTTTGGGTGTAAAACCTGAATTGGAATTCATAGGAATGCTGCTTATGAATTCACCGGTGCTTGAGAGAGTGACTATAAAGTTTCGGAAGGCTACAAGCGTGGAAAGTAAAGCCATGATTATGAAAGAATTGATGGGATTCCGGAAAGCTTCAGCAAAAGCAGAGATCATATACTAGGATAAAATCCAGTGATTTTATTTTCTTGGCAGCTCTTAGATCATGCCCTTGCAAAACTTGGTTATTGAATAATCTTATTCATTAGAGTAAATGTAATTTGTGTTGGGTTTATGAATTTCAAAGGATTAATGAAAATGTATGTTGGATTTTCAGCTATGAATTTCGTACGATTTGGTCTTTATAGGGATGTTAATGGAGATTTTGATGGAAAACAGGTATTAGATAATTAGAAGGCAACTCAAAAATTCCCAAAAAACAGAGGTCTACTATGTAAAGATTTTTGGAATTGTAACAGCTAAGGTGGCTGTTTTGAAAATTATTTGCATGTAAGCTTATATAGAAATGGTTTGGAAGCTAATGAGACTCTTTAACTGCCATTAAAATCTGTTCTTATTTGCAAATAAAATCACTGTAATCGGTTCCTATTTGTGAATGGACTCTTTGGAAATTATTGCTAATGTGTTTATTTTTTTTGAATACCTTATAAAATTATTTGCACATAATCTAGTATGCAAATGGCTTGGAAGCTAAATGGCCTCTTTGGATGCCATTAAAATTTGTACTTATTTGCAATTTTAATCTATCTTAGTTATAAATGGGACGTCCCACCTCTTTGGAAAGTATTAACCACCCATATTATTTAAAATATTGTAAATATATAATTTATGTGTTTATTTCCTTACAGCTAATCATTATCTTATACACGAAAATATTTTAATGGGTATTGATTGGCTTATAGATGTATACTGAGAAAAAATACATTACATTTTTACCTGCCTGTATTATTTCTAGGGACTTTGCTAGGCAATTTCGCTGAAAGCCATTTTGCAGATCACTTTTGCAGGAGAGAACAACCACAAAAACTCACTTTTTAGCAGATTTTGTCTATATCATTTAATTTAGGGGTGTAAACGGATCGAATTCGGAGCGGATATGGCTATATCCGAATTCGATTACAGTATACACTATCCGAATTCGGATTCGACAGATATTTAATATCTATTACAGAATTCGTATCTATCAGATGTTGTTCGAATTCGGATATTATCCGTATCCGTTTATCCGGTAAATTCGAACATTTTATTGCAGCACTTTATCTTTTTTCTCCTACTTACTCGAATGAATTTTCCAAACCCTAAAACTAAACCTCTACATTCTCTTCACAAAATTAACTCTCAAACCCTAAAATATATGAGATCATCTTCTTCCTTTTAAAACAAAGGCAGAGAGAGAGAGATGGAGGCGATGGGGATGGATGATAGTGTTGGTAGTTCTTTGGGTTTTTCCTTTTTTTTTTGTATATGATGGAATGGGTTTGGGTTATTTTGATGGAATGGGTTTGGGCTATTTTTGTTTTTATTTTATTTTTCTAAAAAGAATATTCACTTTTCTTATAGAAACATCATTACTATAAATAAATATTAATGATATTATTAATAATAAATAAAAAGGATTTACTTCTCGGATTCGAATGTTAAACGGATCGGATATACCATTTACCAGATTCGCATCCGCTAAGAGCCGGATATCTCATAAACGGATTCGGATAATATCCGCTTGAAACAGATTCGGATAATATTCGCTTTAAACGGATTCGGATGCTGACGGTAATCGAATTTCCGAATATCCATTTACTCCCCTAATTTAATTCATGGTGGTGGTTCTCCAGCAAAAGTAAGTCGCAAAATGGCTTTCTGCAAAATTGCCTCGCAAATCCCTTATTTCTATTGTGATCTGCTCCATTTTACCTCAAAATTAACAAGGAAGCTCTTATGATGTTCAATAACTTGATATCTAGGTGTGTTTTACCAGAGGTTGTTTCTCCTCCCTCGTGATTGTGTCGTCGCCTAGAAATCATCCATTCAACTTTTTTTTTTGTGAAAGGCTGAGATTAATCTATCTAAAAAATGTGTTTTTTTAAATCTCAGCGCTTGACAAAAAAGTGAACGCCTGATTTCTGGGAGATGCACTTAGTCCCGATGGAGTTCAAATTATCACCTCACCAATGCTTAATTGATTTCAACTTGATAAAACTAAGATTTATTTACTTCTAGATTTTAGTAATCTAAGTTAGTCTGAAGCGATTTCAAGCTCTAGGTAAGCAAAAAGTAATAATAATAATAAAAAAAGAATATGGCACTGCACCCATTTCTAACTAATGTTGAGGCGCAAAAACACTTGGATTGCACGTTGAATCACCATACCAATGCTTAGTTGATTTCAACTTCATAAAACTGCTGCTTGTGAATTTCACACTGTTGTGTATTCTTATGACTTTGTAAGCACGTGATTTTCAACCACCTCTTGAAGACAACCAAAATGCCATTGTTTTGTTATTATTTACAACCCATGCCTCATTCTCTTTTAAGTATGTAAAAGTCCAAAAAAACCTTTGAATTTACGTTTCCATGCCATTGAGCACTTAAAAACGAGATTTCCATCTTCTCCTCCCCCAAAATGGAAAACCAGCCCTCAACTATTCCATTTCTCCACCCAAATCTCCCATAAATGGCCGAATCCACTCGAGAATCCCAGAATTGCGCCCTAGACATCCTATTCCAACAAAGAAAGCCGATTTCCCTCTTCAAAAACTTTCCCTAAACACCCAAATCTCTTTCAAATCCCTAATTTATACCCAAATCTTCCAATCACCCTACCAAATGTCCTTTAAACAACCCATTTAACACTCATTTCGTTCAAAATTTAGCCCAAAATCCAATCAAATCAAATTTCGAAAGCCCTAATTGATACCCTAAAAATAGCATTTTTATCCCCTTTTTACCTATAAATACCCTACTCTACAGCCCTCAAAAAACACGAAAAAAACACAAGAGCAAACCTCACATTACAAGCTTCAAAATTCTCTCAAGCTCTCTCTTTCTATTTTATCTGCAATTTTCTTCTCTTAGCCTTTTACATTTTTTTCAAATTTTCTCTATATTTTCATTGTCCTTCCATCATTTATCACTGGGGCAGCAGCTTGACGCAGTCTAAGAGGCCTTCAAACATCCCCTTACTACCCTCCGCTCCAACCTCTCCTCATCTACTTGGCTCGTGCATAGTTCGGCATCCATCTCTCAAACAGGGAAGGCCTGAACTCTTTATACTCTTATTCATAATCTGTTCATGCTAATTTGCTGTTCTGCTTATGTTTTTGCTTAATTTATTTATGATCATCTCCTAAACAATATCATTTGCACTTTCAACTGATTTACAACGGTAGACCTTTGCTTTGTCTGACTTTGTTTTAGAGCATTTCAGCATAGGACATTCACGTACTCTTGCTCGGTCTCCATTCGTGCACGCTAAAGCTCATCAAAACAGCCAACATGCCCTTCCGTGCCGCATACGCTCCGGCGAACAGTTCTTAGACTTCAGTTTCGCCTCTAGTCACGAATTTTAAAGTGCAGTAAGACGGCCCAAAAAGAAAAAAGAAAAAAAATCAGTTCACTACTGTACATCATCAGCATTGTAATTAACTGATCAAGCAAAGCTCACCACAACAGGTTAGTACTCCGAACCTTAAAACTCGCAGAAAGTAACTGAAGCCTCAAGCCTCAAAATTATCCCAAATTCCTAAGATAAGATTGAACTTAAATCAAATTTAGTAGTAAATTAAATTTAGTAGTTTTCATTTGGCACGCCCGAATTCCCCCCTTCGCCTATTCATTACGATTTCCATACACTTAATCAGCTACACGAAGATCCTTCATTCCGTGTATGCCCAAAGCAACCCTTATAAAACGTAAACCCAAATACAAAAGCATAAACAAAATTACTATGTCTAACCAATTCATTATGCCTGACATCCCAGCTGATATTTCTACCGTCCACAACTTGGCACCAAACACTTCGCTTGTTAACATCAATGAGTCCCCTTCACCCACGCATGAACAAAACTTGGAAGAGGCCATCGCGACATTAAACCAACGCCTTGCTGCTCTTGCCGCCGAAAACATTGAACTTCGTAACCACATTAAAACAATTACCCAGGTAGCACCGACTCAATCCCAACATAACTCCCCTCAATCACCCCCTTACCCACTTCCCTCTACAAACATTTCACCACAAACCCTTCATACTCAAAACTCCAATCCTCCAAACTTGCCTCAACCTCAAACCATACACTCACCACCTATCCAAACCCCTCCACAAGACAACCTAAGACAAACGATACAAGCAATTTTGGCCGAACAATTCGCTAGCCTAGACAATCACTCAATCACCCTACAAGAGTTATGCTCGCTTCTATACCCCGACTACATATCCTCTGTTCCCTTTCCTCCTAACTTCACCATTCCCCAGTTCACACTTTACAATGGGACGGGTAACCCTCGCGCCCACATTAAATCTTTTATCTTCAAGTGTGTCAACATACAACAAAATGAAGCCCTATTAATGCAACTCTTCCCTCAAAGCCTAACTGGATTAGCCTTCACTTGGTTTTCCCAAATTCCAAGCCAATCTATTACTTCCTTTTTGCAACTCTCTCATGCCTTTATCGAACACTTCTCTTATAACTTAGACACCGAGATATCCCTCGATGACCTCACAAACATGAAACAAAAACATGACGAAACTTTTACCCAATTTTACAATCGATGGAGAACTCTCGCTAGCCAATTACCAGAACATCACCCTGAACCCTTCATGGTCTCAACATTCCTTCGCGCCCTTGCACCGGAAATGAGATTCCAATTATCTGTCTTGTGTCTCACCTCATTTGACAAAGTGATCCAACACGGTATAGCCATACAACGCGCCTTCGAAGGTAGTGGAACTTTTCCATTCCGATCACATCAACCCTCAACCACACATTCACATACACACTCTCACACAAATTCCATCAATAATACCCATACACACTTTTGTTATAAACCAACTCTCCAACATAAAGAAAGAGAACAACAAACACTGAAACCACTTGATATTGACTACACTGATCTATTTCACCATCTCATGGAAAGAAACATGATCCTCCATCCACGAATCAAACCAGACGCTCCCAAACACATAAACTATCGAGAAGATGAATATTGCAAATTTCATAAAACACCTGGACATCTAGTCAATAACTGTCATGCTTTTAAATATTTTGTTCAAGACTTAATCACTAAAAATAAATTATCAATCGACCAAAGTAACCCTCCAACAACACAATCATCCAACCCTACCCAACCCATCCCAACACAACAAGCGGAGTTAGGCATTTACACTAACCCCCTCCCCTCCCACTCTTTAGATAAACATTCACCTACCTCTAGCTCCACATCACACATAGGCACCCAACCACACTCCGTCGGCACAATAAGACTCCACCACTCAAATACACATTCACCCTCATTTTATTACTCACATTCCCAACCTACCTTTACTTCTCAGCCTTCTTCAACCACCATGCAAGCTACTCACGAACAAACTACCCAAATTTCTCTCCTTTCTCTACTTCAATTTTCTTCAGCCCATAGATCATCCTTCAATGACATACTACTTAACACTTTTGTTTCACCCACTCTCTTACCCTCTGACTTGAAACACATTACACAGTTTTCAATACCTTTTCCTCATTGCCATGCGGTAAACAACGTCCAAGTCATACCACAATCACAAACTCACACACTCTTTCCTAGATCTACGTCTTCCATTTTCACTCCCTCACCATCTACTCTACAAACTACTCTGCCTACTCCTCTCCTTCAAGACAATCTTAAAGTAAATCGAATTACGAACACACATCAATCACACATTTTGTCTACTCATTCGAACCATTCACATGTCAACCAAAAACATCTTCCATCACAAGCTTCAAAAGCAAAACTTTCACAAAGAACCAACTCCACACCTCTTAAAACTGCCACTCATTATACTCACAACAATCAACACACCCCAAAAAGATATGGCTACACCTACACTCCCACAGGCTATCACGTCCCCAATTTTATTCCTCCACATTATTGGTCTCACTTCTCCTTTCCACCATCCCATATTTCCTATCCGTTTTCATTTCCTCACTTTCCCTTTCACTCACTCTATATGCAATCACCATATTACGTGAGTCATCCCTATGCTCATTCTCTACGCCCATAGTAGTATATTTCTTGACACTTTCCTCTGTTCGCTTTGATATAACTTGTCCACCTATATGACAAATAATTTCCATTCCTTGCCACCTACTGGATTATACACTACAATGCTGCCTCGGAAACAACGTTGCCTCGGTTATACAAGTTGCCTCGATAAAATGTTGCCTCGGTTATACAGTTGCCTCGAATACAATGTTGCCTCGACGAACGGTTCGGGGGATCCTTAAAACCTTTACTTATAGTCCGATATGACTCCAAACTACCATGTATATAGTCTCGTGCGACTCTAACTCACACCCAGTCCCGCGAAATGGTTGCCTCGATCATCTTATATGGCATGTTGGATATCCTGAGATAGCTCTATAGCTGTTCTCACACATCCACTGCCCCACATCAACATGAAGACCAACTCGACGGTGTCGCTATCCGCTGCTGCCCTGTTATTTTTTTTATTTTCCCTCTTTTATTTTCACCTCTTTTTACTTCGTGCCTATCTCCTTCTTGGATACCCCATGTCTTTACATGGGGCACCCAAGAGGGGCACCCTATAGGCATCCATTTTAAACTCAAATATCTCAAACCAAGAACCCCATTTCGCAAACTTCACTTCTTTGTCACTTATTGCACACAACAAGTGACAAAGAGGGGCAAATGTAAGCACGTGATTTTCAACCACCTCTTGAAGACAACCAAAATGCCATTGTTTTGTTATTATATTACAACCCATGCCCCATTCTCTTTTAAGTATGTAAAAGTCCAAAAAAACCTTTGAATTTACGTTTCCATGCCATCGAGCACTTAAAAACGAGATTTCCATCTTCTCCTCCCCCAAAATGGAAAACCAGCCCTCAACTATCCCATTTCTCCACCCAAATCTCCCATAAATGGCCGAATCCACTCGAGAATCCCAGAATTGCGCCCTAGACATCCTATTCCAACAAAGAAAGCCGATTTCCCTCTTTAAAAACTTTCCCTAAACACCCAAATCTCTTTCAAATCCCTAATTTATACCCAAACCTTCCAATCACCCTACCAAATGTCTTTTAAACAACCCATTTAACACTCATTTCGTTCACAATTTAGCCCAAAATCCAATCAAATCAAATTTCGAAAGCCCTAATTGATACCCTAAAAATAGCATTTTTATCCCCTTTTTACCTATAAATACCCTACTCTACAGCCCTCAAAAAACACGAAAAAAACACAAGAGCAAACCTCACACTACAAGCTTCAAAATTCTCTCAAGCTCTCTCTTTCTATTTTATCTGCAATTTTCTTCTCTTAGCCTTTTACATTTTTTTTCCAATTTTTCTCTATATTTTCATTGTCCTTCCATCATTTATCACTGGGGCAGCAGCTTGACGCAGTCTAAGAGGCCTTCAAACATCCCCTTACTACCCTCCGCTCCAACCTCTCCTCCTCTACCCGGCTCGTGCATAGTTCGGCATCCATCTCTCAAACAGGGAAGGCCTGAACTCTTTATACTCTTATTCATAATCTGTTCATGCTAATTTGCTGTTCTGTTTATGTTTTTGCTTAATTTATTTATGATCATCTCCTAAACAATATCATTTGCACTTTCAACTGATTTACAACGGTAGACCTTTGCTTTGTCTGACTTTGTTTTAGAGCATTTCAGCATAGGACATTCACGTACTCTTGCTCGGTCTCCATTCGTGCACGCTAAAGCTCATCAAAACAGCCAACAGGTCCTTCCGTGCCGCATACGCTCCGGCGAACAGTTCTTAGACTTCAGTTTCGCCTCTAGTCACGAATTTTAAAGTGCAGTAAGACGGCCCAAAAAGAAAAAGAAAAAAATCAGTTCACTACTGTACATCATCAGCATTGTAATTAACTGATCAAGCAAAGCTCACCACAACAGGTTAGTACTCCGAACCTTAAAACTCGCAGAAAGTAACTGAAGCCTCAAGCCTCAAAATTATCCCAAATTCCTAAGATAAGATTGAACTTAAATCAAATTTAGTAGTAAATCAAATTTAGTAGTTTTCAGACTTGTTTGGCAATGCTTCTCATTCTTTTCCGATTAAACAAATAGAAGTAGAATAGTGAGAATTTTCGAAGCTGACTCCAATTTGGTCGGTAAAATCTCATTTTTAGGTCCACAGAAAGCAGAATCTTAGTGTAAGGATATTGAAAGATTTAATGGGATTCTAAAGAGCTGAAGCACACGCAGAGATCATATACATGTTAGAGTAGGTGCCCTAAAATCTAGTATATTTCGCATGCTAATCAATAAAAGTTTCTTTTCTTGACAATTAATTTGTAACTATAAGTAAAATATATATAACATGCTACTTATTATTAACACGTATTTATCCTTAGGTAGCAAAGTAGAAAACCCATGCTCATGGATTCACAGATCCTAGGGAGCAAGAAGATATGGGATTATGGTTCTTTGCAGACCTTAATAGTTCCTAGTTGGGGTTGAAGTTGGACACATCTTTCTGTATACAACTAGCATCTATCTTGCCAACATGCACGAGATGTGGAGTGACTTATCTCAATCACTCAGGTAGTGGACCCTGATGATGCCGAAATTTGTACCTGAGAATCGGGCGAGCGTTGTGGGCGCATCCGTCTGTTTGGATTGGTAGAACTTCGATCCGTGGGTGCCTACGCTCATAGTATGCAATGTTAGAAGAGCCCCCGGAGGGGAACTCCAGGCGCAACGTCCGACGCTCAAGTCAGAAATCAGCATCAACAATATCTAAGCAAGGCTAATTCCTTGAAAAAGAGAGAGCGTTTATGGGGTGGGGGAAGATGCGACTGAACTTGGTCTTCCCAAGTTGCCTACGTACCCCTTTTGTGAGGATCAAGTCAGACGTAGTTCATTATGAAGGTGAGGGTCCCGTTTTATAGAGAATAGAGTCCACAATAGTTAGAATCTTACTGTTTTTAGGAGTCTTTCCTAATTGGTCGACTTCCCCGGGAGAGAAGTTTATATCTATTTTTAATAGATATCTTGTTTCCCTGTACAAGCAAGTTACTACTATGGGACTCTTTTACTTGGAAAGCCACCGCCTTAGGGCATATTGCCTCTTTGAGGGGCGGTTTGCCAATTATGAACGTTGCTATTTATGAGGGGAGGATAAGATTTTATTATCTTTCCCATCTAAAATCAGTTGGTTGGTTTCTAATTAATCGGAAGTGCCACGTGTCATTCATCTACGGTAAGTGCCGATTTTACCCCCAACATATTGCCCCCCACTTCCTCAAGCCATCTTTGGGTCGAGAAAGTAGTTTGGGGATTCTTCTGTCCTGTAGGGAGTTTGTTCGGTACCGATGGTTGTATGGACTATTTTCCGTGGTAAACGTTCAAACCTTTCATATTCGGTCGGTTCCATAAGATGAGACCGAGTTTTCCAAATACTGGCTTCATTAATTTTCTCATCTCCCGATGCATATCATAAAGAATTGTCGCATCATTTTCAATATTTGAAATGGCGGTTTGTAATGACGTGACGGAAAGGAACCCCTTCATAATGGGTGCCGTACGTCGTGTTTGTGGCAAATATAATTATGCCATGCGTCAAGGAAGTAGCTCTTGGCTTTGGAGTTCTTTTAAGATCTTTCAATACCGACCTTTAATGAGGCAGCTTTTAGATGCTTGACCGAGCTTACAGAAGTTCGACGACATGAAGTTCGGAAGCGTGGAGTCTACCCTTAGCATGTCCGAGCTTCTTAAATTAGTGAATTCTTGAATATACTGTTTCCTCAACTTACTTAAGAGTAAGAATGTCGGATGTGTACTGGAAAATGCCGAGACAATTTTGAGCTTTCGAGCTTCAACCTTAGGAGGTGAAGTCGTACTTCGTCCCTTGGCGATCTTTAAATTCTCTTCCTCGGCTTACTTATAAGTTGAGTTAGGTGGAGTTTATATGGAAACTCCAGAGATGAGGACAAGCTCTGTGATTCCTAGCCTTAAAAGGTCGGAATAAAGCTTTCTCACTTGGAGCTTTATGAAAAGAGAACACACTTTACCATACCTTTAAAAAGGCTACGATTTTTAGGTGTTTCCTTTGTGCTCCCAAGGCCGACGAAGTCGTTACTGACTCTCCACTGGTCATCAACCTAGATCCTTAGGCTTCTCTCATGGGTAAAAACTTTTTTTTGACAAAGTTCTTCTTTTTGAGTGCATGAAGATGCACAAAACAATATTCTTATGGTCCGTAATATTTTGTTTATGTCGGGCTGTATACTACTTGTGAAACTCGTGCCTTAATCGGCATTGTTAACAGGTATTTGGGAATACCTTTTTCTGTTACAGTCTTATGTCTATACTATGCCCAGGTTTTCGTTCCGCTTTAAGGAAGCAGATCTTTTTTATCGTTCTCGGATGCACTAGAGTGTAGAACATTATTATTTTTTGGGTCTGTAATATTTACTTCCATGGTGGGGTGCATACTTTGTAGGACCGTGCCTTCTTTGGCACTGTTGGCTTGGTATTTATCGGTACCTAGTTTATATGAATACAATACACAAGCTCTATTCCTCACCTCTATGGGGGGAATGAGACTCGTGCTCTTAATTTTATAAACCTCCTGCCTTTCCTCTATGAGGAGCGGGGTTTTCTATATTACGCTGGTTACTTCCTCTCTCATTCTTATTTAAAATAAAAAGGGGGAATCCAGGTAAAGAAATGGCCGGACATTTGGTCTGTGCTTTTCTTACGAGAAGTGGGCCGGACCTTCAGTCCTATTCCCATGTTATTTAGGGATACGCTCTATTGTTCCTTTATAAAGCTAACAATTTTCGGGTATTCCCTTTGTGCTTTGCACGTCGATCGTCTTTCTTCGATTGATCAATTCGAAGTCGACTGACCCGCCTTCCTTTATGAGGAGGGAACTCATTATCCAGTGATATTTTTAGTGGTATCCGGGATGATTAACCTCGGTCGCACTTCACATATCATCTGGTTTGATCTAAAGACCAAGGCATCAGATCCTCCTGTCATGAGTCAGATAAGTGCCTCACCCTACTCAACCGGTTCATATACTCGGTCGGCTTAAGAGCTCGTCCGGTGGGCATTAAACTTAAGAGGTTAACTAGGGTCGGTGACCTTCTACCTCTTGGGTGTAAGATCGAACCGCCCTTGGAGATACCCGGAGAAATATTAAAGAGAATTCCTGCATCAAACAAAACAAGAACAAGGACAAAAATATAATGAACTAAAATGAACTTCTTACTTGATAAAATTTTCCCAAATTCTCCATGTGTTGGAATTAAGGTTCCATCGAGTCTCAAGTTGATAGGTCTCAGTCGGAGAACTTTTGTGACATCGTATAACCCATTTCTTGCTCGATTGGTTAGTGCAATGCACGATTGAAGGATTCCTGCATCAAACAGAACAAGAACAAGGACAAAAATAGAATGAACTAAATGAATTGTGTTCCGGCTCTTCGACCTTAAAAGGTTCAGGTCGAGCTCATTCTAAGTGGCGATTTTGGCTTAATGAGAGGAAAGTAGCCTCTACTGGCCTTAAAAGGTCAGTGTGTGGGCGTTTCCATAACTTAATTATCGTAGATAGTCAGCGATGGTGAGGGTCGGTGGCCGTCTACCTCAAGGCGTCCCTTGGGTGTATGGTCAATCCGCCCTTACTTTGGTTGTCCGAAGTACATATATAGCCAGCTAATGCTTTTTTACTCGGTGGCGGAGCTTCTTTATTTAGGCTCGGCGGAGCCTTTTAGCACGTCCTAACAGATAGAGATATCATTTCTCTGATTTGGAGAATATGAATCTGTGAGCTGAAAAAATTTTCATACAAAAAACTCACTTCAAGTGAAATAAGCTTTTACACTCAAACTAACCACCAAGATTTTAATGAAATAAAAGAGGAGTGTTTCTATTAGAATGAAGGCTCATGCAAATATTAATTTCTTGCAAAAAAGAAAGTTAATGAAATGAAAAGGAAAGTGATACCATGGTCCTGAATAATTTTACTGCTTTCGATGTATGAAGCGTCATCCTCGGAAGGGATTTCCTTTTGCTCGGCTGGATCATATCGGTGAAACATTGCTTGGGCAGATTTTGGAGGAACTTGCCCTTGAAAGATATCCTTAGTGAAGGTAAGTCTAGAGCTTTTCAATTTGTCCTCGGCGTAGCTTTGAAGCTCGGCTTATAGCTTGTCAGAACTTTTAAGCTCAGCCTAGAGCTTTCCCAACGACTTTTAATCTCGGCCCAGAGCTACATGGACCATCCTTGGCGGAACTTTCTAGCTCGGCCTAGAACTTTTTAGATCATCCATGGTGGAGCTTTTTAGTTCGGTCTTGGTAGAGCTTCGATGCTCCGAGTGGAACCCTTCATGCTCTAGCCAGTGCAACTTTATTTCACTCGGTGGGGTGCAATTGCAAAAATTAAGGGTGTGGTCTTAGCCACAACCAATGAGTGTTTTAGTAGTCGCACGCAACACTATCTGGTTGTTTTATTTTATTTTGAGCTCTTGATTGACAATGTATCAAGAGTAAGACCGTGGATTTATCAAATGGCGGAGAAGTAAGATCATGTGATTTTTTATGAAAAGCACGTCTTTGAATCGAATGGCCCACAAAGATCTTCTCGAAAAAGGGATTCTTCTTCCTTAACTGTCCAAAAGCCAAGACGGAAGAGAAACCTTGCGGTGCTACTAAGAAGAGCCATTGTGACCTTTGTTTCAGTGCCATTATCAACTGGCCAAAAGTGTTGTAAAGGCTGAATCATCTCCCAACAGTGGGTTGCAAAATGATACATCTCTTAACATGGGGTGTTAATATCAGAACTGGGGGATGGAAATACTTTTCCACCTAAGAAATTCTTACTTTCTCCCATGACTGTAATGCCATGGTGGAGGTAGAATCCGATGGTAAAGATAATTATATATCGATTGGATCGAATTCCGTTATCTTATTCGTAGAAGTCAGGATTAGGACCCACTATTGGATGGTGATCATATCGTTGGGCCCAACAAAGCGATCTAAAGGCTTAGAAAACTAAGTGCTTCATCTTAGACTGACCCAAAAAGCACCAGCTTCGCTTTAAAAGAGAGCCAAACCCAGAAAAAGCTCTGCTATCTTGTTTTTTGGTTTTAGTCTTTCAGTCCCTTTTTAAGAATATGAGGTGAAGCTTACGCTTCAGTGCTGTAGCTTCTATATGGAACTATGCCGTGTAAGTCATCATTCCTATACCTCGGTGAATCGATCAGGGTTCGGTTCTCATCCCCAATCGGAGACGGCAAGCGGAGATTTAGGCGCCGACGTGTGCGCCACTGGGTAATCCAAAGTTTCCCGGAAAGACGGCGGCAAGCTACCTCCGGCCGTGTCGGATATATGGTTGTTAGTAGTAAACCCCTTTCGCCAAGGATATTGTATGCCCTCTTAAAGTGCCAGAGTCCGGATCTATGGCCGGATTCTGGCCGAGCAAAACTAGGAGTGATAAAAGAAATTACAGCAAATTACTAGTTTATTGGGTTTTTCTTTTGTCCATCTTTCCTCTCCTCTTCACCAACTACTGGCCATCCAATTCACCATGATGCGCCGATGTATGGCAGGCGGCCAGTGATGAAAACGATGAAGAAGACTTGTAGTGGGGTGTCATTAAAACTGAGGATAAAAAATAAACATCCGAAAATTCCCAAAAATTCACACAAAAATTCTGAATAAATTTAAGTGGATTAGATCTCACCGGTTTTGTTGAGAACATCAACGTTCACCGTGTTGCCTATGATCTCCCCCCCCCCCCCCACGCTCCTCTTCAAAGGTAATCTCATCCTTAGATTTATGTTTTCTGTCAGGTCCCACGGATGGCGCCAATCTGATGATGCCAAAATTTGTACCTGAGAATCGGGCGAGCGTTGTTGGCGCATCCATCCTTTTGGATTGGTAGAACTTTGATCTGTGGGTGCCTACGCCCGTAGAATGCAATGTTAGAAGGGCCCCAGAGAGAGACTCCAGGCGCAACCTCCGACGCTCAAGTTAGAAATCAGCATCAACAATATCTAAGCAAGGCTAATTCCTTGAAAAAGAGAGAGCGTTTATGGGGTGGGGGAAGATGCGACTGAACTTGGTCTTCCTAAGTTGCCTACGTACCTCTTTTGTGAGGATCAAGTCAGACGTAGTTCCATTATGAAGGTGAGAGTCCCTTTTTATAGAGAATAGAGTCCACAATAGTTAGAATCTTACTGTTTTTAAGAGTCTTTCCTAATTGGTCGACTTCCCCGTGAGATAAGTTTATATCTATTTTTAATAGATATCTTCTTTCCCTGTACAAGCAAATTGCTACTATGGGACTCTTTTACTTGGAAAGCCACCGCCTTAGGGCATATTACCTCTTTGAGGGGCGGTTTGCCAATTATCAACGTTGCTATTTATGAGGGGAGGATACGATTTTATTATCTTTCCCATCTAAAATCAGTTAGTCAGTTTCTAATTAATCGGAAGTGCTATGTGTCATTCATCCACGGTAAGTGCCGATTTTACCCCCAACAGACCCTAAGCAAGATAGAATGGGTATGACAATGAGATTTCGTACTGAACGGGATAACATTAGAATAGCTTGTGGACAGGAGATAGTTGAGATATTCTACCAGACAGGACTCTTTACATGTCCTTTGACCTGAGGGGTCATATTGATCTGTTGACGAGTCTCTCATTCTTGGTCTATCTAACCGTGATTCTCTTTGAGTCACTAGAGGGTAGTACTGAAGTGTTGGACAAACCTTCGAGGTCAATAGTGATACCCGACATGGAATTGTCCACCTATTTCATAGGATAACATCTACGGTTTTGGTCAGAGCAATAGGCCTAGAAAAATATCTGGCCAAGTGGATTTGATAAAATGTTTATCAAAAGGATTTCACAAAATAAGTTTTGAAATATTTTCAGTAAATGCATTTGCGAGCCAACACTGCTTGATTGAAAGGTATACCTTGAGTGAGCCCAGGGGGTAGTTGATGTCCACTCCCCGTAAGACTCAACTCAGTAGATGTGGACTTGGAGAAAGTACTTGCACATTTGATGTGATTAGGGGTATGATGATTTGACGGTAATCTTCAGAGTTACGTCTCAATGGAGGCCACTGACTCAATGCGATTCTAGTAATGGCTACGGAGCAATAATCGCAGTGGGGCCTACTTGTGGGTTCTGCATGATCTACCGTTGAATCCCTGCTACGATCCCACTCACTACTCGATTGACCTATTATTATCTATTAGATAGAGGTCCCGCATTTATTTAGTTGCTTACACGTACTAGTTTTGTGGCATTAGATGCATGGAAATGATATATACAATGAATAGTGTATATGCACTATGAGATACATTGGGAATACCAAAATGGTTAAGTATAAACCATAAGGGTATTTTGAGAATTATAGAAAAATATGGATGAAGCTTTTTATCCCATTGGATGGGAGAAAATATGTTTATTTGATTAAAAGAATTAAATAAATAATTGTAAGTTTAGCTTATAGACTGGTTTTATTAAAAAGTTATAACTTACTCATCTCTAGTCAAAAATTAATGTGTAAGCACTCGTTTCGAAGGATTTTGAAAGATCTGAAACTTTGTAGTTTCTGATTTTTTCTACTTCGTCCATTTAGTTTTCCAAAAATAAGGTTGAAATTTGACCTAGAGGCTTATAACGGGAATGTTGAAAAAAGAGAAAATGTGTAAGATATTTTTGAGATTGTTTTTATCCAATAAAGCAACCACGTTTTTTACTTGGAAAAAACTCAATTTAGGAATTTCTGAAAGTCCGTAAATTTCTAAAAACACTCCCACATTGTTTGATTTCTATTTTGAAAAAGCCAACTAGCTTGTTGCTAAATTGGAGCTTCCAATTATGGCTAGTTTCCATGTTTTGTGAGATTTCTCTAGGAGCTTTGGGTTGTGTATATGAAAATTGAGAAATCTATAAATACAAGACAAAAGAATAGAGTTTGAAAGAGCTCTTCCATAATTTCATGTGTTGGAAATTGGTAGAGACATCCCAAAGTCTTTCTTCTTCTTCTTCTTCAATTCCATTAACTAGTTTTGTCTTTTCTAAGTTAAAGGCAAACATCCAACAAAGCTCCATTGATCTAAATACATATTCTCATATTATAATCTGATTTAGATCAGGTTATAAAGTAAACAAAGAGTTGTTTACAAGATCCTTTGTGTAAAGAAAGAAATCCATTGGTTCAACTTGCAGTTTCGTATCGATTAGATCGTTGGCGGATTTTCGAGGAATAGATCACGCAGACATTTTTCTTCTCATCAGTAAAATAAGGTATTTATATTTATGTTTATTAAATCACATTAAAATCAATTAGTCCTTAGGAATCCTGGGTTAGAGCAAAAAATTTGTTCTACACGGTTTATTCTTCCGCAATGTGTAGCGATTTTGTTCGAAGTTTTACAACCAATCTAACAAGTGGTATCAGAGCTAACTAGGGAATAGATTAGGAGGCTAATGAAACAAAGATAGATCATGTGGTGATCCGCTGTGAGTCCGGACGTTTGTCCCGGCTATCCGAAGTTCTTAGTCTTTGTGTCTTTTTAATAAACAAAGGACTGTTCGTCGGAAAATAGTAAAACTGAACCGCATGGTGGATTTCTGAACTGATTGTCTTATATGGTTGGAAAATAGACTCGAATACAAATCCAACACATCAAGAATCATCGAAATCTAACGAGCGGTTTAGGAGATATGATTTTTCAAAGTTTGGAAAAAGTTGTTGGAATTCAGGAAATTAATTCCGAAAATTGATTTAGAATTTTGTTTCTCCACCTCAAACTATTTGAAAAGCCTATAACCCAGGCATAGACTTTTCTAATAATGTGTTGGGGTGTATGTAGCATGATCAGATCCTTGAGAAAGCATTCGAGTAACTATATCTCACTCAAGGCTATTAGAAAGGTCATGCTATCTGGATTGTGTTCCCGGTAAGGAAGAATTTTGTTTTCACAAATCAAACGATCTTGTTTTCGTGCAAAATTTTGTACGTTGATTTATTAGACCATAGGAAAAAAGGTTTCATGATGTTTCTAATTAAAATCAAGATGGTTGTGTGTTAATCAAAATTGAATTAACCTGGTTTTGTGCAAATTGATCGATATTGGTGAAAGATGGGCAAAAAGGAGATTGGACCTCAATTCATGCATGAGATGCATGACCTTTTTATGGATGTTATGATCTTATGTGATAATTTATTTCATGGTTTGTAATATGAAAGTCCACAATGTAATTTAATTATTTTAGTTTTTAATTACTCCCTCTGCGCAGTTGGGCGGATGACTGATTTTTCATGGAGATTGATTATGATGTATAGATTACCTAGGCTAGTGTAAGACACTAGGGTAGTTTATATTTGTTTGTCCAAGACTAATTGAAGATGAGATCATTATCTTGGTGCTCAATTGATGGATCGTGGATATTGTGGCATGGTGATGCTTCAGATTGACTAGCAAATGGAGGCGGATTCGATCCAACCAAAGAGGGGCAAACTTGTTGATGTTGCTGATGTTATTGTGCTTCATATAGTAAGGCAAATCAGATTACACTCCTTTAGAAATTTGCTTTGAGGCTAGCGAAGTTTCCCTTGTGCCGTTACACAAAGTTGCCCATAATTCACCCTCAATTTGACAAGATGGAGTTGTAGGGATTCCCTTATTCAAATAAGGTTAGTGGGAGAATCCCTATGATCTAAGATGCTAAATTGAATTTCATGGATGTTGTTTTTTTATTTTCATAGTTTGATGGTTTGCTTTTCATGTGATGGATGTCATTGTTTGTTTGTTTGCTTTTCATATGATGGATGGCATGGTTTGGTTTGCGATGTATATTTTTCTTTTATACAATGGATGCCTAATCAAACATAGACAATGATGATTGTAACTCCCACATTAAATAGCCCTCTTAAAATATTATGTTGATAAACGTGGTTAAGTCAAAAGGACAAGACCTCGTGGCCTTCCATAGCCATCTGACTGTTGGCTAGTCTAGTCTGGAAAATAGGACGGTCACATGCCAAAGCAGAAGCCGATCTTGTTTCTTGACTAGAGTAAATCGTTAGATTCCTACTAGGATAAGGAGAATGTGCATGATATATTGGTCACATACCAAAGCAGAAGCCATTGTAGGTTGCATAGTTTTCCCAGGTGGTGGGTATAACTTAACTAAGCAAAGGGTATTGACGCCTAAAGGATATACATACTGCAATGCTTGGAGGCCGAACAATAAAAGTTTCACATGTTAAGCAAAGTGCGAGACTGTTAGAGTAGGTACTCTAAAACTTAGTATATTTCGCATGTTAATCAGTAAAAGTTTCTTTTCATGACAATTAATTGGTAATTATAAGTTAAATATGTATGACATGCTACTTGTTATTGACACGTATTTGTCCTTAGGTAGCAAAGAAGAAAATTCATGCTCATAGATTCACAGATCCTAAGGAGCAAGGAGATATGAGATTCTGGTTCTTTGCAGAACTTAATAGTTCCTAGTTGGAGTTGAGGTTGGACGCCTCTTTCTGCATACAACTAGCATCTATCTTGCCAACATGCACGAGATGTAGAGTGACTTATCTCAATCACTCGGGTAGTGGACCCTAAGCAAGATAGAATGGGTATGACAATGAAATTGCGTACTGAACGGGATAACATTAGAATAGCTTGTGGACAGGAGATAGTTGAGCTATTTTACCAGAAAGGACCCTCTACATGTCCTTTGACCTGAGGGGTCATATTGGTCTATTGGCGAGTCTCTCATTCTTGGTCTATCTAACCATGATTCTCTTGGAGTCACTAGAGGGTAGTACTCGAGTTTTGGAGTAACCTTCAAGGTCAATAGTGATACTCGACATGGAATTCTCCACTTATTTCATAGGATAACATCTACGGTTTTAGTCAGAGCAGTAGGACTAGAAAAATACCTGGCCAAGTGGATTTGATAAAATGTTTATCAAAAGGATTTCACAAAATAAGTTTTAAAATATTTTCAGCACATGCATTTGCAGGCTAACACTGCTTGACTGAAAGGTATACCGTGAGTGAGCCCAGGGGTTAGTTGATGTCCACCCCCGATAGGACTCAACTCAGTAGATGTGGACTTGGAGAAAGGACTTGCACATTTGATGTGATTTGGGGTATGTTGATTTGACGGTTATCTTCAAAGTTACATCTCGATGGAGGCCACTAACTTAATGTCATTGTAGCATTGGCTACGGAGCAATAATCACAGTGGGGCCCACTTGTGGGTTCTGCAGGATCTACCGTTGAATTCCTACTACGATCTCACTCACTACTCGATTGACCTATTATTATCTATTAGATAGAGGTCCCGCATTTATTTGGTTGCTTACACGAACTAGTTTCGTGGCTTTGGATGCATTGAAAGGATATATACAATGAATATAGTGCATATGCACTATGAGATACATTGAAAATACCAAAATGGTTAAGTATAAACCATAAGGGCAGTTTAAAAATTATAAAAAATTATAGATGGAGCTTTTTATTCCATTGGATGGGAGGAAATATGTTTATTTAATTAAAAGAATTAAATAAATAATTGTAAGTTTAGCTTATAGACTAGTTTTACTAAAACAGTCATAACTTACTCATCTCTTGTCAAAAATTAATGTGCAAGTACTCGTTTCGAAGGATTTTGAAAGATCTACAACTTTGTAATTTATGATTTTTTTTTAATTCAGCCATTTACGTATCCAAAAATGAGGTTGAAATTTGACCTACAGGCTTATAGCGGGAATGTTGAAAAAGGAAACAATGTGTAAAATATATTTTTGGGATTGTTTTTATCCAATAAAGCAACCACATTTTTTACTTGGAAAAAACTCAATTTAGGGATTTCTAAGAGTCCAAGAATTTCTAAAAATACTCCCACATTGTTTGGTTTCTATTTTAAAAAAAGCCAACTAGCTTGTTTCCGAATTGGAGCTTCAAATTATGGCTAGTTTCCATGTTTTGTGAGATTTCTCTAGAAGCTTTGGGTTGTGTATATGAAAATTGAGAACTCTATAAATACAAGACAAAGGAATAGAGTTTGAAAGAGCTCTTCCATAATTTCATGTGTTGGAAATTGGTAGAGACATCCCAAAGTCTTTCTTCTTCTTCAATTCTATCAACTTGTTTTGTCTTTTCTAAGTCAAAGACAAACATCTAACAAAGCTCCATTGATCTAAATACATATTCGCACATTATAATCTGATTTAGATCAGGTTGTAAAGTAAACAAAGACTTGTTTACAAGATCTTTGTGCAAAGAAAGGAATCCATCGATTCAACTTGCGGTTTCGCATCGATTAGATCGTTTGCGGATTTTCGAGGAGTAGATCACGCAGAATAAGGTATTTATATTTATGTTTATTAAATCACATTAAAATCAATTAGTCTCTAGGAATTCTGGGTTAGAGCAAATTTTTTGTTATATATGGTTTATTCTTCCTCAACGTGTAGCGATTTTGCTCGGGGTTTTACAACCAATCTAGCAATACACTGTATAAAATGTCATTCCAATTCTCTCCTTGACAACTTCTGTAATAGATAAGCATCCCAAGTTCATTTTTCTTTAATGGTAAAGAGGCTTTCATTAACTGAAGACGGACCAAGACGATCCCCAAATGTACAACAGGAAAAGAAGCAAACAAAAAAGAACATAAGAAGCCAAAACTATAGGGAAGGAAATCAAAAAGCTTTATACTCTCTCTAGAAACACCTTCTTTGGCTAACCTATCCATTTTGCCAGTAGCTGACCTCCTTACATGTTTAAAAGAAATAGACGCAAGCCGAATTCTATCCTTAATTTCATCGAACAGAGCGGCGAATCTCCAAGATACCGAAGTTGAATCCCTTAGCCATCTTATGACGTTTAAGGAGAGTCTCCATCCACCACCACCTTGTTTAGATCTTCATTTTGAAGCAATTTGATTCCATGATGAAAGGCTCAAACTTCTGCCTCATTTGAGTTTGTTACTCCAATAGGACCTCAAATCCCCAAATCACTTCTCCATCTTCATCCCTCAACAAACCTCCAATGCCAAAAGTCCCGGGTTCCCTAAACTCGACCCATCAAAATTAAATTTTAGAAACCTTTGGGTGGGAGGCGACCAAAGTTGAGTTACTTTCGGGTTGTTACTAGTTTCATTTCAAATGTCTATCCAACCATGCCGCAAATCATATGCCGATACTAACTTGAAATGTTCCAGTGTTTTCATCCTAGATATAGTTAGAACAATTACCTTGTTGAATAGAAATTGAGCTCCCTTATTGTAACCCTTAAAAATGGATTGTGTACAATATCAGCCCAAATGTTCATGCCTTTGGCAAAAATGGATTGTGTACGATATCATTGCTTACACGTAATATAAATGTACTATTAGCACTTGCTGTAGACACCCCATTTTGACCGTGCCCTTAACCTTCCAATTTTACTCAAAACTCCATCAAATGAATGAATTAGGGTCCCAAAATTCACCCTAAGCTAGGGTAGGATCCTACTAAGCTCCCTGCAAAATTTCGTCGAAATCCGAGCGCGTTTGCCTAGCGAACGAGCCGAGAGAGGACCGTAGTATAAACCAGAACAGGGGGGTGTATTATCCTGAAGAGAGCAGAATCAAGTTGGAATAAGACACGATTCTGTGTGCGTTTATCAAAAATCGCGCAACCGCGCGCCAATCAAATAGTAGTGCCAATATCCGCACCCTATGTTTGATATAAATATCTGTTTAAGCTCATTTAAAAAAAAAGGGGGATTTTATTTTTTTTGAGACGAGAGAGAGAGAGAGAGGGAAGAAAGGGATTTTCGTCGGCTCTTCATCTTCTCCGACGATTCTTGCCGGAATCCGGTGAATCAAATCTTTGTTTTTTTACCTTGTTAAAGTCATCTTCTTCACTCCTCTACCTTGAACACCAGCATTATCTTCACTGGAACCTTGATTTTCCTCATTTGAAGCTTACAAAATTCTAGATCTGAGCATTTTCAAGTTTTTCTTCGGTCAATCCGCCAGAGCTCCGATCGTGATCTTTCCTTGCCGTTATCATTTACTTCCTCTTCCATCTCTCCCTCATCCGAATCCATCCCCAATGCTGTCGAGATCTTCTCTAATTCCGGCTTCACCTCCACAACCCTAACTTCGACCATTTTTTCTGATTATTCTCCGGCCACTTTCCGACTAATTCTTCTTCTCCGGCATACACAATCTCCGGTTGATCTCCGATTATTCGTTTCCCTGTGTTTCCTTCTTGTATTAACCTCTGATAACCTTTGATCATTATCAATTTATAGAATCATAGCTTAAGATTGTAGATCCAAGATTCGAAACCTAAGATCTTGTCTTTCTTCTTTTCGATCTGTTAATTCTAAAAAATTTTTGATCAAGATCATCGGAATTCCGATTATTTTTAATGAAATCTGCCATAGCTTCATTTTCCCTCTGTTTTGGCCATCGTTACTATCTCTAACCCTAGGTTTGCATCATCTGAACCTTTTCTTATAGTTCCAAACCCCAACCTTCATTACATCTGCAATCTGAGGATTATTTACTTTCAGATTCATTGTCTGTTACCTTCATATTCTTTCCTTTTAGATTCTTTGATGCGAATATTGCTGGAAACGAAGGTAATAGTCAAGGAAAATCCAAGATTGTTGAACAAGAAGCTAAAATCTCTGCTAGAATACAAAGGTCTGGAAGTTTTGTGGAGATTTTTACTAGCAATTCTCGTTATTACTTTAATCAGGTAGTTTCTTCTCTTATTCTATGCAATTCTTTTCACATGAAGTAGTTTAGAGCCTACGATTTATATGTATTTTTCCTGGACAAGTTAATCTATCCTTTTATGATATTATTTTGAGAGTTTGCAATGGTTTTTGCTTTAGTGTTCAATTGATGATGTGCGGTTGAAATTTTATTTGAAAAAATCATCACTGTTTTTCTAAAATGCATGGATGTAGTCCAAAATGAAATTTGGTGAAATTGTTTGGTAATTCATTGAATTAGAGGTTACAATTTTTTGTTTAAGATTTGCAGTGGTTTTCTGTGACCAGTAAAAATTCTGCTCTTTTAAAAAAAAAAATGTGTGTAGCTCCTTTTAGTCAGCGTTTGATTCTCGCTTTTGAAGTGATGGTTCGTGGTGAGTTTTTTTTTTTATTATGATGGACTGCTTGGGCCTTGTAGGGATAATGTGAAATTGATTTATATTGGCAAAGAATTTTACATGCTTTGAGAATTACATGTGCATTAAGGTGTATAGGGGATTCCATGTGAGGTTGTCATGAAATAGACTTTAGAAACATGTTAGGAGCATTGATAGTTGTTTTTGTGTATACTATCCAAAATTACCAGTGAAATGCTGTCAACCAGAGGTTAATGAGAGAAAAGGGGAAGGAAAGGGAATCATATATGCTCTTTGAATTAGTAGCAGTTTTGTAACTTATGATTTTGGAAAACGTGTTTGGACAGATCTTCACTATAAATTACTAATTATGTCAAGCATATGCTCTCGGTTATATACTTATTAGACTCAAATTCCAATTTGCATGGGTAGTAAAACCTTGTTAGCATATGTAAGGTATTTTCACTTTCTTATAAAGCATCTTATTGATCTTACATGTCCAGATTTTAGTTCATTTCCTTGTAGAAATCTCATTTTTTATTATCTACATGTTGCTTTACTGAGCATGCGTACTGAACTGTACTGAATATCAATATATTGATCATATGGTAATAATTAATACTTGCCCTCTTTTCATTTTGGTAATGGTATACTCTTCATGATCATGGTTTAGTCTTTGTATTTGATTTTGGGAACTATATTATGCTTAAAGAGATATATGAGAGGTTAAAGGATGGCTAAAGTATTTAGCTCTTATAGGAAAAATGTGACATTTCCCACATAAAAATGGTCATTTCTCTTGTTGTGTTTATCTGTGATATTCCCCATATAAATGTTTTAGTTTCTGTGCTTACAATTTGTTCTCATGTGGTTGGTAACTAGCAGATCTCAATCTCATTAGATTGTTGCAATTTGCCTATAGATTTCTAGAGAAGATGTCATATATTGTATTGTTTCATATGATCATTTTTTTTTTGCCAGAGGATAATTATAATAATTTTGATGTCTGTTCAGTATAGAGGTTCGGGTATAACCTGTTTTATTTTTTTTCTTGCTTAATTCATAATAGGGCGATGAAGGTGTTAGCCCAAGCCCATCTTTAGGGGACTTACTCGGTCCAAGTAGCACTCCCCTCTTATTTTAGATGTACTCAGTGTTTAGAAACCCATTCATTGCAAGGGCAATGCAAGAGATATCTTGAGCCCACCTTTTAGGGAGACAAGCTACGTCTCAGCAGATAGTCATACCTATTTAGGGAGACAGGCTATGTCTCATACAGAGAATGTTCTATCCTTTAATGACAAGCTTTGTCTCATTAGTGAGTCCATTCCTAGGAGACATGCCATGTCTCATTAGCACCTCTCTTAGAGTCATTTGTTTGAGAATCTTTTCCATTAGCATAGGAGTCTGTCCTTAACTACAGAGTCAGTCATTCTTTCAGGAGTCTGTCCTATCATCATAGGGGTTAGGATTCTTTCCAACCTCTCATCAAATCTTGTGATTTTTATCAACTCTTTCAAGGTATAGGATGCTGTCCAACCCTTGCAGAGTTGTGATTCTGTCATTTTCCCCCGCAAAGCAATGCTGTCCAACCTTTGCGGGATATCAGGAGTCTGTCATACTCTTATGATGATAGGAATTTGTCCTCTTGAGTAAAAAATACTCAAAAATTCCAAAAACATCAAAAATATCTGAAAAATCAAAATCTCAAAAGCTTTGAGTCATTAGGAGTAGTCAGGAAAATCTGTTCCGAACTATGTTGGCTTGATCCCTTTCTACAGGGTAAGTAGTGCGCTTGGGATTCTTATTTCAAGTCCAGCCAAACTTTTCAAAATAAAACATTTCAAATTCTCCAAAAATACAAAAATTATTCAAAACCTTTTTTCAAACAGATCTTCCCCTAGAGTTAGGAGTTTGTCCTAGCTGTTTGGGGTGCTTTAGAGTTAGGAGTCTGTCTTGTTTGTATTAATATGGTGTGTCCTGTCGTGTGGGTGTCCCTAGAGTTAGGAGGCCTCGAGTTGGTCGGTTAGACATTCAGTCGAACCGATGGCTAGACTAGGAAGCATATAGTCAGCCCATGATTTTCTTTAGGATGCACAGCCTAGTTACATATAGGATGTAGGGCCCACCTGCATTAGCTTAAGGCTAATCAACTTGCATTAGTTAAGGCATATAGAGAGTCCTAAAAATTACAATTCACTTGAATTTAAGCAATCGTACAAAAAGCTTTAAAAATCAGTCGAGTCTAGTGGATCGAGTCTAGGATAGCGGTTCTAGATGGTTAGGCATCGTAGTTTAGAATAGGTCATCGAACTACGTCGATTCTGATTCTTCCCGAGGCCGGGATACGTAGAGCGGCTGGGATGGACGGCCATCTTGGTCCAAGTCAAGTCTTGCATTAGAGTTTTATGATTCTTCTTGTCCAGTCATGTATCGAATTGAATTGTATTGTATGTTTTTATTATGTTTTCTTACTTTCATGTACAGACCTTATACCTTTAGCTGTAGCATGCATGTGTTTGTACACCAGAATTTAGACACCAATTAGGTATGACACTTATAACCTAGCTATTCTCAGGTGACACTTATTTCATTTCTTTTATGTGTGCTTATTATTCCTCCGAGACATGCATGATTAGATAGACGTTTTCTCGGAGATATGTGTTCCCATTTCACATGACTTTCGCTCAAAACTCTTCAAAATCAATAAGTAAATGGCATAAGAGACCAGGTGTTTGCACTTGGGCGGATGAGGTGCTCTTCGGACCTTCCAAATTCGTAACCAGGCACGAAACTTTCTTTTATAATCTCTGGTTATCCGTTGCAACAGAGCATAGTATGGGATCCAGGGCCCACTTCCTTGGATGGCGACTCTTCTTTGTTTAAGGTACGCCTTGAATCCGGGCTAGTCCCCGAATCGAGAGGTATCTCTCTTTGTATCACCACTCATGCTGTGAGGGGCACTTCTTTCGAGAGTTCCTTGGTAGAGCTCTCCATTCACGTGGATGATCTGTAGAGAGAGACTTTTTGTCTCGTGGGGGCTCGTCCCCCACCTCTCTCGGATCGGGGTCCACACTTGCCAATAAAACTATCATATCCAGTATACTTGGTATGGCTGAGATTTTGTTTGTTGCAATCAAGAAATGAAGAGAGAAACGGTGATAATTATATATGGGAATGTAATAAATCCCAACGCATTTAAGAATCTCTCTCTCTCTCTCTCTCTAACGGGTTTTCAAGACAACTTTCTAAAATTCTTGGCTATTGGGCTCCCAAATGATTCCTTGGGCTTTATGGAATAAAAAAAATTTACTGTCTAGCTATTGGATTCCCAAGTGATTGGGCTTCGAAGAAAATGCTTTGGCTTATGCGATTATAAATTCTTAGTCTGTTTAAAATGACCGACTGTTGGATTCCCAATTGATTGTTTGAGCTTTATTAATATCTTTCCAACTTACAAGACTCAAAAAATAAGGATTTGCTAGCCAATTTCGCGGAAAGCCATTTCACAACTGGCTTTTGGATGTGAGAACAGCCACCTCGGATGAATTAAATGAATAAGACACAATCAAGCAAAAAAGTCAACCTGTGCATATGTTATAACGACCCGAGTTCCAAAAGCCTGAAGCCCGGCCCGTTAATTGACATTTAACAATTGTGCGAAAATAAACTCAACATTTAACCTGATTCAACCATCAAATAATGTAATTGATGTCTCAACATCTTATTGGAAATACATAATTAAGATAACTCCAAGTCTTAACTAATACATAATTAAAAAGACTAAAGCAATTGCATAAAGGAAACCAGTCCTAAAATCTCTCAGGCGTTGCTCCTTATCTAGTTCCATTCCTCGGTGTGGCCCTCCTGTATGTAAGTCGTGTCCACATCTGAAATATTATTGGTGTGAGCTTCAACCACAGAAACTCAGAAGGGAAAATAAACTTTTATATGATTTAAAAGCATAAAGGAAATTATTAATATTCCATTTAACATATGCCACCACTTATTCAAATACAGAAAAATACTGGCAACATTACATTTACAATAGATCTTCTTTTATTAGTTTTCCTTGGGATGCCATGACAATAAAAGTTATTCTCTCTTCTTTTTTTCTTTGCAAGAAAACTTATGCGAAATGCATCATATGAATATCTCATCCTAAGGAAACCATATGTACATTCCTAGTTGAAAATGTATGAATGCCAATACCCACCTCTCACACAACCCATGCCTACGAGAAGGTCATAATATATCATAGTCATCATAACATACCCAATCCACCCGATTTACCAGTGTGCGAAAGGGGTGCCTAGTCCAACCGATTTACCGGACGCGACTTATGCAGACTCTGCGCAGGCCCTAATCCTTAGTTTGTGAAATAAACCCAGCCATTTTCATAGATATATGTCATTCCATAGTGCTATGCAATCCATGGGTCCTTAAATCATTTCCTTCATGTTTTGGAAAAAAACATTCAAATAGGTTAAACACTTAGGATCTTGGTTTGCAAAACTATGCATGGATATTCTTGAAGGCCCATGATGTATAACCCCTCCTTTCATACCCATCTTATCATTCTTTTAATTACGAGTTTCAACATGCTAAGAGACAAACAAATATGGATACATTATTTAGTATGGCCGTATGAAAGTACATTACTTAAGATATCAAGAAAGAGCAAGAATAATTATATAAACATGTACTTACTCTATTTCACACATTAGGAAAAATAAAGAACTTATGTAGCTCATTTTATTAGATTTAATCTATCAATTCCGAGAATGATTTCTAGTACAAAAACACATAAAAGAAGAGTCCCCTTTAAGTCTAATGTGAAAATTGCGCATTCCCGCCATAATGCGGCGGGAAGTTTTTGAACAATATTTTCGGACTTCTAGATGACAGAATCTTAAAAAATAGTAAATTACAAAGTTGTAGATCTTTTTGATATCTTTCCAACGGGTATAACTACTCACAGATCGGACAAGCGGCTGAAAAGTTATGTCTATTTTAGCGGACTGTTTTTGTTAGTCCTAACTAGTGATGTTTGCATTCCCGCCATAATGCAGCGGGCAGTTTTTGAACAACATTTTCGAACCTCTAGATGGTAGAATCTCGAAAAACAGTAAACGACAAAGTTGTAGATCATTATGAGATCTTTCTAACGAGTATAAGTTCTCATAGATCGGACAAGCGGTTGAAAAGTTATGTTTGTTTTAGCAGACTGTTTTTGTTAGTCCTAACTACTTATGTTTGCATTCCCGCCATAATGCAGTGGACAATTTTTTAACAACATTTTCGGACCTTTATATGGAAGAATCTCGAAAAATAGTAAACTACAAAGTTGTAGATCTTTTTGAGATCTTTCCAACAAGTATAGCTACTCACAAATCAGACAAGCGGTTGAAAAGTTATGTTTATTTTAGAGAACTGTTTTTGTTAGTCCTTGTCCGCTAATGAGTATATATTTCCAAACTATTGTATTAGGTCTTTTGCAGCCACTTAATCCCCAACATCTCATTATTAGTATGTCTTTTAGTCAATCATTCTTACCCAACTTATAGAATGTCAATATATATATATATTCTAAACATGATATGTGCATAAAATCTTAAAACATATTATACTTCATCAAATGCACTTTACTGGTCTAAGAATTGGCCTAGCAGTGAGTAGCTTTAGTTAGGCTTAATTGGGCCTATAGTTTCATTAGTATGGTCTCACATTCCATGTTTCAAGTGTATGGCAGTGTAGAATTTCAAAGGAGGGTGGTACTACCTTAAACATAAGTCTCATTGAGATAGAAAAAACAATCCTCATTGAACTATTAAATCTAGATCTTAGGAATTCCCTATCCTCATTGAACATATATCCTTCACCAGGTAGCTTAATGTTTGTAGTCGTCTTGATAGGAATATGATGGGAAAGGAGTTGAAGTCTCTGTCCAATGTGTTAGGCTGTTAGCTAAGAAAGAGGCTTGAACTTAGTCCACTAGGCTCTGCATTTCTCAACTTGAACTGTAGGCTATCTACTCTATCAAATGTTCTCTAAAAATTTCTCAAATAGTTTAGAGGAGCTCAGATAGTGAGAATCATCTTAGCACTCAGTTAATTCTGGAAACTATTTGGAAGAAGTTTATTTCAAAATTCTAGTGCTTGAAAACCTTTTTATACAGAACTCTAAAATGAACTAACAAGTTGATCCAATAATTTATAGTGTATATCTTCAGTAAAAAGATTCCACTCACAACTCCAAAATTCACATGTGCCTGTTAAGACTTTAATTTAGCCGACAAGCTTAAC
This sequence comes from Tasmannia lanceolata, assembly GCF_043159265.1. Lineage (NCBI taxonomy): Eukaryota > Viridiplantae > Streptophyta > Magnoliopsida > Canellales > Winteraceae > Tasmannia > Tasmannia lanceolata. Next base: position 29,867,536 of record NW_027518695.1, on the reverse strand, counting down.
AACTAAGGAATTACACACTGTCCAAAATTTTCATCCTTGTAGGTTTGATCCTAGAATTACAATAGTTGTTAAACAGGTATGGAATGCAAAAACTCATAACTGCTTTATTCAGTATGAGCTTCTTTCCTTTTTATTTGTTTTGATCGGATCATAACTAAAACTTGTGATCATCAAACTTCTTCAAATCCATGGAAAATACCAAAAATGGAAAAGACTAAAACATGCAAATGCTCTTGACATGCATCAATAGTTCAGAATACTTGAAATGATGTTCCAACTCATAAAAACCGAAGGATTTAAAACTTTCAAGATTAAACTAAAATGAGATGCCAAAATGGATTTTATAGCCAATTACAAAGATGAAATGACCTAATTGCTCCTACTTAGTGGAAACGCCTAAAATGGACATTAAAAACATCAAAAAAACTAAATTGCCTCCTATATGGCTAATGCACATGAAAGAAGAGAAAATCATACGCTAAAGAGTTGTCATGGCCGACGTAGCTTTACTATAGGGCATGTTCTTGCATCCAGTTTCTTAAAATTGGGTAATAAGGTTCGAATCATAGCGAATCATAAATCTTTTTCTGATTTATATATAAAAATGAGAAAAATATTAAAAAATATAAAAAAGTAAAAAATATGAATAAAATGAGTAATTTTCTATTTTTCATTCGAAACTATTAAATTATATAATCAAACCCGCGGCTAGTATTAGTAGAAGTATGATGAATGGGGAGGAGAAGAAGGAAAGAAGATGAGGAAAAGAGGAAGGAAGGAGAAGGAAAGAAAACGAGGAAAAGAAAAAAGGAAGGAGAAGAATAGAGTTATGGTTTTCTTTAATTATTTTTAGGTTATAAGTTGGGGCAGGAGGTTTATATACGATTTATTTCTAATCATAAAGGGCGCACCACAAAAAATGAGCCAACAATAAAGAACCGTAAAAAATCATAAAAAGCATAAAAATTGCACGATTCAAAATCTAATCGTACTTGAATAGTATGGGTTTTACGAAAACAGATTTTTCAGTCCGATTTGAATCGTTCAACCCTCATTTTGATTTGAATGGTATGATTCAAATTGTGAATCGTATGATTTTAACAATATGGCATGCATCACTTATTCCACAAACTGTTTATGTTATTAGGATATAGCATGGGTACAACACAGTCACATTATTGATATGGCTTTTAAACTCCATGTTACATCCTATACAATCATGACACCCAATTTGAACAAAAAATCTTATCCAATCTAGTCCTTTGCGTCACTTTACTATTTTGAGGAATAGAGGACAACAAATATTCAAGTAGAATAGTTTGTTTATTAAGTGGTCCCGTTGTGGATAAGCGGCCTGAAAATCTTCTTGTGAAGATAATCCGAGTCCAGTGATTTAATTTCCATAAAAATAGATTGCTCAGAGAAGTTTGATTTTTATGTAGTAAAACTAGTAGCCATTGGACCATTTTATTTGTTTTACATCTCGTTTTACTTCATGTAATGGATAAAAAGAAAAGAAAAACTTTACCATGTAAAAGTTTTAATCATTCATTTTTTTCCACGACAAAACTACAATTGGAATGATATGCAGAAATTTGACTGCAAAGAGAAACACTTTAAATGAGAAAAAGGCTTGTCTCCAAATAGGGGCTCTATCAATGAGGCTGGGCACGCCTCCTAGACACAAAAATGGGCTCCAAGTATCCCTATCATCGCCCATGCAATGATAAACAGGGATGAGGCAACTTACAGACCAAGTTGATCTCCAACTAGTAGGGAGTATAAGTTGGGGCACAACTTAGAGGCGGTTCCATAAATGAGGCAATGTACGCCTCCTATGCGCAAACTCTCTACTAAACTAAAGTAACCTCCCTAAGAGTTTACCCTTTAGGAGGCTTACTTAGTCTCAAATTAGAGCCCCTCCTTTCTTCTAGCGCGTCTTTAGGCGGCATGCCCTGCCTCATTGGTAGCGTTATTAGCGATTCTTTGATTCATTTGCCCCTCATTTTGGTGGCGTTATTAGAGAGTCATTGACTCATTTACACATCTTCTTTAGTATTAATAGTTAGGAGTTACACCTTAATGTTGTTGTCATTTTTTTTTAAGAGACTAGCACAGTCTCATTAGAGCTTTTTCTTTTGGGATCTTAGATCGTTTCCTTGTCTTTAACATTAGTTTACCTGGTTTAGGAGTTTTCCCTATTAGCCTTAGGGTTTGGCCCTAAGGTGTTGTTTTGGGTATTCCCTTAGGTCTTTGACCAAAAGGGTGAAAACATTTAAAAATCGGTCTTTGACCAAAAGGGTGAAAACATTTAAAAATCCAAAAAACATCGGAAAACATTTTAAAAATCTAAAAACATTGGAAAAACCTTAAAATCCAAAAACATTGGAATATTTGAAAACTCAAAAACATTAAAAATTTAAAACATAAAAAATATTTGAAAACATTAAAAGCCTTAAATCATTTGGAGTGTTTACTTTTAGTGGTAGTTAGGAGAGTTCGATTTTCAAACTACGTTGGCTTGATCCTCTTCCACGAGGTACGCAGTGCAGCTTGGGATCTTTATCCTAAGTCCAGCCAAACATTGTAAATAGATTCTGTAAATCTTTCAAAAATCATTCAAATAACTTTGAAATCTTTTTTTTTTCCAAAAACTCTTCCTCTGGAGTTAGGGGTTTGTCCTAGATAGAGAGCTTTAGAGTTAGGAGTCTGTCTTTGATGTGTTGTGTGTTTTGTTTGTGTTTGTGTTTGTGTTATAGTTGGGAGTCTGTTACGCCTCCGTCTGGTCAGTTGGCGATTCACATCGCCGACTGATGACTAGGTCTAAGATGCGTTAGTAATCCCATTATTTTTCTTAGGACACATGGCCTAGTTACACATATGTTGTAGGAATCACCTGCATTAGTTTAGGGCTAACCTGCATTTAGTTAGGGCATATAGGGTGTCCTAAAATCCACAATCCACTGGAATTTAAATAATCGTATAAGAAGCTTTAATAACTAGTCCGGTCTTTTAGATCGAGTCTAGGATAGAGGTCTAGATGCCTTAGGCTTCATATTTTAGAATAGGCGCGAAGAACTACGTTGCTTTGATTCTCGTGAAGGCGGGGATACATAGGCGGCTTTGGATAAATACCAGATCATCCAAAGAATCGGGCTCAATCGTTAGAATCTTAGGATTTGTTGTGTTGTCATGTTGTGTTCTCTTACTTTCATGCGCATACCTTATACCTTTAGCTGTAGTATGCATGTGTTTGTCCACCAGAACTTAGACACCCATTAGGCATGTCACTCATAACTTAGTTATGTTTATGTGACACATCTTTTATTTTGTTTTGTGTGTGCTTGTTATTTTTATCCCCGGGTCATGCATGATTAGGTAGACGTCTTTCTCGGGGATATTTCGTTCCCATTTCACTTGATTTTGCCCAAAATCCTTTAGAGTTGATAAAAATGACATAAGAGACCAAGTGCTTGCACTAGGACGAATTGGGGGTGCTATTCGGACCTTCTCCATTCGTAATCAGGCACGAGCTCATATATATATTTCTTGTTATCCATTGCACAGAGGATTTGTTTTTTTTTTTTTTGGTTCCATGGCCTATTCATGGATGGCGACTCTGAGTTTGTTTTAGGTACGTCTTGGTTTGAGGATTTATCATTGGATCAAGAGGTATCTCATTTATTGCCACTCGTGCTATGTTATGAGGGTGGCATCCATTTCGAGAGTTCCTTAGTAGAGCTCTCCTTCACATGTGGAGGTCTGCAGACAGTTGGGGACTTGTTCCTCTGCATCTCTCTCGGATCGGGGTCCACAGCCCCACCAGTGAAAATGATATTTTGGGGTGCAACTCGCCGCAACCCTCCATTCTCTAGTGATTGCATAATATGTAATTTCTATTTAGATTGAAGGGATAGGATCAGCCTATGAAAATGATATTTTGGGATGCAAACTTTGTGGCCCATCAAATGGATGGTTTGGATCATCCTATGGTTTCATTGTAAAAGGTATGGGTAGGGTTCAAATGATGGACCCACCAAAGGTTACTGTTAGGAGAGAGAGAGAGAGAGAGTTGGGAAACGTGTATACTTTCCCCCTAAAAAATGCTTTTTAATAGGTGAAAAATGTGTGTAAGTGGGTATGTGCAGTAGGGGTAATTCGGTCCTTAACAAAATGTGAATAGTGAAAGCACTTCTTTTTGGTCGTTTTCAACTTCCCACTGCTTTTTCAATAATAGTCCCAAAAACAGTTTTTTTTGGTCATTTTCCCTAGACAATATGATATTCCAAAGAAGCTCTGACACTTTTCCTTTCTCAATTTTATACAAAGTTTTCTCAACTCTTTGCAATTTTCGATTTTGGCACTTTGCCTCTTTTTATAAACAAAAACTAAACACTCCTAATAGGACTAAAAATACAAAAACCTAGTGACCCTAATCTTCTTAATGGACATGTTTCCTACACTTGGTAAAAGTTAAACTAAGATCTAAACTATCTTAAATAAGGTTCCTTTTATAATTAGACTTCTACATTAACATTTAGCAACCAAATAAAATACCAATTGTAATAGCCACACGCCCACTTTTTCTTTAACTTCAAAGTGGGACCCAATCACGTTTGTCCACGTCACCCGCACCGGCCCGGCCCCTCGAATGCACGTGTAGAGTCAGCAGTGACTCTCAACACTCCCCCTCAGCGGTGACTCTCTATTGGTCACGCCAAGTTCCTTTCGAAACTTCACAAACTTTTTGTAGTTCAACCCTTTAGTGAATATTTCAGCAACTTGATCATCTGAACGAACTGACATCAGAGAAATTTCTCCACGAAGCACCTTCTCTCTAACGAAGTGATGATGTACTTCCATGTGCTTTGTTCTAGCATGGAACACTGGATTTTCTACAAGCTTGATCGCACTCTCTTTGTCACAATACAATCCCACCGTATAATCAATATCTTGGTGTAGGTTTTTGAAATACAAGTAGGGCAACCCAAGAGGGGGGTGAATTGGTCAATTTAAAATTTTTGCCTAATTAAGTGTAATGTTAAAAATAATTATAACAATTAACAATTATAGGTTTAATTAGAATTTTGAAAAGCATTACAAGTTTGAATCTAACCCTTGATCAAGTAGCAAGATAATAGAAGTTAGGGTTTAGATATTACTATGAATTGTATTCTCTAACCCTTGTTCAATAAAACATAAACAAAAGGAGAGGTTAGATATTACCAATCACCAGAAGGAGGTAAGAGAAAGAACAAGGAGACCACACAAAGATTTATAGTGGTTCGGTCATAAAACGGGCCTACTCCACTACCCAAGTACTTGGTCTTTCCTTGACACGTTGCTAGGCAAGCTTGTGGGATCTTCAACTTGAGCTTTTGACTTGAACATCTTCCGAGGTTGATGTCTTCAATGTATGTATAAGCTCGTCTTGGTTCATTTGCATGTTGATCCGCAAGCCATGTGTTGTGTTGAATTGTGTAATGGTAATATGACATATGACATTCTTATTTAAGGCATACCACTCTAAAACAACACATTAGTCCATAAAGACTAGTCAATTTGGATTTGCTATCATCAAAACAACAAGGAAAAGGTGAATGGTTGAACCCATGGGAACCTTTAGGCTAACAGTATTCCATCAATTGCATTAACCATACACTCTCTTGTGACGCCATAGCTCCAGCATGATACTCCGCTTCAGTTGTGGATAGAGAAACAGTCGGTTGTCGTTTAATACACCATGAAACGACTCCCGATCCCAAGCTAAAAGCATACCCTGTAGTAGATCTCCGTGTAGAAAGATCTTCAACATAATCAGCATCACAAAATCCCACAACTTCACATTCACCACATTTTTCATCGAAAATACCAAAATCAATCTTCCCTTTTACATACCTAAGTATTCGACGAACTGCATCAAGGTGTGGTTTTCTCAGCTTTTGCATGAATCGGGTTGCAATATTGACCGATTGTGCTACACCGGGTCCAATGAGAGTTAAATAAATAAGACTTCCCACTAGCTAACGATACATACTTTGACTTTCAAGTTCGTCTCCTTCCTCTACTCGAAGCTTTGCATTAATCTGCATCGAAGTGGCAATTGGATTGTACTCGGCCATCCGAGCCACTTGAGTAGATCTCCAACATATTTCCGCTGACTTATAAATATCCCTTTTTCTGTTCGATCTATCTCAAGACCAAGAAAGTGACTCAGCTCTCCAAGCTCCTTCATCTGAAAGCGTGTTCCAAGATTGACTCGGGTTCTTATGATCTCCTCTAAATCGTCTCCAGTAACGATTAGATCATCAACATACACAAGCACCACTGAAATTTTATTATCAGTGAACTTCTCAAACAAACTAGAATCTGACAATGCCATCGAATAACCACTACCAGTGAGAAACTCCGCTATCTTACTGTACCACGCTCTCGGAGCCTGTTTCAGACCATCAAAGCCTTCCGCAACTTGCACATGTATTGCGGATTCTTGGTACTCTCAAACCCCCTGGGTTGGTCCATGAAAATTTTTCAATCCAATTCACCATGCATGAATGCATTCTTCACGTTCATCTGCAATAACTTTCACCCTTTACAAGCAGCAAGGGCAATAAGCACTGGTAGTGGAACTAGATCCCACGTTTCATTCTTCTTCAAGGCTAGGATCTCCTCTTCCATTGCTTCCTCCCATTGAGGAACACATTGGGCTTCTTCAAAAGACGTCGGTTCGGTAATACCGACTTCCTCAACTGATGTCGCTACATACACCACATCTGGGGACTTTGGACTTTCTGAGCTTTCATCTCCGAACATCACCTCCTCCTGAAGTTCTGTTGATTCGGCATCACCTCCGCTAAAGTCGTCGTCGAACGGAACGACTGTCACATCACAATTGCTCATGTCCACCAAACTAGTGACTTCCATGACCTCCGTAGTTGTAAGAGCAACCTCACACACATCAGTTTTCTCTTCTGCGATGGAGAGAAGAGAGCACCACTCCTCGTCGCTATTAACCTTTTGGAAATCTTCAGATGTTGCAGAATTACCTTTCTCATTCTTCTTCTTTGGTGCATGACAATCTCTGGCAGAGTGACCCGGTTTACCACAGTTATAGCACGTCCACCTTTGTCCCTTGTTCCGAGGCTGTTTCTCAGTACCACGACTGCTTGAGGCTCCCTCTTGATAAGAACTTTCTCCTCTTTGATCTGATCTGGCCTTTGGCTTTCCTTTCTGATTCTTGAAATTCTGGAACTTTCTTCCTCTCCCAGTGAAGAGAACCTCCTCGTTCTCCTTTGTCGTAGTTCCGGCCATCTGCTTGGCTAGACTCTCTTGATTTGCCAAGAGACTCTCCAATTCCAATAGCGTTGGTTGAGTTGGTCATCCTTAGATTATTATGATAAAACCACTATACTCGGGTTTCAATCCTCGAATAATAATTCTCCGCATCCGTGCCTCCGAAATTTTGGACTCTTCGTCGAGTTGCAATATTTCATGACAAATCTTCTTCACTTTCATGAAATATTCGGAACTCGTCAAATTCCCTTGAGATACGGAGCCTATCTTGTTCTCAAGCATCTGGAGTCTTGCGTAGTTGTCTTTGAAAACAAATTAGCAAAGACATCCCACGCTTCCTTCGGAGTTTTGGCATCTCGAATATAATCGAGAAAATCTCTCTGGATGGTAGACTTCAACACGAACAAGCTTTACCGGCTTTGTCTTCCACTTTCTCAAAGTATCTGAGGTTTCTACACCTCAACTAGGAGAAGTGATTTCTGCACAGGTCACTATCTCCCATAAATCATGCCCTTGGAGATACGATTCTATGCAAGATTTCCAATATGAATAATTTGAATTATTCAACTTCTCAATTCCGTTGGCAGAATTAGTGAAATCCATCTCTTCGATCGAGCTTCTGACGAGTGACAAACTTGAAGTCGGATCCCAGATCTACAACTTCTACTTCTGATCCCTGATCGCAGACGTGTCGAATCTCGTCTCTGGAGGCTTGATTTCTTCCTTTGGCTTTCTTTCACTAGTCCCTGACTAGTGGCTTCTTCGACGACCGTTCACCGTCCCTGATGGATGAATTCGACGTCCAAACACCAGTCCCTGACCGGTGACTCTGATACCACTTGTAGAAAATCAAGAGATCAAATCATAAAGGTGACTCTGATACCACTTGTAGAAAATCAAGAGATCAAATCATAAAGGCTTTGATACACTTGTTCACACAAAGAACAAAGCAAAAACAATACCCACAAGAAGACAAACAAAGGACAAAAGAGATGGATGGAGAGAGAGATTTATAAACAATATGATATTCCAAAGAAGTTCTGAAGCTTTTCCTTTCTCAGTTTTACACAACGTTTTCTCAACTCTCTGCAATTTCCGATTTTGGCACATTGCCTCTTTTTATAAACAAAAACAAAACACACCTAATAGGACTAAAAAGACAACAACCTACATACCCTAATCTTCTTCATGGACATGTTTCCTACACTTGGTAAAAGTCAAACTAATATCTAAACTATCTTAAATAAGGTTCCTTTTATAATTAGACTTCTACCCTAACATTTAGCAACCAAATAAAATACCAATTGTAACAGCCACACGCCCACTTTTTCTTTAACTTCAAAGTGGGACCCAATCACGTTTGTCCACGTTGCCCGCACCGGCCTGGCCCCTCCGGTGCACGTGTAGAGGCAGCTGTGACTCTCAACACTTCCGATTTCTAGGTCTCCGCTTCTTGAGAGTTTGACATTAATTACAGGCTTTGATCATCCTAATGGTCTTAAAATCAATGCTCCGAATCTCCATTACTTATACCTCGAAGGTTCATTTGAAGGTTTTTCTTTTGAAAATACCCCAGTTCTTGCAACTGCAACTATTCATACAGAATTCACTATATATCTACGGCGAGGTGAGACTTGCATTTTTACCAGCGTTCTTGATGGTCTATGTAATGTTGAGGAGGTTGAAGCGAACAGTGATTTCCTATGTAAGCTTTGTTGCTTATGAATTCTTGATGGTCTTTGGAATTCATAGAATTGTTGCTTATGAATTCACTGGTGCTTGAAAGACTAACAATAAGGTTTCGGTGGGCTACAAGCGTGGAAAGTAAAGCGATGATTATGGAAGAGTTGATGGGATTCCAAAGAGCTTCAGCAAAAGCAGAGATCATATACTTGGATGAAATCCAGTGATTTTAATTTCTTTTTCTTGACAGACAGTTATTGTTTAATCTTATTAATTAGAGTAAATGTAATTTGTGTTGGGTTTATAAATTTCCAAGGATTAATGGCTTATAGATGTAAACTGAGATCAAATACAATACTTTTTTTTTTGTACCCGTATTATTTCCAGGGATTTGCTAGGCAATTTCGTGGAAAGCCATTTCTCTGCTCACTTTTGGAGGAGAGAACCACGCAGACTCACTTTTTAGTAGATTTTTTCTGGTTCATTTAATTCATGGTAGTTGTTCTCTCGCAAAAGTAAGCCGCAAAATAGCTTTATGCAAAATTGCCTTGCAAATCCCTTATGATCTGCTCCATTTTACCTCAAAATTTCTGCATGCCTTAAAGGGAAAGGATTTTTTTTTTCCCAGCTTTTATCATTCAGAGAACCTAAAAAGCAGAGGAAACCCTTTTAAGAATGGTTGGCCAACGCAACCTTAAGGCCCAATTTCCAGTTTGAAGTGCAAGATAAACATTTTTAACGCAAAAAATTTTCTTAGGTTGCATGGTTTAAAGGGAAATGATATAATCTTGGTTAATGTAGAAGGAAATCATCCTAATTTAAAGGTCACTCTGCGTAAAATTTGAATAGGGCTGGTCCAATTTTTCAAATTATCCTTTTGTGTGTAAGAAAAAGTAGAATATTTTAAAATATTTTTCCTTTCCGAACTTTTCCCAAAAATTCTTGGAAAATAAACAGAGCCTAAAATTGTCAATATAGAAGCAATGATTTTGAAAGATTAATCACAAGTAGACATCATATACACTAATAAAATGTCATTGCATTTCTCTCCTAGACAACTTCTATAATAGATAAGCACCCCAAGTTCATGCCTATGGCCAAAATGGATACTATGCGATATCATTGCTTATAAGTAATCTCAATGTGTCTTAACTATTAGCACTAGCCAACAAAAATAACAAATCCAGGATACCTGCTATAGTGCTATATGTCTGAGATTTTATTTCTCTCTCTCTCTCTCTATTGAAAACAAGTTTCTAAAATTCCTGGCTGTTGGGCTCCCACGTGAGTCTTTGAGCTTTATGGAATAACAAATTCCGTGTTTAAAATTTTTGGTTGTTGGATTTCGGAGTGTTTGTTAAAATCACTAGCTGTTGGATCCTATGTGATTGGGTTTCGAAGGGATTGCATTGGCTCATGCAATAATAAATTCTTAGTGACCGGTCTGTTGAATTCCCAAGTATTTTTTGATATTTATTAACATCTATCCAACTTAGTAGACTTCAAAAATAACCTACAAAAGCTTTATAAATATGTTTCACTACCTCAGAATGTGATTATATCAGGAAAAACTGCTTTGTTCCATGGTCCTACTAATCGTTTGAAGTTGTAAGTAGCATCTCTAAAGAGAATCCTCTCTTAGTTCCTGCTATGATATTTTATTTATGGTGCCTTCATGCTTTTAATCCTAATTTTTCCTCTTTATTCATTTGACATTTGATGCAACTTTCTGATGGCTGAATTTTGTTTTCTGGATTTCAGCAACAAATAGCAGAAATGAGTTCTTCCCATCAAAGACAGTTGGGTCTAGTATCAAACTTAGATCTGATTAGTAATCTACCACAGGATGCCATAGACACAATCCTCATGCATTTACCGATCAAGGATGCTGCGAGGACGAGCATCTTGTCAAGGAAATGGAGGTATAAATGGGTTACAATTCCGCAAATTGTATTCAATCAAGTTTCACCCAATTTCAAATGTTCGAAAACTACTCAACGTAAGCGTGTGAAAATTGTTGATCAAGTTCTTTTGCTCCATAAAGGCCCAATTCACATGTTCACATGCTTTTATTACCTTCCTGCATGTCCTGATATCAACCGATGGATAAGTTTCTTATCAAGACAAGGGATTAAGGAACTCATCCTTGAATTTTCCAATTCCAATAGTTATAGGCTTCCTTCATGTCTCTTCTCTTGCCAGTAAATGCATCATTTGAGACTAAAATTCACCATTTTCAATATAGCTCCTGAATTTGAAGGCTTTAGGTGTCTCAAGGTTCTTGATCTCGAAAATGTTGTCTTCCCCAATGATGATCTTGAATTTTTGATTTCTAATTCTCCGTTTCTTATGAGTTTGAGGTTCATAAGCTCAGTCCATCCTAATCATCTTAAAGTCAATGCTCCGAATCTCCGATACTTGTACCTCCGAGCTTCATTCGAAGCTCTCTCTTTTGAAAATACTCCACTTCTCGATTCTGCGTCTATTTATATTTTACCAACAACCAAATTCACAGTACATCTAGAGCCGAGTGAGACTTGCAATTTTACGAAGGTTCTCAATTGCCTACGGAACGTTGAGAATCTTAAAGTCAACAGATATTTCCTAAAGGTAAATTGTATTCAGGCTGTAATTTGAAATTCAGTTACAAATGTAAATACTTATCTTCTCTTTTTTGTCTCTGGGCACTAGGTTCTGGCTTCTTCTGGTGATGTACCTGAGAGGGTTTCTAATACATTTGATCATCTGAAGAATCTTTATTTGGCGATGAGTTTTGAAAAATCAAAGGAAATCTTGGTTGTTCTTTGCATGTTTAGAAGCTCGCATAATATACAAAAACTCACCGTCTCGGTTAGCTTCTCTGAACGTAACATTTGTTTTCTTCGATATAGTAGCAGTCTAAATGACTCTTAATGCATTTCTATTTCTAGGTCCTTCCAGTAAGTAAGTCCAGCAGTGCTCAGCGTACTACAAATTATTGGAAAGCACAAGAAGACATGGATTGCATGTTGAAGCACCTCCAAATTTTGGAGGTGAAAAGTATTTCGGGTGTAAAACCTGAATTGGAATTCATAAAAGTGCTGCTTGTGAATTCGCCAGTGCTTGAGAAACTGATCATAAGGTGTTCGTCAACTACGAATGTGAAAAGTAAAGTAATGATTATGAAAGAGTTGATGCGATTTCGAAGAGCATCAGCAAGAGCAGAGATCATATACAGGGGGTGAAATCCGATGATTTTATTTTCAGATACATGCATTCCAAGATTAAGACCTTCCTAAACATGGTTATTTTTTAATCTTATTAGAGTAAATGCAATTTCTTGTGTGTTTAAGATTTTCAAAGGACAAATGAAAAGGGATATTGGATCTTCATCCATGGATCCCCTAAGATTTGATCTATTAAGGGATGTTGGGGGAGATTTTGAAGGAAAACATGTATTAGAAAATTGAAGGGCAATTCATAGAGTCCCCACAAATCAGAGGTTTTACTATGTAAAGATTTTTGGAATTTTAATAGCTAAGGTGTCTATTTTGAATGTTGCTTGATTATATTTTCACTCCCCCTCCATTACGCGCACGCTCCCTTTACAACATGATTTGACGTCAAAAAGCGTTAAAGTTGCCCACTTTTCACGTCAAATCATGTTATAAGGGTAGCATGCGCGTAATGCAGGGGAGTGAAAATATCATCGCCCAAAAGAACACCCTTAATAATGATAAAAAACCTGGCTCTGTTCACTCGCGTTCCCGGGAGGCCAAATCCCAAGAAAACACCCCCCTTTTTCCCGAGAAAGCTAAAATTCGCATGTTCACTTGTCTTCACGGGATTTTGAAGGAGCCTAGGTGGAAAATGTCACATCTGACATGGAAATTGGGAAAAATGATGTGGAAATGAGTCTTTTCTCACAAGTGTGAGATTCCTTTTCCCTTTATTTTGGTCGGATTTGCTTTCCCAGGAAAACTAGTGAACAAAGGTGGGCAAGCAGTTTCCCGGAAAACCTTTTCCTACACAGTTCTTGCGCAAGTGAACAGGTGCGGGAAACATTTTCCTGCACAATTTCCTTGGATTTCTTTTCCTAATGCCACGTCAGATTCCCGAGAAACCTTTTTTTTTCCTTGCCCAGGAAAACAAGTGAACAGAGGGGGCATGGAAGGATCCAATATGACAAAACTACGCTGCATCATTAGAATACTAATCCTATACTAATGAGCACTTGAGGCTCAAGTATAGATTGCTAAACCTTAAAATTTAATTCCATATTATAATCTGCTTCTCATAGATTACATTACAATGGTGTATTTATAAACTTTTTGCATGAACGTTCAAGCTAGTTTCCGTAGTCGACTAAAACAAAGGAGAAAACAAATATTCTCAAAGCCTAACCTAATAAACTCCTATAAAATCTTATGACTTTCGTCTAATTCGAATGAAATCACACCCATAAACTTTGTTTTATTCTTTCGGAATCCAAAACGCAGTTCCTTAAAGTCCTCTAACTCGGCCAACTTGTTTTATTCAACTACAGCTCCTAAGGTTTCTATTTTTTCTTTGGTCGACCAACTCAAAATAAATACTAAGAAATAAAAAAGAAATTCTAAGTAAAAGCCAACTAAAACTAGACTCTTGTAGCTTTGTGACAAACAAGAGCCGTTGATCTGGTTGGCACATTATCTCTTGGTTCTTTGATGATCAGCCATTAGTTAATATGATCTAACAAAATATCGGCTTTGATCGTCAAACTGTATCATCTTATGATTGATTCGAGGGTCCCGAACAGTGAGATCTCAACTCTGAAGTTGTTGACCCTTGATCTGCACGGTCCGATCGATCCATCAACCTATCTTGATCATCCGGCCTTCGATCGGCTGGGGTGCTCCTGCATCAGTGGCCCACCTGTTACTATGATTTTTCTTAAAACAACTCAAAACTGTACTGACATTTCTACTCAATCATTAATTAGGAGGCATTTTGATAGATGGCTAGGATCGTTGACATTTCTACATAACCCTTGTATTTTATGTTCAAACTTATTATGACAATATTTACGCTTACTAAAATACCCTACTTACACATTTTTTATATATAAAAAAAAAACATTAACACACGACCCTTAAATTTTATGTGAAATCATATCATGCTACATTAGTTAAATTACCCTTATAATTTATACAAATCCTTATAAAACATATGAGGGAATTTTTCACACATTAATCCTAATTGGATTTAGACATTATGTTGATCTTGAATATGGATCCATACAATTTTCAAACCCTAATCGGATCCTGGAAAATGCTCTGTTGGATTGGGACCTGATATTTTTTTTGGGTATGTAAGCTCGGATTGAACCCTGACCTCTAGGTCAAAGAACAATGCCTTGAACATTGAGGTAGAGGCTCAGTCCCAAGGGGTTGTTTGGATACCCGGATTTTAGAATCTTAGATTTCCTCAAAATTCTGATGGAAGAAAAGAAGGAGACCATTTGTTTTTTGATTTCTCGCCTTTCTTTCCGTTGAGTAAGAGAGTATGAGATTGACGTGTTTCCAGGTTTTAGAAATCTCGGGATGGGAGAGAGATTTCTAAAACATAGATTTCTTACTCAAAATCCAAGATGCCAGACCAGAGAAGAAGGATGTCCATCGTTTTCTACCCCTCTTTTCCGCTGCTTTCAAACTAAAACCTGGATTCTAAAATCCTAGTATCCAAACAGCACTAAGAGTCCACTTTGTTACTTCATAAAAAGGGATTTCTTTTTAACGATTGTAGGCCTTTTTTATATTTCTTAAAGGCTCCCTTAATGAATTTAGGCCCTTGATTTTTTCCAAAAGATTATGTCCAGCACAACCATCCGTTCCCAAAAGCTCTGTTCACTTGCGTTCCGTGGAAAGCAAATCCTTGGAAAACGACCTTTTTTTTCCTTGACAAGACAGAGTTCTGGTGTTCACTTGCTTTCCAGGGAAAATAGAATTACACATGTGAAATTTCTGCAATAAGTCAAAAAATGACATGGAAAAGCTCATTTTCCCCCTCTTTTAGGGATTTCATTTCCGACCAAAAACACACGGATTTCATTTTCCTGGAAAACTAATGCAAAAAGAAGGGCAAGCAATTTCCCTGGAAACCTTTTCCTGCGCAAATGAACAGTCTAGAAACAGTCCAGGAAAACCTTTAACTGCATAGATTCCTTGGATTTCTTTTCCTAATGCCACATCAGATTCCCGGGAAACATTTTCTTTTCCTTTCCATGGAAAACAAGTGAACAGAGCCAAAGGAAACCGCAAAGAAAAAAGAAGAAAATAAGGAAGTGATATTTGTCCCCTTTTCTTCCTTGGGCCACCCCCACTAGTGTAGTTAAGGGGGTGGACCGAGAAAGAAGGGCTGAAATATCATTTCCCGAAAACAATTCCAATGCGAGAATGGCGCAACTATTGCTCTCAGAATATTTATTAAGGAAATGATATCAGCACAACCCATATTTGATATTCTTACAAACAATTTTGTCTTTTAGAATTTAAAGACCTGTCAGGTTACAGACATTTCCCAAAAAGTTCTCAAAAGCCAATTAAGGAAGAAAAGACGGATGTGTTTGTGCAAGTATCAATTGTGCAACTTGTGTTGATAACATTTCCCTATTTATTTTAATAGAAATCATCGTTGGCATCAAAGCATGATCGATGAGCCCACATGACCCACACCTTGAGCGATCTAGACCGTCCACCTAGCATGCACCACATTAGATTGCACATGGCCTAAAAGATTTCCAAATCAGACAATCACAACTGTCGGATCAATATCATCTAAACACACGGCCAAAAACACATAAACATCTGCACCCTGCTACGTTTGGTTGCCGGAATTTTTTTGGTTCTTAGGATTTTTGTGGAACAAAAAACTTCATGGGAGATTGGTGGGAAAAAAACTCCCTAGAAGTATCCCGTTAAAATAAAAATCCCATATTTGGTTGACCGAACTATGGTAGGAAATGCTTTGTTTGGTTGTTTGAACTGTTGGGAAGAAAAAAAATCTTCTGCAAGCTTATTTTTGGTTCTTAGGAGTATTTTGTTTCCTTCCCGGGGTTTCGTGCGGGGTTATTTTGGGCCCCCAACCAAACGTGGGTTTCCTGTTGAAATTCCACAGAAGTCCCAAGAATTAAAAAATTTCCGGCAACCAAACGGACCTGAATCCCAAAAAAAACCAAACAAAACCAGCTAGGTTGCCAAAATTTTTTTGATTCTTGAGACTTTTGTGGAATTTCCGCAGAAAATCCACATTTGGTTGGTGGGTCCAAAATAATCACAGGAACCAAAATAACCCTGCACGAAAACCCAGGATGGAAAAAAAAATACTCCCAATAACCAAAAATAAGCTTGTAGAAGATTTTTTTTTCTTCCGAAACAATTCAAGCAGCCAAACAAAGCATTTTTTTCCCACCATAGTCCGGTTAGCCAAACATGGGATTTTTATTTTACCAGGATACTTTCAGGGAGTTTTTTTTCCCACCAATCTCCCCGGAAGTTTTTTGTTCGAACAAAATCGTAAGAATAAAAAATATTCCGGCAACCAAACGGATTTTAGAATTAAAAGTACAACAAAAGAAAAAAAGAAAACGACGCATAGAGCGTCAAAGATAGAAGGGCGTCAAAATCCTGACATTTCCACGTGGCATCCTCCAAAGAGTGGTCACGGGAGAAGATTCCACACCAAAAAGATATTTTCGCCCGCTGGATCCACGTCATCACAATCCGGGCCCCACCAAGGCCCAAAAAAAAAAAAACAACCCGCGAAACTCAAAACCGAAATGCACGAATCATGCGCTCCAAATTCACACCACATCCAAATCCAAATTAAATTGAAACTCCTCTGGTTCCAATCCGCGGACAAAAAACCGCCACGTGGAACCAATCCTGACATCGTATTTGTCCGTGACAGATGGGAACGGTCAATGCAACGGGCAGAAGGAAAAATACTACGGGCAGAAAGGAACCTTTCTTGACCGTACGATGAAACGGTTCGATAGCATCGACGGTTCAGAAACCTTCCTAGAAAAAGATGGGTAGATCTGAGTTTCCTTTAAATTGAGGTGCTGAAGAGCTCTTCTTCGTCGTGGTGAGAGGGTCTTCCTAAACCCTCATTACGTTTTTCCTCCCCCGTTTTTTTTTTTTTCCGGTTTCAAGATCTCCGTTTCTCAGAGGGATCTTTCAGAATATCTCTTTGTTTTCCATGTTTTTGTTTCTCTTTCCTTTGAAGACCTATTGCCGGAGGATCGCCGGAATCCGTCCGATCTGAAGTAGGTTTCCGGCTTTCCGGCCTGCATGGCGTCCGCTCTCCTGGCCAGTAGAAATGAACCATACTGGGGAGAACAGAAGGTGTATATGAGGAAAAACCCTAATTCTAACCCTAACCCTAACCCTAACCCTAAAAAATCGATTTTCGATCCTCAACATCAGATTCATGGCCGGAAGGCTTCTGAATCAACACCACTTTCTGATGATTCCACTTCTCTGAATCACAAATCGATCAGCCTCAACAAAAATCGGAGAGAAGATGAATATGTTACCTTCAATGTGGCCTCTTGTTCTAGAAAAGAGCTGAGGGAGCTGAAAAAGCACTTGATTTCGGAGCTCGAACTGGTCCGAAGCTTGAGAGATCGGATCCTGTCAAGAGAAATCCAGTCCGGATCAGGATCCAGTCAATCCGATTTCGTAATCAGAAAGGAGAAGATGCGGCCACCGGAGAATAAGGTGTCTGGCGGAATCAAGAGGCCACCGATGCTCATTACTCCGCGAGATCTCAAAAGAAAAACATTGGAAAATGTCAATGGTAAGATTCTTCCTGGAATCATGAAAAGATGTGGACAAATCTTAACAAAATTGATGAAGCACAAACATGGATGGATCTTTAATGTACCTGTTGATGTTATTGGAATGGGGCTTCATGATTATAATCAGATAATCAAGAATCCGATGGATCTCGGAACTGTAAAATCGAAGATGGATCGGAATCTCTATGGAACGCCGATTGAATTCGCGTCCGATGTTAGATTGACCTTCAAGAATGCGCTTGCTTATAATCCGAAGGGGCATGATGTTTATGTGATAGCGGAGCAGCTTCTGAGTCTTTTTGAGGATATGTTTAAACCTGTATGTAGGAAGTATGAGGAAGAACAGAGGTTTATCACCATGGATGAACCACGGGGTGGTTCTTGGTCTTCTCAGATCCCTACACCAGACAGTGTAAGAAGGTCGGGGAGTTCGTGGTCTCAGATCCATACACCAGAGAGCACAAGAAAACCTCCTGAACTGATTCCAAATCCTAAACCTGAACTGATGATTCAAAACCCTAATCTGGGTCCGGCACCGAACCCTAATCCTCCTCCCATTCAAAATGTACAACCTGTGAAACCTACCATGAGATCTACTACTGTGAAGCTACCGAAGCCGAAAGCAAAGGATCCAAACAAGAGAGAAATGAGCTATGAGGAGAAGCATAAGCTTAGCGCGAGCTTGGAGAGCCTTCCACAAGAGAAGATGGATCAGGTAGTGCAGATCATAAGGAGGAGGAATTCGAATTTAGCGCAGCATGGTGATGAGATTGAGGTTGACATTGAGGTTGTGGATAAGGAGACGCTTTGGGAGCTCGATCGGTTTGTATATAATGTCAAGAAGATGATGAGCAAGATCAAGAGGCAAGCTCTTGCTACTAATCAGATCACTTCAGCTGGTGAAGCCTGCGATGGTGACAACAAGGTAAGAATTAAGAACCCCTTATAAGTTCAATTTTGCTACAAAAATTTTATGATTATTGATATGAGTTGTAATATGTTGGTGAAATTTTGCTCTATTACAGTCTCCTGTTGGTGAAACACATGAAGTTGCGAAGAAGAGTAAGAAGGGCGAACAGGGTGAAGAAGACATTGACATTGGTGACGAGATGCCGTCGATGAATTTCCCCCGAATTGAGATTGAGAAGGATGCAGGTTATGCCAGCAAATCAAGCAGTTCTAGCAGTTCTAGTAGTGATTCCTCCTCGTCGAGTGGTAATAAAATTCAGGACCTTGGTGTCCCCTGTTTGAAATTTGTAGTAGGGAATGGTGTGGAATCATGGGTCTTACCTGTTTTTTCTGTTGCAGGTTCAGACTCGGGGAGTTCGTCTGGAAGTGATTCTGAGGCAGATGATGCTCAGTCGCCATTTGTAGGGCCAAAATCCTCCCCAAGAAGTTGAGAAGTTGAAAACTTCCCCAAGAAGTTGAGCAAGTGATCTGTTCACAGCTTGGGAAAGACGAGCTAATGAAGAAGGGAAAATGAGTTGAGAGGTACTTTCATTACTTTTGTGTTGGTAATGAAATTCTGTAGAGTAAGTGGATAGAGATATCTGAAAATTTCTGGGTTTTTTATGTTTTTTGGTTGCAGTTTTTAGGAAAGGGATATACAGGATGGGAGAGATTTGGCTGGCGATTGTGTAACATATGTAAAGAGAAGAAAGACCACAAAAGGTGGATCAGATTAGATTAGAGATAGGGGTTTCTCTAGTGGACCCAGAGAAGGGTTGAGAGATTTTGTACCATAGCTGTCTCATGAATTTCCCATCAAAAAGCTTTTGGCAATTCAATTCCTTCTCTTTTACTTCGGGCAGTCATCATCATCACCGTAGAGAACAGAAATACTGTAAAAAAAAAGCAAAGCAAAGAAGGAAATGGATTTAGCTTGAATGACAAGCATTTTAGTGTTGGGTTCTCCCACCCTCTGTTCAGCTTTTGCTTTTACAAGTAATCCGAATCCAATTCTGTTGTGTTGGGTTTGTCGTGTGATTTGATGTTCTCAACCCCCTAAATATTCAATTCTATCTCAATATAGTAATATGTTGTGCCACCAAGATCTGGGGGAAAATAAATATTAAATAATAAACATTGCAAAATGCATCTAGAAGATCAAAAGGTTGACAGAAAGATAATGTCAAAGAGACTTCCCATGTGGGGAGGTGTATTGTTATTTTTCATTTGCTTTTCCAACA
This sequence comes from Tasmannia lanceolata, assembly GCF_043159265.1. Classification (NCBI taxonomy): domain Eukaryota; kingdom Viridiplantae; phylum Streptophyta; class Magnoliopsida; order Canellales; family Winteraceae; genus Tasmannia; species Tasmannia lanceolata. Next base: position 29,847,553 of record NW_027518695.1, on the reverse strand, counting down.
GTTGAGGCAACACTTGAAAAAATTTACAGATGTAAGGTTCAAGCATGAATCAACTCTCTAGGCATTTTAAAATCCAAATTCTCAAAAATGAGGACAGCAGTATATTATTGGATGGCATTGTCAATATACGGTGCTGTTGGGATCTCGAATTGGCTGTGGTTGTGCCTATCAAAATTTCCTAAGCATAACATGTTGTGGCAGCTCTATGGCATCAGAAGCACCTTCCAACTCAACCAGCAACCTACCTTGCGTGCTAATAAATTTTTTTTTACTGATCAAAAACTTACATTGAGAGTAAAAACAGGGCCCCACCATCGAGATGGTCAATGCAAAGAGAGAAAATAGCAAAGGAACAATTACCAATGGGGGACAAACATTAGGTGAAATTATCAACAGGACCCATGCTTTTCGAAAATTATCAAGGAGGGACAAAAGAGGTCTTGTCAGTAAAAGCTGGACGAAAATGCCCTTTGGCATTTGCAACACGTTTTGACCTTGCTTTTTCTCCCCCTCTTCTTTTACTTTTCCATTATCACCTTTTTTGATTTGTTACCCTACTAGTCATCTTCATCCTTGTTCAACCACCATTGTTGCTGGCAAATCTTGAAAACTTGAATGTTGAGTTCTTACTATCTATCCCTTTGTATCTAGGTTTTGTTTTTCTTTTCTTATTTAGGGTTTTGCACTATTTTTCATTCCTCTGTTTCTGATTTATCTTGTTTAGGGTTTAAGCGGTTTGGTATTTTAAGGTATGTTCTGGAGATAATCCATGGATGGCTTCAGTCACTTGTTTGGAAGACAACTGGTTGTATAAGAAAAAGTTAATGTAATACATGAATGGCTACATATTTTTTGATTTACTTAATTTTTTTTTTTGTAATACACAAATTGGGATGTAATACATGAAGTACATTTAATGAAAACAACATCCATTTCTTTTGTTATTTCTATCATGAGCATAATTGTAATGCCATTAGAAGAGTTGCTATAGGCAGGGGGTTTGTAGCAGAAGGGGTTTATCAATTCTCTGGAAGGGGGCTAGTAATTCTCAAAAGTAGGGTTACCAATTTTTGAATGGGCTTATCAAGTGCTTGAAAATTGGCCGAGGGTACTGGAGTTTTGGAAGGGGGTTTTCAAGTCTATTATTGGGGTTATCTAGTATAAAAAATGGGGTAACCAATTTTCGAATGGGGTGATCAAGTCCCTAAAAATTGGCCAAGGGTACTGGAGGTTTGGAAGGGGGTTTTCAAGTCTCTGGGATTGGGGTTATCTAGTAAAAAAAATGGGGTTACCAATTTCCGAATGGGCTTATCAAGTCCTTGGGAATTGGCCGAGGGTACTAGAGTTTTCGAATAGGGTTTTCAAATCTCTAGGATTGGGGTTATCAAGTATCAAAATGGGGTTACCAATTTCCGAATGGGCTTATCAAGTCCCTGAAAATTGGCCGAGAGTACTAGAGTTTTGGAAGAGGGTTTTCAAGTATTTTAGATTGGGGTTATCTAGTATCAAATGGGGTTACCAATTTACGAATGGGCTTATCAAGTCCCTTAGAATTGGTCAAGGGTACTGGAGTTTTGGAAGGGGGTTTTCAAGTATTTGGGGTTGGGGTTATCCTGTATCAAAATGGGGTTACCAAATTTTGAATGGGCTTATCAAGTCCCTTATGAACACGTTTTTACTTGCTGGTTTTTTTTTTTTTTTTTCACTCTTCCATTTTCACCATTTTTTTCTTTCTACCCTACGATTCATCTTCCTCATCCTCCATTGAAAGGGAGAAAGAGAAATGCAAAACCCTAAAACAAACGAAAAACAAAACCTAGATATAGAGAGATAGATGGGAATGAGCTCACTTTTCAAGTTTTCGAGCTTTCCCGCCTCCAATGGTGGCTAAATGATGAAGAAGATGACTGGAAGGTAAAAAAAACAAAGTTGAAAATGAAAAAGTAAAAAAAGAGGGAAAGAAGAGAGAAGAGGGAAAAGTGGAAAAGCAAAACGTGTTGCTTAAGAAAAGGGCATTTTCATCCAGCTTTTAATGACAAGACCTCTTTTGTCCCTCGTTGATAATTTCTGAAAAGCTTGGGTCCTGTTGATAATTCCGCCTAATTTTTGTCCCCCATTGGTAATTGGTCCAATAGCAAAAACCAAGGACCTCAAGGGAGAAAGACATCAAAGATCTCCAAAGCCGCCATATCAACTCCTGTTTAGGCTAATCTATCTGCATCATTGTTAGTTGATCTCTAGATGTGCTCGAAGTTGACTGAAAAATCTCTCTAAATCTCATCAATCGTATGATTGAATCTCCAGAGATAAGGGTGGGTTCAGTGTAACCACATAATGACATTTAAGGAATCACCCTCTACTATCAACTTGACCAAATCGTTGCTTTCGGTAATCCTAATTCCCTGAAGAACTGTCCTCAATTCTGCTTCATTGGAGTTGCTCCTTGACTTATTTGGTGTTGCTCCCTCACCTGTTAATTAAACCCAAAATGAACACCTACTTATAATTAATAGCCCCTTCAGACATGATGGGATTGACGGGGACTTTCGGATTCAAACAAGCTCCTGGTCTTACTAGGTTGGCTAACCCTAAATGATGGAAAACTCATAAGATCAGACAAGGAATCGAGCTTTTAAATTTGTTAGCTTACCTACTAGTCAAAGATGCTTCTAAAAGAGTTCCTAAAGAAAGTGTAATTTTGTTTTGCATCAGCTAAGAGCAGCAAGAAAACTAGAATAGTGTACAATGTTATTAATTGAGTGAGGGTTGAATGTTAGCTAGTTGACCTATGGTTCTGACTTCTGATTCTCACTATAACCACCTATCATGGTTACTAACCAAAGAAAAAAAAAAACAGATCCAATGCTGCTTCAAAGGAGAATTTGTCCAAACAGCAACAAAGGACAACCCTGATTCACAAGATCAATATCATTTTCAAACAAAGACAGGGAGTCTAATGGAGTGATCAGCTAGAAATGGACTGTTTACTCATGGCTGATTTGGGTGAATGATACACAGAAATATTAGCATTTATGCTGAGATACAGAATCCTCAAGTGCATCATATGACTATGGCTAATTCGTCCAGCGAATAGAGAAACTACTTAAAACCAAATCTAGTACTGAGATGGGTTTACAATTTTGTTGAAAATGCATCATACATTTTGTAGCAGACTGCTTGCTTCAAGAGTTCTTTAAAGTTCCATCCCTGGACAGAAAGGAACTCCAGATAAACGTTGCTGGCCTATGTGTGAATAGTATGAGATCATCCAACCTATATGTATAAACTAAAGCCCACCAAACCTTATGCTTGGGAGATTTTGATATTGGCACAACCATGGAGCATCACACATACCCACAGCCATCCATTTTTTTCAATTGTCTGAACAAGATGAGAGTATTGGGAAGCTTTGGTGAGGTGGATTAAACCTCATAATCATCCAAGCACATAAAAAAGCTAACAAGTAATGTTTGCACTCTTCTATTTAAGACCTTTGAACTTAAGCGAAGGACAAGAAGAGACTAAAATTCTTTTGATATTTAATAACTCCCTATGTGACAGAAGGCACAGCATAAAATCTGTCTTGACAAATCGAAGCCGGTATCACCAACAAAGAGATAAGATGCGTGAACAAAGAGATGGACAAGGATAACAGAAGGCAGAATCAAAATTCTCATTCCAAACGAACATCGACACAAAGTAAAGTGAAAGTAAAACCTGCAAGGGAAGGTTGATGCATAGAACACACATGAGTTGTTCACTTCTTGTTCAATGAAAGAAGAGACAGAAAGTAATACATTATCCCCGCTAAGAGCAGTGCTCTCAAAATCTTCTCATCTTAACCACCCAGGGAACATTAAAGATGGGAAGAGAATGATTCTTGAATGGAACCACTACGGTTACAGGTGATCATAGTGGCTATGATTTCCAGTCAACGGTAAACAGGAAAATAAAGGAAAATACAACCCTCTCCACCACACCTAAGAGTCTCTAACAGAAGCTTTTTAACAGATTTAGACTAGAATATCTCATCTAGAAGCCGAAGTGTTCGATGCTACCATAAAATTCTCCAGTGATGCATGTGTCCTTTCTAATTTGATTCTTTTGGATCTTAAATATCAGCACAACTAAGACAGTGACCAGATCCATCCCCGCTCTCCAGGACTCTTAATGCGGTACTTTGAGAGTTGGTCCCTCCAATGACAGAAGATTCTTCATAATGGTTAGGTCTTTTTCACTTTTCATTGATTGTTTCTAATCCGGTCCTCATTTGTGACCATCAGTCAGGACTTAATTCATGTTAGGTAACTCACATAAGGTCCATATTGTGATGCATTTGTCTTTATTTTTGCCTCTCTTGGGACATTCGCACGAGTATTATCGAAAAATGCTTTGGACAAAAGAGGACTCTATTGCTTAGATGAACGTCCCCTTCAAAATCCATCTGATTCAACATCTGTTTTGCTAATAAGACTCCTTATCTGGTACTTCTCCCGCGATGTCTCTAATGAAAAAAGATTCTTCATAATTTTAATTTCGGATTGTTCCTAATAGTATTCATATCTGATTCCTACAATAACGATATAATTCATGTCAGGGACTCGCACACAGTTTATCTTGTCATGAATTTGTGTTAATTTCAGATTGTTTCTAATAGTATCCATAAGTGATTCCTTCAATCAAGATATAATTCATGTCAGGTACTCGCACATGATCCATCTTGTCATGCATTTCTCTTCACTTATTTTTTAGATGATGGTCCCTTCAAACTACATTTCTTCATCTACTGTTTTGGCAAATACAGATAGATTAGCAACTGAAAACTAGGATTGGTCCTCTATTCCTGCTTGGAGATACCTCAAATTAAGAAACTTATAATGTTTCAAAATAAAATGTTGGATGGAGCGTATTCTACTGGCATTTGCCTTCTATGGACAGTAAAAGATGGTTTATCAAAAAAAAAAGGATAGTAAAAGACATTGTTCTGACTGGTTTTATTTGTTGTGTGTTAGTGGGGACGGGCCTGCCTCTATATTATCTCATATTGCCACTTCTTAATTTGTGACATTGTTGATCATTGTACTAAATGCTCTTGAATTTACCTAATGAAGCATAAGTCTGAGGTGTCCACTAGACCTGAAATGTTTCTCGATAAGGTTATCTCCCTATTTCTAAAGACAATCAAGGATCTTCGATATAGAAATAGGGAAGACTATATGAAACTTCTTTTTGAGCCTTTCTATATTAGCATTCCTGGTGTTATGTTACCAACAAAATGGTGTTGTTGAAAGAAAGGTACACTTATTTGATGTAACAGGTGGCCTTCCTTTTTTGAAACAAAGGCCCCAAGAGATGTTTTGAGATGTCATCCTAATAGTTACTTCTTTAATCAACTGAACTATCACCGGAGTCTTAGGGAACAAGTTCCCGCGACATATGTGTCAGTTGGAAGTTCTCTCAGTTGAGGACTGTTGGATTTTGTTCCAATAAATAGTTTCAAATTCTAGGCTTGAGAATTAATGGGGACTTTTCATATTCGTTGAAACTCCAATGACTAGGATAAGTGAATGAGTTAGGCTGATGAATCTATTTAATGGTTCACATTAATAGATTCATGATACCATTGACTCCTTCATATTCCATGACCCTTTGGATTACCCATTAATTGTGGTCTTGGATTTGAGTGCACTCATTAGTAGTGACTCTAAATTTTAGAAGTTTCAATGTATGTGGAGATACATGCATGGCTCTTGGAATTAAGGATTCATGCATGACTTCTAGAATTCTATGATTCCATTTAATAGTCACATTGAATGGGTGTCTCTTCTTTTTCCAATGAGACCTTTGGGTTGTTATTTGAACTCAATAAATAGAGCCCTCATTCTAGCATCCAAGGACATGAAAAAAAGACTACTCTAGAGCCTCAAGAGCAATAGAAAGTGTTTGATAGAGAGCTTGCCTTATCGGATTGTTGAGCGGTGCATTACAACAATCCATTCTCCTGATGTTCCTGGAGGTGGTTCGGTCGTGTGATCCTTGCACAGGAGTTGGGCCGAATAACACTTTAAGGTGGGCGTTCGAGGACGTACGACAGTGTCACAATTCAGATTGTTTGTCATCATCTATTCAAGTCAGTATAATTTATATTTGTGCACTATTTTTCTTGGTAAGATCTATTGCTTTCAACCGCTTGGTCCAACAATCTTAAAGCGTTATTCGTTGGAAAGCAATGGATACTGGTGCTATGGGTTTTAACAACTTGAAATTGGAAACGTTCGATGGTTCTAATTTCAATGCTTGGCGTCGAAAGGTTGTTTTTGGTATGCAACTACTTAAAATTTATTATGTTGTGACCGATGCCAAACCTATATTTGGTGATGATGATGCTGCCGAAGATGCTCAATGGGAGCGTGACAATGACTTCTGCAAGAGCTATTTGCTAAATAGCTTTTCCAACCACCTAGCAGATGTCTACACCCAAAAGGAGTCCACTAAGGAGATTTGGGATGGTTTGGTCCAGCAATATAGAGATGAGGAGAAGCTCTCCAAAACCCACCTCATTGACAAATTTCTTAACATGAAATTTGAAGATGACAAGGGGGTTCTACCCCAAGTTAAGGAGTTGGAGAAACTCGTTCAAAAATTGAAGGAAGAGAAGGTGGAGCTCGACAACGTATTTGTCGCTGGAGCAATAGTAAATAAACTGCCTCCATCTTGGATGTCTTTCTCCACCAAAATGCACCGCAGAAAAAAGCAAGTGTCACTTTTTGATTTGAAGCGTTTCATCAGGATTGAGGATGAAGTAAGGATTCGTTCCAAAAACGAATTGATTGCTAATCAAAAGGCAACTGCAAACCTGGTAGTTCAGAATACTGGTGAAAGCCAGAAGAAGAAGAAGAAGCAAACCAAGTTCTAGAAGAAAAAGGCTGTAGAACATAAGTCTAACCTAAATGTTCAGAAGAAGACTTTCAAGAAGACGGGAAACAATTACAACTGTGGAAAGCGTGGCCACTATGCTAGTGACTGCAAGGCACCGAAGAAAGAATATGTGGCTGTGGTGGAGAACTTTGTGGCAATGGTCTCTAAGACTATTGGTCCCTCTAATGTTACGGATTGGTGGCTAGATACGGGTGCTACATGTCATGTCTGTGCCAACAAGTCCTTATTCTCCACCTACACTGCACGACCAGAATCAGTGGCTATGGCTTACCGATCTTCAGTTGTTGTTCTTGGGGTCAGAGCCATGGTAGTGGAGCTCACATCTGGCAAAACCCTTATACTGAAAGATGTGAAGCATTGTTCCTTCAATTGCCAAGAATCTTGTATCTGGGAGTATGCTTTGTGATGCTGGAATGTGCTTGGATTTTCAAGGCGGTAAGGTGGTGGTGCTATCCTTTAAAAATTTGTACTTTGGCAATGCATACAAGACTAATGGTATATTTAAGATGAGCGTTGTAACTCATGCCCCTAAATTAGTAGATGATTCTGCTTATTCCTCTGAGTTGTGGCACAATAGACTAGGTCATGTTAACTACAGAAAGTTTCATGACATGTGTAAGCTAGGTCTTCTGCCCAACTGTGGGGGTGAGAAACCAGACAAATGTGAGGTCTGTGCGCAGGCCAAGACCACGAGGAAGCCTTTCCCCAGTGTTACAAGGAGTACAGAGGTGTTGGACCTAATCCACTCTGACACATGTGACTTCAAGAGTTTTGTTACAAGAGGTGGCATGCAGTACTTTATCACTTTCATCGACGATCGGACAAGGTTCTGTCATGTCTATCTACTGAAGTCCAAAGATGAGGCTTTCGATAAGTTCATCGAGTTTCGAACTCGAGTCGAGAAGCAGTTGGGACGTTAAGTCAAAAGGCTTCGGAGTGACAGAGGAGGTGAATACCGCTTTAAAGAAGTTGGTGCATACTTCAAAGAACATGGGATTGTCACTGAAACGACTGCCCCTTATTCTCCTCAGTCAAATGGGATAGCAGAAAGGAAGAACCGGACTTTGACCGAGATGGTGAATTATATGCTTTTGACGTCTGGACTTTCAACTGATTATTGGGGTGAGGCGCTTCTTACGGCAAACTTCATCTTGAATAGAGTTCCTTATGCCAAGACGAAGACCTCTTCGCATGAACTCTGGTTCGGGTATCCACCATCTTTGGGAATGCTCAAAGTGTGGGGGTGTCTGGCTTATGTTCAAGTGCCAGATGTTAGAAGTCCAAAGCTTGGAGCCAAGGCGAACAAGTGTGTTTTTCTTGGTTTCTTGGATATGCTGTGGACAGTGTGATGCCTGCAGATTTCTCGATATCAACACCAACTCTATCATTGAAGCTCGAGATGCTGAATTCTTTGAAGACAAATTCATCAAGGACAAGTCAATTTCTTTAAAGGACTCACTGAGAATGTTAGAGAAGAGGTTCAAGTTGAAGCTAACACTGATGCTCCTGCTTCTCCCTCTACCTCTCAGGAAAATGAAGTATATGATGAACCTCCTGATGTTCCTGTAGAAGAAGCTGATGAGCCAAGGCCTAAACAACAAAGGAAGCCCATGTCCTTTGGTGATGACTTTATCACCTATAATGTTGAAAGTGATCCTCAAACGTTTGAAGAAGCTATGCAATCCAGAGATGCCCTGCTCTAGAAAGAAGCCGTGGAAGACGAAATGAGCTCTTTGATGGAGAACAACACTTGGAAACTCGAGGATCTCCCAAAAGGTGCTCGACCTATTGGCTGTAAGTGGATTTTCAAGAGGAAGCTGCGTGCGGATGGTATCATTGAGAAGTATAAGGCAAGATTGGTTGCTAAAGGTTTTACTCAGAAAGAAGGCATTGACTTCTTCGACACCTACTCACCAGTCTGTCGGATTGCAACCATTCGAGTTCTTAGAGCGATAGCTGCAATCGAGAAGATGGTGATACATCAGATAGATGTAAAAACAGCCTTTCTAAATGGTGACCTAACTCAGGAAATCTACATGAAGCAGCCAGAAGGGTTTGTGGTCAAAGGTCTTGACAACAAAGTCTGCAAGCTTATCAGGTCTCTTTATGGTTTGAAGCAAGCTCCAAAGATGTGGCACGAGAAGTTTGACAAAGTTGTTCGTGGGTATGGCTTCCGAGTCAGTGGATCTGACAAGTGCCTTTATAGCAAAGTTGACAAAGGAAAGGTGGTGATCATCTGTCTGTATGTTGATGATATGCTCATAGTTGGGAGTGACTTACAGACTATGACATCTATAAAGAAGTTTCTCTTGACACAGTTCAGCATGAAGGATCTTGGAGCTGCTAACACAATCCTTGGGATCAAGATCTTAAGGACTGAGTCTAGGATTTCTCTATCTCAATCTCATTACATAGAGAAGATGCTGAAGAAGTATGGCTACTTCGACTTACCATAGCAGTGTGTGCCGTATGATTACAACAAGAAGCTCGTACCCAATACTGATAGGACGGTGAGGCAGTTGGAATACTCGAGAGTTATTGGCAGTCTGATGTATGCCATGAGCTATACTAGACCGGATATAGCCTTTGTTGTTGGGATGTTGAGTCGGTTTACTAGTAATCCAGGAAAGGCACATTGGGATGCTATTCAGAGACTGATGAGATATCTGAAAGCTACCCTTAATCTTGGATTGATCTATTCTGGGTATCCTGCAGTGGTCGAAGGATTCTCAGATGAGTGCATATCGACATGCGGATTTGTGTTCACCCTAGGTGGTGCAGCCGTATCGTGGAAGTCTAAAAAACAGAGTCATCCATGGAATCTGAGTTCTTCGCCCTTGCAAGCGCAGGAGATGAAGCAGAGTGGCTTAGAGATCTTCTGTTGGATCTTCCATTACAAAAGGAGGAGCTGACTGCGATCGCAGTGTATTGTGACAATCAGGCTGCCAATGCTATTGCTGAGAACTCGTTGTTCAACGGAAGGAAGAGGATAGTGAAGCATGGCTATCTGAATGAGTTGATAAGTCACGGAGTCATTGCTGTTATAGACGTCCGATCTTTAGCGAACTTGGCAGATCCCTTGACAAAAGGTTTGAAGAGGGAACTGATTGAACAAACGATTGTCGAAATGGGTCTAATGCCTAGGTAATCTATTTGTATTTGTATCTACCATTAAACTATATTAGTGGTTTAAAGCTTAGTCTACCATCAAATGTAGTTCATGGTTCAAAGAATGAAATATAAATGGATTTGTTTTAGGTGCTCTTTAATATAAATTGTTTGAGACCATTCTTGTGTTAGTGCACTTAACCTATCGGAGTAGAGGATGGCTGTAAGCCTTAATGAGCCCAAAGCACTTTGTGTGCAGGATGCATGGCAGGTGCATGCCCTGAGGGACTCACCTATGTATGGGTAGAGGCATATCACCTCTTATGTAGTCTGAGTAGGCAAGACTGCTAGAGCCCACGCAGAAACATGAATGAGTTAAGGATGGAATTAGTGCCTTAATGAGTTTTGAGTATTGTGTATACTCTGATGAGCTCACATATGTGCGGGTGGAGATTTGCCATCTCCTATGTAGTCTGACAGATTGCTAGAGCCCACACAGAAACCTGTCATAGTAAAGAGGTTGGCTCTTAAGCCTTAATGTGGTCTGAAGTACTTCGGGTACGGGGTGTTTGACAGGAACACACTAAAGGACACACATATGTTAGGGTGGAGACTATATGTCTCCTATGGAGCTGACATACTCCTAGAACCATCGCAGAACCAGGATGAGCACTGTGTGTGCTATTTGTTTCAGGCAAGTTTGTGAGTAATGTGATAGTTCAAGGCTTAGTCCACTAAGCACACATACTCTGGATCTAGTAATGTGTGATTACTGAAAAGTAGAAAGGTGCTGGTTCAAGGCTAAGTCCATGTACTTCAACTACAATTCAGATAATCTTTTTGGAAATTCAAGTCTTCGAACATTTTCATTATGCACAATGTGACTAGTGCTCTCTAATACATGATTGATAGAATTGAAACTTGTGGGGGATTGTTGGATTTTGTTCCAATTAATAGTTTCAAATTCTAGGCTTGAGAATTAATGGTGACTTTTCATATTCATCGAAACTCCAATGTAAGTGAATGAGGTAGGCTAATTTAATGGTTCACATTAATAGATTCATGATACCTTTGACTCCTTCATATTCCATGACCCTTTGGATTGCCCATTAATGGTGACTCTTGGATTTTAGTGCACTCATTAGTTGTGACTCTAAATTTTACAAGTTTCAATGTATGTGGAGATACATGCATGACTCTTGGAATTAAGGATTCATGCATGACTAAGCACACCTAGAATTCTATGATTCCATTTAATAGTCACATTGAATGGGTGTCTCTTCTTTTTCTAATGAGACTGGGTTGCTATTTGAACTCTATAAATAGAGCCCTCATTCTAGCATCCAAGGACATGAAAAAGAGACTACTCTAGAGCCTCAAGAGCAATAGAAAGTGTTTGATAGAGAGCTTGCCTTATCGGATTGTTGAGAGGTGAATTATAACAATCCATTCTCCTGCTGTTCCTGGAGGTGGTTCGGTCATGTGATCCTTGCACTGGAGTTGGGCCGAATAACACTTTAAGGTGGGCGTTCGAGGACATACGGCAGTGTCGCAATTCAGATTGTTTGTCATCCTCTATTCAAGTCAGTATAATTTATATTTTTGCCCTATTTTTCTTGGTAAGATCTATTGCTTTCAACCTCTTGCTCCAACAAGGACTTCATGCTTACGGGTCTATGTTTTGTAAATATGCCTAATGTTGTAACAGATAAGGTCCTATGTCTATTGGTTGCTTTATATTTACAGGAAGTCCTTCTCAACTATTTGTGCATCCTCATAACAAATAGATTGTTTCTTTGTAAATAAGTTCCACGCCTCAATATGTAGAAGGCCCAAATCAGTTGATTCAGTTCCACCCCTCCAATTCAGGAGTTTAATATTCGAGGATTCCTCACTCAGGTCCAAGTTCAACTGGACTCCTGATGCAAGCAATATGCTAATACCTCAACGACTTGAACAAAAATAAAAGTACAATTGTCGATAACAATGAGCAATCCAACCGTGGTTTTTCTTGGCTTGTGTCTCCATGCACATTAAACTCATTGGATCATCCAAGAAGACCATCTTTCTTCTCCATGTGTAGAAGATCAAAACTATCTTGTATCAGGTCAATAGCCAAGGAACCCTCAATAGAACAGAGAGTAGAGTGTCCAATTTGAAACTTTGAAATGCTCTTTTCCCTAAATCTTGTAAGTCCCTCTTAGCTTCCATTCACACCTCAAAGGTGTTTTCTACACCAAATCTTCTACTTTTACTTGTCAGTAGAAGGCAATGCAGGAAGAACCAATGTGCTGAAAAGAAAAAAAAACTTTGAAAATAGAATCTAGTGGAAAGGGATATGCAAGATTGAGAGACTGGTTTCAAAGATATTATGGAAAAAATGAAGAACATCTAAAGCATCCCTTTTCCTGAAGAAATTAAAGTCTTGGAGTTAATTTGAAAATTTAAGCGTTCTTGATATCATTGGTAGCATGGTTCAAATCAAAGGACATGACAAAGTCTGCAGACTTAAAAAGGCCTAAAACATGCTCTTTTGCCTGGTTTGCCTAGTTCAAGTAGGCTTTGAGAAATCTATGAATGATGACTCCTAATTTATCAAGCACTCAAATATTCTTCAAATTTCCTTATGTTGATGTTATCATCCCGATAAGAGAAGACTGCAACTTGATTGTTTTTTATCTCACTCAGCAACAAAGACAAGAATTTGATACAAAGGGAAGGAACCTGAAATACTTCTTGGGTATAAAAGCAACATAGTCTAAATATGATATTATTGTATCTCAATGTCAGAATGTGTAGATATCTTTGACAAACTGGGAACTCTTTCCAACTGAATAAAACTTTAAATTCATGAATGATGAAGGAAATGTCACCTCATAATTTTTCGCTTCTAGGAAGTCTCATATTCAACAACGACCATATTGTTAAAGTATAAAAGATAAATAACGCCTTTCTCCAACAGCTTAAGCTTTTGGAGAAGTTCATAAGTTAACATGGTATCAGAGCCAAAGGTGTCGACTTCAAACCTCCCGGATAGCAAAAATCCACTGGTCGGCCCAAAGTGGGACCATATGTGCCACGTGTTTGCCAAGTGGGCCACACATGCGGGGGAAGTGTTAAAGTATAAAAGATAAATAACGCCTTTCTCCAACAGCTTAAGCTTTTAGAGAAGATGGTAAGTTAACAGGTGTGTGCTCCAATGTTGGACTAACAAGACCATTTGTGCACCAACCTAAAAGGCCTCACCTGGAAGCCATTTATTGAATACTCAGATACATGAAAGCATGGCTGGGAAAGGAATATTGCTAGCTTCTTGCTCCCCGGTTGACATTCCAACCTATGCTATCGCAGATTGGTTTGAATGCCTGAATAATTGGAAATGTACAACTAAGTACGCTGTTTGGCATGGGAAAATCTATAATTTAGCCGACACTTTGAATTTACTATGGACAAGTGTCGGCATTGACATGCATGTCGACACATACCGACGTTCCTTTTGACACTTGTAAATGTACTGCTTGTAATGTGGACATGTCGACATGTTTACCATGTTTTTGGTGGGTATTTAGTAAACCACATGGTGGACATTATTCGTGTTTTCATTGGTCCCATCAGTAGGATATGCTCAAATGGAGCAGAAATTAGAGATCTACTAACTGATATGAGAGTGTTTATGATAGATTTAGAGGGAAGACTGCTAGTGGAAGGCTACTCATATTTTGTCATCTCAAGAATGAAGAAGCAACACGAGGGACTGTGGAGATTTGCGAACATCGTCAATGGTGCCATTCTCACACCCCACACCCAACCACCCACACACACAAAAAAAACAAACAAAAAAAAAACAAAAAAAGAAGAAGAAAAGAAAATCACATCCCCGGCTTGATTGGAGAAGGACAGCTTATTGTTTGTGAGAAACTTTAGTTAGGGATTTGGTACCCTAATTTTCTTCTCCATAGAAGGGAAGTTTCGCTTTCAGTTTTATTAAAAGGTGAAAGACACTTCAGTTGTCACAAAAGATCTTTACACAATCAGAAGATATATCTCTATGGAAGTGGGATGATGGAGTTCAAGAGAATGCCCCGGGTTCTCTTGTTTTGAGGTGAATGTGAACCAGTGGGTTCCAAATTGCATGCTACTGATGTTTGTGTTGAGATTGAGAAGGGTATAGCTTATATCATGAAGCTTGAAGACTTTAAATCTTCATAACATAAACAAGCAAGAGGTCACCGATGAGTTGGTATGAGAATCCAAATGGTGTCTTGAGTTAGCTCTTTCTATAGGGTCTTGGTGAGCGCTATCATTGGCGCCAAAAATTAGGTCATGTTTTTTCTTGGGCCCTCGTAGAATCATTGCCTTCTGTTAGATTGCAGGCTTGGATAAGATAGTAAGAATGGAGCATTACATACATTTAGGATGATACATTTCAAATAGGTGCAACATATGCAGCACATCAAAGGAGACATTCACAGCCAAACTATGGATGCGCATCCTCTCTTTGCTTGGAAAGTGTTGGGCTATTCCTAGTTTGGCTTAGGCTTTTAGTGAGGCTTGGTCAGTGGATTTCTTCTCTCTTAAAGGAGTTATGTGAAAATTGAAATTGTTGGCTATGTTGTGCGTACTTAGGAAGGCACATAGTAGTAGAGTGTTTCCTAGCAAAAAGTGACATTTCGTAGCAATTAAGGAGAAGATCAGATGCATTCCTTTCTAGGCCAAAGAGATAGAGTTGAAGAAAGTGTGAGGATTTTAGAAGGTTTTGGTGTGAGGTACCCACATGAAGAGCTTGGGTAGGTGGTATCCCTCAGTGGATCACCTAAAGCTTCACCTTGATGGTTCCACTTCTCAAGGTTTAAAATTTTAGTTCCAGTATGCATGTCGCCTAGGAAATGAAAACATGTCAGTTAGGATCATAGATTTCGGATCATAGATTTCCATAGAAACCCTATCAAATCATGAAAGTTAAAAAAAATGCATGCAAATGACGGAAATTTAAGATGCAATTTTAAGAAATGTTGGAATAAGCATAAACATGCTTACAAATCACTAAATAAGCAAGAAAACCATCCATAATAATTTAACAAGATCAAATACCAAATGACATGCATTGCCATGCATGTTTGGAACAATAAGGTCCATTCGATATTGAAAATGTATATAATTGCATACACATGCTTCAAATAAATATGAAAAGAAGGAAAAAAGCCACTCCGTTCATTAATTTCAAAAATAAATTAAAATATAATGAAAGGAGTACAATATAATATTATAATGATGGAAATCTAAAGGATTTTCAAACAAAAATAAATAAAATAATTAATTTTTGAAATAAAAAATCGTCTTTGTTAATCAGTAGATCGTGCAAGAATAATTCATGTATAAAATGGAAGATAACATGCATATATGACAATTTTTTCAAAAATATAGTTTTTCCTATTTTTAAAGGATTTTCAAATAAAAATAAATAAAATATTTAATTTAGAAACAAAAAATTTGACTGTTAATTTGTAGATCTGGCAAGAAGAAATCACATATAATAAAATTAAAATCTAACATGCACATATGATTAGTTTTTATGCAAAAAAAAGTACATTTTTCTAATTTTGAAAAACATAAATCCATGGAAAATAAAAATTCATGTCCTAATTTATGTACAAATAATTAGTTAATGCATTTGCATCATAATTGAAGAAATACTTAAAAAATATAAAATAAGCACTTACCAAGTAAAAATGTGAAAATTCAAGCTTCTATATGCACTTTTGGTCAAAATTTCGATATGTCAACCAAAGTTTTGTAATTTACATACTAAAGTGGTAGCATTTCGGTCGACATTACTTGAGCGTTATCAAAATCTATACATGTCGACCAAAAGATTTTGTTTTGGTATATTGGAAAGAAAATATTCTGTTTTGTGTCAATTTAAGATGACATTTAGAACCATGTTTTCCAGCAAGCTTGGACCAACAAATATTAGTGGCGTCCTTACGAATCATGAGGGGAGGCTCATCATATTGGCATTATCTAGTCCTTTTGGGGGTAAAATGATTCAATCAAAGCAAAGGTTTAGCTCTTTCTACAAGGTTTGAAGTCAGTTGCATCCTTGAGTATTGGTCACCTATTGGTGGGAGACAAATCACAGAACGTGATTAGATTGGCTTCCCATCCTTTTTTATCTCAATCAGTGAAAGCCTTAAAAAAATACTTGATTATACCTAATGACTCCTAAACAAAATTTGACAGACCCATTAAAAAAAAAAATTAGACAAAGTCCAATCCCTAATTGGAAACAACTAAACCTAAAAACACAACTTATGTTTTGCTTCTCATGGAGAGATGTACTCCTTAGATGTATCCCAAATTAGTAACAATTAAACCTAACTAATTGATGTCTTCAGCAATCAATTTACTTCAGATCCTGGAGAGATGCATCATTTTCCATCTCATGAGTCGTGACCAGCTCGGTCATTGTTCTGTAAGTTGTTTATTACTCTTATCAAAAGTTCTCATTCTATCATTAAAGAAAAATAAAATAATCTTAAATTCAATGAAAGTTCCCCTAAAATGATAATGACGATAAGCACTAATGTTCAAGCCAAATCAACATTGTAGCACCCTTTTTTATCCCAATTTGTACAGTCCATATGACTTTCTCTCTCTCAGCCCTTTTCTTGTCCATGAGTTTTTCTTCCTATAATGTGATATGCAATCCTCATCAAGTTCTTAATGTGATTGTTGTGAGTTTTATTCTTTATTGTTCATATCAGTGTAATAATGTCATTTCTTTGGTCGGGAACTAAGTTAGTGATGAAGCCTCCATTTGGTAAAGCCGTAAAGTAATATATGATACGTCTAGATGAATGAATAGTTGTATTATACATCTCCTCTCTGAATAAAATCAACTTGTTAAAGTCTTATTTCTTGTGGTCAAAGCTCTCTGTTGTTATCAACTTCAAGCAGCTATGAATCTTGTGTGCTGTTTATGTGATTCACCCTCCAAGAGAAGTGTTAATATGAGCATCAAGGTTGGGTTTTGTAGTCCTTGATAGCTACTTTAACATGAGAGGTACCCTACACTTACCGCTAGGGCTAAGATGCTAGCAATATTAAGACTATAGTTACCTTTTCTTGCAACCTAGCAAAGGTTGCCATGAAGTCATGAACATAATACTAGCAAACAAAAATTGTGCCTCGAAACAAGTATGTGACTTCAACTCTGAAATAGCTCTAGGTAATTATAAATCCTCAGACATCCAGAGAAGTCTAAGAAATCCAGCTTGCAGGAAAGCTACAAAGTACAAACTGGAAGTACTTAAGAATTGAAAATATTTAAACATATAAATATGCCTGCATGATTAAAAAAAATTAGATAGTAATAATAACAGAAAAGACTACTTTTTTTTGTTGAATAAAAGGATGGATATATTCAAAAGAGGAATAGAAACACCTAGAGAGTGGATCGAGGAGGTCCTGCTGAAGCTACACAAACAGGAAAACAACACAATGAAACAGCTCTCCAAAACAAACCATATTTAATATAAGATTGATTTACCAATAAGGGGTAGTATTCAATTAAGTTTGACCATGCCTTATTATCATCCAATGCAAGTGTGTTTCCCACTGGTATGGACCACAAACAAAAGCTTCCAATATCACAAATAAAACTCAACCTAAGCAGGAGACAATGAACTCTTAAGATGAAAATGACCTTCCAACTTCAAGTGATCCTTCCAAAGGAAGTTTTGCCCATGCCCAAAAGAAGACCCAGAATTTAATACTGAGTTCCAACGCTTTCGTCTTCAATACTGAGTTCCAACGCTCAACATCCTATTGTAAAACATGGACGTTCAGAGCCAACAAAAGTAGTGTTCTATTTGATTCTAACGCAGAAGGAAACATTTGCCAGACCTATGCAGCACTAGGCTAATAATGTTGTTATTTAACTAGACTAATTAACACTCATCTCAAATAAACAAATGTACAGATAATCAAGTAGAAGCGGATAACAAGCCACTAATAAGCATCAAACAGTAATTGAATGATCCTAAAACCAATAGGAAGCTGAATAGATGGCCAGCAAATCTGGCTCTACCACATGAATTCTTAGAATTAACGAGTTATCCCTCAAGAAGGGCTCATAGTATTTCTATGAAGTGAGTAATATTTTCTACACCAAATCAATCATCCAAGCTATACAAGGAATCATCTAATGCTGGATGTAACCAAAGCATCATAGCAATTTTGGAGACTTGAAATACTAGGCTCCACTTAATTAAAATATTACCATCTTTCATACTTCAAGCTAATTTCAGCAGGTCTGATAGAACTACAGGTAAGCTGAATTGATCAATCCAGATATGATGCCCAGGAGATATCCAATCAGCATTTCTCAAACAAGTCAGAATTAAATTGGAAAATGAAAGGAAAAAAACATAGGCTGTCATTATAACCGTCCTATTTATTGAATCCAATCAGACAACAGTAATGCTTGCAAGCCACTTTCAGTCCACTCTGGTTTCAACTGTCAATGATTACTCCACACTTATTCAAGTTACAAGCTTATAACTTTTTCATTCCCAATAAGTGACTTCAAACTGACCAGCGTATATATTTACAGATCAGAGAGCTTCCCTGACTGACGCCGGAGCTATCTCGATGGATCCTCAAACCGAGCCCACTAAGCCCACCAAGCCTAGGCCCCAAGCTTAAAGGTCCAAAAAATAGTTGCAGTCCATGATTTTGGGTCATCTTTTGGGTCAAATATGAAATTACTCACAGCTTTAAAAATAGCAAGCCATACATGGTTGGAAAGGTCTACGAGTCTATTTTGCAACGAAACAAACGGTTAGCGAATCAGAGTTCTCTGGAGGGAGTTATGGCTATTTTTCTGAGAAGGGTCTAAGCTACCTGCAACATACTAATTTCAGCAGTTTTGGGTTTCTTTGTGCCTGCTGCATTATTCCAAACGTTTTTGGCTATTATTTAAGTTATTTTTAATGTTTTATTTATGCTTTATTAAGTCCCAAAGACCCCTATTAAGTTTAGTAAGTTAGCCTTAAGTATTAGTCAAAAGAAGTTTAGTTTTCCTCTCCCTTCTTTCTTGAAACTTGTGTTGTCAAGCTAGGAAATGTTGTTCAAGCCTTTGGAAGTGCAACTATGGCTAGAGGGTTATTCCATGCCTACTTAATTGTTTATTTGGGCTGTAGAAAAGAGACTTTTGCAGAGATTTAAATCAAGTTTAGCCTTTGGCTTTTGAAGAAGGATTTCTTCTTGTTTTAGTTGCTCTTATCCCTTGGGTGGATTCCTTTGGGTGGCAGGCTGTTTCATTTCAGTTTTTCACTTGTGTTTCCTCCTCTCTTCTCCATTTGTTTGGTGTCAATTTGGTATCAGAGCTTTGGTTTTCATGGCTGATCATCGTCGTCGCGGACCAAACGTCGAAGAGCCCCGGTTCGTGAACGAGCCCTGCATGACATCGAGATGGATGATTTGAGGAGACAAGTGCAAAAACTTCAGCAGCGTTTAGAACGCTACGAATGTCTGAAACATGATGATTCGCGTCATGATTCAGAGAAAGTTATAATTAACGAAGAGGAGGAGAGTAACCCTTTTCATCGCACTCGTAATCAAGCGTTGAGTGAAGAGGCTTCTCCACAACGTCAAGATGAACAACCACATTTTGACGACATGATGAGGGTGACGAGATCGCTTGGAACGATCGCGGCGAGGCTTTAGTTATTCGGCGTGATAGTAAGTTAGCCTTAAGTATTAGTCAAAGTAAGTTTAGTTTTCCTCTCCCTTCTTTCTTGAAACTTGTGTTGTCAAGCTAGGAAATGTTGTTCAAGCCTTTGGAAGTGCACCTATGGCTGGAAGGTTGTTCCATGCCTACTTAATTGTTTATTTGGGCTGTAGAAAAGAGACTTTTGCAGAGATTTGAATCAAGTTTAGCCTTTGGCTTTTGAAGAAGACAGATTTCTTCTTGTTTTAGTTGCTCTTATCCCTTGAGTGGATTCCTTTGGGTGGCGGGCTGTTTCATTTCAGTTTTTCACTTGTGTTTCCTCCTCTCTTCTCCATTTGTTTGGTATCACTGACATAGAATATAAGATTGCAAAGGGGTTACAGTCCTATCTAGTCCTCAACAAAGAACAACTTTGTGCAAGCAAGTCCTAGTGGACAAACATATGTATCCCACCATAGATCAGTGTTCCACAGAAATCATCAGAAAAAACCAACAGATGCCCCAAGGAAAAATTCCTCATACAAGCCCAAGCATTCAGGTTATAACAAAATGGGCATTGGATGAACCCCTTGTGTTTCACAGACAGTGAAATCCAAGCAAACCAATTCTAACAGGGGCACCAGAGGGTGGATAAAATCTATAAGATTCTATGTCTTATCAGTTCAAAAAAAAAGAAAAACAAGAACTCATAAAGATCTGCAACAAAAGAAGGAACAAAAAAACCAGATGCAATAATAGCTGAGCAAAAAAAAAGCAAGATCTGTTACACACCAATTAAATGTCATATTTTAACAGTTTATACTTAAAATAATAGCTTCTTGTTCCTCTCTTTTCTCTCACAATTAGATCAGACAAATATATCAGAGGTCTTCTTTTGTGGGTTTTCTGTTTTTTGTTCCTTGTGACAAGAAAAGGAAAAAAATGCCTTTTTCTTTATAGCTGATTACAACACATTCATCTGATCAGAGTATTCACCAAGTCTACTTTATCTAAACAGGCCCATCAGAAAACAGGAAAAAACATAGTAAAAGAACCCTTTTTCTCAGGAAAAAAATTTGGTAAAAAGATCATACCTGATACCCCTCAAGATAAAAGTAAGAAAAAACATCAAAATCCCAGCTTTTCCCTGAAACTGCAAACGACCCAAAATATCAAATCTTGAATAAAAATCAAAACTATAAAATCTCAGAAGCTGCATTAAGCCAGGGAAAAAATGCTTTTTAGAAAAATAACGCTCAGAGTACAGATTATCATATTAGCCCAAATAAGAAATCGCATTATTAAATCTGTTTGGGGTGATCAGAGATAGACAACAAAATGGGCACGTGTGCATTGAAGGTGGCTGAAAACTGTTGCATAGGGTGATTGCCATTTTGGGAGGTTTTGGATACATTGATGATTTTGAGAGTGACTCTTCAATGAGAAATGAATTGACCAAACACCTCACTTTCTATATGAAATCAAGGATTAAGATTTTTGCATTCGTTTAAAAGATTTTTGCGTTGATTTATTTGAAATGATATCAGCACAACCATGTTTCTTAGCAGTGCTCTTTTGGCTAAATCCATCTTGTTCCTAAGGAGCCAGATAAAGAAGAATAGAGCCGGGTTTGTGCAAATATCAAAATATGGTTGTGCTGATAACATTTCCCTTTATTTAATAGCAGGCATAATGCAATCTCAAAGACGAGTATTAGTTAGATTGTTTATTTGAGAAGTAATATATTGGACCCCTTTTCATTCCTAGTCGGGTCCCCTCTAGTGGATTTGTGAATTGTGACTTAACACTCTACACTACAAGGAAGCCGCCCAAGAATGAAAATGGGGTGAACATATCAATTCCCTTACTAGTTTTGGGCTAAGTTCTAAATACTGTTTCTTTTCAACAGAAATGGGCAAAATTTTTTTGTTCCGGACTGTAATTTGGAACGAAATGGCCATACTTCCCATTTAGTTGCAGATTTCGGTCAATTTCGTCCATTTCAAATGAAATTGGCAGAATTCCCAATTTCATCTGGTGTCAAATTAGTTGTTTTTCTTCTAATGTCCTTGTCTCTTCTTGGTTCTCCTCTCTTCTTTTTTCGCTTCTTAGTATTTACATGTAAAGTCATTTTAATGTCTTACTATTTTTAATGTTCATTTACTTAACTTCCAGTAACAATACAAATTTCAAAAAATCGATCCAGGTAAAAATCTTAACTTCCGAACGATGGGCTATTTTTCCAATTTTAAAAATTCATAAATTCTTTCATGTCCAAATATTATAAAACTCCAAAAGTCCGGTAAAAAAAATTCTCATTATTCGGTCTCTAAAATTTTTTCATCTTGTCAGGCACTGGTCAACACACGGTCAACATAGGCATTTCAGCTAGTAGTGATTTTTCTTTAAGTAAATGTTGGAGGATCTTTCACATATTTGGTTCATTTAATTATTTTTTATATTTTCTAACATTATTTTATTTTATTTTATTTTGGATTTTTTTCATATTTTTAACTATTAAAAAAAATTTCCTCATCGTAGCGGAACGAAAAGTTTTAAACGAAATGAACAAAATGATGGAAATGTTCTATTCTAGTCGCCAAAATGAAACGGCGAATGAAATGAAATTTACAACTTATATTTTGGGCGAAAGGGGAAGTGATTACATTTTGAGTCCGAATTTAGGGATGGATGGTAGTTTCAAACTCTATTGTCACGGAGTGACACGATGCTATCCAAAAGACTATTTTGCCCTCTTCTCCTTTTCTAATTTTTCCTATTTGATTCATTGTCCCCCGCTGCTCCAACTCGAAGAAAGGAAGAAGAATTGGCCAAGAATTAAAAGAAGAACTGGCCAAGTAAGAAAAAGAAGGAATAAGAGAAAAAAGAAAAGGAAGAAATAGGAGAACAAGAAGATGAAAAAGATAATTAGGGACAAAGAAAAATTAATCAAGGCGAGATTTTATAAGAGATAGTCAAAAAATGACAAAACAAGCAAGAAATCGTTGATTTTTATAAGAGATGTAAAATATCGGTGAAAAGCTGAAATAATCATGTCAACCGGAAAAAGTGTGGTCTATTAGTGGTAAAATCCGCTTCCCCTTAGATTAATGACACGTGTCATTGAGCCTAAATGAGGAAACCAAACTCTTATTCTAGAACGTAAGTACAAAAAGGATTCTCTATCTCTCCAATTTAGCAATGTTCTCAAACAGTAAAGAGCTTTGAAGGGAAAGTCCGTTACGAGCATGACAACTCTCCATAAGGTCGGTGAACCTATATAGAAACCAGTTCTCATGAAGAAACTTGGTGTTTGTCTCTAAAGGAAATCACCCAATAAGGAAAGACTCCTATCAAGGCAAGTCTCTGAAACTGTTGTGAACTCCTTCTCTATAAAAAGACCCTCATGCTCAAAGGTCTGCATCTTGAATCACTATAAGAATTACTCTTCAATTGTCTTATTGCTTGGTTTTCACTTGTTATGTTGTCTTCTGACTTAAATGTTGGAGTGCTCTCTCTGGGACCCCTAAAGTGCTTTCTGTGAGCGCAGATCAATCACATATTGGAACTTTACCAACCATTGATCGAGGAAACCTTATTTCGGCATCATCATGGTCAAATCAAAAAAAGGTTTGGTCGACCCGATTTTTTTGTAATCGACCTAATGTATTGCCGATTTGTTGACATGTCGACCCAATTTTCTCGGGCCCACCCCATTTTTCTGATTTGGTTCATGTTTTTTCCCTTTAGGCCCGTTTTTTTTTTTCAAATGTGTGTTTTTTCTATTTTAACAATGTTTTCTACATATTTCAAATTTATGATGTTTTCTATTACAATTTGCCGATTTTTTGTGCGAATGAGTTTGTTCTGGTGTTTGTTAAGTAGTTGGTTGTTCTCTACCATTCCATTTCTCTTTTGACAGGCATTAGGGGTCTGTACCTCAAGAAATTTCTATTTTTGACCAAAATCACTTTCTACGCCAAGTTTTTCACCAAAATCGATATAGAATAACTCAGTGTAAAACCAAAATTAATACAGAACGAACTCAGTTTTCTACACTGAGTTTTTTTTACCAAAATCTATACAGGATAAACTGGGTATTACAAAAAAATATATACAAAATGAATTGAGCTTTCTAACGTGACTTTTTTAACTAAATGAGTATAGAATAAACACAGTTTTTTACCAAAACCTTTACAGAATAAACTCAATTATCTACACTGACTTTTTTTTTTGCCAAAATGGTTCTATTTGGATGCAGATAGTTTAGGGCTGGAAGTCGGGTCAGGCGGGTCGGGTTTTGAACAACCCAACCCTACCCGAGAAATATCTCGGGTCGGGTCGAGTCGGGTTTTTTTTCGGAAAACCCACGATTCCCAAACCCGGCCCTACCCATGATAAATCTCGGGTCGGGTCTGGTTTTTTTATGTTAACTCAATTTTTTAAGGAAAACTCTTGCGTGGCAAGGCAACTCAACTGTCAGAAGTAGAAAAACTCAAGCATGACAAACTCTTTAGTGCATTAACTAATAACTAGTCCAAAGAGTATAAATTGATGCATTACCAAATGAAAATGAGTATACTCATATGAGATAAACAACAAACTATTTAGTTGAAACTTGAAACCCTAGAGCTAAAGGGGGGAAACGAATAGAAGATGGAAAGAGTCCTTGTGATTGCGCGCGTGTGTGAGTTTTACTTTTAAGTTTTCACTTTTAAAGTAACAAAGTTTTAGAAAAAAAAAACATACTATAACTTAAGTAACTCGGTCGGGTCGGGTCGGGCCCCTTCAAACCCGGCTCGACCCGAGATTCATGCGGGCTTTTGAAACTCGACCCGAAACCCGAGAAACATGAACCCAACCCAAGCTATTTTCGGGTCGGGTCAATGCGGGTCGGGTAAAACCCGACCCAAGTTGCAGCCCTAAGATAGTTACCTTGTAGATTAGTAGTATAAGTAGTCAATAGGGAGGAGACAAATATTTGCAACGTTTGATCTAGCAAGGATTTACCTTGTAGAATAGTGATAAGTAGTGTTTGGTTGCCAACCTCGTAGAGTAATGGGAGAGAAAGAGAGGGAAGAGAGAGAAAGAGAATGCAAACTTCTACTTGCCAAATTCCTCTTTTTTAGATAAATTTGGCATGGAAGGTATAAGTAGGGAACAAGGATGTCACATGACCAAACAAGCAATAATTACCTTTGAATCTTGCCTAGCAGTCTCTATGGATTGTGATATTAAATTGTGTAAGCCGGAAGGCTATCGATCACCAATGTTGTGATTGTAATCAAACCCATATTGATTAAGTATGTCAAACTGTTTGCATATGAGATAAACAGGGTTGATACACCGAAGGCAAGCAAGACATCGTGGACATTACAAGCGACCTATTGGATTACATTGCACATATCTTAAAGGTCAAATGAAGTCAAGAAGATGAAAATTGAAGTCTCAAAAAGCCCAGAAGAGAAGTTGCTCCCATGAAGCTTAGATTTTACGTTCTCTCTTGGTTGATTGTGTTTTGGCACTTAGGAGGGTTAAAATGATATTAGACATCCCTAGGAATCATACTCCCCATAGTAGACTCAAGTCCGTAATGAATTTTCTCGAAGAAATGTATATTTTAGTATCCAGAGGAATTACGGTCGTCCGGGATATTTGCGGACATCCGTTTGCACCTCAAAAATATAACTGAGGAAAATACGGACGTCTGGAAAACTGGCGGACGTTCATCTGAAAATGAAGTTTCTGACAAAACATAATCGAGAGAATAGCGGTCGTCCGGGATATGGCGGACGTCCGTATACGGCTATTATTGGTGTAAAACAGCTACTATTGGCGAATGTCTGGGACTTCGTCCGCGACGCGTTTGAAAACAAAAAATTAGGATTTTATGTCTTTTGGTATAAAAACATCTTTTGGGAACCCTAATAGACATCTCTTGCATTCTAAAAGCCCTAGCCACTTTCTTGCAAAGTTTTCTACTCTCACCAACCTTATTTTTCCATTAAATGTGAGATTTACCCTCATTTAATCCTCTCTAGTGCCATTATATTTAATCCTCCAAGAGAGAATCTTTAGGGTTTACATTTTGGGTGAAGCAAGAGTGATTATTGTGCCATTACATTTGTACTTGCCTATTGAAGAGGATTGAAGAGCATTTACTTTCTTTCTACCATTGTAAGAGAATGGTTGCTACCCTTGTTGAGTTTAAAGACTAGGTGAGTTTAAAGACTTGGTATTTGTAAGGAGCCTCGAAGCCGGGTGTGGTCTTCGGATAATGGAAATTTTTGAGTGCGACCTCAAGAAGAGTGGAGTAGGTCTTTTGAGTAGACCGAACAACTATAAATCTTGGTGTTCATTTGGTGTACTTTCTACTCTCCCACTCTCTTTCATCTTGTGAATATATTGGTAATATCTTAACCATTTCCTTTTTACAAGCACTTGTCAGATAGCTTTAAAGTAGTTAGAAAAATTATTTAAAAACAAGGGTTTCAAAATAACTAAGTTTTTATAAGACCTAATGCACCCTCCCTCTTGTGTTGTCTAGTCTATTTTCACGTTGTATCAGAGCTTGGACTCTTAACATAGGATTTTGACTTCTCAAAATCTTACAAGAGTAAAAGATCATGGCAACACCTCAAGGAAATGTCGGAGGACAATCCGTATCTAGACCATCTTATTTTAATGGTTCAAACTATGGTTATTGGAAAACTAGAATGACTTTCTTCCTTCAATCACATGACTATGAGATGTGGGAACTAATTGAAGAGGGATATATTCATCCCACAACCGATAGAAGTGAGTGGTCGGCCGCTCAAAAGAAGAGAGCCGTGTTAAATGCCAAAAGAGTAAACATAATCTTTTGTACATTATCTCTCGAGAAATTTAATCAAGTCTCCAATTGCAAGAAGGCCAAAGAAATTTGGACCACCCTCGAAACTACTCACGAGGGAACTACTCAAGTTAAAAAGACAAAGATAAATCTTCTAGTTAGTGATTTTGAAGCTTTAAAAATGAAAAATGATGAATCTATTTCCGAAATGTATACGTGCTTCACTAACATTGTCAATGAGTTGGAAGGATTAGGTAAGGTCTACACAAATGAAGAGATCGTAAATAAGTTACTTCGCTCACTTCCTGCTTCTTGGGATCTAAAGATTACCGCTATTGAAGAAGCAAAGAATCTTAACACCATCCTTCTAGAAGAACTCGTTGGGTCTCTCATTACTCACGAGATGAAGATGAAAAAGAGAGCGGATCAACAAGGCCATAAGGACGACCCAAAGAAGAAGGGTGTCGCCTTCAAGACCAATGCGGACAGTGAAAGCGAGAGCGAATGAGAGAAGTTTCAAAACTTAGGAGAAGGACTAGCTCTCCTCACAAAGAAATTCCATCACTTCTCAAGGAGAAAGAAAGGAGCCATCAAGAAAGATAAGCCATTATGGAGAGAAAGAGAAGGAAAAGAAAATGATCCTCCAAGGTACTAAAGTGCAAGAAAGTCGGTCACATCCAACCCAATTGCCCTCTAAACAAACAAGAGGACAATTCAAGAAGAAAGAAGAAAAAGAACAAAAGATTCGGTGCGACTTAGGACGGACTAAGTTGCTCATCAGCAAGCTAATCAAGCGAGGAAGAAGATCAAAATGTGTGCTTCATGGCGCTTGAATCCCATGAGGAAGAGGTATATATCGAACCCCTTAATTCTGAAAATGAATCAATTGAAAATGAAAATGATATTGAAAAACCCTTTACATATGATGAACTCTTTGAAGCTTGTGAAAAGTTTCAAGAAGGTCTCCTTCTTGAAGTTCCAAAAACCAAGAATCTAAAGAGTTCACTCGAGAAAATTACAAAAGAGTTTGAAAATTTAACAAGGGAACGAGATCTTCTCGCCTATGAAAATAACTCTTTGAATAAAATGATTGACAATCTTGTTTTGAAAAACAAGGAATTGAAAAAAGAAAATGAAAAGATATATAAAGACATTCAAAAACTCTATCTTGAAAATAAAGAATTGAAACACGATAACGATAAGCTCCAACTAAAGTTCTCATGTGGAAAATCTAAGTTGGTTGAAATTCTTGAGAAGAACCTTTCCAACGGAATGGCCGATTTGAGATACCAACCATTCCAAAAGAAAGAATCTCAGAAGAACAAATTTGTCCAAGCGTATAAACAAAAGAGAAACTTAAAGTCAAATATCAAGTCTAACTCTTTTGTTCATTCGTGTCATTATTGTGGAAAAGTTGGACATCATAACAATGCTTGTAGAGTAAGAAAGCAAATAAATGTGAAGTATGTATGGGTAAGAAAAGATGGGTTGTATGATACTAACATTGAATGACCCAAGAGAACTTGAGTACCTAAGTATAGAACATGAACTTTGCCATTGTAGATTTGTGTGAAAGGAAGTATCAACACAGAGAAATGGTACTTGGATAGCGGGTGCTCGAGACACATGACCGGAGACCCATCCAAATTTTCGTCCATCACCATGGGGAATCAAGGTAAAGTCACCTTCAGCGACGACAAGAAAGAAAAGATCATCGATGAAGTTACAATTACTTTTAAAGACATTACTATATCCAATGTTTTGCTTTTTTACTGTTTGGCTATGAATTTGCTTAGCATTAGTCAACTTTGTGATGTTGGTAATGAGGTCACATTTAGAAATGATAAATGCATTGTCAAAGGCACACACAGTAACACAGTTAGTTTCATTGCCACAAGAAATGATAATGTTTATACACTTGCACTAGAAGAACTCACAACACAAAATCTCAAATGTCTCTCTTCTATTGATAATAACTCATGGACTTGGCATAGAAGACTAGGACATGCACATATGGAATTATTGTCTAAACTTTGCAATGGTTTGCTTAAGCTCAAGTACACAAATGATCATGTTTTTAGAGCTTGTCAAAAAGGAAAACAAGCCAAAGACTCTTTTAAACTCAAAAGTGTTGTGTCTACCACTAGACCTTTACAACTTCTTCATATGGATCTTTTTGGTCCTATGAAAACTTGTAGCATCGGTGGGAAGAGATATGTATATGTTGTTGTTGATGATTTCTCTAGATACACATGGGTTATATTTTTTAGTAGTAAAGACGAAACTTTTCAAATTGTGTAATAAGGTTCAAAATGAAAAAGGAACTTCCATAACATCTATAAGAAGTGATCATGGAACTGAGTTTGAAACCATTGATTTTGAAAACTATTGCTCTAAATATGGGATTGATCATAATTTCTATACACCTAGAACTCCTCAACAAAATGGTGTAATGGAGAGGAAAAATAGAGTGCTTCAAGAGATGGGAAGAACTATGTTAAATGATTATAGCACCCCTAGAAAATTTTTGGCTGAAGCAGTTAACACGGCATGCTATGTCATTAATAGAGTCCTCATAAGACCAAAAACTCTTAAGACTCCATATGAGCTTTGGAAAGGGAGAAAACCTAACATAAGTCACTTCAAAGTTTTTGGTTGTAAATGCTATATTCTGAATATTAAGGACAATCTTTATAAAGTTGACCCAAAGTCGGATGACGGGATTTTTCTTGGATATTCTAACCAAAGTAAAGCATATAGAGTTTACAACAAAAGAACCTTGAAATGCAAGTGTGACAACCCAAGAGGGGGGTGAATTAGTTAATTAAAATTTTTGGCTTAATTAGTTGGAAGATTAAAATCAATTTGCCAATTTTTAGTTAATTTATATTTAACCCTTGTTCAAGTAATAAGATAGTAAAGTTAGGGTTTAGATGTTATAACTATTTATATTTACAAACCCTTGTTCAATGAGACATAAGTACAAGTTAGGGTTAGAGTTTACCAATCACCAAGTGAGAAGGA
This sequence comes from Tasmannia lanceolata, assembly GCF_043159265.1. NCBI lineage: Eukaryota > Viridiplantae > Streptophyta > Magnoliopsida > Canellales > Winteraceae > Tasmannia > Tasmannia lanceolata. Next base: position 29,817,938 of record NW_027518695.1, on the reverse strand, counting down.
AGAGAGAAGAGAAGGCACACCATAATGAGGAGACACAAGATTTTTATAGTGGTTCGGTTTATCAACAAAACCTACTTCACTCTTCCAAGTTTAGCTCCTTGGGCACTCCACTAGTGTTGAGATTTTAAGCCTAATCCCTAAGCTTTACAACTCCTTCTTCACCTCCAAGGGAACAAACCCTTTTTGCTCCAGATTCTCCTTTGTTATTGGGCCGAATCTAAGACCCTCTTACAATCAAGCTTCTCCTTAAAGTTGAAGCGAAAACCCCTCTCACTACTCCAAGATTCACTTTTATTATCGGGCCGAATCGGAGACCCTCTTTACAATGAAGAACAAAGAAAAGAAAAATTCTCAAGCCTCTTAATAGGCGGATTATAAAGATAATAGCTCACATAAACTGTCCAAAAGATAACAAAGATAAAGCCTATGGAGATCCTCTTGATAAATGAAAAATGCACAAATCAAAGCATAAAGAGGATAAAACTAAAGAACCTTAGATTCGCAAGTTTAGGCTCAAATAGATTTGAAATGATTTGCCAAAAGCTTCATTAGTTGGTCTAGGATAGGGTTTAAATAGCCTATGAGGAAATATGATCGTTTTGGGGCAAAATCGTAAAAAAACAGAGTTGAAAAATTCAAACTGCGCAAGCCCCAACGGCTACTTTTCGATACCAGCGCGGTCGACCGAGGTGTCGCTGTCGCCCGCCCTATCAGACACTCTCTTTTTATTTTTAAATTTCAAACCGGCGCGGTCGACCGAGTCATAGCGGTCGCCCGGCGCGAGCAACCTGGACTTTTATATTTTTGTCCAGTTTCCTATCCGCGTCACCCGGCCCGAAGTCGGTCGACCGGCCCAACCATGCTGGATTGTTTTTGAGTTTTCAGAAACACATCCGCAGTCGCCCCAGAGGTTCCGGTCGACCGGCCCGCTATGTTTTGGCAAGTGCTGAATTTTCAGCCACCTTGCCGCGGTCGCCCGGGGAACCCCGGTCGACCGGCCCTGTTTAAAATTCCATTTTAAAGTTAAAACCTTATGGACTTTGGGCCATGGTCTTTGGGCTTTTGTCCAAGGTTTTCAAACATGTTTTGGGGAATGTTGATGGTTTCTAAAGATATCAAATATGTTTTAATGAAACCATTTTGAAAACCCTTTTTGAAAGTGCAAATACAAATAACAAGAGGACTCCAAATACAATCTAAAGTGTATACCCTTGAGTTTTCTTGGATTACTTGGCTCCTCCACACTTTCTTGGACATCTCTGACTTGCGAGTGAACTCTTCAACTTTCTTCGGATCATGTGGCTTCCTCCATCTCTTGGATATCTTCAATGTTACATGAGAAGGCCACCAATGCTAGTTCATCTCCAAGCTTCTCTTTGGCACTTTGCTAGGCAACTTGTGGGATCTTTGACTTGAGCTCTTGATGAACATCTTCCAAGGATGATGTCTCTAGTGTGTGTGCAAGCTCATTGGTCCATTTTGCATGTTGATCCCCAAGCCATGTGTTGTGATGAGTTGTGTAATGGTGATATGACATATCAAATTCCTATATAGAACACAACACCTCGAGGCAACACATTAATCCATAAATGCTAATCAATTTGGGTTTGCTAGCATCAAAACAAGAAGGTAAGGTGAATGATTGAACCCATGTGAACCCTTGGGCTTACAAACCTTGATTGTTGAAGAAGCTATTCATGTAAAATTTGATGAATCTCAAGACCCTAAATCAATGATTAATGATGATGAAGAAGAAGATCCTAAAAAATCTCTAGAAAACAATGAAACTAATGACACAACAAAGAAACTAGAGGAAGTCAATCTTGAAAATGAAGAAGTAATTGAAGAAGAAGAAGAGAAAGAAGAAGAGAGAGAAGAAGAAATCTTAACTAACAAGGAAAAAAAATTATGAAAAGTCATCCTAATTCATAAATAATAGGTGACCCTCTCAAGGAATCAAAACTAGAGCACAATATAGAACTACATGTGGAGAATTTGCTTTTATATCGCACATTGAACCTAAAAGCATCACGGAAGCCGAACAAGATGAATTTTAGATAATTGCTATGCAAGAAGAACTCAATCAATTCGAAAGAAATAATGTTTGAAAGTTGATTCCTAGGCCTAACAATCAATCCGTCATTGGCACTAGGTGGGTGTATAGAAATAAACTTGATGAACATGGAAATATCTCAATGAACAGAGCAAGACTTGTTGCTCAAGGCTACAACCAAGAAGAGGCCATTGATTATGATGAAACCTTTGCCGGTTGCTAGACTAGAAGCTATAAGAATGCTCCTTGCCTTTGCATGTCATAAAGGATTCAAACTCTATCAAATGGATCTTAAAAGTGCATTTTTAAATGGTTATATAATGGAAGAAGTGTATGTTGAACAATCCGCTGGCTTTGAAAACTTCAAATATCCTGATCATGTTTAAAAATTGGATAAAGCATTGTATGGTTTATGGTTTAAAGCAAGCTCTATGAAAGATTGACATCTTTTTTGTTAAACAAATATTTTGAAACTGGAAAAGTTGATAAAACTCTTTTCATCAAAAGAAAAAATAAAGATATATTGATTGTGCAAATTTATGTTGATGATACTATCTTTGGTGCAACAAATGAAAGCATGTGTGATGAGTTTTTCCAATGCTTGAAAAATGAATTTCAAATGAGCATGATGGGTGAGCTTAAATTCTTTCTTGGGCTTCAAATACATCAATTGAATAATGACATTTTCATTAACCAAGAAAAATATACACATGAATTGTTGAAAAGATTTGGCATGGATACATCTCCTATAAAACCCACTCCCATGAGCACATCTTCAAAACTATCTAAGGAAGATAGTAGCTCTAAGGTTGACCAAAAGAAATAGAGAGGTATGATTGGTAGCCTCTTGTATTTGACTACTAGTAGACCTAACATCATGTTTAGTGTTTGCTTGTATGCACGATTTCAATCGGACCCAAGAAAGTCCCATTTGTTTGCAGTCAAAAGAATTTTCAAGTATTTGAGAGGAACTCCCTCATTTGACCTATGGTATGAAAAATCTGACTCATTTGACCTAGAGGTCTACTCTGATGCCGACTTTGCCAATTGTCGAGTAGATAGAAAAAGCACAAGTGGAACATGTCAATTTCTTGGGAAATCACTAGTCTCCTGGGTTAGCAAGAAATAAAACTATGTTGCTCTATCTACTACTGAAACCGAGGATATTGCGGCTGGAGCTTGTTGTGCACAAGTTCTTTGGATAAAAAATACATTATTGGATTATGGTTTGAACATCAAATGTGTACCTATTCATTGTGATAACACTAGTGCTATTAATCTCACCAAAAATCCAATTCAACACTCAAGAACTAAACACATTGAGATTAGACATCATATTCTGAGAGATCACTCTAAAAAAGGAGACATCGATTGAATACATTCATACAAATGACCAACTTGAGGACATTTTCACAAACCCCTAAATGAAGATCATTTTTGTAATATTTGTAGTAGTTTGAACATTTTGAATATGTCTCAAGTGTTGGAATTTGATAGTCATCATTAAAATATGTGTGGGTGGCAAGTATCCTTGGCTATTGTGTGCATATATGCTTATTTCTATGAATTACTCATTTCACACACCACTAGATGTTTTGGTATATTCAAAAAGTGCAATCATTGGCTCAAGATTGAACCACAACAGTTGAAATCATTTATATTACGTTTTCTGGGCGGACGGACGTCCGTCGTCTCCCGGACGTCCGGGAAAAAGCGCGACAAACGGACGAAAGGGTTAAAAACCCTCTTTCTCTTTTCATTTTTACTTTTACTCTTCTCTCTTCTCTTCCCTATTTCTTCTTCGTCAGGCGAGCCTTCCTCCGGCGATCTCACTTCGTCCGCCGAATATTTTCTACTTCTCTTCATTTCTTTGTTCTATTTTCATCCTCACGATACCTAAATCTTGCACCATTCAAGGCGAGGGTTCTTCTCGAGGAAGAAATAAAGGAAAGCGTACTCACGATCAAGATCGATCTTCTACTCCTCCTCCACGACCACCTCAAACATACTCGGAGCTCATGATTCAACAAATACCCAAGCAGAAGATTCTTAGCGGACGCCGAGTCGACACCGAACCCTATGCACGATTTCCTCACGTCACCGACTTCACTACCCTTGGATGGGAAGGTATTCTTATCTATGGAGGTCCATGGTGCGTATACCCCTCTTTAGTTCATGAATTTTACAGATACCTTCTTGTTTCTCTTGAAAACAAAACCCTTACCACCAAAGTTCTTCACAAAAAGGTTACATTTACTCTTGATGAATTTGCCAATGTTTTTGAACTTTCAAATGATGGATCTCCCCAAATGATGATATTGACTCTACCGGTATTCCATCTCTCACCGTGTACTCCGGTATTTGCAAAAATATGATCCATCCACTCCTGTCATGACTCACGACATTTTTGAGACTGCCCGTATCTATCATTTGATCATTGACAGTAATATCACCCCTTAGGCCGGGTGTGAGGATGAGGTACGCCCCCTCGAGGCGTTTCTTATGTTTGCTCTCCTTACTAACACCCTCGTCAGCCTCGCCTATGTCATTTTCCGACATATGGCAAAGGTTCCTACCAAATCTCACACTCATCTGCCCTATGGTCTTCTCTTAAACCGTCTATTTCAATTTCTTGACATCCCTCTTGAAAATGTGAAGTCCTCTCCTGCCACTGTGGACATTGATCAGACTACTCTTCGACGGATGTGCATTCCTCAATTCCTTGAAAACCCCCCATACGCATGTTGATTCCGATGTCCCTGAGGTTAGTGCTGACGATGATGCTCCAGATGTTCCTACCGTTGATCTAGTACCTCCACATTTGTTCCCATATACTGGTGGTCCCGCTCCTCCTACCTTCACAGGCACGGCACACGAATTTGATATCTTCTACCGTGGTCTCTAGGGTTCTTTCGGTCATCACTATGATAGGCTCCAACACTCTGTGGAGTAATTTCGACTGGAGAACAAGGCGCAGTATGATACTCTTTTTGGATCCATCACTACCCTTTCCAAATCTCTCGCGGATCTGTCGATTGATGTGTCGCACATTCATGAGGATTTCACCGCGTTCCAGGAACGCTTTGGTACCGCTCCACCACCACCACCAAAGGACTAGGACTTCAGGTCCTATTGCATCTTTTTGACATGCCTGCACTTTAGTAATATACTTTTATCAACTCTGGCATGTATTATTTAGGTTTCTAGACTACTCTTTTTCACCACCGTACTTGATACTTGCTTTGGGGCTTTCTAACTCCTTATTTTGGTTACTATGGCTTGGTTGTTTGATGCCATAGTTGATACGTTTATATGTGCTATGGTTGTGTATGGTCTTTCTGGTTGATATGACTGATATTGTGGGACCCGATCCCGCGAGAGGGTCGCGGGCGCGCGAGGCGCCACGCTCTCTCTTGGTCTCTCGTACCCACGCGAATGGCGTGTGTTTTTTATTATTGATTTTAATTACCCAACCAAGCAGGCAGCAACCAAGCCATAGGGTGCAAACAAATGTACAACCCAGTACCCATAAGGGCAGGGGTAAGCCGCCGAGCCTAGCAAGGTGTGATTTAATTCATCTTTTCCGTGAACTTGGGATCACTAGGGCAATCCGAATTCCACGCAAAAGAGAGTGACAGAGTCGCCACCTAGATGAGGGATCTAGGACCCATAATTGACCAGAAATCTAGACTCGTTACCTGGATATGAGAATGGAAGGTATGGGGAGTTACCACCTGTAGACACCCCATTTTGACCGTGCCCAAATCCTTCCGATATTGCTCAAAACCCCACCAAATCAGCGAGCTAGAGTCCCAAACATCACCCTAAGCTAGGTTAGGGTCCCATCGGAGTCCCCGCAAAATTTTGTCGAATTCCGAGCGTGTTTGCCTAGCGAGCAAGATGGAAGAGTGTCCGTAGTGTAAACTGCATGAGGGGGATGAATCACCTCAAAATGGGCTGTCCATGGAAGATATAAAGGGGCAGATTATATGTCATTTCTTTTTGGAACCCCTATTCTTGCTCGGACTACCTTAAGAGAAAAATTGACTATGAAATGCATTAGAGGGGGTTGTCCCAAGTCAAAGAGGGGGGGAGTATTAATATATCATTTCTCTTTATATAAGAATCGAAGTAAAAAAAAAAGGGGAGGATTTTCGTTTGGGTTTCTCTTGAGAAACCAAAGCAGATCTGAGAGAGGGAGCGAGAGAGAGAGGAGCTAGGGTTCCTAAGCAAGGCTCATCTTCTCCGGGCGGCTAGTACGGGAACCAGATCAGAGCCAAGTTTCAGGAGGTGATCTGTGCAGAGCATGGCATAGATGCTGCATGGAGAAGAGGATTTTTCTCATTTTCGTTTGCAGAAAGAGAGAGAGAAGGGCGAAAATCCGAAACCTTATTTCCGATCCTTCTTCTCCGCTCAAGCTCCGGTTGAGCTCAGATCCTTTTCCTCTCTAGCTTCAGAACCTCTAAACCTTGGATCTGAACCTTACCGGAGCTCCGGCCGGCATCAACATCAACAGATCTAGACTCGGGTTTCTTCTCTGGTTCTGATGGCCGATCCTCCAACGGTGCCCGGCGATCCGTCCTCGCTTTTAAATCCGATCCTCTGCAAGCTCTGGCAACATCTGCAACATCCGATCATATCCTTCTTTCTTCTTCTTCTCCGGTAAGCTCGCCTCATTTTCCGGTCAGCAAGCTCCGGCCATTCCTTTGTGCTGTGAATTAATTGGAGAATATCTCAGTTGCTTACGGATCTCATTTCTAACGGGAAAGATCTGAGTAAAATAGCTAAGAAAGAGAGCGAGAGATCTGTAGAGAAGAAAGTTGAGGAAAAGAAGGGGTTTGATTTAGGAGATATCTAACGGGAACAGCTGATGCTGTAAGACAGTATTTGTGGTTATTTGAAGAACAAAATGTAATGGAATTCCTCGTTCTTGCTGGAGATCATTTATATCGAATGGAATATGAGAGGTTTATTCGAGTTCATAGAGAAACTGATGCAGATATCACTGTGGTTGCTCTGCCAATGGATGAAAAACATGCCACTGGATTTGGTCTGATGAAAATCGATGAAGAAGGTCGCATAATTGAATTTGCAGAGAAACCAAAAGGGGAGCATTTGAAAGCAATGAAGGTTGATATTACCATTTTAGGCCTTGATGATGCGAGAGCAAAAGAAATACCTTATATCGCTAGTATGGGATAAGGAGAATAACACTCTGATTTGAAGGTCGATGGTGATCCAAACAATCCGGATTCAGGTAAGTTTAATTTTGCCTTTGTTGTTCATGAATACCTTAGAATTTATATAATCTATTAAAGATTCCAAGTAAACCAATTTACCCACGGTGTGTATAATTTTATTAGCATTTTGATATCTTCTCCAATTCAGTTTCCAAGAAAAGAAAATTGTGGTTACAATGGTAATGCCTTAGGGTATAAATTCCAGTTATTGGTCATTGCTATTCAACCAAGATAACCGTGGCCAGTCATGTACATTTTAATGCATTTCTTAGTCATTAAGAGATTATGGTTGCTAATAATGTATGTTTGGTTGTTGTTTTATTCTTGTGTACCTTCTTTTATTCATCTATTTGCATAAGGAAATGATATTAGTTGTGTCACATTTTTCAAATGGTATATAATTAGTTGATTTTTTTTTTTGGGGGGAACATGGAATTTAGGATAATTTTTCTTTAGCTGCATGTTAAATGGTCCAGATGCAGCAGTTTTGAATTTAACGTTTTTTGTTATCACTAGAACAGGTTGTTATGGTTGTCATTTATGTTGAAAATTTGTTTAGCCCTTGACATGTTTTTAATTGTCTATCCCCTTTCTCATTATGAAGGGGCGATGAAGGCGATAGCCCAAGCCCATCTTAAAGGGGAGAATTACTAAGTCTCAGTAATACCCTCTCCCTTCTCTTTCTTTCTATAGAGACTTCTTAGCCCTTTTCTTGTAGGGCGATGAAGGTGATAGCCCAAGCCCATCCTAGGAGACTTGCCCAGTCTTGCTAGTATTTTTCTCTATCTCATCTCTGTGCCTAGGAGACTTGCCTAGTCTCGTTAGCAATTTTCTCTATCCTACCTCTGTGTTTAAGAGACTTACCCAGTCTCATTCTCTTGCTAAACCTCCTCTTTGTGTGTCGTTTGGTTTTGGGAGAACACCTTACTCGGCTTGGCAACATACTCCTACCCTTATGGGTATTGGGTTGCACATTTGTTGCACCCTAGGGCTAGGTAGCTGTCCGGCCCAGCTGGGTGTTTTTCCTTTGCCAAATATGCACAGGGTCTCTTTTTTCCTTATTACTTGTGAGCTTTATTTTGATTTGATAGTCCACTAGCATAGGAATCCGTCCTTAGTCTAGAGAGTCAGTCCCCTTGTTCAGGAATCAAATTCTATCATCATAGGGGTTAGGATTTTATCCAACCTCTCATCAAATCATGTGTTTTTCTATCCGCTCCTGCAAGGTATAGGATGCTGTCCAACCCTTGCAGAGTTGTTATTCTGTTTTTTCCCCCGCAAAGCATAGGATGCTGTCCAACCTTTGCGGGATATCGGGAGCCTATCCTCCCCTTATGATGATAGGGATTTATCCTCTTGTGTCAAAAACTCAAAAACATTCAAAATTTTCAAAAACACTTGAAAATTCAAAAAAACATCTAAAAACCAAAAATCCTCAAAAATCTGAGTCTTTTTAAGAGTAGTTAGGAAATCATTTCCGAACTACGTTGGCTTGATCCTCTTCCACGAGGTACGTAGTGCAGCTTGGGATCCACATCCCAGGTCCAGCCAAACCTTTAAAAATAAACATTTCAAATCTTCAAAAAAATACAAAAATTCTTCAAAACCTTTTCAAAAAGATCTTCCCCTAGAGTTAGGAGTCTGTCTTAGCTGTTTGGGGTGTTTTAGAGTTAGGAGGCTGTCCTGATTTGTATTGATATGGTGTGTCCTGTCGCGTCAGTGTCCCTAGAGTTAGGAGGCCTCAAGTTGATCGGTTAGACACTCAGTCGAACTGATGGCTAGACTAGGAAGCATATAGTCAACCCTTGGTTTTCTTTAGGATGCATAGCCTAATTACACATAGGATATAGGGCCCACCTGCATTAGCTTAAGGTTAATCAACTTGCATTAGTTAGGGCATATAGAGAGTCCTAAAAATTATAATTCACATGAACTTAAGCAATTGTACAAAAAAGTTTTAAAAATCAGTCGAGTCTAGTGGATCGAGTCTAGGATAGTGGTTCTAGATGGTTAGGCATAGTAGTTTAGAATAGGGCATCGAACTACGTTGACTCCGATTCTTCCCGAGGCCGGGATACGTAGAGCAGCTGGGATGGACGGCCATCTTGGTCCGAGTCAGGTCACATTAGAGTTAGGACTCATTTTGTCCAGTCAGGTATAGAGTTGATTTGTGTTGTATGTTTTCGCTGTGTTTTCTTACTTTCATGTACAGATCCTATACATTTAGCTGTAACATGCATGTGTTTGTACACCAGAACTTAGACACCCTTAGGCATGTCACTTATAACCTAGTTTTGCTTAGGTGACACATCTTTCATTTCTTTTATGTGTGCTTATTATTCATCTCTGAGACATGCATGATTAGGTAGACGTCTTCTCAGAGATATATGTTCCCATTTCATATGACTTTCGCTCAAAACTCTTCAAAATCAATAACAAATGGCATAAGAGACCAGGTGCTTGCACTTGGGCGGATGAGGTGCTCTTCAGACCTTCCGAATTCGTAACCAGGCACGAACCCTCTTTTATATCTCTGGTTATCCGTTGCAACAGAGCATAGTATGGGATCCTTGGCCCACTTCCTTGGATGTCGACTCTTCTTTGTTTAAGGTACGCCTCGAATCTGGGCTAGTCCCCGAATCGAGAGGTATCTCCCTTTGTATCGCCACTCATGCTGTGAGAGGCACTTCTTTCGAGAGTTCCTTGGTAGAGCTCTCCATTCACGTGGATGATCCAGTGAGCCTTAGCGTATGGGGCTCGTCCCCCGCCGCCTCGCTCCCGGATCGGGGTCCACACCACCACATGCACCATTCATGCCCGATAATCGGTCTTCAATTCCAAAAGTTAACTCTTTTGAATTTCTTTTAAATGGCTCATTTAACTCTATATTAATGTGCGAACTACATGACATGCATCATAAGATCTAATTTCAGTGTAATTTCTAAATGTGTATCTTGACTTTCTTAATTTGTTTGAATTCAATCTAAGTGAAAGTTCTCCTAAAATTCTAATTTGAGGGAAATCCTACATATTTTAATTAAGAATTTATAAGAAAACTAATATACAAAACCCCTCCATTTGTGTGTGGGGCCGACTCGTGATTGGTATGCCATCAAGCATCCAAGGTGCCTACGTACCCAAGCCTCACTGGGATCAGAGTCGACATAGTTCGATGCACCTAAGCTAAGCTACTTATGCCTAACTCATCTAAGACACCGATCTAAACTAGATTGACTGTTTCAACAGTTTTAAGAGAAGTTATTTAATTCAAGTTGAAGCTTTTATTATCCTAGGACTTCATCTAAGATGCTATATGATCCTATCTAAGTGCAAGTTGTCCTTTAGACTAATGCAGGTTAACCTACATTCTAGGTAACTAGGCTTGTCCTAAGGGAAAAGTGAAGTTATTAGTGTAACTAGATCTATGGCACGGTTGCTATCTATAGCAAATGCCCGTGATGAGGCTGGACTCCTAACTCTAGGACTCCCTAAAACTTACGACACAACGTGATGTAAGTGTTCCTAAGGGGCCCTAAAGGTTCCTACGATAGGAGACCATAATTCAACGGCTCCTAAGACACGGATCGAGTTAATTCGATTTGTTGAAGTTAATGATTTTCAGATTTCAAGGATTTTCGGTTCCTAAACATCTAAGGAATACCAAAGGCTCTATGGTTCGCAAGCTTCAACCTTGAATTGCAAACATGGAAGGGAATCGTGCTCTCAACCCTTGTATAATTTAGCATGTAAGTTATGGTATCTTATTGCCTGGCATATTTCTCAGAATTTCCGTGGACAGTGGACCTCGGAGCCAATAACATACTATCATGTACACACTCTAATTATGCTGGATTGATCGCAATTAGCATACGATTATGATTACGATCTCGACATCTAAATTATCCTAGCAAGGCCATTTTACAAAGGAAATCTAAGACTCCTAAGATTTCTGTTTCAGCGGCTTAAGGAATGAATACGTGACAGCAAATTGAAGTTCTCTAGAAATTTTCATAATGATTTTGGTTAATTTTGATTTTTAATTGATTTTATCAATTTCAGATCACATGTATGATTTTAGAAATGAACTCATTGTAAATAAATTCGAAATAAGTTGAAATTTCTACAGTAACAAGATATAAATGAATATAGTCAACTGTAAAAATTTCATGAATTTTAAATACGATTTAATATCAATTTCAGATTTTTAAAGGTTCAGATCAGATTATGAGTTTACACAGCATCCCCTAGGAAAAAAATTCCAAATCAATTGAAACTTTGACAGTAATATGATATTTGCAATATAAGAGTACTATAAAATTTTTGAAAATTTTAATTATGATTTGATATTAATAAATAACCTCATAAAATCTGGTTGTTTCAAAAGAAAATATCAAACGATATACCAAATAGAATCCTAAAATCATTAAAAAATTCATGGCAGAATATATCAGCATCATATTATTTTACTACAAAATCTCATTAATTTTAGAACTTATTTGGTATATTTTTCATTTTTCTTCTTCAAAAAGATGTCTTTTAAGAGCTTTCTATTTTTTAAACATGATTTTTGAGAAAACTATGACTTTGAAAGATGTCCTTTAACATTGCTCTGATATGATTAACATAAGAAAATTATAATATTCCAAGAAATAAATCATCCTAAGATAACTGTTTTTTCCAATTTCTTAACATCCCGGTCATTAATTCAAATTAAGTTTCAATCTTCATTCAAAATCTGGAAATCCTTAGATCCAACGTCTGATCCAATCCGATAGTTCTTTTAGTTCCAATAAATAGATTATTGTATTAAATTTTGAGATGAATCGGACTTCGAAACACTCAGGTAAACCCGATTTTGAGCCAACCCATATATTATTGAATTAAATGAGCGTAGATACTAAAACCATGCAAAAATACGTAAAAAAAATACGGAATAATTCTAGAAAAAATCCGAGAAGAATGAACCTACCTTTGGTCGCGCTCCTCGTCTCTAGGGTGCGTAAATCCGAGGTATACGCTTTGTCGCACCCTTTTATACGCTCTAAAAAAAATCCTTTTGACGAAATTGCAAGCCGAAATTATGTGCGACGACCCGCAGAAAGGTGGTTAAAGACTCCTTCCAAGAAGAGAAACTCGCCTAGAGATGATCCAACTCCATGGGTTCAGCTTTAAGAGGATTTAGCCATAAGATTCCTGAGCAACAAGATTCGGCTACCAAATATAATTTAAAGGGAGTTCGACCACCAATTTAGCTTTCACCAAATTTTGGCTGTGAAACTTTACTTTGAAGAGAATTAGGCCATGGATGATACGGCCACAAAAAGTAATTCGGAAATCAAGATTTTAAAGAGATAACAAGATTCATGGATCTGAGAGTTTGGAAGGGAATAAAATATGATTAGATAGTGCTCGGTTCTTCACAACAGGGAGAGTGCGAGGGTAAGCAATAATCCAAATCAAGGGATCTTGGGATGAGAGGGAGTAAAGGTTTGAGAGAGAGAGAGAGATGTGAGAGAGCCGTAGAGTTATTCGAGCATGAAGAGGCTCCGTTTCACCAACCTCACCTCGGATGTGAGAGAGCGTCACTCCTAAAAATAATCACTGGCCTTTCAAAGTTGGGAATCGAGAGATGAGATAGATCATTGGATCGGTCCTATAGGGGAAGAGAGAGAGCCCTCCAAAAGAACTCCTCCTCTTGGCTTTATAATCACAAATGAGACAAAAAAGAAAAGAAAAAAGAAAGTCTCCCCCCCCATCTGACATGCTTGCCATCTTCTTCTTTTTCTTTTCAAAGAGAGTGCTGGCTTAAAATAAGAATCCCCTACTATAATAATAGCAAGAGAGAATACGGTCTTTTTTCTTGAAGAATGAGAGAAATTAGCTTATTAAATGGCATTTCCAAGAGAAAAAATTGCCGAGATTTAGAAGCTTTTAAGTTTTGGAAAAAGAAACAAAATTTATTTAAGATCCGAGACCCGAAAATAGAATGCCATAACTTGCTTTTGTTCCAAGCTTCTCTCTTGCCTCTTTTTGAAGGATGGAAAATTGGTATGCCTGGAAAGAAAAAAAGAAAAAGAAGAAGATGGGCGTATTTCCTAAGTGGGACGCATCTTATATATGTGACCCCACATATGCACGAGTTAATGGCTTTCATATGTTGCCCCCAACAACGACCGAATCACATTTAAGAATGGACTTTTGATTTTTGTTTTAAACATGGGGCCCACTAGCAAAGCCGAATGGGCCCGATCCTGGATAAACATGGGTGATGTAGTGTCTCTTTCCTTTCTTTAGAATTCGGATAAACATGCACCACACCTCTCCATGGAAAGGCTATTTAGCATTCATTGTAATGTCAAATTCTTCTCTTGGTATAATCCGTGGGCTCCACCTAGTTTCCATAAAAGTCAAGTTTCTAGAAAAACCCTTGTTGCCACCTTTCAATGCATGTACATATGACTTTTTATCATCTTTTTGAATGGGAAACATTATTATACGTGGCCTTATAAGTTCCATGGGGGTTGTCCTTGTAATCATCTTTTGCATGCATGTATACATGCATATGTCTCAACAGATGGTGTTATCATGCATGGGTATTGTTTTTACAATATAGAACATGAAATGATCCAACCGTCCACTTGATGAGCTGCAAAATAAATGGGCCGTGCCCCTTAGTTCAATTTCGTGAGTTGATGTAAACTGTTTATTTAGTGGGCCGCGGCACAAGTTGGGCGTGCCCTCCTCTGCACCATTTCCAAAGTATGATCCAAACCGTCCAATTAGATGCTCCTTGTGAAGTGGTGATTACCTCCTAATGATGGTCCTAACTATTCATTTGACGGATGACGGATCACTACATAAGTTGGGCGCCCCGCTGAACCATTTCCAAAATGATAAGTTATGCCTAAAAAATCATTTCTAAGGATTATCCGAATTCTTTAACTTGACAGTCACAGCAGAAATTGATTGTCTTCCCAAAAGCTACTCATGGGCTGATCCAAACCATCCATTCGATGGGCTAAAATGTAAACCGGTTGCGCCCCCCGCATTGCTTTAGAATTATCCAAACCGTCCATCTCATGAACCTCTCTGTGGAAATAATGAGCCTCACTTGAGTGACCGAATCCCTCTCGAATAATTTTCAGAATTTATTGTTGGCGGGCCCAACCAAGACTAAAACTCCATTGAAATTTGAGCTTTTTCAATCGAAAATTATGTTGGCTCAGTTGTTCAACCCAAATCACAATTGTAGGATCGCACAAACTCCTCTCATTAGGAATTTCATGAACACTCTTTCTCGACACTTGCTGGAGAAGATGGAAAACACGGTGGAAATGATCGAAAAGATTGAGATAATGTAAGAGACGGACACGAAAATGGAAAATAGTAGAAAACCGATAGAAAAACACTAACTTCTTTGTTAATTAAAGCGGAGCAAAATGGGGTGTCTACAGATGCCCCTCTTTGGCAGAGGTGACGTAATAACCGTATGCCAAAGCAAAAGAGACAACATCGTTTTGCGTAGCGTTAGCTGACAAAGGACTCATAATGGAAAATGCGACTTAAATGCAAATATATGCTACTTAACCTAATGCAAGACCCTAGATGAAGTCCTAGAACATAATCAAGATCAATTACCCTAAACACCATGACTTGGTGGTTCAGAATAATGGAGAAATGGATCCAATCTGATTTGCAAAAATTACGCAACTCAGAATGAAAGATAATTATGATGCAGCGCCATTCACAAACGGACAATGAGATAATGAGATATTATTTTTGAATGGATTCTGAAGAGAAGGGACAAAGATCGTTCTCAAACGGTTTTTAGAAGAAAATGAGACACCGTTCACAAGCGGGCTCAAGGAGGATAAGAGATCATTCACAAATGGACTCGCGAAATGAGACACTGTTCACAAACGGGCTCAAGGAGGACATGAGACCATTCACAAATGGACTCAGAAAATGAGACACGTTCACAAACGGGCTCAAAGAGGATAAGAGACCATTCACAAATTGACTCGAAAAATGAGACACCGTTCACAAACGGGCTCAAGGAGGATATGAGACCATTCACAAATGGACTTTGAAAATGAGGCACCGTTCACAAACGGGCTCAAAGAGGATATGAGACCATTCACAAGTGGACTCAGAAAATGAGGCACCGTTCACAAACGGGCTCAAAGAGGATAAGAGACCATTCACAAATGGACTCGGAGAATGAGACAGCGTTCACAAACAGGCTCAAAGAGGATAAGAGACCATTCACAAATGGACTCGGAGAATGAGACACCGTTCACAAACGGGCTCAAAGAGGATAAGAGACCATTCACAAATGGACTCGCGAAATGAGACACTGTTCACAAACGGGCTCAAGGAGGATAAGAGACCATTCACAAATGGACTTGGAGAATGAGACACCGTTCACAAACGGGCTTAAAGAGGATAAGAGACCATTCACAAATGGACTCGGGAAATGAGACACTGTTCACAAACGGGCTCAAGGAGGACATGAGAACATTCACAAATGGACTCAGAAAATGAGACACCGTTCACAAACGGGCTCAAAGAGGATAAAAGACCATTCACAAATGGACTCGAAGAATGAGACACCGTTCACAAACGGGCTCAAAGAGGATAAGAGACCATTCACAAATGGACTCGAGAAATGAGACACCATTCACAAACGGGCTCAAAGAGGATAAGAGACCATTCACAAATGGACTCGAAAAATGAGATACCGTTCACAAATGGGCGGGTAGAAGACAAGAGACCATTCCCAAATGGACTTGAAAAATGAGACACCGTTCCCAAACGGGCTCGAAGATAAGAGACCATTCCCAAATGGATTCGAAAAATGTGATACCGTTCACAAACAGGCTCGAAGAATTTTAAGAGACCATTCCCAACTGGACTCGAAAAATGAGACACCGTTCCTAAACGGGCTCGGAGAAGATAAGAAACTATTCCCAAATGGATTCAAAAAATGAGGCACCGTTCCCAAACGGGTTCGAAGAAGATAAGAGACCATTCCCAAACGGACTCGAAAAATGAGACACCGTTCCCAAACGGGCTCAAAGAAACGAGATAGCTTCGATTGATGAATTGAACAACGAAGAATTTAGAGATTTTTCATGAATTTGAATTTGACGTAAGATTGGATTTGATGAATTTTAGATTTTTTGAACTCAATGAAATCAGGGATAATAGAGATCGTGCCCGATAAAGATATTGGAAACTAAGACTTTGACGAATGATGAGACGACAAACCTTAGGAACGAAGAAGCATGAGCAACGAGAATGGTTTAGGAACACTTTCATGAAGCTTCAACAAGATTTTTCACAAAGAGACTATTGGTCTTGTCTTCTGGGGATTTTGATAACTGAAACCTTGATCTAACTACCTGTGATTGGTAATCTAGAACAACGGCTCTCTTGGATACTGAAAATTGGGAAGTGGAATTTTTTCTTTGACAGGTGTTTAGATAAATATTTCTTGAACAGGATAGTATTCAACTACCAGGAAGGAAATTAAAAATTTTAAGGGTTCATCTTTCGGAGAAACTGGCCCAACCATCATCACATATGGAATCCACCAAGCCTCAGGTGCCTTTCTGGGGCATGGTCCTCTTATGGAAACTGCACTTCCCGATGTTTCTACTTCAGAATACTTCTGAGCTGATATTCTTTAAAACGAAGCTCTTTGACTAGATGCTTGAGATCTTTCCTTCAGGATTAACTTGGCGCAGTTACAATCGCAGGGAGCTGACGACACTGAGCCTCTTTCACCGAGACAGTTGCATCATTTGGACACAAGGACGGCGGTTGACTCTTCTTAAAGAAGAAATTTGGGTAACGGACACTATTCAAAGGATTGAGGAACTCTGAAAGTGTGAACTTAGAATGACAAAGATTGACTAACTATACTGACAGACATAGTGATGCTTCTAACTTACTTAACGTTTTGTTTGGTATGTCTATCCTTTCAAAGAGTAGTTTCTCAATTGATAAACACTGGACTTCTTCCTTAAAACAGTAATGCCTTAAGGATTTAGTTACCATTCCTATGATTGCCTGGTTTCAATGCCCCCAATTTCTAGGATGACACTTGAACTCGCTTGAACTTCTTTTTTATCTTCAGTCTTGATACCGGCTGTAGCTTTCTTATAATGATTCTCTTACCGTGACTAAGTCACCTCTTCGGGGTTTTTAACTTAGCGGACCGTGTTAGCTTTAACTTTTGCCTGAACCACCTTTCTAGGTTTTCGATCCAGCAGGCTATCCCCTTAGCTTTTGCCTAAGCCGCCCTTTCGGGTTTTCAACTTAGTAGGGGAATGATCTTAAATTTTGCTTAGACTGCCCTTTCAGGTTTTTCAGTCGAGCAGATGTTCAAACTCCGTTCTTTTTTTCTTTTTCTTTTTTTTTCACTTTTTTGTGTTTCAGGACCTAGATCATTAATTCTGAACACCAGAATGACTTTATAGGTAGGATAGGGCTTTTCAAAGAATGGCTTAAGGTTCAACAAAGATTTCGACCGAACCTGTGAACAGGTTGCCTGCGTATCCCAGGGTAGGAATCAGGTCGTGCGTAGTTCAGGGCGAATGCCCCTACTTTGAAGATAAATTGTTTGAAGGTTAATTGATTTTTCTTTGTTTCTTTTTTTCTAGAATGATTGACTTCTCTTCTTTTGGAACTTGTCCCTCTTTTTTTTTTTGGAACGATTGAATTTCTTTTCTTTTTTTTTAATCGACCGAACTCGGTTTAACCGAGCTGCCTACGTACCTCAGTGTAGGGATCAGGTCTAGCGTAGTTCGGGGCGGATGCCCCTAGTTTGATGAGTTTACAAGAAAATTTCATTCAGGCTCGAAGGGTTTGCAGACCGGTATTCTTTTGACGTTGGGTTATGATTTTGGAATTTATTCGGCCAAATGAGGCCTTCCGATGTTCAGATTGGGAATCGATCTAGGTTAATAGAGTCTCTCTGGTACTGATTATTTATTCATTTTTTTCTCTTTTTTTTACGGAGTTTGACGGCATTTCCCGTAAGAGAGAATGATTCTTCTTCCTTCTGGATATTGACAAGTAATTTGACTTTGAGGGTGCATACTGGTTTTTGGACATTATTTCATCCTTGAATCGGTGGCCCTTGATATTTTGATGATCGCTCTGAGATGATTGCTCTTGCACTTTTCATATTGAATTTGATGGCTTTACATTGTCACTGGTGAAACCTGTGACCAGGGCCATTGACTGGAGATATGGAAGTTGTTTCGAATCCATGCCCCTTGTATAGCATGTGATATTCACTTCATTCTTTCTTGAACCTTCTATTTGGGTCTTTCTCCTGGCATTAATGGTAGCGCTTACTGGACCTTCTCTTTATTCTCGAAATAGGTTTATTAATTCCTCACATTCTTCAGAGGGTAATGTATTTTCAATCGGCATTCACTGAATCAAAGTTTCAGTGCCAGTGTTTACCACTTCAATTTCATCTTTGAAAGGCTGGGATTGGCGCTCCTTCTCTTGTTCAAGTAATTGTTGTGACTCAAGGGGAGTTTCGTCAATTTTGTCCTCATTTGAGGAGGGAGTCTTACTTTAAAATCAGAAGCATACTTAAGAAACAGACACAAATGAACTATTGGGACTGAAATTTTATTTAAAGAGAAAGCTATTACATCTGACGACCTATCCTTAACATGCTCAGGATTCACAACTTTAAATAAAAAGAAAAGCAAAAGATAATTTGCCTGGACTAGGCATTGACCTCGAACTGTAAGACTGAACTCAATAATTGTACTGACCATGATGACTGACTCAACATAAAACAGTAAATGACTAAAACTTTAACTGTTGCAATTGTCTAGCTTTGGAGGCTCGGCGAAGGCTGGCTCATAAATGGTACTTTCAACTTCTGATTCTTTTCATTGCAACAAAACCTGTGCTTCTTTGAACCCTCAGTTATCTAAGCATTGCGATCGGCTGGTAGCAGTATTGCATGATTCGGGTAGGCTAATTTCTTTCATCAATCAACTTTTGGATCCTAAATTTTAAGGCAATGCAATTATCAGTAAGGTGGCCAGGGCTTCTATGGTATTCACAATACTGGTCCATTCTCCAATTTGCTGGTAAAGGATTAGGAGGAGCCCTAATGCCGGGTAGGGTAATGTGACCTGAAGCTAACCCTTGCTGCAAAATGACTGATGGTGGAAACGAGAGAGGGGTAAATTCCTTCTTAAGCGCTTGCTTAGGTGTAGCCGTTAACTGATTGTATTTGAATACCATAGGATTTTGTAGCTCCTTGATTTTTTTTGAAGTAAAATTGCCTCTGTTATAAGCCCCATGTGTTGTGGCCACTTTGATTTCCTGACCTATGAAGACCGGACTCAACATATTTCTACCCATCATTGTACATTGTTGGTCGTGATTATCGTGAGACTTTCTCTTCATTTGCTCAAACCACGGTTTGCGGTCATCAGGAAAGGATGGAGTTTCGCCGCTTGACAAAAGATTTTGAGGGTCGAGGAGCTCCATATCTATAAGGTTTTGAATATCATATTTCAAACTGAGGCATTTATCAGTAGCATGACCAGGACGTAAATGGTAATCACAAAATTCTTTCATTTGGAAGGTCCTGGGACTGGGAAGAGGATTAGGGACAGGCTCTGGTCCCAATAGTGTTATCAATCTTTCCTTGAGCAACCATTTCAAAGCCTGAGGTCGCGAGATCGGCAAGTCGGTGAATTCTTTTTTAGGAATCTCAGATGGTGGTTCTTGGTCATATTCAAGAATTAAGGGCCCAACAGAATCCTGCTGGTGCTGAGAGACAGAGTTCCTGGTAATAACATCCTGGACTTTGGTATTTTTGTCAGCGAAATGTTCAGAACTTTGGGACTGACAATACCAGGTTTGCGTTTGTTGCTTCATCTGATGAACTTCTTCTGTTAGTGCAGCCATTTGTCTAGAGAGATTCACAATTAGTTCTTCCGAACCCATAACCATGGAGAGGCTCGGATCTTTGCCCTTAGAAACAACAGTGGTTGGACCAAATTTCTCAGTAAGTTGAGCTTTGATGAATCGATTTTCTTCCTTCAATTCCTTCGTCTGTTGGACGAGCTGGGTCAAGGTTTCCACGATGTAAGAGAGCTGTGAATTTTTCATAGAGTCTGCCATGAGTATGGAATGAGAGGATTAGAGACGCTTCCAAAGAAAATGGGGAATTAGCTTCCTCACTGACCGCGAATAGATTCAAACCCAAGAAGCTTTCCTGGATTTTCAGTTCTGAACAGTCCTGACATGGAAACAATAAGAACGGTATATGGGCTTGACATTCAAGGAGTGTTCATTCTCAATGACTGAAAAAAAGATTACACATTTAAGCAAGTAATTAGGACAATAAGATGAATCCTAAAGGACCAAGACATGACAATGATGACAGATTCGTATAGGGGAATGCCCCTAGTTCAAGGATTATGAGAGTGAACTCTGAAGGACTTAGCAAAATATTCTTGAAAAAAGTTGCCCTTAAAGTAAGAAGAGACTAAGGGTACAAGTACGATCAGATCATCAAGATTGCATAATCGAATGATTGGGACACAATTCCTGCCAATTGAGAAAGGGAATGAATATACAGTCGAATCACACAAGAGGCGAATGATAGACACCTGATCAAAAGATTAGATAGATTACATAAGGTTACTTTCAACGGGTAGATCAAGAATAACTAATCCTATGCGATCTTAGAAAAGACGGGATTTATATCCTACCCCAAAGGGAAAGTTTTTTTAATCTTCGTACATTTTAACAGTGTTACCTGAAGGCATCAAACCATAATCCTAATCTAGCGGAGTGGAGAGAGAATCTCGACTCATGACTTTGTTTGTGTACCTAAGGATCGATTGTAGCCATCGGAAGATGGACTACGGCCTAATCTAGATACAAATGGGTAGGATACCCTAAGCTAGGCTCACACACGTGATGCACGTGTGTTCGTATACTACATGCATGTGTGGGTTAATCTAGGGGTAAGGCCAAGAGTTCCCTTAGCGTGAATCCGTGCT
Organism: Tasmannia lanceolata; assembly: GCF_043159265.1. Taxonomy (NCBI): domain Eukaryota; kingdom Viridiplantae; phylum Streptophyta; class Magnoliopsida; order Canellales; family Winteraceae; genus Tasmannia; species Tasmannia lanceolata. The sequence goes on along the minus strand of NW_027518695.1, from coordinate 29,796,588 downwards.
CAATATACTGTACCAGTGTCCGGTGTATCAATACGTGAACAAGAGATCCGTTTACATACCATAAAGGTACTAGGCTAAGAGTGGAATGCTTCTCTAGCACAGAGGCACCAGGTGATGAAATCTCAGTCAACCATGCTAGATAACACTCCGGGTTCCTAAAATATGATGTGTGTGCATGTGAGATGCAAGAGTTTAGATGCAAGTGATATAAGTGTGTGCAATATGTTTGCGCAATCTATGATGCCTTCAGGTTTTGTTAGATTAAGTTGGAGTATTATGTGATGAAAAAATAAAGTAAACAAACTACCTAGCAAGCATAGAGTTTTCATGAGCCAATTAAAATAAATTCAAATGAATTATCTTTTGAAATTTTAATGAAGTTAGGTGATCCCCAGCAGAGTCGCCAAACTGTGGGACCCGATCCCCCGAGAGGGTCGCGGGCGCGCGAGGCGCCACGCTCTCTCTTGGTCTCTCGTACCCACGCGAATGGCGTGTGTTTTTTATTATTGATTTTAATTACCCAACCAAGCAGGCAGCAACCAAGCCATAGGGTGCAAACAAACGTGCAACCCAGTACCCATAAGGGCAGGGGTAAGCCGCCGAGCCTAGCAATGTGTAATTTAATTCATCTTTTCCGTGAACTTGGGATCACTAAGGCAATCCGAATTCCACGCAAAAGAGAGTGACAGAGTCGCCACCTAGATGAGGGATCTAGGACCCATAATTGACCATAAATCTAGACTCGTTACCTGGTTACGAGAATGGAAGGTATGGGGAGTTACCACCACATGCACCATTCCTGCCCGATAATCGGTCTTCAATTCCAAAAGTTAACTCTTTTGAATTTCTTTTAAATGGCTCATTTAACTCTATATTAATGTGCGAACTACATGACATGCATCCTAAGATCTAATTTCAGTGTAATTCCTAAATGTGTATCTTGACTTTCTTAATTTGTTTGAATTCAATCTAAGTGAAAGTTCTCCTAAAATTCTAATTTGAGGGAAATCCTACATATTTTAATTAAGAATTTATAAGAAAACTAATATACAAAATCCCACCATTTGTGTGTGGGTCCGACTTGTGATTGATATGCCATCAAGCATCCAAGGTGCCTACGTACCCAAGCCTCACTGGGATCAGAGTCGACGTAGTTCGATGCACCTAAGCTAAGCTACTTATGCCTAACTCATCTAAGACACCGATCTAAACTGGAGTGACTGTTTCAACAGTTTTAAGAGAAGTTATTTAATTCAAGTTGAAGCTTTTATTATCCTAGGACTTCATCTAAGATGCTATATGATCCTATCTAAGTGCAAGTTGTCCCTTAGACTAATGCAGGTTACCCTACATCCTAGGTAACTAGGCTTGTCCTAGGTAAAAAGTGAGGTGACTAGTGTAACTAGATCTATGGCACGGTTGCTATCCATAGCAAATGCCCGTGATGAGGCTGGACTCCTAACTCTAGGACTCGCTAAAACTTAGGACACAACGTGGCGTAAGTGTTCCTAAGGGGCCCTAAAGGTTCCTACGATAGGAGACCGTAATCCAACGGCTCCTAAGACACGGATCGAGTTAATTCGATTTGTTAAGTTAATGATTTTCAGATTTCAAGGATTTTCGGTTGCTAAACATCTAAGGAATACCAAAGGCTCTATGGTTCGCAAGCTTCAACCTTGAATCGCAACCATGGAAGGGAATCGTGCTCTCAACCCTCGTATAATTTAGCATGTAAGTTATGGTATCTTATTGCCTGGCATATTTCTCAGGATTTTCGTGGACAGTGGACCTCGGAGCCAATAACATACTATAATTTACACACTCTAATTATGCTGGATTGATCGTAATTAGCATACGATTGTGGTTACGATCTTGGCATCTAAATTATCCTAGCAGGGCCATTTTACAAAGAAAATCTAAGACTCCTAAGATTTCTATTTCAGCGGCTTAAGGAATGAATACGTGACAGTAAAATAAAGTTCCCTAGAAATTTTGAAAATAATTTTGGTTAATTTCGATTTTTAATTGATTTTATCAATTTCGATCACATGGATGATTTTACAAATGAACTCATTGTAAATAAATTTGAAATAAGCTGAAATTTCTACAGTAACAAGATATGAATGAATATAGTCTACTGTAAAAATTTCATGAATTTTAAATATGATTTAATATCAATTTCAGATTTTTAAAGGTTCAGATTAGATTATGAGTTTACACAGCATCCCCTAGGAAACAAATTCCAAATCAATTGAAAATTTGACAGTAACATGATATTTGCAATATAAGACTACTGTAAAATTTCTTGAAAATTTTAATTATGATTTGATATTAATAAAAAACCTCACAAAATCTGGTTGTTTCAAAAGAAAATATCAAACGATATACCAAATAGAATCCTAAAATCATTAAAAATTCATGGCAGAATATATCAGCATCATATTATTTTACTACAAAATTTCATTAATTTTAGAACTTATTTGGTATATTTTCCATTTTTCTTCTTCAAGAAAATGTCTTTTAAGAGTTTTCTATTTTTTAAACATGATTTTTGAGAAAACTATGACTTTGAAAGATGTCCTTTAACATTGCTCTGATATGATGAACACAAAAAAATTATAATATTCCAAGAAATAAATCATCCTAAGATAACTGTTTTTTCCAATTTCTTAATATCCCGGTCATTAATTCAAATTAAGTTTCAATATTCATTCAAAATCTATGGAAAGGCAAATAAATCATCCTAAGATAACTGTTTTTTCCAATTTCTTAATATCCCGGTCATTAATTCAAATTAAGTTTCAATATTCATTCAAAATCTATGAAAAGGCTATTTAGCATTCATTGTAATGTCAAATTCTTCTCTTGGTATAATCCGTGGGCTCCACCTAGTTTCCATAAAAGTCAAGTTTCTAGAAAAACCCTTGTTGCCACCTTTCAATGCATGTACATATGCCTTTTTATCATCTTTTTGAATGGGAAACATTATTATACGTGGTCTTATAAGTTCCATGGGGGTTGTCCTTGTAATCATCTTTTGCATACATGTATGCATGCATATGTCTCAACAGATGGTGTTATCATGCATGGTGTAGACACCCCATTTTGACTAAGCCCTAAACCTTCCCTGCTCGTGCCAAATCCATCCGAATCTCAGCATTAGGGTCCCAAGCTTCGCCCTAGGCTGGATTAGGGTCTCTTTTAACCCCCTGCAAAATTTCATAGAGATCGGAGTTTGTTTGCCCAGCAATCGGGCTGAGAGGGTATGTGTAGTGTAAATAGGGGGTGGCCCATTAGTTTTTTTTTTACCCTATAAAAACCTTGTATTTTAAGAAAATTTCAAGTTATCCAAGAACCTCAAATACCCATGAATACACTTTTAGAAGCCTTAAAGCCCTAGAAATGTCCCGGCAAAATTCCAGAAAAATCCGACAAAAAAATTCACAAAAGACAAGCAGAGTTTGTACAGTTATCAAGTGTGGGGGGGTGAATTAGTGTGTTAAAGTCGCAGATTTGTGCAGATATCAGCTTGGAGTGCCAATATCCGCCCCATCCTTTTCTTATATAAAAAAAATTCGTGTAAGATGGGAGGAGAATTTCATTTTCTAGATCAAAAAAAAGAGAAAAGCCGAGAGAGATTTTTCTTTCTTTTTTCCCAAATTTCACAAAACCCAACCGATCCCCTTTCTTCACCGATCGTAACTCCGGCCGGATTCCGGCAAATCTCTGGTCTTCACCTCTCCCTCAGCCAGCCACATGCATTCCTCATCTCCGGCATCATCTTCCTCAATTCTCTTTCCCGATTCCAGCCGATTCACTTCCTCCGGCGAGCATAAATTCCGGCCGATCCAAGATCCGATCATCTTCTCCGGTGAGGAGCAATTTTCCGGCTATCTCTTCAGATCCGAGATCCGTCAGCTCCGATCCATCTCCGATTTTCTTCTCTGGTAAATCCTTGCCGGATTCCGATTATTTTCCGATCAATCTTTATTCACAGCAATCTTTTTCTCCTAACCTCTATCAATCTTCTCCGGTGAGCTCAAGATCCAGTCAAAGTTTCGGCTGAGATTAGATCTGCAATTTTTCATATGTTGAAACCCTAACCTCCGGCCATTTTTTCAGATTTCCGACAATCTCCGGCAAGATTTCGGCTGAGCTCCGACCGGCAAATATCATCTATTCTCCTTTTCATTCTCCTTCTGTCTTTGATTTGTTGATTTCTTTTCAACAGACCTTATCTTCCCAAACCCTAATCTGTTCCCTCCTTCATCTCCGGCAATCACAATCTCCAGCAACAAATTTTTCCGGCCAATCGATCTCCCTCCGATCATTTTTCCGGTATCCGCTTTTCTCCTCCGGTCATCTTCTCCGACTAAGCCATTGCCGGATTCTGGCTGGATTCCGACTAGTCCTTGTTGACGGCAAGATCATCTCTTTCCTCTTCTATTAAATCTATACTCATTGACAATTCCTCTTCTCCGATCTCTATCTTCTGGCAAGATTGCCGGAGCTCCGATTTGTGTTTCAAAGCACTGTAACTGGATCAATTCTTCCAGATACAAGTGATTAGGCCGATATCAATTCATACTATTTTTTTTTTCCATTGACTGAGCCCTCAAAGTTCCGGCAAGGTCAAAGTTCATCTTCTCCGAGATCTGATCTTCAATCGGAGAGCCGCAATCCAAAGTTCTAATGGCGGCAACGCTAAGCACGATAATCTGTAAAATTACAGAGAGAGATCTGTGATCTGAAAGCAAAAAAAAAAAAAAGGAAGGCTCAGATCCGAGCAGAGGTGAAAGAAATCCAGAGCAAGAGGAGAGATCGGGGCTAGAATTCAAGAAAAAAGGTAATAATTCGCTTCATGTTTCATATTTATTTTATTTTTTGCATTGGTCTCTTGTCTACCTTGAGTTTATCTATGATCTCCTTCCTCAAGCTTTAGATCTACTTGTTAAAAAAAGAAATGAATGAAAAAATGAAATAAACCCTGTTATATTGCTCAGAATACTTCAGATCTGTATTTTCTTGGTATTTGTCATCTGTTTATAAATTTCGAACCCTTGACATGTTTAAATCTGAATATTGCGAATGTGAAAGATGCAATATATTTGGTAGTTGATGCTGTGGCAAATTGTCGTTTTGAGTTCCTCAAGTAGGAATAAATGAGGGAGTTGGGATAGACTAAGATTATGTTTTTTGACGAAAAAATTCAGGGGATGTATTCAGGGATTTGATTAGATGTAGTTCTTAAGCTAATAGAAATAATCATCTGCTTGTGAAGTGTAAAAGTCAGTTTTGTGCTTAACTGAATTGTTAAATCATTGAATGATTCTCCATTATTATTCAAAGTAAAGTCAGGACTGCTAGATATCACCAAGTGCTTAGCCAAATGGAATCATGAACCAAATGCCTTGCAAATATTCTCTAAGCTGGAACTCTTCATAAACCAGCAAGATCAATATGGAAACCTTGTTGCAATATATACAAGCCAAGGGAGTTCATTCTCACAATTTTGACGACAAGCAAAATGAAAGCATCTCCCATATGTAGTATGACTATACTGTTTTTGTATGTTACTGCAATGGATTAAACAGTGTTATCAATGAATCTGGTTTAGCTGGTTCTGTTGCTGGCCAAATGTCATATTTTTTCAGTTTATTTGGAAGATGTTTACCGAAATCCTGCTCCAGTAGAAGTAGAACAGCTCCATGTACAAATTGAAAGTATCATTTAATATATTTAACCTGCGGCATATTTAATACTTGTCTTTTATACTAATCTTTAAGTTAGATTTTGAAGATGGTGATAAATAGAATGCTCAGGTGAGAATATCTTGAGGCTTATAATACTTGTTTATTTATTTAAATAAACTGTTTTAGGAAAGAAGGAGATCAGATGACTACTCTATTCGATATTATCGACATGAGTACTGTCTGATCTCAAGGCGGGCTTAGAAATATTATCATGTGTATTTGATATCAGATGATTACTTTAGCATCATCTGATTTCATTGGAGTCCCCATATTGGGGTTTGTGGTTGGTTTAGAAGTGTTTGATATTGCTTGTTTTTACTTTATTAGGCTATCCAGCGGCTGGTCTGGACTAATTAATGATGTTTATCATTTTATGATTGCTTTAGATTGTGTATTATTTTTTTTATTGAAAATTCTTCTTTGCTTAGCACTTGATTTATTTTTATAAAAATAGAGTGAAATTTGCAATTATCTGGCAGCTTTTTCTTCTCTCTTTGATAGACTAACACAGTCTTATAGATTGCTGTTAATTTTCTTTAGATATTAAAATCCCTTTTTCTTGTAGGGCGATGAAGGCGCTAGCCCAAGCCCATCTCTAGGGAGACTTGCACAGTCCAAATAGCATTCTATTTTCTCAAAAGACTTGCCTAGTCTTTTAGATCCAAATCTTTGGAGACAGGCATTGTCTCATTAATGAATCAACCTAAGTTAACCTCTAGAAGACTACCTCTAGTCTCATGGGTCTTAAACCCTCCTTTTTGTGCGTTGTTTGGTTTTGGAAGAACACTTTGCTCGGCTTGGCATCATACCCCTTACCTTATGAGTATTGGGTTGCACATTTGTTGCACCCTAGGGCTAGGTAGCTGTCCGGCCCGGTTGAGTGTTTTACCTAAACCAAATATGCACAAGGTCTCTTTTCCTTGTTAGTATTTTTCTCTATCCTACCTATATGTCTAAGAGACTTGCCCAGTCTCATTCTATTAGCATCCTCATCTTTGTGCATCATTTGATTTTGGGAGAACATCCTACTCGGCTTGGCATCATACCCCTTACCCTTATGGGTATTGGGTTGCACATTTGTTGCACCCTAGGGCTAGGTAGCTGTCCGGCCCGGCTGGATGTTTTACCTTTGCTAAATATGCACAAGGTCTTCCCTTATTACTTGTGAGTTTTATCTTAGCTTGATAGTCTCACTAACACCTTTCTTTATCTCTTTTTCTTTTAGGAGACAGGCTTTGTCTCATTAGCACCTCCTTCTTAGAATCCTATTTTCAGAGTCAGTCCTTAGCCTAGGAATCTGTCCTTAGCTAGAGAGTCTGTTTTTTTTTCTTTCAGGAGTCAGTCCTATCATCATAGGGGTTAGGATTTTATCCAACCTTTCATCAAATCTTGTGTTTTTCTATCCGCTCTTGTAAGGTATAGGATGCTGTCCAACCCTTGCAGAGTTGTTATTCTGTTCATTTCCCTCCGCAAAGCATAGGATGCTGTCCAACCTTTGCGGGATATCGGGAGTCTGTCCTCCCCTTATGATGATAGGATTTATTCCCCTCGAGTCAAAAACACTTAAAAATAACAAAAACATCTGAAAAACCTAAAATCTCAAAAATCTTAAGTCATTAGGAGAGTAGTTAGGAATTCTGATCCGAACTACGTTGGCTTGATCCTCTTCCATGAGGTACGTAGTGCAGCTTGAGATTCTTATCTCAGGTCCAGCCAAACCTTTATAAATAAATCATTTACCCATTTTAAGAAAAAATACTAAAAATCTTCAAAACCTTGTTTTCAATAAGATCTTCCTCTAGAGTTAGGAGTTTGTCCTAGATAAAGAGTTTTAGAGTTTTGAGTTTGTCTTTGATGTGTTGTGTGGTTTGTTTGTGTTTGTGTTAAAGTTAGGAGTTTGTCCTAGAGTTATAGGAGCGCCTCCGTCCAGTCAGTTGGCGATTCATATCGCCGACTGATGATTAAGTCTTGGATACGCTAGTGATCCCATTGTTTCCCTTAGGGCGTACAGCTTAGCTACACATAGATTATAGGAACCACCTGCATTAGCTTAGGGCTAACCTGCATTTAGTTAAGGCATATAGGGTGTCCTAAAATCTACAATCCATTGGAATTTAAATAATCACACAAGAAGCTTTAAGAACTAGTCCGGTCTTTTAGATCGAGTCTAGGATAGAGGTCTAGATGTTTTAGGCATCATAGCTTAGAATAGGTGCGAAGAACTACGTTGCCTTGATTCTCGTGGAGGCGGGGATACGTAGGCTTCTTTGGATGAACATCAGATCATCTAAAGACTCGGGCCTAGGTATAGATTAGAGTCTTAGGGTTGTATAGTATCGAGTCATTTTTCTATGTTTTGCAGTGTTTTTTTACTTTATTGCGCAGACCTTATATTTTTTTTGGTGTGTCGTGCATGTGTTTGTTCATCAGAACTTAGACACCCATTAGGCATGTCACTTATAACCTAGTTATGCTTAGGTGACACATGTTTCTTTTATTTTATCTTGTGTGCCTTTGATTTCATCTCCGAGACATGCATGATTAGATAGACGTCTTCTCGGAGATATTCATTCCCATTCCATATGATTTTCGCCCAAAGCTCTTCAAAATTATTAAGTAAATGGCATAAGAGACCAGGTGTTTGCACTTGGGCGGATGAGGTGCTCTTTAGACCTTCCGAATTCGTAACCAGGCACGAACCTTATTTTATATCTCTGGTTATCCGTTGCAACAGAGCATAGTATGGGATCCAGGGCCCATTTGCCTTTTTCCTTGGATGGCGACTCTTCTTTGTTTAAGGTACGCCTCGAATCTGGGCTAGTCCCCGAATCGAGAGGTATCTCACCTTTGTATCGCCACTCATGCTGTGAGGGGCACTTCTTTCGAGAGTTCCTTGGTAGAGCTCTCCATTCACGTGGATGATCCTGAGACTGACTCGCGTGGGGGCACACGTCCTCCACCGCCGCTTCTCTCTCGGATCGGGGTCCACAGGCTGGCGACTCTGCTGGGGAGTTCTTGGAACATTGCCTAACTCTGTTAAAATGCCATTTGTTATTAATGTTGAAGAATTTTGAGCTAAAATCATTATAAATGGGAATTTAATCGCTTAGAATCCAGGGGCACCAGATAGGTGTTTAAAACAAGGGATTCACACATTGCACAGCATACATCATTTTGTTCTTCATTTTCTTTTATTGATTTTCTTATTATTGGCTCCACGGGATAGATATAATGCGTGCCTCATGGGATATCACTATCCAGATGGTGCTGTTGTATCTATTACCAAGCTATGCGCCAGTGCTGCAGTCGTAAACACTCGGTGTACTTGTGTTTACAGCAGCCGGTGAGCAATGAAGCATACTGTATATAACACTCGGTGTACTTGTGTTATATACTTAAAGTATGGATCATATGCATAGTACCTGATTGAGTCCGGAGCTCTACTTTCATTTTACATATATTATGTACATGGATATATATGTTGATTTAGTAAAACCCAATTAGGATCTGCATGTGCTTATATATATATTGCATTCATATAAGGACGAACATGTGTTGCTTACACATGTTGGAGCTTAGATTTAGGAGCCATGTCCTATTTTTTAGATTATTGTAGCTCACCTTATGTGACTACATCGCAGTCCTAATACACTCACATGTCTGTCTTGAGTCAAGCTTCTTGACTCTATGGAATCATATTTAGGGCTGGTGCCCCTGGTTAGGATATATATGTATATATCTATATTTTGATTATCAGATTAGAGCCTACTCATTAGTGAGGCTTCCTTATCTAATCAAATTAGTCATATCAGTCCGTTCTTCGGATCTAGACCCGACCAGTGGTTTTTACTTGCCCTCTCATGGTCGTGGCCTATCTTTTGCTCTATTCATTGAGATTTTTGTCCATATATCTTTTGATTATAAGATCAGGACCTACTTTCTAGTAGAGATTCCTGGGCTTGAATCAATCAATCGTGTATATTCATTTTTCAGATCTAAACCTAGCTAGTGGCTTCTACCTGTCACACTCATAGCTATGGTTTATTCCTTGACCCAGTGATGATAAATATTACCTGTGTTCATCCTTCAAATGCAAACCTCATTTATCCATTCTTTTGTTGTATTACTCAGATTATTGTTCATCCTGTCTTAGATATGGTCGATAGCCTGTCTGCTGTCTCTATGACCATAGTCTATCATTATTGATCTTCTTGATCGTACATTTTTGTCGTCCACCTTTCAGATTTAGATCCGGTCTATGATCTACTTTTGTCATTTTATGACCGTGGTCTCTTCCCTGAATTTCTGATCATCTTTGATCATCAATGGAACATTTGATGTCGCCAATTATATCCTTCTTGTGATTATTGGTTAAGTCCATCTTTATTCTTTGTTTATTCCAAGTTATTCTCCATTCCCTAATTATCCCATCCTATTCTTTGTGTTTAGGTTAAATCATGGCGAATAATTTGTTGAAAGGCTGGATAAGCGAGACTATTGGGGCTCTTCCGCTAGAATCCTCGGATAGGAGTATGGCTGATCGGTTCATCTGTGCCTTCAGTCATTTGAGTGTTTCCGATATAAATTGGAAGTTTCTCCAAGCAGCCGCTAGATCCTGGGATCCTAATCTTCATGTTTTTCGATTTGGATCATTCGAGCTTTGTCCTATATTCGAAGATTGGTGTGCTTTATTAGAGCTCCCAACAGATGGACTTTGGATACAATCTTCGAACATAGATTCCTCTCATTCCATTTTTTGCAAGCTATTCAAAAATCAAACCGTTGATGCACTTTCATGCTTAACGGATACGTGTGTGCAAGTTCAAAAGCTCATCACCCTTTTTTCTGAAAACGTCGATCCTACTAGCTCTCGTTTTCAGAGTTGTCGACGCAATGCTTTGATTTTTAGTGTCTTTGCGCGATATGTCATTCGGAAAAACCCTCGTGTTGCTCCGTTAACCTTGTTAACTGTGGTAGACCAAATTAATAAAGGGAGGAATCCCATTCCTACCATGTTAGCAGAGACCTTTTTGGGACTAGATCTTATTGCTTCCCAAAATATCAAAGACAATTTCTGTGGGTGTGTGAAGTTGTTGTATGTCTGGCTTGGTGAAAAATTTCAAATTCTTCAGCGACAAAAACAAAATCCGTATACCCTGAAGAATTTCCATACATGGAAACCAATAGCCAACCAACCTCAGTCCGTTGATGAATGGCACAATTGGTTACAACATGTAGAGGAGAGCCAATTTCGCTGGGTAAGTCATTCATGTTTCCATGTTTTTACTAGCACTTACCCACATTCATTTGTTTACCTCATGGGTACCGAGAAGTCTTCCTTTTATGCACCCATTCGAATTCTCCACCAGATTACGGGAATTCCATGTCCTCCCGGAATCATAGTCCCTCCTCTTTGTGAAGATCTTACTCCTGATCTCGTCCGATCCATTGTGGCTGCTTGGGGAAACAAAAATATAGAAAGGAGATTAGGTCTATCTCGCAAATTCCGACGTGGAGAAATATCGGAAGAGCCCGCAAGCCGGCGAGCTCGGATTGAGGAACCTTGAAGATCCATATCATGTTTTGTTATTCCGATTTCTGCATTTCCCATTCTTGTCAGTCTGTTTATCCAGCTGTGATCAGAGATTAATTTTTTCATCCGTTGTAATCACAATTTGGATTTTATTAATGAAAGTGTGTTTTTGTTTCTTTTGTCATTGTTTGATCAAGATAGTTTATCTCGATTATCAAAATTTTAATCTAGTGATTATACTTCCATTTCAGGATTCTTGATTGAGCAGCCATTGCTCCTAAGAAAATCCTCGTTTCAAAACCAACCTGGTCCCGTCAGACATCTGATTCCAGGCTGAGCCGGCAATCCTTGTCACCTTTTTCTTTTACTTCTCCTTTATCGCCTTCCTTGAATTTTCAAGAAATACTTTCACCAGTCCAACCAACCCCTGAAATGATGGCAGAGAATGGGCAAAATAGTATGGACACCAATGAGATGATGAAAGCGATAATGTTACAATTGAGTACCATTAATGAAGAAATAGCCCGATTAAAGAATGACAGAGAATCTACTACCAAGAATCCTGCACCTCAGCAAACCCCAATCATGCCTCGCCCACCTCCTACGATGGCTCAGCCTCCTGTGTTGCCAGTCTTTGACAATTCTGATGACGAGCAGTATGAAGAAGAGAACTGTCTCCCCCATCTGAATAAAGGCAAGGGAATAGTCGATAGGTTGGATAAGATGGCCCAGGAGATGGAGAGCATGAAAATGCAAGGTCCAAAAAAATTAAACATGGCCGAGTATATGATAATACCGGGAGTTGTGCTACCTCCTAATTTCAAGATGCCGGATCATGATAAGTATGATGGGACAGGATGTCCCAAGAGTCATCTGAAAGCCCTTATTCCTCTCTTACAGCAGCATGGGCTTACTCCAGAGCAGATTGCTCTTCTTTTCCCTAGATCTCTTACTGGAACAGCAAAGAAATGGTTTTTAAGCTTGAAAACCGAAGAGATCAGAACTCTGGAGGATATTGCCAATAGATTTGTTGAGCAATTCTCCATGGAGGAGGGAATAGATGTGACAAAAAGAGATCTGAAGGCGCTGAAACAAGGGCACAATGAAACCTTCACTTCTTTCATTCGCCGATGGAGGCGAAAGGCAGCGCAGATGACTCACCGTTTGCCTGACTCAGAGCAGATCAAGATTGTTGTGAAAAACTTATCATCTCAATACTATCACCACATGGCAATCCAGTACTTCATTGATTTTGATTTTCTAATCAAAACCGGAACTCAAATCGAAGATGCTTTGTCCAAGGGGCTGAGATCAAGACCTTCGTCTGATGTGAGAGAGGGAAAAAGACCTATTGTGGCACCGAAGGAGGTGCACAGTGTTAACTATACCGGGCCTCCCAGTTATGCCAGACCACCAGGTTATGACCGACCACCATCCAGAACGGTGACCGAGGTCAGGAGGCCGATGGAAAAGAAGGTCTTTCGTCAGTTCGACCCTCTCCCTTACTCCTTATCAGTGGCTTTGAAGAAGTTACTGAGAGATAAAAAAATCACTTTGTTGGAACCTAGAGAGCTTCCTAACCCTTTGCCCAAGTATTGGAGGAAAGACCAGTACTGCGATTATCATCAGAATTCAGGGCATTTGACTGACAAATGCATGGCTTTAAGACACAAGATCCAAGACATGATAGAAGCAAAGGATCTTGCCGTTGAAGCACCGAACGTCACTCGAAACCCATTGCCTACACATGCAATGCCTCCCCCGAACGTGTATGCCATTTTCACTGAAGAAATCCTCTTAGATCACTCCCGTATTTGTGCGGTTATTTCTGATAGACCGTATGTTCTGAGATGGGATGATGAAGATGAAGCGATCGAAAACAAGAAACCTTATATACTATCCCCTCTAGACGAAGGATTAACAGGATCCTCTGAGTGTTCTTGTTCTTATGTCCTCAAGAGTGAGGAGGAGGAAGAGATGAAAGAAAGGATCCCTTATGTTTTAAGATTGGAAGAAGAAGACTTGTTGCTTCTGGAAGATCAGTGTGACGAGCTCCGCCATGTCACACGAGGTGGTCGTGTCTTCAAACCTGCAGAACTCAGAGCAGAAAATCCTGCCGAAGTTGTAAGAGCTGCGGAGAATCTGAAACAGAAGCAGACTGTGGATGAAGAGGAAGAAAATTTGTTAAAACAACTGAAGAAGACACAAGCTAACGTGTCCATCTGGGGTTTACTAATGGCATCACCGAAACACAGACAGGTTGTGCTTCGAGAATTAAATGCCTCTCAAGTATCAGTTGAAATTACCCCCGATGAGTTGGTCAATCTCGTGGCAATGGCCAGGGTTTCTAGAACATTGTCATTTACTGATGAGGATCTGCCTCAAGAAGGAAGAGATCACACAAGACCTCTCCGTATCACCATACTGTGTAACAAGAAGAGAGTCCCCGAGGTATTAGTGGATAATGGGTCGGCTTTAAATGTATGTCCTTTAAGCACCGCCACTACCCTGGGATTCGGGCCAGCCGATTTTATCCCGTCGGAACAGGGGATATTGGCATATGACGGAACCAGAAGAGATGTCATTGGGACACTCGCCACAGAAGTCGAAATAGGAGGTGAAACTTTCGAGATAGAGTTTCAGGTTCTTGACATCAAAACATCTTTCTTTCTCCTGCTTGGCCGGCCGTGGCTTCATAAAGTTGGAGTCGTTCCTTCCACACTTCACCAGAAATTGAAATTTGTCCGAAACAATCGGGTGATCACAGTGCGAGGCGACCCTGAGCCGGAAATTGGTCAAATAACATCTGAATTGATCACTGAAAAATCAAGAGATGTTAGTTTAACCGGCTTTTCTTTAGAAGTCTCTACTATTTCCTTTGGGGAAGCAATGAATGAAGAAATAATGTTTCTCTCAAGCACAAACACCCAAGTAGTAAAGATAATGAGAAAATATGGTTATGTCCCGGGAGCTGGCCTGGGAAGAAATCTACAGGGCCCAACTGAGTGGCCAGAGTTGAAAGCAGTAGATGGCTTATTCGGGTTAGGATATCAGCCAACCCGAAAAGAGGTTCAAGAAATGAGAAAGTATATGTTGAAGAGGGCTGAATGCCGTCGTCGGGGTATAGAATTTTCGACAGAACCGTACAGCATGATTATGAACGGCCGATTCAGAAGAGAAGGGGCAGACTGTCCGTTCTATGGTTTTCCTGAGACCTGGTGCGATAAGACTGGGAAGAGGCTTCCAGGGTTAGAGATCTTCTTCACAGATGAGTTGTCAGAAGATTTCTACAGTGAGCAGTTTGCCTTGGCATCGATAGCAGAAAAACCAGCTACAGATTGGGCGGAAAATATTGAGCCGCATCTCCTAGACTCCCTATATCAGGTTGAGGCCCCAATCGTCGCTATGATTGGAGGAGATGTGCCCTTCACGAGCCCAAGGGATTGCATTACTCCAGCCACTGGACCTTTAGACAATTGGACCGCACAGGTTATACCCCAAGTAGTCCTCCAGTATAGTCCAGTCCTTTCAAAAGAGTCAGTCATTTCAAAAAATGTGTCAGTTTCTGAGTTCAACCCAGAGTCTGTCATTTCTAACTTTTCTTTTGATGCAGGTACCATAGAGGTCGGAGTAGTTCTCGGAGGTGGTGAAGAGTCGGTCCCTGTCGAGTCTCAGTCAGAGGATGTTTTTGCTGATTCTTCATTTGTACATAGTCCTGTCTATGTTGATACTGATGTCAACATGTCATCTCATTTGAATTCAGAGTCTGTAACGCCCGATGTGGGTGAATCATTCGATGTAATCATCAATTCTGCAAAAGAAATAAAAGACTCATTTGTGTACGATCCTGTCTTCATTTCTAATTCTGTTTCTGATTCTGCTTCAAAGCCTGATCAAATAACTAATAATAATAATAATCAAGACTCCCCCTCAAACGAGGAAGCTGACGAAACTCCTTTTGAAATCAAATACATGATTCAACAAGAGGAGATTCGCCGAGCAAAACCACTCGAAGAAGAAATTGAAACTGTAAATATAGGTGATGAAACCTTAATTCGGGAGATTCGGATTGGCAAAACTTTATCTCCTGAGGAGCGCAAAGAATTAATCACTTTGCTAAAAGAGTTTAAGGAGGTCTTTGCTTGGTCTTACGATGACATGCCGGGATTGAGTGAGGACATTGTCCAGCACAGATTACCTCTAATCCCGGGCATCAAGCCGAAGAAGCAAAAACTCCGAAAACTTAAAACAGAATGGGAGTTAAAAGTTCATGATGAGGTTAAGAAGCTACTTGAAGTAAAATTCATTGAAGTAGTGGAATATCCCGAATGGCTTGCAAATATAGTTCCTGTGCCCAAGAAAGATGGAAAAGTCAGGATGTGCGTTGATTTCAGAGATCTGAATAAGGCGAGCCCAAAAGATGACTTTCCTCTTCCGAACATCGATATCCTGGTAGACAACACTGCTGGACATGCTCTGTTATCTTTCATGGATGGGTTTTCAGGCTACAATCAGATCAAGATGGCGCCTGAGGATATGATGAAGACGGCATTTATTACTCAATGGGGTACATACTGTTACCGAGTGATGCCGTTTGGTCTCAAGAATGCTGGTGCCACCTATCAGAGAGCTGCGACTACTCTTCTTCATGACATGATTCATAAGGAGGTCGAGGTCTATGTCGATGACATGATTGTCAAAGGCAGGACTCGGCCAGAGCATACAGTCGCTTTGAGAAAGTTCTTTGAGCGAATCCGAAAGTTTCAACTTCGCTTAAACCCAAATAAATGTGTATTTGGGGTCACGTCAGGGAAGTTGCTGGGATTCATGGTCAGTGAAAGAGGAATCGAAGTGGACCCTCAGAAAATCAAGGCTATCCAAGAAATGCAACCACCAAAGACGGAAAAGCAAATTCGTGGATTCCTTGGCAAAGTGCAATACTTGAGGAGATTCATATCTCATTTAACTATGACATGTGAACCCATCTTCAAATTATTGAAAAAGAATTCCTCCAAGAAATGGAATGAAAAATGTCAGGAAGCATTTGAAAAGGTCAAGCAGTGTTTGTCTTTGCCTCCTGTCTTATCCCCAGTCATTCCTGGTCAACCATTGTTGATGTATTTGTCCATCACAGATACAGCAATGGGTTGTATGCTTGCTCAGCAAGATGTAGGATCTAAGAAGGAGAAGCCTATCTACTACATCAGCAAGAAAATGCTAGAGTACGAGATAAAGTACACTATCTTGGAAAAGACTTGTCTAGCATTAGTCTGGGCGACTCAAAGGCTTAGGCATTATCTATTATCGAATAAGGTATTTCTGCTTTCACGGATGGATCCGTTGAAGTACTTATTCGAGAAGCCCGCCCTTACAGGAAGAACTGCAAGGTGGTTGCTATTGTTATCTGAGTTTGACATCACATACGTCACTCAGAAATCTGTCAAAGGACGGGTTATTGCTGAGCAGCTAGCTGATGCTCCTGTTGAAGAGAATGCTTTTCTGAAGGCTGAATTTCCTGATGAAGAGATCATGGAACTTGAAGAAGAAATTCCAAGTACCAGATGGACAATGTACTTTGATGGAGCCGTTAACAATCGAGGACAAGGAATAGGAGCAGTGCTTGTATCTCCCAAGAAAGAATACATCCCAATATCCATCAAGTTGCAATTCGAATGTACAAATAACATGGCAGAGTACGAAGCTTGTATCGCAGGACTTGAGGCAGCTTTAATTTTGAAAGTCCAAGAGATTGATGTATTTGGAGATTCAATTCTGATAATTTGTCAAACCAATGGTAATTGGAAGACAAGAGAATCGAAATTGATCCCATATAATTTCTATCTCGAATCTCTGGCCAAGAAATTCAAGAGCATCACATTTACCCATCTGTCGAGAAACAAGAATCATTTTGCAGACGCCTTGGCTACTTTAGCCTCGATGTTGGATATTTCTGAGACAATGGAGGTCCAGCCTTTAGCTGTGAAGTCGCAATGGGCTCCAGCGCATGTAAATGCCATTGAGATATCAGCGCGATGTCCAGATGGAAAACCGTGGTATACTGATATCCGAAATCTCATTTCAGGCAATGGCCATCCCCCTGAAGCTTCCAGCAAAGAGAGAAAAACTCTTCAGAGATTCGCCGCTAACTTCATCATTTGTGGTGAAGAATTGTACAGAAGATCCTTTGACGGTATTCAGCTTCTGTGTGTTGATGAAGATCAGGCTGCAGAGCTCATAGAACAAACACATGAAGGTGTTTGTGGTCCTCACATGAATGGTAAAATGCTATCAAGGAAGATCCTTAGACTCGGTTTCTATTGGCCCTCAATGGAAACAGATTGTTTCGCATTTGTGAAGAAATGTCATAAATGCCAAGTCTATGCGAATCTTATTCATGTGCCTCCGTCAGAGCTGCATTCTATGACCTCGCCATGGCCATTTTCAGTATGGGGGATTGATATCATTGGCAAAGTCTATCCTAAGTCGTCAAGTGGGCACGAGTACATCTTGGTGGCCATTGACTATTTCACGAAGTGGATAGAAGCTGCTTCATATGCTTCCATAACTTCCAATACAGTTGCGAAGTTCATCCGTGCAAACATCATTTGCAGATATGGAGTACCTCATGAGTTGATTTCTGACAATGGATCTCACTTCAAGAAAGAGGTAGTGCACTTGTGCGAAGAATTTAAAATCAAGCATCATAAGTCATCTCCTTACAGACCGCAGACAAATGGTGCTGTAGAGGCAGCTAATAAGAACATCAAGGTTATTATTAGCAAAATGACAGAAACTTATAAAGATTGGTCGAATAAACTCCCGTATGCTTTGTGGGCTTACAGGACGTCGATCAGATCCTCTACAGGTGTAACTCCGTACTCTCTAGTTTACGGAATGGAGGCAGTCCTCCCTGTTGAAGTGAGAATCCCGTCTTTAAGAGTTATGATGGAAACGAATCTGCCAGAGTCTGAGTGGGCCAAAGCCAGACATGATGAATTGCAGATGATTGATGAAAAGAGGCTCAGAGCCTTATACCACATCCAAGGTTATCAGAGAAGAATCGAAAGGGCATTCAATAAGAAAGTCAAGGTTCGAGACCTGAAACCAGGAGATCTCGTCTTGAAGTCTTATCGAGCACCGGTGTTCGATCCCAGAGGAAAATTCAGGCCAAACTGGTCTGGTCCTTACATTGTTGATGAAGTCCTGCCTGGAAAAGCCGTAAGACTCCTCAATGAAAATGGTGAAAAATTAACAGAACCTACAAACCTGGACCAACTAAAGAAGTACTATGCTTAAATACACCAGGAGGCCATCCTTGATCGATCAGAGCCAAAAGCTAACAACCCAAAAATCAAAATACTGTTTGCAAACCCTTTGGGCCTATAAAAAAAAATCCCTTTTTCTTGACAAACACAAACCAGGGGCATCTTTTATGACTTGCGTCATAAAAGATAGTAAGCTTGAACTACGTTCTGACCTGATTCCTTTTTACAGGATACGTAGGCCACCTGATTGATTCGGGTTCGGTCAAATTCTTCAAATCCTTCGAATCTTTCAAATCCTTGAAAATATGAAAGAAAGAACAAAACAAAAAATCCTTGAAACCCAAAAAATGGGCGAACTACGCGGACCTGATTCCCATTTTCTTTGGGGATACGTAGGCAGTCTGGAGGGCCAGATTCGGTTAAATACATAAAACAAACCAAAAGTTTAACCTGTTTGAACCCAAGCCTACCTAAAAGTCTTTCTGGTGTATTTTAGGTCCAGGTTTGTAGAGAAACAGAAAGAAAGAAAAAATGATGGAGTCTTAGACCCGCTAGACTGAAAACCCGAAAGGGCGGTCTAGGCAAAAATTAGGGTCATTCACCTGCTAAGTTGAAAACCTGAAAGGGCGGCTTAGGCAAAATATAAGGCAGGCGGTCCGCCAAATCAAAAACCTGAAAAGGTGATTTGGTCATGGCAGTGACTTCAAAAGGATAAAACCTCTGAATGCCAGCAAGACTTTTATTTCTTCTGAGGCATTACTCTGAAGTCTGAGTAAGCGCCAGTAGAGATTCTTCTGACATTCTATAAGCTAAGGAGTTAAGACTAAGCAAACCAAAGGGATAATAACCATGACGGAAAACCTGAAAAGAGGAATGAAACACCTTTAAATACGGTTTTTGAAAGATTCTAAGAAGTGGTAGACTATACCATTTTAAAATACTTATCAGGCTGAAAAGCAGATTCAGTTTCTCTTAGAATCCAAGTCATGGTCGAAGTCCTCCTTTGTTGTTAGCCACAGTTCAGTCCTTGTCAAAGTCAGGGTTAAACTCCAAGGTCTTGTGTGGGGAGTCCTGTGTGGTCAATGTCTCTCCAAGGTTGGAGTGATAGAAAAATGATGAGGTTGTAGATTCTCGAAAGTGATACAGAGCAGAGCAGAGTTCAGAAGAATAGTACTCAGACCATTCGAAGTATTGGCAGCGGACAGAAAGAGAAGAAGATTATCAGATTCAGTCTGTTGTATTTGAAAAGATTTGTAACTTCAAAAATTCAGGAAATGAAAACCTTTTCTACAATGTTCCCTATGTTTGTTCTCCTATGAATTTGTCATGGAAGTAAATTCGTACTAGGGGCATCTTTTATAACCTGTTCAGGTTATAAAAGATATCAAGTGAACTCTGATAATTGAGATAATTAATTTCATTAAATGAAGATAAGAAGAGCTTCAGTAGAGTTTTTGGTCAAATTCCTCTGAGAGTCTTTCTTATCATCTTATTGAAAATCTATCTCATAATCCCCAGTGGAGTTTCTATCCACAAAATGTAAATAAACCAAGCATTCAAATTAAATCATCTGCATCTGTGCATAAACCATTTAGCCTCCGAGCTAAAAATCAAGCTTTTATGCATAAATTCCTTGCCTCTGAGCATAATTCCCTGCCTCCGAGCATAAAACCCTGCCTCCGAGCATAAAATCCTGCCTCTAAGCATAAAAACTCTGCCTCCGAGCATAAACCCATTGCCTCCGAGTATAATTCCCTGCCTCCGAGCATAAATTCCTTGCCTCCGAGCGTAAATCCGTGCCTCCGAGCGTAAAACCCTGCCTCCGAGCATAAAATCCTTGCCTCCGAGCATAAATCATTGCCTCCGAGCATAAATTCCTTGCCTCCGAGCATAATTCCCTGCCTCCGAGCATAAATCCTTGCCTTTGAGCATAAAACCTTGCTTCCAAGCATAAATCCTCGCCTCTGAGCATAAAACCATGATTTTGAACATAGAAACAAGCCTCTATGCAAAAACTCAGGCCTCCGAGCTAAAATTCCCTAGCATCTAAGCTAAAACCTTTCAACCTCCATGCGTAAACCATTTGCCTCTGAGCATAAAACCATCCGCCTCTGAGCAGAAAACCAATATTCCTAACAAACCAATCCTCTTATAATCCAACTTTCACCAAGTCATTTTCTCCATCCCCATTCTCTAAATCAATTTTGGGGCTAGTCAAAATGTGACGTCTGTTCAGCTTTGACATTCGCGCGACAAGCACGCTCTGCCAAAGAGGGGCATCTGGGTATTGTTTTTACAATATAGAACATGAAATGATCCAACCGTCCACTTGATGAGCTGCAAAATAAATGGGCCGTGCCCCTTAGTTCAATTTCGTGAGTTGATGTAAACTGTTTATTTAGTGGGCCGCGGCACAAGTTGGGCGTGCCCTCCTCTGCACCATTTCCAAAGTATGATCCAAACCGTCCAATTAGATGCTCCTTGTGAAGTGGTGATTACCTCCTAATGATGGTCCTAACTATTCATTTGACGGATGACGGATCACTACATAAGTTGGGCGCCCCGCTGAACCATTTCCAAATGATAAGTTATGCCTAAAAAAATTTCCCAGACGTCTGTATTTTTTCGGAATATTTGCGAACGTCCGTCTGAACCTCAAAAATATAACCGAGAAAAATACAGACGTCTGGGAAATTGGCGGATGTCTGTCTGAACATAAAGTTTTTGACAAAAAATAACCGAGAGAATCGCGGTCGTCCGGGATATGGCAGACGTCCATAGACGACTACTATTGGTATAAAACGGCTACTATTGGCGGACGTCCGGGACTTCGTCCGCGACGCGTTTGAACATAAAAAATTAGGGTTTTATGTCTTTTGGTATAAAAACATCTTTTGGGAACCCTAATAGACATCTCTTGCATTCTAAAAACCCTAGCCACTTTCTTGCAAAGTTTTCTACTCTCACCAACCTTATTTTTCCATTAAATGTGAGATTTTCCTTCATTTAATCATCTCTAGTGCCATTACATTTAATCCTCCAAGAGAGAATCTTTAGGGTTTACATTTTGGGTGAAGCAAGAGTGATTATTGTGCCATTACATTTGTACTTGCCTATTGAAGGGGCTTGAAGAGCATTTACTTTCTTTCTACCATTGTAAGAGAAGGGTTGCTACCATTGTTGATTTTAAAGACTCAGTGAGTTTAAAGACTTGGTATTTGTAAGGAGCCTCGAAGCCGGGCGTTGTGTGGTCTTTGGATAATGGAAATCCTTGAGTGCGACCTCAAGAAGAGTGGAGTAGGTCTTTTGAGTAGACCGAACCACTATAAATCTTGGTGTTCATTTGGTGTGCTTTCTGCTCTCCCACTCTCTTTCATCTTGTGAATATATTGGTAATATCTTAACCCTTTTCCTTTTTACAAGCACTTGTCAGATAGCTTTAAAGTAGTTAGATTAAAAACAAGGGTTTCAAAATAACTAAGTTTTTATAATACCTAATTCACCCCCCCTCTTAGGTTGCCTAGTCTATTTTCAAATTGGCAACCAAACATCATAAAGTTATCAAAAAAGCATTTTTTTTCTTGGGACATCCTTGAGGATGCCAAGCATGTGGCAACCAAATAGCTTCAACTTCAACAACTTTTTAGCTTCAACTTGAACCTCATCCCCACCCTCAACCTCATCATCATCCTTAACCTCCAAAGGGGTAACTATGTCACCGTCATCCTCACCATCATCCTCAACCTCCAAGACAACTATTCCATCATACTTTTCCTCATCCTTATTCTCCACTTTATCCTATAGAGCATGTCCCTTCTTTATGTCTACTTTTTCTTAGCAGGTCACTTAATTTTTTCTTTACAAACTCCAACGCTTTATTACTACCTCCAACTCTTTCTTTTTATTGTCTATCTCTCCCCTTCAACTTTTTTCTCTTCTCATTTTTTATGCCGCATATCTTCTTGAAGGTCATGGTCTATGATACCATGATTTTATATAAGAATAAAACTCATCTTAAGTAATATTAGAAAAATTTACTAAAGAAACAACAAACATTACCATTAAAGCTATTGGAAAAGGTGAGACTCGGAGGGGTGAGAATAGAAGGCGTCGGAATAGAAGCATTGAGACCCGATTTTTTTCTTGTCAACCTGATATTTTGTCACTTCAACACGACTTTTTCAGAGTCAACCCGAGTTTTTGCCAGTTCTAACCAAAGTTTACTAGGTCGACCCTATGTTTTACCGATTTTTTCTAGTTCAACCCATTTTTATGATTTTTTTTATTTGACCCATTTTCAACAATGTTTTGCCGGTTCGGCCCATTTTTATATGGTAAAACCTTTGTTACTGACACTCACAAAGTGTTCATCTACTAGATCCAACAATCGATGAATAATGAACTTAAAATCAATTATATTGAAAAAACATAGCCTTACTATTTTTGGAGGTTTTATACTATTATTTTATATATATTTTTGACTTGTCCATTTTGCATCCTACATATGGATGGCTAAGATCCTCATTTTGAGAAGGGTTTTGCTATTTGGCATATCAACATCAAAGATTAAAGAATAAATTTCAATGTTGAATGTGTGTCAAAAATCTATTAATATATAGCATTATACAAGGGAATTAAAGTACTTTCAAAACCTCCTCTTTCTTCAAAATAATTTACCTTTTGTCCCTTGAGGAATGAAAACACACTTTAAGTTGACTAAAACACTACCCCTTTCAAAAAACTAAAGAGATATTAATCATGTGAATGGATATAACTTCCCAAATATATAGTTATCTCTTTGAAAGGACCAAAAACTATTCGTTCAGAGAAGTAAGTAACTTTGCACAGACTCCAGGTAAATTTATTTTGTACAAATTTAAAACAAATTTAACTCATTTTAATTTTAGATTTTAATACAACATCAATATTGAGTGATTTTTTTCCAAAATTTTGACCAATAAGTTGAGATCATTAAATGTACCATTGCACACAAATTTATGTAAGTCCAATGGGGGTTCCCATTTGGGCAATCTTCTATGTTTTGATGATTCCAAACACAAGTTGATTTGTGTTATATTTCTAATGTATTTGACATTTAAGTGCATTTATTGGAAATCAAGGAATCAAACACCAAAGTCAAGAAAAATGGCATGGATTTTGGCATGAACCAAACAGAGAAGATCATTTGAACCTAAAGGAATATGAAGGCTTGGAGCATTTCATGAAGATCTTGTGAAGCCAAAAGAATGGAAGAGATGATCCATGGTGACAATGAAGACTTGAAGAGATGAAGACATTGAAGAAATCAAGTGTTTGTCAAGTCTTAGAATTTAAAAGTCTAATCCTTAGCTTAAGACCTATGAGAGGACCAATGAGCACTTAACAAGGCTTAAACATACTCTATCAGGGTCCTAAAATATGATAAATTTCTTGGAACAAGCCTTAGAGAATACACCTAAAAGATAGACATCATTGGCACTTGCTTAGTAGTTCACTTAGTGACCACAGACCTAATTTGATAATAATTGGCCTAAATATTTTCAAATATTTTTGAAAATATTTTTACAGATAGATCTCCTTCTTCTAATATTTGTAGAGCACAAGAATGTCGAAATGAGATAAGAAATGAAGGAGATATGAACTTCACAAGTAAGAGGGTGAAATTTGGAAACCAGTTACGGAACTCCGTAGGATCCTACGGAGTTCCGAGCTCAGAACTCCGTGGGATGTCACAACTCCATGGAGGCTTGTAGACCAAAATTAAAAAAGGCTAACGGCTAGCACGGAATTCCGTGTGTACCCTCCGTACTAGCCCTTGGGAGCCCTATTACAACTAGTTTTGGTCTCCCTTGCTTATATGAAGGTCTCTAACCTTTCTAAACATAATTCTAACACTCCCTAAGCCTCATTTGAATATATATATATATATATATATATATATATATATATATATATATATATATACACTTGAGCCTCTCTTGATTCAAAGACATACATGAGCCTCTCTTGATTCAAAGACAAGGATTGGATTAGGAGCTTTCATTGTACATCAAGATTGTAACCCTTTGAAAGGGATTTTTTCTTTCTTTCTTTCTCATCAGAGATTGTAATCGGAAGAGTGTTTTGAGACGCGTAGTCTTCTCTTCATGGTGGGGATCGCCACCAAGGTTAAAGCGGTTGGTTCTATTTTATACACCGATCTTCGCTGAAGTTAAGAAGATTAAATATTGAACCCATCAACCTATTTTGTTCGTGGAGTAGAGTAGGCCTCATGGGTTTGAGGACCGAACCACTTTAAATCATTGGTGCACTTCTTCTAAATCTCTCTTTATATTTCTTGGTTTAATTTGTTAATTGATCTTCTAACTTTAATTTGGGGTAAAATTAGTTTAAGCTTTTAAAAAGAAATTTGATTTTGATAAACCCAATTCACTCCCCTCTTGGGTTGCCACCGTCATACTTGGACCTAACATTGCATTCTCACTTGGTATCAGAGCTTATATGTGCTTTACTTTTAAAACCCCATTTTTGTTTATTACCCTACTTGCTTTACATTTTAATTAAAAAAAGGAAGAGTCTTGAATTGTTTTATGCCTTGATTAAAGGGAAGTTGTACATTGCATAATTTTTATTTCCTTATGTTTAACTCTCGCCCCTTGTTTTTGCTGATAAAAAAGGGGGAGTAGTTTTGGAATTATGTGCTTATATGCGGAAATCACCTTGTGTGTTGCCATCATAAAAAAAGGGGGAGATTGTAAGCCCAATAGCTCCCACCATGGCAATCTTCTCTGTTTTGATGATTCCAAACACATGTTGATTTGTGTTGTATTTCTATTGTGTTTGATGTTTAAGCGCATGTATTGGAAATCAAGGAATTAAACACTAAAGTCAAGGGAAATGGCATGGATCGTGGCATGAACCAAATGGAGAAGATCATTTGAACCTAAAGGAAGATGAAGGCTTGGAGCATTTCATGAAGATCTTGTGAAGCCAAAAGAATGGAAGAGATGATCCCTGGTGACAATGAAGACTTGAAAAGATGAAGACATTAAAGAAATCAAGTTTTTGTCAAGTCTTAGAATGTAAACGTCTAATCCTTAGCTTAGGACCTATGAGAGGACCAATGAGCACTTAACAAGGCTTAAACATACTCTATTAGGGACATAAAGTATGATAAATATCTTGGAACAAGCCTTAGAGAGCACACCTAAAAGATAGACATCATTGGCACTTACTTAGTAGTTCACTTAGTGACCACATACCTTAATTTGATAATAATTGCTCCTAAAAACTTTCAAATATTTTTGAAAATATTTTTAAAAGATATATCTCCTTCTTCTAATATTCGTAGAGCACAAGTACATCGAAATCTGATAAGAAACGAATGAGATATGAATTTCACAAGTAAGCAGGTGAAATCTGGAAACCAGTTACGGAACTCTGTGGGATCCTACGGAGCTCCGAGCTCGGAACTCCGTGGAATGTCATTGCTCTATGGAGGCTTCTAGACCAAAATAGAAAAGGCTAACAGGTAGCACGGAACTCCGTGTGTACCCTCCGTACTAGCCGTTGGGAGCCCTATAACGACTAGTTTTGGTCTCCCTTGCTTTTATAAAGGTCTCTAACCTTTCTAAACATAATTCTAACACTCCCTAAGCCTCATTTGAATATATATTGAGTTAAAGAACATACTTGAGCCTCCCTTGATTCAAAGACAATGATTGGATTAGGAGCTTTCATTGTACATCAAGATTTTAACCCTTTGAAAGGGATTTTTGCTTTCTTTCTTTCTCATCAAAGATTGTAATCGGGCGAGTGTTCGGAGATGCGTAGTCTTCTCTCTGTGGTGGGGATCGCCACCAAGGTTAAAGCAGTTAGTTCTATTTTTGGCACCGATCTTTGCTGAAGTTAAGAAGATTAAATATTGAACCCATCAACCTATTTTGTTCGTGGAGTGGAGTAGGCCTCGTGGGTTTGATGACCGAACCACTTTAAATCTTTGGTGCACTTCTTCTAATTCTCTCTTTATATTTCTTGCACTTAGATTTATCTATTTTTGTTTAATTTGTTAATTGATCTTCTAACTTTTAATTGGGGTAAAATTGGTTTAAGCTTTTAAAAAGAAATTTAATTTTGATAAATCCAATTCACCCCCCCTTTTGGGTTGCCACCGTCATACTTGGGCCTAACATTGCATTCTCACTTGGTATAAGAGCTTATACATGCTTTACTTTTAAAACCCCATTTCTGTTTATTACTTTACATTATGATTAAAAAAAGGAAGAGTCTTGAATTGTTTTATGCCTTGATTAAAGGGAAGTTGTACAATGCTGTAGACACCCCATTTTGATCAGGCCCTAAACTCCCTTGTTTAAGCAAAATCTCATCAAATCGGTGAGTTAGAACCCTGAATTGTACCCTGGGCTATCTTAGGGTCCCACTAAGGTCCCTGCAAAATTTTGTCAAAATCCAAGCACGTTTGCCTAGCAAACGAGCCGAGTAAGAAACGAGGTGCAAAAACATAAGAGGTGTGAATTATCCCACTATAATTTTTTACTTAATTTCTTCCCGAGACCACCCATTTTCAGCAAAATCAAATATAAAACACATAGGAGGGGTGTCTTAGGTAATAGAAGGGGATAAAATTATGTTAAGTTTTAACATAAAATTTTCTCTTTAGACCACCCTTTTGCAACCAAAATTAAAGTAAATTTTTGAAAAGGGGTTGTTATATAAACTAATGGGAGAATTAAGGAGAAACTCTATAAATAGAGCATTTTGGCTCTCATTTGAAAAAATTAGGGTTCTTAATCTAATTTTAGAGAGAGGAAGAGAGAGAGCTTTCTAGAGAGAGAGAAGATTCTAGAGAGATCTTTCTAGAGAGAGAAAGAGAGGGAGCAATTCTAGAGAGAGAGATAGAAGATTCTAGAGAGAGCTTTCTAGAGAGAGAGAGAATTCTAGAGAAAGATGGAGATCTAGAAAGAGAAAGAAGGTGATCTAGAAAGAGAAAGAAGGAGATCTAGGGAGAGAAATAAAGAGATCTAAAGAGAGAAAGAATGAGGAGAAAAAGATTTCAAGGAGAGATCCAACAGAAGAGCACAAAGTTATTAGATTTTGAGTTTTCTTTGAAAAACTAACCTAAATTGGGAAATCTAAGTGTAAAATGCTTAAAAATGGTTAGATCAAGTAACCTAGGGCTAAAATCTACCAAAATATGTTTAAAAACATATCTCATATAAAGTTATAAAGCAATTCACCTTAGATGTGAGAATGGAAAAATAAAGTGTTGTCCAGGTTCTTTTTATCATTTTTCATCAATTTTCGATTTGAATTCGTGAAAATTTCTCATGAAGAGGTGTAGAGCTCGTTGAGATCTTCGATTTGGCATATAATGGTCCAAAATTGGCCAAGAAATGAAGAAGTTATGCCAATTTTAAGATTTCAGTTGAAAATTAGGGTTAAAATAATGAATTCTTGGATGATTTTTGTGAAAATCTTTAGATCTGATGTATTAGGCTTTGGAATTCAAAATTTTATGTGTTAATATATGTGTGATGTGAATATCTATTGAAATCCATGATAGATCTAGGGTTTTGATGTGAAATGCTCTTGCAAGATGTTGAAACTTTTTAAAAATATATGTTGTCCAGATTTATTTTTTGAGTTTTTCAGTAAAATTCAGTTAGAACTGAGTGTTGTACTTCACATAAGAGTTGTAGAGCTTGTTGAGATCTTCGATTTGGCATATAACGTCCCAAAATTAGCCAAGAAACGAAGAAGTTATGCCAATTTCAAGATTTTAGCTGAAAATTTAGGTTAAAATGGTGAATATATGCATTTTTGTGAGAATTCCTTAAAGATCTTAAAACTGAAACTAATATGGTTAGATCAAAGCCTAATCAGCATATAATATCATATATTTATGTCAAATTCCCATAGATTTTGTGTTTGAATGAAGTTTTGAAGTGAAATGTTATGAAATTGTGATGAATTACATGCTGTCCAGATTTTATTTTTAATTTTTCACTAAAATCCGATTAGATCTAGCAAACGTGATCGATCATATGAAAGTTGTAGATCTATCCGAGATCTTCGATTTGGCATCTTACGGGCCTCGTAACGATGAAAAATAGAAAAAGTTAAGCTACTTTTAAGATGTCAGCCAAAAAATACTACATTTCCAGATTTGAATTTGCCCGGAGATGGTCGTTTTCTGGCCACTTCCAGTAAGATCCATCTGAAATTGTCAACGAAGAAACGTTTATTTGATCAATTTTCTAAAACTTTGTAGTGGAACATTTTTCTTAAAAATGTAATTTTGATCCTCTGTTTTGCAAAACCAAATCAGAACTTTCGAAAAACAAAACTGCATAAATGAAATTTGAAATCAGCCCAAAAAAGACCATTTTTCTACCACTTCCGGTTAGAACCGGCCAAAGTGCATATCTAATTAAATGTTTCCTGATGTGTCCCCTACAACTTTTATGTGTATCACTTGTGCTAGTTTTACCATTTGGAGAGTGTAATTTTAAATACAAATCCTCAATTTCCATGTAGAATGCAAATGCGTGCTTTTGATGCTTGATTCATGCTTAGCCTAGTGGGCGATGAAGACATTAGCCCAAGCCCATCCTTAGGGGACTTGTTTAGTCCGAGTAGCTTTCCTCTCTCTCATTTAGAAGACTTGTTAAGTCTTTTAGACGTGTTTATACCATAGAATCCTTCATTCATTACAAATGGCGATGAAGGCGTTAGTACAAGCCCATCTTATAGGGGACTTACCCAGTCCTAGTAATAATCCCCTCTCTCATTTAGAAGACTTGCTAAGTCTTTTAGACTTGTTTAGACATTAAACCCCATTTCTCATTGTGAAAGGGAGATGAAGGCGTTAGCCCAAGCCCATCCTTTAGAGGAATTTACATGGTCATGGTAATACCCTCTTTCTTCCTTTTTTTTCATAGAGAGCCTTCTTAGCCTTTACACACCTCTTAGACACTAGTTCTTCCTTCATTGCAAGGGCGATGAAGGCTTTAGCCCAAGCCCATCCTTAAAGGGACTTTTCGAGTTATGATAACACCCTCTGTCTTTCTTTTTCTTTCCTTAGAGGTTTTCTATCATTTTAGACACCCTTTGAACCCTTGCTCTTCTTCATTGCAAGGGCGATGAAGGCGTTAGCCCAAGCCCATCCTTAGGGGACTTGCTTAGTCCTAGTGGCATTTGCCCTCTTTTTTCCCTTTCATTTAGAAGACTTGTATAGTCTTTTAGAAATTTTCCTAGACATTAGTAACTTTTCCCCCTTCTTATTGCAAGGGCAATAACAGAGTCATCTCGAGCCCCGTTAGGAGACATACTATGTCTCATTAAGGTGTTTCTCCTTAGGAGACAAGCCTTATCGTTTAGAGCCTATCCTATAAGGAATTTACCTTGGTCATGTATAGAGTAAGCCCATAGGAGGCATGCCCTGCCTCATTTATAGGATTCCCTTCAAGTTGCACCCCTTTCTAGCTGAAGACCAACTTGGTCTATTAGTTGGCCTATTCTTATTTATTATTGCAAGAGCAATGATAAGGATACTTGGAGCCCTCCATAGGACTCATTCAGTGTCTCACTAGAGTTAGTTGTTTCTCCCATAGAAGACAGGCTTTGTCTCATTGGCCCTAGCTATCCTCTTATTTTAGGAGACATGACATGTCTCATTAGCGCCCCCTCTTAGAGTCACTAACATAAGAGTCTGTCCTTAGCCAGAAAGTCTTTCCTCTAGATAGGAGTCTGTCCTTTAGTGTTAGGAGTCAGTCCTTCAGTTTCAGGAGTCTATCCTATCATCATAGGGAGCTAGGATTCTGTCCAACCTTTCATCAAGTAAAGTGATTATGTCCAATCCTTGCAAGGCATAAGATTCTGTCCAACCCTTGTAGAGTCGTGATTTTATCAAACCCCCCGCAAAGTATAGGATTTTGTCCAACCTTTGCGGGATATTAGAAATCTGTCCTACCCTTATGATGATAGGAATTTATCATCTTGAGTCAAAAACAACAAAAACACTTGAAAACATGAAAACTCAAAAACATTCAGAAATTTCAAAACATCAAAACATCTGAAAAATCCAAATCATCTGAAAAGTTATGAGTCATTAGGAGTGTAGTTAGGAGAGTCTGTTTCCGAACTACGTTGGCTTGATCATCTTCCACGAGGTACATAGGCAACTTGGGATTCTTATCCCAAGTCCAGTCAAACCTTTCAAAATAAACATGTTCAAATCATTCAAAAACACAAAAATTCCTCAATCAAATTTTGCAAATTATTTTCGAAAAGATCTTTCCCCTAGAGTTAGGATTCTGTCTTAGATGTTTGGGGTGTCTTAGAGTTAGGAGTCTGTCCTGGTTATGTTGATGCTTTGCGTGTTTCGTGTGAGTGTCCCTAGAGTTAGGAGGCCTCGAGTCATGGTCGGTTAGACACTTAGTTGAGCCGATGGCTAGATTAGGATGTACTTAGTTAGCCTATTATTTTCCTTAGAACATACAGTATACTTACACATAGGATATAGGGCCCACCTACATTAGTTTAGGGCTAAAAACTTGCATTAGTTAGGGCATATAAGGAGTCCTAAAAATTACAATTCACTTGAACTTAAGCAATCGCATAAAAAGCTTTAAAAACTAGTTGAGTCTAGTTGATCAAGTTTAGGATAGTGGTTCTAGATGGTTAGGCATCGTAGTTTAGAATAGGTCACCGAACTACGTTGACTCTGATTCTTCCCGAGGCCGGGATACGTAGAGTAGCCGGGATGGCCATCCTGGTCCGAGTCAAATTTCACATTAGAGTCTTAGGGTTCATAGTCCTAGAGTCATAAGAGTCTATGGTCTGATACTTGTTTGTATGCTTGAATGATTGCTTTCTTTAGATGATTCACATGCTTAGCTCTAACTCTCACATGCTTAGATGTAGCTTTTATCTTCTTATTTATCTTGATCATATGCTTAGTTATAGCTCTTTATTATTGCTTGATTATTATTAGTCTTTTACGCTTCTCTAAGAGACGTTGGATTCTAGTGTTCATTCCAATGACAGATGACACTGATATCAACTCTTCTTAGTCTTTTCTTTATCCCTCCCTGAGAACTACATGCTTAGGTAGACGTCTTCTCGGGGATATTCGTTTCCATTTCACATGATTTTCACTCAAAATTCTTTGAAGTTAATATAAAATGGCATAAGAGACCGGGTGTTTACACTCTGGCGAATTGGGGGCGCCTAACACCTTCCCCCATTCGTCATCAGGCACAGACTTTTGTATCTCTGGTTATCCGTTTCGACAGAGTATAGTATGGGATCCAGGGCCTACTTCCTTGGATGGTGACTCTAAGTTATTTTAGGCACGTCTCGATTCCGGGCTAGTCCCCGAATCAAGAGGTATCTCATTTTACATCGCCACTCATGCTGTGAGAGGCACTCTTTGGAGAGTTCCTTGGTAGAGCTCTCCTTCACATGTGGAGATCTCAGAGGATTGACGTGGATCTCGTGTCCTCGCCAGTTCCCTCGGGATCGGGGTCAACAATTGCATAATTTTTCTTCCCTTATGTTTAACTCTCACCCCTTCTTTTTGTTGATTACAAAGGGGGAGTAGTTTTGGAATTATGTGCTTATATGAGGAAATCACCTTGTGTGTTGTCATCATAAAAAGGGGGAGATTGTAAGCCCAATAGTTACCACCCTAGAAATCTTCTATGTTTTGATGATTCCAAACGCAAGTTGGATTGTGTTGTATTTCTAATGTGTTTGGTGTTTAAATGCATGTATTGGAAATAAAAGAATCAAACACCAAACTCAAGAAAAATGGCATCGATCGTGGCAAGAACTAAACGGAGAAGATCATTTGAAGCTAAAAGAAGATGAATGCTTGGGGCATTTCATGAAGATCTTATGAAGCTAAAAGAATGAAAGAGATGATCCATGGTGACAATGAAGACTTGAAGAGATGAAGACATTGAAGAAATTAAGTCTTTGTCAAGTCTTAGAATGTAAAAGTCTAATCATTACCTTAGGACCTATGAGAGGACCAAGGAGCACTTAACAAGGCTTAAACATACTCTATTAGGATCCTAAAACATGATAAATATCTTAGGACAATCCTTAGAAAACACACCCAAAAGATAGATATAATTGGCACTTGCTTAGTAGTTCACTTAATGACCACAAACCTTAATTTGATAAAATTGATCCTAAAAATTTTCAAATATATTTGAAAATATTTTTAACAAATAGATCTCCTTCTTCTAATCTTCGTAGAGCATAAGAAATTTGATTTTGATAAACCCAATCCACTCACCCTCTTGGGTTGCCACCGTCATACTTGGGCCTAACATTGCATTCTCACTTGGAATCAGAGCTTATATATGCTTGCTTTTAAAATCTCATTTTTATTTATTACCCTCCTTGTTTTACATTTTGATTAAAAAAAGGAAGAGTCTTGAATTGTTTTATGCCTTGATTATAGGGAAGTTGTACATTGCATAATTTTTATCCCCTTATGTTTAACTCTAACCCCTTGTTTTTGTTGATGACTAAGGGGGAGAAGTTTTGGAATTATGTGCTTATATGAGGAAATCACCTTGTGTGTTGTCATCATAAAAAATGGGGAGATTTTAGGCCATATGGTTCCCACCTTGGTAATCTTCTATGTTTTAATGATTCAAACACAAGTTGATTTGTGTTGTATTTCTAATGTGTTTGATGTTTAAATGCATGTATTAGAAATCAATGATCAAACACTAAAGTCAAAGAAAATGGCATGGATCGTGGCATGAACCAAATGGAGAAGATTATTTAAAGCTAAAGGAAGATGAAGGCTTGGAGCATTTTATGAAGATCTTGTAAAGCCAAAAGAATGGAAGAGATGATCCATGGTGACAATGAAGACTTGAAGAGATGACGACATTGAAGAAATTAATTGTTTGTCAGGTCTTGGAATGTAAAAGTCTAATCCTTAGCTTAGGACCTATGAGAGGACCATGGAGCACTTAACAAGGCTTAAACATACTCTATTAGGATCCTAAAACATGATAAATATATTGGGACAATCCTTAGAGAACACACCCAAAAGATAGACATCAGTGGCACTTGCTTAGTAGTTCACTTAGTGACCACATACCTTAATTTGATAATAATTGGTCCTAAATATTTTCTCTTTGAAAATATTTTTAACAGATATATCTCCTTTTAATCTTCGTAGAGCATAAGAACGTTGAAATATAATAAGAAACAAAGGAGATATGAATTTCACAAGTTAGCGGGTGAAAGCTGTAAACCAGTTACAGAACTCCGTGGGATGTCACGGCTCCATGGAGGCTTCTGGAACAAAATAGAAAAAGGCTAACGGCTAGCACGGAACTCCGTGCGTACCCTCTGTATTAGCCGTTAGGAGCCCTATAACGGCTAGTTTTGGTCTCCCTTCCCTATATAAAGGTCTTTAACCTTTCTAAAAATAATTGTAACACTCCATAAGCCTCATTTGAATATATATTGAGTTAAAGAACATACTTGAGCCTCTCTTGATTCAAAGACAATGATTGGATTAGGAGCTTTCATTGTACATCAAGATTGTAACCCTTTGAAAGAGAATTTTGCCTTCGTTCTTTCTCATCAAAGATTTTAATCGGGTGACTGTTCGGAGACCCGTAGTCTTCTCTCCGTAGTGGGGATCGCCACCCAGGTTAAAGTGGTTGGTTGTATTTTTGACACCAATCTTTCCTGAAATTAAGAAGATTAAATATTGAACCCATCAACCTATTTTGTTGGTGGAGTAAAGTAGGCCTCGTGTGTTTGAGGACCGAACCACTTTAAATCTTTTGTGCACTTCTTCTAATTCTCTCTTTATATTTCTTGCTCTTAGATTTATCTTTCTTGGTTTAATTTGTTAATTGATCTTCTAACTTTAATTTGGGGAAAATTTTGGTTTAAGCTTTTAAAAGGAAATTTGATTTTGATAAACCCAATTCACCCCCCCCTCTTGGGTTTCCACCATCATACTTGGGCCTAACATTGCATTCTCACTTGGTATCAAAGCTTATATGTGCTTTACTTTTAAAACCCCATTTTTGTTTATTACCCTCCTTGTTTTACATTTTGATTAAAAAAAGGAAGAGTCTTGAATTGTTTTATGCCTTGATTAAAGGGAAGTTGTACATTGCTTAATTTTTATTCCCTTATGTTTAACTCTCTCCCCTTATTTTCATTGATGACAAAGGGGGAGTAGTTTTGGAAGTATGTGCTTATATGAGAAAATCACCTTGTGTGTTATCATCATCAAAAAGGGGGAGATTGTAAGCCCAATAGTTCCCACCTTGGCAATCTTCTATGTTTTGATGATTCCAAACACAAGTTGAGTTGTGATGTATCTCTATTGTGTTTGATGTTTAAGCGCATGTATTGGAAATCAAGGAATTAAACACCAAAGTCAAGGAAAATAGCATGGATCATGGCATGAACCAAATGGAGAAGATCATTTGAAGCTAAAGGAAGATGAAGGCTTGGAGCATTTAATGAAGATCTTGTGAAGCCAAAAGAATGGAATAGATGATCTATGGTGACAATGAAGACTTGAAGAGATGAAGTTATTGAAGAAATCAAGTGTTTGTCAAGTCTTAGAATGCAAAAGTCTAATCCTTAAGTTAGGACCTATGAGAGGACCAAGGATCACTTAACAAGGCTTAAACATACTCTATTAAGGTCCTAAAACATGATAAATATCTTGGGACAAGCCTTAGAGAATACACCCAAAAGATAGACATCATTGGCAGTTGCTTAGTAATTCACTTAGTGACCATAGACTTTAATTTGATAATAATTGGTCCTAAATATTTTCAAATATCTTTCATAAATATTTTTAACAAATAGATCTCCTTTTCCTAATATTTGTAGAGCACAAGAATGTCGAAATCCGTTAAGAAACAGAGATATGAATTTCACAAGTTAGCGGGTGAAATCTGGAAACCAGTTACGGAACTCCGTGGAATACGAGTTCCGAGCTCAGATCCCACAAATCTCCGTGGAGGCTTCTAGACCAAAATAAAGAATGCTAACGGCTAGCACGGAACTCCGTGCGTAGCCTCCGTACTAGACGTTGGGAGCCCTATAACGGCTTACTTTTGGTCTCCCTTGCCTATATAAAGGTCTCTAACATTTCTAAATATAATTCTAACACTCCCTAAGCCTCATTTGAATATATATTGAGTTAAAGAACATACTTGAGCCTCTCTTGATTTAAATACAATGATTGGATTAGTAGCTTTCATTGTACATCAAGATTGTAACCCTTTAAAATGGATTTTTGGTTTCTTTCTTTCTTCATCAATGATTGTAATTGAGCGAGTGTTTGGAGACGCGTAGCCTTCTCTCCATGGTGGGGATTGCCACAAAGGTTAAAGTGGTTGGTTGTATTTTTGGCACCGATCTTCGTCAAAGTTAAGAAGATCAAATAGTGAAGCCATCAACCTATTTTGTTGGTGGAGTGGAGTAGGCCTCGTGGGTTTGAGGACCGAACCCCTTTAAATCTTTGGTGCACTTTTTCTAACTCTATCTTTATATTTCTTGCACTTAGATTTATCTTTCTTGATTTAATTTGTTAATTAATCTTCTAACTTTAATGTGGGGTAAAATTGGTTTGAGCTTTTAAATAGAAATTTGATTTTGATAAACCCAATTCACCACCCCCACCCCCCTCTTTGGTTGGCACCATCATACTTGGGCCTAACATTGCATTCTCAATTTCCTTCATTTTTTAGAAACAATTAAGGGAAAAATACATATACACCCCCTCAACTTTCTAACATTTTCAACTCTAACCCTGACTTTTAAAAGTCACCAACTACACCCCTTGAGGTTTCAATTTGTACAAGGTAGACCCCCTCTTTTGAAACACTGTCAATGCTAATGAGGACCTCATACCCCCCTCCAAACCCATACCCAAATTCAAATACTACAAAAAAACACAGTGAGCCCATTGTTTGGATGATCCAAAGCGTTCATTTGATGGGCCCCAACATAGATAGGGTGTGCCAAAAAATCAGCTCCATAGGATCTTCCTAACCCTTCGATCTGTGGACGAACCATCAACTAAGGGGATCTACCTTTTACAATTTGGAACCTCAGGGGGTGAAGTTGGTGACTTTTAAAAGTCAGGGTTAGAGTTGAAAATGTCAGAAAGTTAAGGGGGTGTGACTGTATTATTCCCAAAAATTAAAAAACAAACTTAGAAGAGTGGTGCTAGGGAAACCGAGAGTAGAACCAAACAAATCCCTCCATGCCACATGACATAGGAAGGGTAGTTTTGTCAAAAAAGAGGAAAAATTTTCTAGCATGGGAAAGGGTGGTTCCATTTTTGGTTACAATACATCAAAGATGATTTTTGTAGGGTTTTTTACCAAAAAAAACCACTAAAATTCTTAAGCAAAACTATATGTGGATTAAAGAATCAAACAGTTGAGAGAGAAATCACATTAGAGAACACAAAAGATTTCCATGAAAAACCCTCCATTGAAGAGGGGAAAACCACAAGGTAAATCCGACCTAATATCCATTAATGAAAATGGGTAATGCAACGTCTCTCTCGAGTTGTCACCCAAAACTTAAAGAAATACAAGAAATTAGAAAGATTAAAGGTTTACCTCTTTGAAAAAGACAAATCCCACTTCTCACCACAAATATGTATTTTGTTCTTCAAGATGGAAAAACCAAATCCTCACGAAGCCTCCATGCATAGAGAGGATTCAACGGCGGCGAAAATCTTCAAGAAGAATGCTACAAACCCTAGCTTTTGATCCTACACAAAAGCCCATAAAGTGCATACAATAAAACCCTCGTTTGCTTTCTTCTTCTTCGCCCTCTATCTCCTCTCTTTCTTTTTCACCTTTTTTACAGTTTTTACATTTTTCTTTTTTCACACACCCAAACATTTCATGCGTCTCCCTTTCCCTTATCAATTAGGGAATTAAATCCCTATCTAAATAGGATACTAATGTGTGTGGGTGTGCGGCCCACATCATGGGGCTGAATCCCACAATAATCTTCCCCTCCAGGCCCATGAGAAAACACCAAGCTTGACCCCTCACATGGAGTTCATACCAGTTATGTCTATGCATAGCTCAAGATTTTTTCTGAAAAGCTCAGCTAACTTATAAGTATCATTTTTCTATAGAGAATTCATCTCATCCTGCATAGCATTCGTCCAACTATTTTTGCCTATATGAGATTGTGCCTCTTGGAAATGTTTTTGCTCCCCCTCATCAGTAACCAATATATAATCTGATGTAGGGTATCTCGATGATGGTCGATGCTCTCTAGTAGATTCTCTAACATGATATTCTACTATCTCTGGTTGTGGGGGTTGCCCCCTACTCATGCTCTATTATATTATCATGATCACTTGCATCTGATCCATGATCATTACCATCTTCTTCTTGCCCTTCTCCCCCATATGTAATATGCTCTAGTGGAGAACGAATAGAAGTAAGATTAAGAATACCATCAACCACACACTTAGATTTTTCAACCCTCTCAAAATCTGTAAAAGTTTGGTCCTCATGGAACACAAAATCTCTGCTTCTGACTATCGTCTTCTTTTCAGGATCCCATAGTCTATAGCCAAATTCCCATTTCCATAGCCCACAAATATGCATGGTGTAGATTTATCATCAAGCTTTAACTTTTACACTTTAGGCACATGAGCAAAGACTACACACTCAAACACCTTTAGATGAGGATAGGAAACATCCTTCATTGACCATACTCTTTCCGAAATATCAAAATCCAAAATAGCTGAGGGTGATCTATTAATTAAATAGAAAGTAGTGGG
Source organism: Tasmannia lanceolata (assembly GCF_043159265.1). Lineage (NCBI taxonomy): Eukaryota > Viridiplantae > Streptophyta > Magnoliopsida > Canellales > Winteraceae > Tasmannia > Tasmannia lanceolata. The sequence continues at coordinate 29,758,188 of NW_027518695.1, read as the reverse complement.
AACTACTTCAACCTAAAATGACTTTAGCAATTTAGCCATCTTCACCATGCAATTGACTCTCTCGGTAATAATGCAGTTCATCCTCTCTGTCACCCCACTATATGTGGAGTACTAGGAACTGTCTTCTCATGACCTATGTCATGTTTAGAATAATAACATTTATACTCATTCGATGTATACTCTCTCCCATTATCAGTACGGAAGCACTTCAAAGGTTTTCCTGTCTTTCTATCATCCCATGAAATTGCTGAAAATATTAAAACGTCCAGTCTTTTGTTTTCAACTAGTAAACTCACGTTTTCTTCTATGCATTATCAATAAAAGTGATAAAATAACGATTGCCACCAAAAGATTCCACCTCAATGGGACAACATATATCGGAATAAGTTGTCTAAAATATTCATTTTTTTCTAATGACTTACAAAAAGAGACCCTATGTTGTTTACCAAATAAACAATAATCACAAGGGTCAGGATGCATACATTTTGGCAAAAGTAATACGTGCATTATTTTTTAGAATCTGCAACCCCTTTTCACTCATATGAGCTAGCCTCTTATGGCACAATTTAGGATAACTATCTTCGGTAATATTCACCACGTCCTTGCACACTTTTGTACGAGTCTTGTATAGTGTGCAAAAAACCTTCTCCTTTGCAATAATGAGTGAACCTTTGGTAAGCTTTCACGTTCCCTTACCAAAGTAGCTTTCATTCCCTTTCCTATCTATGGCTATCCCAGAAATCAGATCAAAGCGCAAATCTGGAACATGTCAGATATTGTTCAAAGTTAAAGTGCACCCAACATTGGCCTCTATGCGCTCTTCACCAATTCCCACAATCTTTGAGAGACTAGTGTCACACATCTTCACCATACCAAAGTCCCCTGCTTTATATAAAGTGAAGAACTCCCGATTGGGAGTAGCATGATAAGAAGCACCTGTATTAACAACCCACTCTACAACTTGATCTGCAACATGCAAACACTCTTCTTCTTCAAAAAGAAGAATGGGAATTGGTGATGACAATAAAGGATATACTCAATTTTTGACAAATCCTTACAATAAAGGATATCCTCCATTTTCGACACTCATCTTAATTGTATGAACCCATTTTCAACACTCATCTTGATTTTCGACACTCATCTTCATTGGGTTCATATAAATCCTTACAATAAAGGACATCCTCCATTTTTTAGTTCCAAATCATCCAATTTAATCTAGTAAATTTAATCATGATGACAAGAAGAGCTCTTCTTGTCAATTCACACAAAAAACAGCCAAAGCACTAATACCACTTGTAGAGTTTTTGTAAGCCCAAGGGTGCAACCCATTCATATTTTGATGATCAACAAACCTAAATTGATGGTAGATTACTAATGATTCCTCTAGTGTTGTGATCAAGACATGAATCATTGAAGTCATCACTAGAAGCAAAGAGAAGAAGGGCTCAACTTGGAGCAAGTCAAGCCTTGGTGGTCATCCTACAAGCATTGGAGACTCAAAGAAACCATATGCACAAAAGCAAGATAGATCACTCTTCCAAGTGAACATCTCATGCAAGTGCCTAGAAGACAAAGACCCAAGAACACTCAAGGTTCATGTAGTGTGTAATAGAGTCCTTTTGACATAGAGTCATTTGCATGGATTTTTGTTTTCAAAACCCTTTAAAACATATTTTGACAAACTTATAAAAGTATTTGAAAACATAGAACAAAAGCCCAAGGACTGCCCACTGCCCCATAGTTTTAAATTGTAAAACTAAATTCAAAGCAGGGCCGGTCGACCGCGGATAAGCTCCTGGATTTATTGGAGCAATCCAGGAAGGTCTTTGCGGTCGACCGCCACCGGCTCGATCGACCGTGTATAGGTTTTGAATGAAAAAATAAAACAAACAGGAAGCCCTCGGAGGACGACCACGGCAGTTCAAAATTCAAAATTAAAAATGAGCGCCCGATAAGGGCGGGCAACCGTCGTAGCTCGGTCGACCGCCCCGGTCTAGCAAAAGAGTCATTGGGGCTTGCGCAGTTTACTTTTTCTTGGCCAAATATTTACAGTATTGCCCCCAAACGGTCATAAAAGCACTTGGGCTATTTAAACCTCATTCAAGACCATCCAAAGAACCTTTTGAACAATCATTTTGAAAACCCTAGAGCTTTTTCTCTTGAAATCAAAAGGATTCTTATTCTTCCTCTTGAAGCATTCATTCTTGCATTCACTTCTTGTCAAAAGTAGTCCAAAGGACTTTGATTTGCAATCATTTGGAGTTGTTGTGAGCTTGAGATATTTGTATTTGCCTATTTAGAGGCTTGTGAGCTTTCATTTTTCCTTTTCTTTCTTGAATTTGCAAAGATGAGTTGACCCTTTGAGGCGGTGTGCGAAGAGGGTTGATTCCTTGGAGGCGGTTATTGCGAAGATGGTTTATTCCCTTAGAGGCGGATTTGATTGTAAAAGCCAGGAGATTTGGCCCGTGAGATCTCAACATAGTGAAGATAAATCCCAAGGAAAAGACAAAGTACTTGGGTAGTGGAGTAGGTCCGTTTGTGACCGAACCACTATAAAAATCTCCAAGTGGTCTCTTTACTCTTCCCCTCTTCTCTACGGTCTTTGGTAATTTCTTTCCTTAACTTGAAATATCATCTTGAACAAGGGTTAGCATAATCTAGGTTTAAATCTCACACTCCTCGTATCTTTTAGAAGAAAATTTTAAATAACCCAATTCACCCCCTCTTGGGTTGCCCTTTGGGATTTCAATTGGTATCAGAGCTAAAGGCTCTTAATAGAGATTTCTATTAATTGAAATCTAAAAGAGAAAAGATCCATGGCAACCTCATCTTCCTCTACTCAATATCATGAAGGTCAATCCTCATCTAGGCCATCATACTTCAATGGTGCCAACTATGGTTGTTGGAAGGCCCGGATGAAGATTTATCTAAAAGGCCAAGAGTTTGGCATTTGGAGGATTATAGAAAAGGGGTATATTTAACCAACCATCAATAGTGAGACTTGGAAAGACACCGAAAAGGCCGAATTCACTTTAAATTACAAGGCCATGAATTCCCTCATTTGCGCTCTATCTGCGGATGAGTTCAATGGAGTCTCTACCCTTAAGACTGCAAAAGATTTGGGATACACATGAGGTAACCCATGAGGGAACTACACAAGTGAAAAAGACCAAAATTAATCTACTTCTTAGTGATCTAGAATCATTTAAAATGAAAACCGGTGAGTCCGTCACCGAAATGTATACTAGATTTACTAACATCATGAATGAGTTGGAAGGGTTAGGTAAAGTCTTCTCAAATGAAGAAATGGTCAACAAAATTCTTCGATCACTTCTGAAGACCTGGGATCCCAAGACAACCGCTATTGAAGAAACAAAAAATTTAGAGACCATGAGACTAGAGGAGCTAGTTGGGTCTCTTATTACTTTTGAATTGAAGATGAAGCAAATGGAGACGGAAGAGCAAGAAGCCCCGAGAGAAGATTCCAAGAAGAAAAGCATAGCCTTCAAAGCTCAAGACAATGGAAGCGGAAGTGAAAATGAGAAGGAAAACCTTAAAGCTATGAGAGAAGATATCTCTCTCCTCACTAGGAAGTTCAAAAAATTGACTAGAAACAACAGAAGAGACTTCCAAAAGGAGAAGAGTAGTAGAAGAGAGAAGGAAGATGAAAAGGAAAAGCTTAGATGCTTTAGATGTCACAAGCTCGAACATGTGAGATCCGATTGCCCCCTCAAAAAGCTCGATGAGAAGTTTAACAAGAGAAGAAGAAAAGACAAGAAAAGGAGCTTCAGTGCAACATATGACGGGCTTAGTTGCTCATCCGGAAGCAAAGAAAGTGATGGTGAAGTCTCCCACATATGTCTCATGGGAATTCAAGAGGACGATTCACCTAAGGAGGTAAATTCTCTATCTTCTCTTAATGTTGTAAATAATGATGAAGATGAAAATAGTTCCTTTACGTATGATGATCTATATGATGCTTGTGAGAAATTTCAAGAAGCACACATTCTTGAAGTTTCCAAAAATATCAAGAACACCTCCACCTTAATTGGAAAATCTTAGCATTGAAGGTGAGTCAATTGAAGAGAGAGGGAATGAGGAAGAGGATCCAAAAGGGAAAAGAATTATTGCAAGCCACTCCTCTACTCAAATTATTGGTGAAGCCTCACAAGGAGTTAAGACTATGTCTCATTTTAGGACTGTGTGTGGTCATCTAGCATTCATCTCAGAAATTGAACCTAAGTCTATTGTTGAAGCAGAAAAGGATGAATTTTGGATGATTGCTATGTAAGAAGAATTAAATCAATTTGAAAGAAATAGAGTATGGCAATTGGTTCCTAGGCCAAAATATCATCCCGTGATTGGAACTAGATGGTTTATGGAAACAAATTGGATGAAAATGGTGATATCCAAATAAATAAAGCCCATTTAGTCGCCCAAGGTTACAACCAAGAAGAAATGATTGATTATGATGAGACTTTTGCCCTTGTAGCCCGGTTGGAGTCCATTAAAATGCTTCTTGCATATGTATGTTATAGAGATTTCAAATTACATCAAATGGATGTCAAGAGTACATTTCTAAATGGATATATTATGGAGGAGGTATATGTTGAGCAACCTCCTAGATTTGAAGACTTCAAGCACCCGGATCATGTCTTTAGATTGGACAAAGTCCTATATGGATTGAAGCAAGCTTTAGAGCTTGGTATGAAAGGCTTAGTTCATTTCTATTAGGCAAAGGATTTGAAATGGAAAAAGTCGATAAGATTATCAAAATGAAGGGTGAAGACATACTCATAGTCCAAATCTATGTAGATGGCACCATCTTTGGGTCAGTATATGTGAAGAATTCTCCAGATGCATGCAAAATAAGTTTGAAATGAGCATGATGGGAGAACTTAAATATTTTCTTGGTCTACAAATTCATCAATTGGCAAATGGAATCTTCATAAACCAAGAAAAATATACAAAAGAACTGCTAAAAAAATTTGGAATGGAAAGCTCTCCTCCAAAGTCCACTCCTATGAGCACATCTTCAAAATTAGCAGTAGAGGTCATTGAACCAAAGGTTGATCAGAAAAAGTATAGGGGAATGATAGGGAGTCTTCTCTATCTGACTGCTAGCCGACAAGATATCATGTTTAGTGTTTGCCTATGTGCTAGATTTCAGTCAGACCCAAGAGAATCTCATTTGCTCTCTGTAAAAAAGATATTCAAATATTTGAGAGGCACTCCCGGTCTAGATCTGTGGTATGGAAGGTCAAATTCTTTCGACCTAGTAGGATACTCCGATGCTGACTTTGTCGGATGTAGAATTGATAGGAAGAGCACTAGTGGCACTTGTCAGTTTCTAGGGAGATCCTTGGTGTCTTGGTTTAGTAAGAAACAGAACTCTGTTGCCCTGTCTACCACAGAAGCAGAGTACATTGCTGTAGGAGCTTGTTGTGCACAAGTCTTATGGATGAAGAACACCTTGGAAGATTATGATTTAAAGTTTAAATGTGTTCCAATCCACTGTGACAACACTAGTGCAATCATTCAAACCAAGAACCCAATTCAACATTCCCGAACTAAGCATATTGATATAAGACATTATTTTTTAAGAGATCATTCACAAAAGGAAGACATCATTATCTCTTATATTAATACAAATGATTAACTTGCGGATATTTTTACCAAACCACTAAGTGAGGAAAGATTTTGCGATTTTAGAAGTGGTTTAAATATGTGGACACTTGATCAAGTGAAAGAATTTGAATGAATTGTTGCTTATATGATTATCTATATCTACTATATGTACTTGATTGTATGCTTGCTATTGGATGCATGACTAGATGTCAAACTTTAATATAAAATTCACTCAATTGGTGCCCTTAGCCTTCTTACTTACTAAGAGGGAGACGGTACTATCATCTCTAATTAAGACACTTAAAATTTTGGCAAATGCCTACATCTAGTTCATGAGCATGCCTATTTGGATGCTATTTTGGTATATATATAGGCATAGGCATATCCATAGTTAGATAGGGGGAGTTAAAAGTGAACTCCTAACAAAAAAAGGGGGGGAATCTTGTGCTATCTATAGAGACTCTCTCTCCTCACTCTTTTTTATGTAACAAAAGGGGGAGAAATATGACATCTTGATTATGGTTAGTATGTTCATGACTATGCTTTAATTTGATTATTTGGATCATGAACCAAATTTGTAATTTCTCTATGCTTGAATTAACTACTTATACTTATCTTGTGCGTTAATAGATATACATGCAAGTATAGTACAAATCATGATTAATCATCATTTATGATAAGCATATAATGAGGGGGAGACATAAAATTACATATGTATCATATTTACGGGGAGCCTCCACCCCATAATCAATTTGAATTTGTCATCATAAAAAAAGGGGAGAATGTAAGCCCAAGGGTGCAACCCATTCATATTTTGATGATCAACAAACCCAAATTGATAGTAGATTACTAATGGTTCCTCTAGTGTTGTTATCAAGACAGGAATCATTGAAGTCATCACTAGAAGCAAAGAGAAGAAGGGCTCAACCTAGAGTAAGCTAAGCCTTGGTGGTCATCCTACAAGCATTGAAGACTTAAAGAAACCACATGCACAAAAGCAAGATAGAAGACTCTTCCAAGTGAACATCTCATGCAAGTGCCTAGAAGACAAAGACCCAAGAAGACTCAAGGTTCATGTAGTGTGTAATAGAGTCGTCTTCACATTGAGTCATTTGCATGTATTTATGTTTTCAAAACCCCTTAAAACATATTTTGACAAACTTATAAAGTATTTGAAAACATAGGACAAAAGCCCAAAGACTGCCCACTGCCCCATAGTTTTAAATTGTAAAACTAAATTTCAAAGCAGGGCCGGTCGACCAGGGTACCTAGGTCGACCGCGGAAGGGTTGCTGGAATTCCAGCAATTACCTTTCAAAAGCGGGCCGGTCGACCGAGGCCAATCCGGTCGATTGCGGATATGCTCCTGGATTTATTGGAGCAATTCAGGAAGGTCTTTACGGTCGAACGCCACTGGTTCGGTCGACTGCGTATAGGTTTTGAATGAAAAAAAATAAAACAAACAGGAAGCCTTCGGAGGACGACCGCGGCGATTCAAAATTCAAAATTAAAAATGAGCGCCTGATAAGGGCGGGCGACCGCCCCGATCTGGCAAATGAGCCATTGGGGCTTGCGCAGTTTACTTTTTCTTGGCCAAATATTTACAGTATTGCTCCCAAACGGTCATAAAAACACTTGGGCTATTTAAACCTCATTCAAGACCATCCAAAGAACCTTTTGAACAATCATTTTGAAAACCCTAGAGCTTTTTCTCTTGAAATCAAAAGGATTCTTATTCTTCCTCTTGAAGCATTCATTCTTGCATTCACTTCTTGTCAAGAGGACTCCTTAGGACTTTGATTTGCAATCATTTGGAGTTGTTGTGAGCTTGAGAGATTTGTATTTGCCTATTTAGAGGCTTGTGAGCTTTCATTTTTCCTTTTCTTTCTTGTATTTGCAAAGAGGAGTTGACCCCTTTGAGGCGGTGTGCGAAGAGGGTTGATTCCTTGGAGGCGGTTATTGCGAAGAGGGTTTGTTCCCTTGGAGGTGGATTTGATTGTAAAAGCCAGGAGATTTGGCGCGTGAAATCTCAACATAGTGAAGATAAATCCCAAGGAAAAGACAAAGTACTTGGGTAGTGGAGTAGGTCCGTTTGTGACCGAACCACTATAAAAATCTCCGAGTGATCTCTTTACTCTTCCCCTCTTCTCTACAGTGTTTGGTAATTTCTTTCCTTAACTTGAAATATCATCTTGAATAAGGGTTAGCATAATCTCGATTTAAATCTCACACTCCTTGTAGCTTTTAGAAGAAAATTTTAAATAACCCAATTCACCCCCTCTTGGGTTGCCCTTTGGGATTTCAGTTTTTGACAGAAGAAAAACCACTAAAATTCCGAAGCAAAACCATATGTGAATTAAAGAATCAAACAATCAAGAGAGCAATCACATAAAAGAACACAAAAGAATTACGTGGAAAACCCTCCAATGAAGAGGGAGAAAAAACAGGACGAATCAGATAAAATTTCCACTAATCAAAATGGGAATGCTACATCTCTATCAATTTTGTACCTAAAACTTGAGGAATTACAAGAAATTAAAGAGACGAAAGGGTTGAGCAAATACTATTAAATGTTGAGCAAAAAACGATCAGTGATACATATTCAATGAGTAGAAATTCTTTAACTACAGGCCAAGCTCTCCCTTGCTTCCTGGAAGAAGGAATAACTGATGTAGTATGAAATCTGGAGCTACCTTGTTGCATCGCAGTGGAAACCAAATAGATAAAAAGAAGAATAAAAGGGGCCCTTCGATCACCGTCATAGGGAATAGATTACTTCGATCAACATCGAAGGGGATGAGATTTTACTTCGATCCCATTGAAATCGTGTTTCTCAGAGCGAAACTAGAAAATACTCACAAGTCATTACAGAATTCAAAGGCCTAAAGGCAAATTTTCATTCAATAATAAAAAGAAGTCCCTTACAATTCTTTCATAACATCTATTTATAAGTAAAAGAAACCCCAATAACTAACTTAAGACATAAGTAATAAATCTCAACATTCATCTATCTATTTAAAATAAACTAAATAACAGTTATAACTTGCCGAAGATAGTAATCTCGTAAAAGGCATATACCATATCGAGAAAATACCCATAATTTTCTCAAATCATGTCCAAATCGCGTGATCTTAGGCTCATTGGATAGGTAATCGAAAAACCTTTCTAATGATACCAAAATCAAGCCAAAAGAACAAGATTTCATGCCTAACAAGTTGGCTACAAATAAAATGACAAAAATAGAAGTTAAAAACAAGAAATGTCTTCCACGGCAATGAACCGAAAGTTTCTTAGAGTGATTTTTGTCTGCATCATACTCCTGGTTCAAAAAAACTCGTCCTTGAGCTTTGATGTGTTGAAGAATATTTATCATTTGAAACTCTCAAGGATAAAATCTTACTGCACAAATCCAAAGAAGAAAATATATTATGTCTTGATCTTGAACATGCTTGAATTCATAAATATCTGCTAAAGGCTTCAATGAAGGATCGAATAAAAATAGATCAATGTAAATGGATGAAGAAATCGATATAATATTTTTCCACCCACATATCTCTTTAATCTCCATTAGTTCATATAATATATTATCAGATCCAATTTCTTTTGCTTCAACAATCAACATTCCATAGGGCACATCAATTATTGCTTCAAGTGATTCACTAATCACTTAGCCACCATAAAAAAACGAACGACTCACTATCTAACCTTTTAGTAATGATTAAATATTCATCATCCGAATATTCATCATAGATTGGTGGAGACACCCAATTTATGATTTCTTGCTATAAGTAATAATAAAATTATTTCAATTTTGGTGTTACCTCTAATCTTGGCATTCAACAACTTTCCTTTGAAGCGATAGAAGATACTTCGTATAGATCACGAATCCACGCTGAATATTCATCATAGATTGGTGGTGACTCCCAATTTATGATTTCTTGCCCTAAGGAATACTAAAATAATTTCAATTCTGGTGTAACCTCCCAATCTTGGCATTCAACAAATCTCCTTTGAAGTGATCGAAGATAATCTGTATCCATCGCGAATCCACACAAATATCACTACCAAATTTCTTCTTCAACCCAAGAAAAGAATTTGCTCTGATACCAATTGATGCGGTCCGAAACTCGGAACTACCTTGTTGCGTCACAGCGGAAACAAAATAGATAAAAAGAATAATAAAAGGGTCCATTCGATCACCATCGTAAGGAATAGATTACTTCGATCACTGTCAAAGGGGATGAGATTTTACTTCGATCTAGTCAAAGTCCAGTTTCTCAGAGCGAAACTAGAAAATACTCACAGGTTCTCACATAACTCAAAAGCCTAAATTCAAATTTTCATAAATAATCAAAACAAGTCCCTTACAATTCTTTCATAACATCTATTTTTAAGTAAAAGAAATGCTAATAGCTAACTTAAGACCTAAGTAATAAATCTCAACCGTTCATCTATCTATCTAAAGTAAACTAGATAAAAGTTAAAACTTACCTAAAATAGTAATCCCGTAATAGGCATATAGCATATCGGGAAGACGCTCATAACTTTCTCAAATCATGTCCAAATCGCTTGATCTTGGGCTCGTTAGATAGGTAATCATATCCAAAATCAAGCCAAAAGAACAAGATTTGATGCCTAAAAAGTAGGCTACAAATAAAATGACGAAAATAGAAGTTGAAAATAAGAAATGTCTTCCATGCCAACGAACCAAACATTTCTTGGTATTTTTGTCCGCATCATTAACTTTCCACTTCAAACTAGAGAAATCATCCTTATGAAGTATTTAACATACTATAAATATTATATTTACATGTTCAAAAAGCTGAAGAAGAATCTAGAAAAGGTATAATTATATGTTGATGGAGTTGCGAATGAAGACTTGAAGTTTTTATGTGGTAACTTGTGCATGTATTACACAGTTAACTTTCCCATGATCCAATATTACACTTTGAAACAAGTTTTACTGTTGAATCAGCTTGTTATATAACCAATGAGAATTTATCAGCTTCCTATACCAAATGAGAATTTGGGTGGAGGCACTATAGTAGTGATGGCTGAGCGATATAAAGAAGAAATGGAACTTGATACTTCCAAAATGGAGTTTGATTTCAAAGAAACTTCTAGCATGCGGAGAAGTAGAAACCTTTTGATTCTGGCTCCTTTCTTATCCTTCACAGATGTGGCTACGTGTATAGTGGAAACAGTGGGCTATGGTTTCTATTAGCTCGAGCAAGCCACACCATTATTATCCAAGGTAATAAGTGAGTAGTATTGTAGTAAGTCGAAAGAAAGAAAGAAAAATACAAACTACAGTGAGTCATGAAGTTGTTTCAAAAGACAATAGATTTAAATTAATTTTATTTTAAGAAAGCAATGGAGTGAAAATGGAACCCAAAAATGTTATTATTGAGGACTATATAGGTTATGATAAAGACAACAAATCTTCGATTACTTTAAGTTTTACTGAAGCATTGAACGTTCTGTTTTTACCATTTATATTGGGAGTGAAATTGAAACCAAAAAATATTATTGTAGAATATTAAATAGGTTACTATAAAGACAACAGATATTGACAACTTCAAGTTTTACTGAAGCATTTCAAGTTCTGTTTTTACCATTTATATTGGAGTATTTGAATGAAAAACTTGAAAATAAATATAAATGAAACTTTTAGTCCTCTTCTAATTATGAAATTGGAAAAAATACGTAGGAAAAACCAAAACCAGAGATGAAGATCTGAAACAAAAAAAAAATGTCCACTAGGGGATAAAATCCAAAACAACATATGAAGATCTGAACAAAAAGAAAGACCCTCAGTCCAGTCAACCGAAAAGCTATTACTCAGGTAAAAATCTTAAACTTCAAAACCGCGTGGCTAGGGCGAGGTTGCTGCAACGTCAAGGGTTACGGCAAGAGTGAGTGGCGAATAGAGGGATCGAGGAAGGAGGAGTTGTCATTTGAAGATGGGAAAGTGAAACAAATCTCATGAATTATAAGTTTTTTAACAGAAATACCTCTCATATAATAGCTTTAATTGCAAATAATCCAAGGGTATCTGTGATATTTGTGGAAAACATTCAGAAAATATGTAAATATTTTGAATCATACGGTGGGGATCCGAAATATGTCCATGGATCTTCATGATATGCCCAAATCCCATCCATTAAGGTTTGGATTCTGATGATCCATCCATCGGACCGTCTGGGTCCTTTGACAACCCAAGCTAAATATAATGTAACAGATATTTAACCGCCACAAAATCTGTTGCTATATTTTGCCATGAAATATATTGTGATGGATCATCGGTAAAAAGATATAGTTGTCATTAACCAATGAATGTATTTCTAGTAGTGTCATATTTAATATATTAAATATTTATAAATGAATTTTCATTGATAAAGTATTTAATAGCTTTCTAGAATTATATTTATAAGGTTTTCAACAACCTAGAGGCTTGTCATGGCCACAACTTTTCCTGTTACATAGTGTACATCTATATCTATCTTTACCCAATACATACACATATATGACAATATGTAAGTATGCAGGTCTTATATAACTTTTAGAGGTGAGTTGCTCTTATATGTAAATCCTTTACTACTAAAAGGGAAAATGCATGAATGTTCGTCTGCGTCTTTCTTTGAAATTACATACCCTTGCTTTGTAAATCTTCCTGTTCGGTCCCATTTTTCCTGGGCATTTTTGTCATTTCGCCCCTCAAGGCAAGTGTAAAAAGTCCCACCACATGTAATATGGACCTTTCCTTTCCCAGCCATGCGTTTCCATTTGCAAGAGTCCTGTTATCTTCCCCTACTTTATTTTCGTCCCCATGGTTCCAAAACCCTTGCTGCTCTCATTCCTCACGAAAATCGGATTTAGCTGCCATTAAAGAAGAGGATTCCCCACCTTCGAATCAATCTCTTGTTGGATAAGGTAATTTTTCACATCATATCTGCAAAATAGGGTTTTTGTGGGAGAGGGTTTTAGTGGGTTGGGATATTATTTTTCCTAGGTTTTTTCTTTTGGGTAGCCTACCCCTATCTAACTTGGGGTTTGGGCTCAAATCATGGCTGCCAAAGAGGGTTTTGTGCGTGGGGCTTTTTTATTTTGCTTCGAAATGAAGGAGGATTTTGGAGGGTTGGGTTTTTTCTTTTGTAATAGAATGTCTCCTTTGGTAATAGAATGTGGTTTTTTTTCCTGGGTTTTTTCTTTTGGGTAGCCTACTCCTGTCTAATTTGGGGTTTGGGATCAAATCATTGGTGCCTGTAGACACCCCATTTTGACCGAACCCTAATAAGCCCAGTTAGGACAGGAACTCTATCAAACTAGTGTTTTAGCGCCCCAAATTTGTTCCTAAGTAGGATAGGGTCCCACTAAAGTTCTCGTAAAATTTTGTCCAAATCCGTCGCTGTTTGCCTAGCAAACGGGCGACGTTTGTGGTGTAGCGTAGTGTAGGAATAAGGGTGGCGATTTAGCCAGAAATAGGGGTACGGTGGAACCTGGAAAACCAGTTCAAATTTTTCGTAATAGGTTGTCCAGGGAGAACCAAGGGGTATACGGATTAGTGTGTAACAAAATTAGTTTGGGGAGAATCTTAGGAAGCTTCCTTCCTAGGTGGTTAGGATTTCTTTGATCTTAACCCTTGAATCAAAAGGTGATATGAAGGGTTAAGATCAAAGGGAGAGAAGATATTTTTTGCAAAGATTTTTTTCCCCTGTTTTCTACTTGGTCCCCCCTGCTGGTATAAAAAGTAATTATAAATACACTAGGGTTGGTTGTCCATGGAAAAGGAGGGGGGCAATTATATCTTATTTTTGCTTGGGCTTGTCTTACCCGAGGCACCCCCTGTAGGTTAGGAAAAGTATAAAAATGCACTAGAGGTGGTTGTCCAAGGAAGGTTTGGGGGGGTCGTATTTATGATATCTCACTACAAAACCCAATCGGTTAAGGTTTTTAGGGGTGGGATTTTTGCAAAGGAGGAGAAAATACAGAAAAAAAACACAGTGATAGGGAGAGAGGGTTTGGGGAATTCTCTCCTCTGACGTCACTCCCGCCGGAGCTCCAGCCGAATCATCTTCTCTGTCTTCTCCATCATCTTCTTCTTCTTCCTCTTCTATCCCTTCTCAAAACCCATTTCCATTGCCATTTTCACCCAAACCGCCAAACCCCCGGCCATTACCACCGGAATCCGGACCTGTCCGACCGAAATCCGGCTAGCTCCATAACCTCCTCCACTTTCTTCTTCTCCCCATCACCTTCTCTGTTTTTTGCCAAACTAAAACCCATCTCACAAACCCCATTTTCCAGCCGAAACCTCATCTTCTCCGGTGGGTTTGCCGGAATCCGGCAAAACCATCGCAGCCGCCATCAACCCCTACCACTAAAACCCAATGGCCAAGACCCCATCTCTATTTCTGCAATCTCTCACCACCACCACCATCTTCTCCGGTGAGAAAACCCCTTTTCGACCATCACAAACCCCATTAAATCCGGTCCTCCATCCTCCACACTCCCAAACCCATTTTCATTTCTATCTTCCATCTTCATCCTCATTTTCAGCCATTAAACCCCCTTTTAAGTCTCCCCAACTCCATCTTCTCCGGCCGAATCCCACCACCATCTCTAACCGGGCTTGCAACCCCCATCAAACCCACCTCTATTTTTTCCATTTCAATCTCCCTTATCCATACCACCTTACCTTTATCTTCTTCTCCATTTCCCCCGGTCAAAAGCCATACTCCGGCCAACTCCATTGAATCCGGCAAGGCTGCCGGAGCTCCGAACGCTCTTTTTTTTTCCACCATTGCTACCTCTCCATCCACATTAGCCCCATTTTTTTCCATTTCCATCAAAACCCATCTCTAACTCCTTCAATAATTTAATCCCAACAGATTCCACCCTCGTCATCACCATCATCATCTCCAACCCCACCATCCAACTCCCCAATCGAAACCCTAACCCATGGCCTCAATCCTCAAACCTCGTTAGATCTGTCCCAACTTCCATTTTAACCGAAACCCCCCTTACATCTTCTTTCATCCCCCTCATTTCTTCATCTATTTCTAGACCAGGTTCGTGAAGGGGCTTTTCTAGATTCTCGTTCATAGAAAGTTGGAATTGCAGAGAGGGTTTAAGAGTAGTTAAAAAGAAGAAAAAGAAAAAAGAGAAAGAGTACGAAGAGAGGCAAAGCTGGGGGGAGAATTCAAACTCTTGTATAAGGGTAGTGCAAAGAGGAGGAAAGTCAGGCTATCGATCCGCCACCGGGTTCAGCGCTAATTAGTTCAGAATTGTGGCATCTATCAGGTTCAGCACCAATCCCATTTTTGAATTTTGGCATCCACCAAGTAAGGTATCAAGCAACTCAAGTAATTTTCTTCCCCCCTCCCTTTTACCTGTGATTTGCATGGTGATAGTATCAACATGAACTCTGTAAATTGGTTCTTATTTATGCTGATAGTTACATGAGTTGTTTAGTCAGATTGCATGTTGATTAATTGGGAGGTTTTTTTTTTTTTTTTTTTTAAGAATAGAATAGAAGGTAGGCCCCATGTTGGCCTATGAAGTTTAATCTCAAAGAATTACTGATGGAAGGGAATGATTGTTGCATATTCATCTCCACCATAATTTGAGTGAATTTCATTTTCTTTGAGTATTCTATACTCCAGTGCATCTCAGATTGTGAAATTTGGAGCTTATAGCATCATTTGGAGCCAAGCCCGGTTATTAGAAATGATTTTTAGTGTCATTTTCCATTGAGTTGATATGGTCAGTTGTTCTCACGTGTATTGTTATTTTGGAATTTTTGTGTGCGTGTGTTCAACTGAATTATGGTAATTGTCAGTGAATATAATCGTCTAGAGGAGGGTTTTACACTTTATTCTATCTCTATGTGGTTTGAGCTCCCCCTGCAAATTAAATTTGGCTGAGCTGTAAAGCTAGCTTCATTCCTCGGGTTTGCTACTATGGCAATGACAGGTTAAAGCAGAATACTAAGCTATTGCATTGGGAGGCAGTGTTTGATGGTTAGTTTGGAATGTTCCTCATTTTTGAAAAATAAACCGTGAGCTTGTTTCTGTATCAATGTTGGTCAAGCAGAAGAGTGGCATTCCCTTCTATGTTTGGTCGAACCTGCGATCTTCGCTCTGTATCCTTGCATTTCATATGCTTGCAGGGAAAGAATCAGTGAGATTTGAAAGGGATGGTGGGCATGATTTCTGGAACAGGTTTAATGAGAGCTATCCTTCGGCAGGTTCAATTTTAACTCCATAGTGTTCTGAATATCCAAGTGAAGTCCATATGACTGTTGAGGCTTCCAGTGCTGCTCAAGAAAGGTATTCGAAGGCTTTTAGAAAATGGTTTTAACATTCAAGACTAGCAGTGCAGTGGCAATATCATCGCCATGATCGACAGAGAAATTGAGGGAGGCGATGAAGGCGTTAGCCCAAGCCCATTCTTAGCGGACTTACTCAGTCCAAGTAGTGCTCCCCTCTTTATTTAGTAGATTAAATACAGTCTTTTAGATATCTTTTAGATAGAGGAGCCCTTCATTCAGGAGATCATTATGGTCTCAATAATGAGTTACACTAGGAGACATGCTTTGTCTCCTTAAGGTGATCCTCCCTTAGAGACGAGCCTTGTTGTTTAGAGTCTGCCCCTTAGGGATGTCACCTTAATTTGGTAGGGAGTTTTCTCATAGGAGGCATGCCTTGCCTCAATTGTAGAGTCACTTGTTTGAAGGCGAGCCTTGTCTCATTTAGAGAGTTTTCTCTTTAGGAGGCTTCCTTAGCCTCAGGTTAAAGCCCCCCTTCTTTGTAGCGAGTCGTTGACTCATTTGTCCTTTTGGAGGAGTTATTAGAGAGTCTTTAACTCACTCATCCTTTAGTTGGTGTTATTTAAAGAGTCTTTGACTCATTTGTCCTTATTAGAGAGTCTTTGACTCATTTATCTTTTTAGTTAGTATTATCAGAGAGTCTTTGACTCACCCGTCCTCTTGATAGTATTATTAGAGATGATAATACCGTCTCCCTCTTAGTAACTAAGAAGGCTAAGGGCACCAATTGAGTGAATTTTATATTAAGGTTTGATCATTTCTTTGTCTTTGGCGCTAGCTTACCTGGTTTAGGGGTTTCCCCTGTTAGCCCTAGGGTTCGTCCCTAGGGTTTTGCTTTGTGT
Organism: Tasmannia lanceolata; assembly: GCF_043159265.1. Taxonomy (NCBI): domain Eukaryota; kingdom Viridiplantae; phylum Streptophyta; class Magnoliopsida; order Canellales; family Winteraceae; genus Tasmannia; species Tasmannia lanceolata. Next base: position 29,741,389 of record NW_027518695.1, on the reverse strand, counting down.
ATTCCCTTACGTCTTTGACCAAAAGGGTGAAAACATTCTAAAAATCCAAAAGTTCTTGAAGCATTCGAAATTTGAAACTCAAAAAATATTTGAAAACTTTAAAAATATCAAAAGCATTTGAAAAATATTAAAACTGTTAAATCATTTGAAGTGTTAGGTTTTAGTTAGGAGAGTTCGTGTTTCGAACTACGTTGGCTTGATCATCTCCCACGAGGTACGTAGCGCAGCTCGCCAGCTCGGGATTCATGTCCCAATTCCAGCCAAACTTGGTAAATAAATACTTTAACCCTTTTTTCTTTAAAATCGTGTTTTCAAAAAGCTCTTCTTCTAGAGTTAGGAATTTCTCTTAGATAGAGAGTTTCTTAAAGAATTAGGGGGTTTGTCTTTGATTTGTTGTGTGCTTGTGTGTACTTAGAGCTAGGGGTTTGTCCTAGAGTTATAGGACCGCCTCCGTCCGGTCAATTGGCGATCCACATCGCCGACTGATGATTAGAATAGGATGCGTTAGCCCACCTTTTGTTTTTCTTAGGGCATACAGCCTAGTTACACATAGGTTGTAGGAACCACCTGCATTAGCTTGGGGCTAACATGCATTTAGTTAGGGCATATAGGGTGTCCTAAAATCCACAATTCACTGAAATCTAAGTGATCGCTCAAGAAGCTTTAAGAACTAGTCTGGTCTTTTAGGTCGAGTATAGGATAGAGGTCTAGGTGTCTTAGGCATCCTAGCTTAGAATAGGCGCGAAGAACTACGTTGCTCTGATTCTCGTGGAGGTGGGGATACGTAGGCTTATTCGGATGAACATTGGACCATCCGAAGACTCGGGCTAAATCGTTTAGAGTCTTAGGATTTGTCGTTTTGTTATGTTGTGTGTTTTGCTATGTTTTCTTACTTTCATGCGCAGACCTTACACCTTTAGTTGTAGCATGCATGTGTTTGCCCACCAGAACTTAGACACTCATTAGGCATTCACACATAACCTAGCGATGCTTAGGTGATACACTTCTGTCATTTATGTTGTGTATGCTTATTATTTCATCTCCGAGTCATGCATGAGTAGTTAACCGTCCACTCGGGGATATTTGTTCCCATTTCACATGATTTTTGCCCAAAACTCTTCGAGGTTAATAATAAATGGCATAAGAGACCAAGTGCTTGCACTCGGACGAATTTGGGGTGCTCTTCGGACCTTCCCCATTCGTAATCACACACGGACCTTTTGTATCGCTGGTTATCCATTGTAGACAGAGCATTTGTTTTGGTTCCATGGCGTATCCATGGATGGCGACTCTGAGTTATTTTAGGTGCATCTTGGTTTGAGGATTTATCCTTGGATCAAGAGGTATCTAGTTTGTATCGCCACTCGTGCTATGCTATGAGGGTGGCATCCGTTTCGAGAGTTCCTTGGTATAGCTCTCTTTCATACGTGGATGATCCAAAGGGTGTTGGGGGCTCGTCCCTCACCTCTCTCTCTGGATCGGGGTCCACAGTGCCAAAGAGGGTTTTGTGGGTGGGGCTTTTTTATTTTGCTTCGAAATGGAAGAGGGTTTTGGAGGGGTGGGTTTTTGTTTTTGGTAGCCTACCTCTGTCTGACTTGGGGTTTTGGCTAAAATCATAGCTGAAAAGAGGGTTTTGTGAGAAGGGTCTGGAAAGAAATGGAAGAGGGTTTTAGGAGGGGTGGGTTTTCTTTTTATGGGTGGAGGTGGATGCAGAGCTGTGTATCTTTTTCTCTTATTCTTTTAAGAAAATATAAAATAGTATACATTAAAGTAAATAAATGGGTTAAATCCTTTTACTACTAAAAGGGAAAATCATGTGAAAGTTCGTCTGCTCCTTTTGCTAAAATCCCCTGCCTTTGCTTTGTTAATCTTCCCATCAGGTACAATTTTGCAAAGGCATTTGCACCATTTCACGCCTCCTAAGATATTTACAAAAATCTCACCACGTGTATTGCTTTACCATGCCACGCGTTTTCATTCGAGGGAAGCGTGTCGTCTCAGTTTTTGACCTTTTAGCTCAGAAATTGGAAAGGTTCTAGAGGGTTTTATCCCGTCTGTTTTATACTATGAAAAGCGGAGAAGAAGGGTTTTCGGGATTTCGCTTTCCTTTGAGATATGTGATGCCGCATGGCTTGCCGAAGCCCCCTTACAAATCTATTTCTTCTTGCAGGGTACTTTTCTACGATGATGACTTATGCCCTCAATGGCACAACTCAGATTGCAATCTTGATAGGAAATTATAACGGATTTTGTATGTTGTATTGTTTATGGTCCTCTATGTTTCAGTTGTCTCACATGGTTTTTTTTTTGTGATTCCTTAATTGATTCTCCAGCCTGGGTTTCGAACGAATTTGAAACAAGAATCAAAAGCAGTGATGCATCAATTGATGATTTTGTTTCACTATACAAGTGTGAGTATTTCACCTATTAGTAATTGACAAATGCTTTTCTTTCTATTTATAACATTAAAGTGTACTATTGTGTCATGATGTATTGCAACTGCATCCATTATCAATTTAAAGAATCATTATCACTTCTTTCACATTCGTAGCATTCGCATAGTTTGATTGTCCTTTTTATTGTCTTCTTCTTTTTGAAGACTGGTTTTTGCAGCCTTAGTGTTGTCGTATGTACTCATGGCATAGTTCCTATGAACAAAAGACCTTCGGAATGTAACTTTTGTATACTTTGTATTGATATGTATCCCTCTTCTAAAACACAAACAATAGAAAATTTAAACATTAATTCAGAGAAATTGGCAAGTTCGCCCCCTGTCCATTTTTATATTGACAAATGTTACTCAGGTCCATGCATCCTTCTCATTCTCCCGGATCAACTGAACAGTGTGGTGATCAACGATCTTCATCTTCTTAGCCACCGTCCTCCGCCACAACAGGCGTATATTCTATATGTTTGATCTGCAAATTTCAATAACTAAACTTTCTGGAATAATGCCTGAGAAAGCCTTTTTTTTTTTGTTGAAGGGCTAAGATCATATGCATCATTTGTAGATCATAAGGTTTGGATATAACAACTGGATCCAATCCAATGCCATTGGATCCAAATCCTAATGTGCGAAATTATTTTGTACCGTGTCCCAGGCGGAGCCACAAAATTTTATAGAGCGTCCTAGATCTGAGTGAATGGTGTCAATGTACGAAAACACCGTTTAAATTTCCGTTTATTTTTTGGCTATATTAGAGGCATTACTTTGCATAAATATGACATGTGTGAGGCTATAATGAGGCAGTTCTTGTGGAAAAGTACTCTTCGCCTCTATTTTATCTGAATCCTAAATTTATGTGAATTGTTATTTTCCTTCTTTTTTTTTTGGCTTCATTATGTTCAGCTAATTAATTTTTCTAGGGGGAAGTTGTTTCATTCTTATGAAGAAAATAATGTCATTTTAGGAAAAGATGTCCAGAATGAGGTGGAAAATTCATTACCTCTGAATTGTAATAATCTTGGATTCAATGTGATGGGAAAAATGTTGTCACTTTTTAGGTCCTGTTTGTTTTGGACTTTGATCACAAATTGTGAGTCGAAAACTGATTATTGGATTCAATGTGAAGCCATCAGTATACTGACTGTTGGGGGATTAAGGCATGCTTCCAAAGCCTTTGTATGTAGGCAAGAGGCCCCATTGTGTCCCATTAAAATAAAAGTGTCTATCTGTCATGCCCTCTTCATATTTCCTAAATTTTATTTTTGAGTTTCTAAAAATTATAACTTCTGTTTCCATTTTGAAGCTTTTAGATAGATTAGATTGTTTGGTCTTCTGATCATCCGGAAAGGTGTTTCATGAATGTGAGGCCTTTAAGGAATTTTGGGCCACTTTCATGTTACTTCGCCTATTTTCCCCCTAAATTTGGTGGAGTTTTGTCGAATTTATTGTTATTTTTTTAATTTCCCCCTTCACATGAGTTCTATTATATTTGTTTTGAAGAATAAAAATGATGCATATTTCTTGAATCTAAAGCAGTGTGTTCATTCTATCCTAAAGGTAGATGATATACACAATGAAAGATTATCAGATTGAAAATACATTCTATGATTGATGTGCGGCTTGGTTGGATTTTGAATGCAAGAGGACATTGAAGAGGTAATTGGATTGTGGGTAAAGCTTTCTTTTTATTCATTTTCCCTTTTTTTGTTGATACCCGGTTTTGGATTTATTGGATGCATATCAATTTAGGTTGTTGGCTTTTGCATTTTTGGTTAAGTTTGCCTATTTATTTTGTTGTTAATAAATGCTTCTGAATTGCATTATATTTCCACAGAAACGACCATTGCCTGCTATCAGATGGACACAGACAAAGCGGGACGACTCTTAAATTCAGATACCAGGTAACCTGTTTATGTAACGAATGGCATCATGTGTTACTAAGAAAATTTTGATGTTGAACAGATGGTGTTTTGGGTATCATGTGTACATGTATATTGTATAAAAATGACTCAGTCAGTGGCTTCAAAAGAGGCCTTAATCTTCCATATGCAAATAAGAGTATCAAGTTCTGCCAAGTGAAACATATCTTTGCGCCTTTTTCACCTCATAATGTCAGATTGGGATATGCATGTAACCATGTCAAGGAGGCTATCAAGCCGGGTTCAAGGGTTGGGCACGCTGGGGTGATGAGAGAGGCCACTATATGTGCTTGGATTTTGCATATTTGTATCACACCCCAGGGACCTGTACTTCCTTATTGAAGAATTGACATGTTTAGGTTTGCAATTGATGTCATTGCTATATTTATCTCTACATTGTATCTATTACTATGTAATTGGTGAGGAATAATATTTTATTCTATGTAATTATTTTTAATTGCAATTACTATGTAATTGTTTTTAATTTTTTGTTTCTTCTTATATGCTTTGTATCTTGACCACCTCGGTATTTTTTCCAATAAAATAGGCTACCATTATCATATATATATATATGAGAAAACGGTTCTTACACATATGTGTAGATAAGTTATCTACACACTAGCTTAAAATACAGTGGGGGCCACATTATTTGGGTGATCCAAACCATTCATTTTAAGGCCCTCACATAGATAGGGTGTCCACAAAAAATCAGATCCATAGGATCATCCTAACCATTCGAACTGTGGAGGTAAAAAATGGACTAATTTGTGAAGGTTTAAAGACATCCATTTTACCTCCACAAATCGTAGGGTTGGGATGATCCTATGGATCTGATTTTTTGTAGACACCCTATCTATGTGAGGGCCTTTAAAATGGATGGCTTGGATCACCCAAACAATGTGGGCCCCCACTGTATTTCAACCTAGTGTGTAGAAAACTCTCTACACATATGTGTAGGAACCGTTTTCTCTCTCTCTCTCTCTCTCTCTCTCTCTCTCTCTATATATATATATATATATATATATATATATATATATATATATATATATATATTATTCTACTTTTGCATCTTAAAGAAATCATACTGATTGATACTACCATCAGATTTTTGGTATGGTTTCTTCACGTGGAATTGATATTTTTAGTTAGTTTCTACTGTTTATACAAGCTCACACCTTGGATCTTGTATCGAATGAAGGTTAAGCTGCATCCTGTTTAAGGCTTTAGATTAATTTAACGTGCCAGCTTAATCTTATGGCAAGTTATATTATATTAAATTAAGTAATAAATGGACGGAAGTTGATGGACCTAACCCATGTGGCCTGTTTATGGTCGCTTCATTGTGCACGTCATATTACAGTGCCACGGCCTTTTATGTATTTTCTGTTAGAGTATGGCCAAATATCTGGAAGCATGATTGGTGGCAGTATCAGTTTTCTTCTATTGATATAACAAGGAAGTTTATTGTGAAGAAATAAAATGGTATCTGTGAAATCCCTTTTAATAGAGTTAACACCCTTTTAATAGAGTAACGGAGTTAGTTCTTCTTAGGCTGAGATGCTTCAATTGTTAGATGGGTGCTTTGGTGTCCCTTTGAATGCTTAGTGGCATATTTCCGTGTTAGGCATCACCAAGCTTTATTAAAAAAAAACCTTCTTTGAAAAAAAAAGTGTCTTTGAGGACTTTTGGGAGCAGATATCCTCTTATTATGCTATATTTGTTTCTTATCTACATTTCTCTCCCATTCTTAATCTTTCTACTTTTTTAGTATTGTAAAAAATTGTCGTGTGTGGCCTTGCATATAATGGTGATGACCTTCACAATTTTCTCCTTATCTCCTTTGTTATAAGGAGAGTTAAACTGCAAGCGATATGCTAGCAATGAAAATTTAATTACCATGGCCTTCTAGGATTTTTGGGAGAAGATATCCTCTTATTATGCTTTCCTTTTAATGTATTGAGTTCCCTATGTTGTCATTGGTAAATATTTTTTTCCCTCTGCCCTTGTATAAAGTGTTACGGTATCTCCTTACATTATTCAAAGCTTCTCAAAATTGACTTCTCTTGGATTTTTCAGGTTATTATGGTTTTTTCTCTGGTAGACTGAGAGGATTCCAGCTCTGAGGTCTGGTTCCCTGCCTTATTCCTTCGTGTAACCTCTTTGTTTTCGATTTTGTGAAATACAATAAATAGAACAAGGTATAGGGAACGACTACAAGATGTGCGTAATTTTTAGATTTGTTTCTTATTGATGTGTTAATAGTTATCTAATTGAGTTTCATTTTGAAAATGCTGAATGTGAGACCAAAACATTTTAGTAACATAAATTTTCTCAGTACATTCCCAGAAAATTTTCATTTAAAATCCAAGCAGGTGCTGAATTTTTCTGGGTTATATGCAGGTATATATCAGGTTTATCATCCTACAACAGTTGGGTAATGTTTCCGGTCAGGTGAGAACAACCATTCCAGTGTAATTCCAGATCTATTCAAACTGTTATTTTTCTACCAGGGTTATATGCAGGGATATATCCAGGTTTATCATCCTACAAAAGTTGGGTTATGTTTCCGATCAGGTGATGACAACCATTCCAATGGAATTCCCGGTCTGCTCGAGCTGGTTTTCCACAACTGTTGGGACTTGCTTGGAGGTCAATCACTTAGCACAGGGTGGATCTCAAGGAGGGATTCTGATTAGAGAAAACCATAAGGAATAGGCCATTGGCATGGGATAGGATGGGATGAAATTATGGTATGTTTTATCTGGTGGGCTTTTTAGTGCCATTTTAATAAAATGAAGTGTTCTTTCAAAAGCAATTTGTTCAATATTTTCAATGAGCTGGATAACTGTGTGGCCGTTTACATTAATAGAAGATTTGTGTAATTATCATTTCATGGAAAGAATTTCAACTTGTTCCACTAATTCAACGTTTTTTTTTTTTCCTTACAGATGATTGTATGTCGCAATGTGGAGTAATTTGATATTTTACATTGTAGAAGGCTTCGGTTGTTATATTTTTATGAGAATGGTTTTCACTATTTCAGGAAAATGGTTAGCCTCATATTATTTCTGGATCCCCAGCGAGAAAACATATGTTTTTTCATGTCTAAGATGGTTATTATATGATTTTTTTCGGGATCTTAAAATACATGCATATATAGTGAGGTTACAAAACTTCCATGAAAGGGTCGTTTACTCTCAATTGGGTTCAATCAGATAAGTGGGAAATTGGCAAATGAAATTTTTTTTAAACATACTATTTTGGAAAACCAAAGAAAGGCCTTCATAAAAGCATTATGCAGTCATTGGTGTCTTAAGTGACTGATGGCAGGATTTATTTGAATATGTTATTTTCCATTTTACTTGGTGGATACAATGATGGTTTTCACAAAAACAATTTATTTATACCTTACTATACTAATCATATTCTAAGATGAGGAAAGTGTTGGTGAGCTTAAGCTCACCAAACTTATGGTGCGCTTAAGCTCCCAAATCACTTGGGTCCCACATTTTCTGTGGTGATCCAAACCATTCATTTGCAAGGCCTTATCATAGATAGGGTGTTTACCAAAAATCAGCTCCATAAGATCATCCTAACCCCTCCATTTGTGGAGGACAAAAATGGGCAGATTTGTGGACAAACAATGTCTGTCAATTTTGGCCTCCACAAATGGATGGGTTAGGATGATCCTATGGAGCTGATTTTTGGTACACACCCCATCTATGCAATGGCCTTTCAAATGAATGCTTTGGATCATCCTAACAAAGTAGGCCCCCATGTGATTGGGCGCTTAAGCTCACCATAAGTTTGGTGAGTTCACCAACTATGGAGCTGATTTTTGGTACACACCCCATCTATGCAAGAGCCTTTCAAATGAATGCTTTTGATCATCCTAACAAAGTAGGCCCCCATGTGATTGGATGCTTAAGTTCACCATAAGTTTGGTGGGCTTAAGTTCACCAACACTTTCCTCTTCTAAGATATACATACCTTCACGTGCATATTTAACTAGTGTAAAAAAAATATGAATGGACAAAAGTACAACTGGAGGCCACTTACTCGATAATCCAAAGCATTTATTTTCTAGGCCTTTCTATCAATTGGCCATGGAGCAAAATCCACTCTCACTCCACTGTGCATGTGATGATACAAATTAAAAAAAAAAAAAAAAAAACTATTGGGCTATCCCAAACAAGATGGATGGGGCCACAACATCATTTTGATTACTTAAATATACTTTCAAAAGATGTGATGAATATACCATACAACCTTCTTATCTATTTCTATGTTGGTTGGTTACGTTTTGTCCCTTTGTGCCCAAAGTGAAGTTGCTATTACTTAACAATGTAGTGGGCTCTCACCTACAAAAGTCGACTATGAAATGCCTTTCTGCAATTGTCCTGGCAAATCCCCTTTAACGTCACAATGATATATATTGGTATGTGAACCGTGATATATATAAAACCCCTGGGCTCTGTTTGGATACATGTTACCTTGTGGCTGTGTTTAGATGCCATATGCAAGGGATCCTCATGCAATTCCTAAGCATAAGAATGTACTTTTTGGATTAGTTGTGATGTTTATTTACCAAAGTAACACCCAAATCCTTAGAGATTGCTGGGCAAGAAACATGAATAATAACTATATTTTTGGTGTCGTGGCATCGCTACCATTTACATATTTATAACTACCAAAAAAGAAGCGATTTCTAGTTAATCCTCTCCTCCCCCTCTCCCTGTCTCTCTCACTCACTCTCCTTCTCCCTCTATTAGTTAACTTGCATCCAAACAAAATAAAGCTCATGGCTTTCCTAAGGTTTACATGACATCCAAAACCCTGTCCCCTCCATAGTCTTCACTTCCCTAAATAATGCTTAAGCATCTAAACAGAGATCAGTGGTACAAGTAATTAATAGGGAGGAGACAAATATTTTACTTACCTAGGATTTTCCTTGTAAAATTTTGATGGTGCCCAAAATTCGACTGCACGTACTAGCTTGGTTGAGCCTGTGATCCTGCGCTCACAGAAAAAACGTCAGCGGGCCCGGAGTTGTGGCTTCGGGCGGCCGCTTCGACACTCAAGTCAGAGATATGGGCGACACAGATAATGGATGATGAGAAAGGGGGGAGGGCCAAGACCAGTTACCAGCAAGGTGAAGAGAATTAGGATCGGATCCTTTGCTTGAGTGTGTAGATGCCCTTTTATAGGGGAGGAAACCCATGATGTTTATGATGCCAGTCATGCCCTCGAATATTGCCCACGTGGGGCGTGGTGGGCGGTGGTTACAATCGTGGCTCCCTAAAATCCTAGGCAAAGATGGGGGTGGTGATCTTAGCGGGAACCTTTGACTTTACGTGGAGCATATTTGGCGTAACGGTTATTCGGATTAGTCGCTTGGTGGCGAAATTTCCGTGGTCATGTCTGATTCTTTTGGGGTCGGTACCGATGTTATGAAAGGCGTTCTCCGAAGAGTGTGTGGGGTGGATCGGGGAGGAAAGTTGAGTCGGTGTCGACGATTCCTTCGCACGAATTTATATTGACAGGGTCTTGTGGTGTTGACGATTCCTTCAAACGAATTTATATTGACCGGGGTCTTGTATTGATTGAGCTGGTGCAAGGGTCGGCACCGTTTATTCCCATTTTTCCCCTAACAAATATTGACTTTATGGCTCCTCTTTCTTCACAGCAATAGCTGGGGAAAAACAGGGCATCCTCTTGTAAGGATTTGTTACAAAATTTCGGAATCAAAATTAATTAAATACTCTTTAATTTCTTACCAAATTTCGACCGAAATTTCAGAATTTCTGTCGAAATTTCGGTTTTCCCAGGGACCGAAACCGGTATTTTAAACCATGCTTGTGAGAGCGTAAGAAAGGAGTGTCATTATTAAGAAGACAACGTGCGCATATAAACTCCAGACCAAAATCTTAAATCAGCAACTATGGGGTGTTACAGTTCGTAAATATCAGCTCCCCTGTCCCAAACTGTACAACCCGTGACCATGAACTTTTCTGATGACAACAAAAACTTGAAAGAAAAAACCACCACCCACACAATCAATTATAAATCAAATCCTACCGAACCCATTCCTCACCAAAAACCCATGTCTTCTCTTCTCTTCCTCACCCTCATTTCCTTCATCTTCCTCCTCTTCCTCTCCTTTACAATCTCCCATCCCACCAAAACCCCTCCAATACTACCCCTCCAAATTCCCCCAATCGCCCCCCAAATCATCCAAGCATGCAAAGCAACCCAATTCCCAAATTCCTGCCAAACCACTCTCTCTCAATCCAATCTCCCAAACCCACCAAAACCCATAGACCTAATCCTCACCTCAATCCAAATCTCCTCTCAAAACCTCCAAACCGCCCAATCCATGTCCAAAACCATCCTCGAAACCGCTTCTAACGACCAAAACCGCTCTAATGCAGCAAAAAACTGCTTAGAATTTCTCAGTTACTCCCAATACCGCCTCTCCCTATCATCATCACCCGAGATCTTGCCACGTGGCAAGATCAAAGACGCACGTGCTTGGCTCAGCGCGGCGCTTTTGTACCAGTACGACTGCTGGTCCGCTCTCAAATATGTTAACACGACTCAGCGAGTCAACTCAACAATGGCATTTCTCAACTCGTTGACCGAGTTGACTAGTAACTCGCTCAGTATGTTGGTCTCGTACGATTTGTTTGGTAACGGGACCGAGTTATGGAAGCCGCCGGAGACGGAGAGAAATGGGTTCTGGGAGGCCGCCGGCGGTGAGAGTGGGTCAGGTTTCCGGCGAGGTTTTCCGGCGAATCTGACGGTGGATTGTACGGTTTGTAAGGATGAGGAGGGGTGTTACCGGACCGTACAGTCTGCGGTGGATTCGGCGCCGGAAAATTTGGCCGACGGGAAGGGGGTGTTTGTGATTTATATTAAAGAAGGGGTTTATGAGGAGACTGTTAGGGTTCCGTTGGAAAAGAGGAATGTTGTATTTTTGGGTGATGGGATGGGCAAAACCGTCATTACGGGGAAATTGAATGCAGGGACGGTTGGAGTTTCAACATACAATACTGCAACAGTCGGTGAGTGAGGAGTGCCATTATAAAAACATGATAAGCCCTTATAATCCTTATAGTCCGTTTTATTCAAAAGTACTGTACTGACCCACTATAGGATGATCCAAACCGTCCATGTGATTGGCCATAACGTAAATAGGTTGTGCGGAAAAAAAATCATTTCCATAGGATGATCCTAGCCCTCCGACCTATTGAGGTTTCCATAATATGCAGTTGATCTGTAGATCGGAGGGTTGGTATCATCCTATGGAAATGATTTTTGGGGCGCAACTTATTTACTTTATGGCCCATCACATGGACGGTTTGTATCATCCGATAGTGTGGTCTTTACAGTACTTTTTGGAAGCTAATGCTCTGTTTGGTTGCCGGGTTTTTTTTGTGCCTGGCAGTTTTGTGGGAGAGTAAGTTAAATTTTGGTTCCATCCCATGTTTGGTTGCCTTTTAGCACTAGGTTTATTTTAATCCCACTCTTGTAATGATTACTTGTGGGGTGAATTTTTTAATCCCACTTTTGTAATGATTGCCTTTTCATCCCATCCCAAGATAACCCCAGGAACAAAAATAAACCCAGGAACCAAAAATAAGCTTGAGAAGAATTTTTTTCTACCCAACAGTTCAAGCAACCAAACAAAGGTTTTTTTTTTCTCCCACCATATCTCCCAGGGTATTTTTTTCTCCCACATAACCAAACATGGGATTTTTATTTTACCAGGATACTTCCAGGACTTTTTTTTTCCCACCTATCTCCCAGGGTATTTTTTTCTCCCACATAACTCCCGGGAACAAAAAAAACCCGGCAACCAAACAGAGCATAAGGGACCTCTAATACGGGCTTACACTGTATAAAATCTCTCATTATAAAATCTCAAAACGAGTTTTTATATGGTGTAAGCTCTTATGGTCCAGTATTTTCAAAATATCTTTTCATACTAAAGAGAATGGGGTCCACATTCAATGACCAAAAATTCATACTTTTAGATAGGTCAATGATAAATTCGCATCCCCTGTAGGATAAGTCACACCACTTTAAAGTGAATTGACATTAAAAATCGTTCCTTTAAAGTAGTGCGAATTTAACATCACCCTTTAGATATTAGGGCTATCTTATTGACGTGACAGTATTAGATGGATGGTTTGGATTGATAAAAGGGGGGGATCCATGCTTTAACCATAGAATGTGCTGCTATAGAGACCGAGAGTGGAACCGAAAGTGTAACCTAACGAATCCCCATATGCCACATGGGAAGGGTAGTTTTGCCATTTTCATGGAAGAAAAAGCCAAAAAAATCAAGGGAAAGATTGCTAATGTGTTGAGAGGCTATGGTTCCCACTATCGGCCCCCAACTCAGTATTCTAATTTATTTTTATTTTTCTTAACCATTCATTTGCAAGCCATTGTGTGGATTTATTGAGATCATTGAATAAGTTTGTTTTTCTGATCATCTTATCTCCATATTAAGCATACCAAATGAAGGGTCCAGATCATGCTAATGTCATGTGGGTAGGTCCAATCAAGTTTCTTGTATTTATTTATTAAAATTGGCATCTTTTGAATAATTCAAGAACTTTTCATTATGAATTTTCTCCTTGTTAATAGAAGAAATTGCAATTTATTCAACAATTCATGTATTGTTCGAAAAGTATGCAATTCTAAATTCAAGTTCTTCCCATTTTTCCATAATCTTAGAACTGCCTAGACTGGTTTTTCCCAAATTCAAAAACCCGCCAAATTGGTAGACGATCATCTCCCAAACCTGATTGATCAATTTTTCAAATTTTTGTTTTGTTTTTCCATGCACAGCCGTCAATGGTGATGGATTCATGGCCCGTGATCTTACGTTTGAGAACACGGCGGGCCCGGATGCCCACCAAGCCGTAGCATTCCGATCCACTGGTGATCTCTCAATCCTCGAAAACTGTGAATTTCTCGGCCACCAAGACACTCTCTACGCTCACTCTCTCCGCCAATTCTACAAGTCATGTCACATTGAGGGCACCGTGGATTTCATTTTCGGAAATTCGGCCACAATTTTCCAAGACTCGCTAATCCTCGTCCGGCCCCGCCAGCTCCCGCGGAAAAATGGGGAGAATAATGCGGTGACTGCCCATGGACGGACGGATCCGGCTCAATCCACTGGTTTTGTTTTTCAAAATTGCGTGATCAACGGTACAGTTGATTACATGGCATTGTATTATCAAAAGCCTCAGGTTCACAAGAATTATTTGGGAAGACCATGGAAACAGTATTCTAGGACAGTTTACATTAGTTGTTATTTAGAGAGTCTAATTAGGCCTGAAGGGTGGTTGCCATGGAGTGGAAATTTCGCACTTTCGACTCTGTATTATGGGGAGTTTAAGAATTCCGGGCCGGGCGAGAACACGTCGGCGAGGGTGAATTGGAGCAGTCAAATTCCGGCGGAACATGTTTCGGTGTATTCTTTGGAGAGTTTCATTCAAGGTGATGAGTGGATACCATCAGTAGGAGGATGATCAAGTTTTGTATAGTTTTATTAGTCTAAAATCTCGAGGTAGACGTGATACTGAAATGCTCATTAGCTATAATCTATAATATATGCTAACCATGTCGTTCGCTTTGTTTTTTCAAGAAATGTTTTTATTAGAAAACCTTTTTCCAACAGTAAAAGGATGAGCAAGTTCAATTCAGTTTTGTTGTTTTTCTAGTCTAAAATCACAAGGTAGATGTGATCCTTAACATGATCATTATTAGCTTATAATTTTATTTAAACAAAGGTTTAGGGACCTTTGAAAACCATAAATATATGCTTATTGCTGATGTTTGTAAGGTTTTAAATGATTGATAGACAAGGTTTTAAATGACAGATTTTTCGTCCATATCTGTGAATAGCATATATCTATCCCCTCTGGGTTAGGTGTCCCTAATTGGGAGAGTTGCCTAGTTTGTTACTTTCTAGAAGACAAGGGAAGCTTCCCTTCCCTTTCCCATAGTCAGTTGAACAAAATCTTTCATTCAGAAATCCTCAGTTGATTAGCAATCAATGCTGACTAAAGATTTTATAGTATGAGTTTTGTTTATTATTTTGTTGTGTGGTAAGCGGGCTCCCCAATGACCGCAAAGTGTAAATAAGTCCAGCCCCGAAGTGTAAATTCCTGGCTCCTCCCCTGGCTAGCATTGCAATTCACTAAAATAATATAATAATATATATATAAAAAATAGACCGATCAAAAATAATAATAATATAATAACATCAAAAATAATTTAAAAACAAAATCTGGCTTGAAATTTAAAAATAAATCGTAATAAAACACAAGGTCGCTGATAGTGGAGAGAAACAAACTCACCGAGGCGTTGGCTCTTCGGCATAAAGTCATGGGTCCCTCCCCCGACTTACCTGATACACGTGGTGAGTGGGTCATTGCGTGTATCCGCAGGGACTAGTCCTACTCCCGAAGGGGGTGGGGACATCCTACGTCATCAAAATAAAAAGTGGAGAGAGAAACAAAATAGTTACAAGGTCGGCTAGAATGGAAAGGGAAATAACTCAAAGGAAGGGTAAGACGTGTGAAAGATGTTTTCATGAGAGGAGAGCAGAGAGAGATGGATAGTGTGAGATTTCAGAGGGCACTGAGGGCCGTTTGGATTCCTCATATTTTGTATTTGGATTTGGAATTGAGTTTTGAATACAAAATGAATAGATCCGTGAGCTCATGTTGAGGGAGACAGAGAGGGAAGTGAGAGCTTCCTACTAGAGAGGAGAGGATGAGGAGCAAAGAGGGTGAAGGAAACTCCGAGATCTATGGATTTCCATTTACTTATTTTCACAACATATTTGAAAATCTGATTTTTTTTTTCACTATCAGTCGCTGATTTGAAAATCAAAGGACTTGATCCAAATCCAAATCACAACACAAAAAGTGCTGCAAATGTGAGAAATCCAAATCAAAATCTTCTCGGCATCCAAACGGGCCCTGAGTGAAGATACGGTTCCAAAGCAGGAAAAAGAATTCTTTGTTTAGAATAGATATTTTTTCCCTCAGCCCCTTCTCATCCTTCTCCTCACTCAATACTCCCTCAAAAATTTTTTTCTCCCACCTTCTCTGCCCCTCCTACACAAAGTAAACAGAGATTCCATGAAATATTTTTATCTTGATTGTCGGCCCTGTTTAGACTGCAAGAGAAAAATGTTTCTGACAGAAATTTTATGAGGAGAACTTTTTAATTCCATGATCTATAGGAAAACGATATGATTGTGGTTAATTTAGAAGATATTATAGTAAATTGAAGTTCCAACTAAAAATTGAATAAGGTTGGTCAATTTAACTTTTTCGTTTGTAAAAAACTAGAAAATTTCAACTTTGAGGAGTGATAGAATAAAGGGCGCCCTTGCAAAAACCAGCTTCAAGGGCGACCCATTGGTAAGTGTCAGCCATGTCAGAGCCATTTCCGTTTTTTTCCTGCGCTATCCACTTTTTTAGGAGCATCGTAAATGCAGTTTGCTGACCAATGAGGGCGTACTCGAAGCTAGTATTTGCAAGGGCGCCCTTCATTCTATCATTGCTCATTTCATAAATATTCTCACTTTCCAAACTTTTGTAGAAAATTCCTGCAATCCAAAGAACGCATAAAGGAGAGTGGATGACATTGCGACACAATAGAACAAAGATTCTACAAGAAAGAATTTTGGGAGTTGCTACGGTCCATCGCAAAAGGCATTTGCGGGTCGTTTGTTGCATGAGAGCAGCCACCTAGGCTCACTTTCCAACAGATTTTGTCATTATTAATGAGGTGGCTGCTCTCTCATGCAACAGGCGTACCGGTAAATTGCCTAGCAAATCCAAAGAGTTTATAAGGTTTAAGCCCATCCAGTATTTTTCAAAAACTACTGTACCGCCCACACACAGCATGATCATATCCATAGGATGATTAGAGCCCTCCCATCTATGAAGGAGCTGCATCTTGAAAACCTCAATAGCTAGGAGGGTTGGGAACCTCCTATGGAAATGATTTTTGGGGCACAAACTATTTACATTGTGAACCATCAAATGGACCGTTAGATACTTTTTGAAAAAAATCCATCCAAACTGTTTATGAGCCATTCATCCAATACATTTTCAAAAGAAAAGGCACTGTATGATTTGTATCAACATGGCACCTTCGAAATGATATTTCAACCCTCCTTGTCAACAATTTTCACCCATCCCCGGGACAAACCAAACCAAACCCAGCCCGATTTGAAAAATCAGGTTAGACGGGTCGGGGTTGGGTTAAGAGATTCAGAGGTGGGTTGGGTTACAGTTGTGGGGTGGGGTGGGGTTAGGTTAGGATTGTCCTAGTTGATCCGAGGTTCAGGTTGGGGTTGAGGTAATGCTCCCTCAAAGGTTGGGTCAAATCAGGTTGGGTTGGGGTTGGCCTCAACCCGACCCAACCCGGCATGAGTTGCACCCCTAAATACAGTGAGAGGAGAGTCACGATAAATAAAGGGAAATGATATCAGCACTACCATGTCTTGATATTTCCACTAAAGCTTAGTCTTTTTGTATTTAAAGAGCTGTCAAAAGGTTATTAAAAAGCTCTCAAAAGCCCATTAAAAAAGAAAAGACAAACTGGGACCCTGCAAGTATTAAAACATGGTAGCGCTGATATCATTCCCCTAAATCAAACTTTCACCAAAGAAATCACAAAGCTCAATGAAAGCAAACGAGAAGACAAAAATCGGGCTACATCATCATCTCAACAAACAAAAATGATCTCACAGGGGCCACCCAAGAAGGAACTGGCTTGTTTTCCCACCTATCTATTACCTTATTATTCACCTCCATCTCCCAAGAGTTTTAATAACCATCTGTTCAACTAGCTTCTAGTAAGATCAAGTGCAAGATTGCAAATCATAAATCTATAAATTTTAACAAAATTAAGACACTAAGAATATGAACTTCCATACCTCCATTTAAAAAAAAAAAAAAAAAAAAAACTTCCATACCTCCATAAATAAATAAAAAATCTGGCTATATCATTTGGACCAACAAAAATGGTAATAGGGTCACCCATAGAACTTGGATTGTTTTCCCATGTATCTGATTACCTATATGCACCTACATCTCTCATAATAGCTTTAATATCTTCAGTTTTACTAAAGATTCTAAGAAGATTAAATGTGAAACTGCAAATATTAAACCTACAAATTTTAACAAAATTAAGACACTTAGAATATGAACATCCATACCTCCATAAATCACTCAAAAAGATTACGAACCATATCACCTCTCAGCATCCTACTTCTTCACCTCTTCATACTCCGCCTCCGGTGGTTGGTTGCCACCCTGGGACCCGCCAGAAGCCGACCCACCAGACCCACTTCCTGACATGTGCTGCCCAATCTTTGAAACTGCTTTATTTGCGGCATCGAGCTTAGCCTTAATCTCGTCAACATTCTCTTCGGTCATTGCCGACCTCAGATCCTTCACTGCTGACTCAATTTCAGATGCAACTTCGGCCGGGATCTTCTCCCTATATTCATCCAAGCTCTTCTCTATGCTGTAAATTGTAGTGTCAGCACTGTTCTTTATATCAATAAGAGCTTTCCTCTCCTGGTCCTTTTGTGCGTGCAATTCAGCTTCCCTAACCATCTTCTCGATCTCGTCCTCTGAGAGTCCTCCGGATGACCGGATTGTGATCTGTTGCTCTTTTCCAGTGGACTTGTCTTTGGCCGAGACAGTCACAATTCCATTGGCGTCAATGTCGAATGTGACCTCAATTTGGGGAAGGCCTCTAGGTGCGGGTGGAATGCCGACGAGCTCAAACTCACCCAGGAGTTTGTTGTCGGATGCCATTTCACGCTCACCTTGAAGTACCCGAACACCGACCTGAGTCTGGTTGTCAGCCGCAGTTGAGAACACCTGATCACAGACATGGCTTTAAGAGATGAAAATTGAATAACAAGTAAAAAGCACATCACATCAAAACTAATAATAGCCAGAACCATATAAATACTACCATGATCCACTGATGACACCTCATAATTGTTGCTAAAGTATGTGTGCATGTTCTCAGTTTCTTTTGATGTGAAATAGGTGAAAAACAAATTTTATTCACCCCATTTTGGTTGTCTTTTGCTAAAAATGAAGTTATTTTCAAGAAAACAAAAACAGAAGGGAGAGGAAATATCATTTCTATTTTAATATAAAGTTGTAAACAATACTTGCACAGTAACTTACAGACCACTGACTGCAGTTCTTCGGGGACATGTTCAACAATTCCAAGTTATATTGGAACCAGAAGCCTCATATTTCCATTCAATTCAAGCTAATCGTATCTCCCTAAATAAATAATAATGGCCATGTAATGCCTTGCATCAAACTTTCTGTGCAAGCTATTTGTATTCTTGGTGTGGGGTCAATTTAGATGATGATCCGCAGCCTCGACAAACACTGGATCACAATTGGATGGTGTTGAATTTGTTTATAAGAAAATTTAAAGCAATTGATTAAGCTGGATCAATCCTCTGATATTAAACTCGGTCCTCTATTATTAAACAGGTAATAAATAATAAGTTAATAAAGCAATTAATGAGAAACAAGGGTGCTTTGGTCAAATGAGGATAATATGAAAAGTAGTCACAGTTCTACGTTACTAGTTAAAGTACTTAATCTTTCAAATAATTAATCATCATTTTTCTTCTCAAAGAGGGAAAATCTGTTATGTAGTTATTATCTTTCAAATAATTAACCATCGATTTTCTTCTCAAAGTGGGAAAATCCACAGTTTGACTTGCACACCAGCCCGAGTCCAATGTTTTGAAGGAATTAGTAAGAACAAGAATAAGATGGGAAGCCACAGTGCCACACATCTCACCAACATCTAATCAGGTGATGGACACACTTTTTGGGGTGCATGTCAAAATCTGGATCATAGCCTTCTATAGGTTGAAATTTTGCGGACTAACCTGACTCTTCTTTGTGGGAATGGTCGTGTTCCTGCTGATCAATCTGGTGAAAATACCTCCCAGAGTCTCGATACCGAGTGAAAGAGGTGTGACATCCAAAAGAAGCAACTCCTTAACATCTCCACGGAGAATGCCACCCTGAATTGCAGCTCCCATCGCAACAGCCTCGTCCGGATTCACTCCTTTGCTTGGACTCTTACCAAAGATTTCCGCAACCACTTCTTGAACTTTCGGAACTCGGGTCATCCCCCCAACAAGAAGAACCTCATCCACTTCCTTGATAGATATTCCAGCATCCTTCAAACAACTCTTACATGGATTTCTGGTCCTCTCAATCAAGTTGTTCACCAAAGTCTCAAATTTCGATCTTGTCAGCGTGATATTCAAATGTTTCGCTCCCGATGTATCAGCTGTGATAAATGGCAGGTTGATCTCTGTCTGGGTGGTAGACGAGAGTTCAATCTTAGCTTTCTCAGCTGCTTCCCGTAGCCTTTGCAGTGCCAGCTTGTCCTTTGAAAGATCAATAGCCTCAGTTCTCTTGAACTCGCTCACTAAGAACTCCAGCAGGGCATTATCAAAATCCTCACCACCTAAGAAAGTGTCACCATTGGTCGCTTTAACCTGCAGGAGAGGCAATTAAATGAAGTGCTTCACCCGTATTCATGGTTTGAAATTTCAGATTTCAGTTGGGACCGACACCGAAGGACATTGAATCGGTGTCGGTTCCAAATTTCTGCAGAAATTTCGAAATTTTACCCAAATGTAATTTTTAATATTTTTTCCGGAATTTCAATTTTTAGCCGAAATTTCGGTTAAAAATTGGATTTTTACGAAATATTGTTTTTTTTTACCGGCTGAAATTTTGATTTCAGCTACGGCCGAAACAGATACCGAAACCAAAATTTTAAACCTTGCTCAGATTATGGATGCAAAACAGACAGTTAATATAACCAAATAAAATGCTTACCTCAAAGACACCATTGGAGATTTCTAGGATTGAAACATCAAAAGTTCCACCGCCAAGATCAAACACGGCTATAAGGCCCTCCTTGTTATTCAACCCATACGAAAGTGCGGCAGCCGTGGGCTCATTGATTATTCGTTGCACATCCAAACCTGCAATCCTCCCTGCATCCTTTGTTGCCTGTCTCTGAGCATCATTGAAATAAGCTGGAACAGTGATTACAGCTTTTGAAACAGATTTTCCAAGGTAAGACTCAGCGGTTTCTTTCATCTTAGTCAAAACAAAGGCACCAATCTGGCTAGGTGAATATTTTTGTCCATTTGCTTCAACCCATGCATCTCCATTGGGAGCTTTGACAATCTTGTATGGAACCATTTTCATTTCTTTCTGTGTTTGTGGGTCCTCGAAACGTCTGCCAATCAAACGCTTGGTACCAAAAATTGTGTTTGTTGGGTTGGTCACAGCTTGACGTTTTGCCGGTGTCCCCACGAGCAGCTCTCCCTTCTGGTTGAAGGCAACCACGGATGGTGTGGTCCGTGCACCCTCAGAGTTCTCAATTACTTTTGCATTCTGCATATAATATATTAGTAATCAGAAAAAAAAACTTTTATTGGAACAAATAAAGGGACCAAGACTTCAGAAAACAAACCTTTCCTTCCATTACTGCCACACATGAGTTTGTGGTACCCAAATCAATGCCAATAACATCACTCCCGGCAGGTTTTGAGCTGGATCAAAAGAGAAGAAAAATCATTGTTCTCAGATAAGAAAGAAACTTGTGGACAGTCTAAGGGTTTGAAAAGATGTCACAAGGAAAATCAGAATAGAATATTTTGATGGAGATGTTCTCAGATAAGAAAGAAACTTTTGGATAGTCTTAAGGGTATGAAAAGATGTCACAAGGAAAATCAAAATAGAATATTTTGATGGAGATGTACCTAAATGCTCTTGTCAAACTAGCAAATTTGTGACCCAAAGGAGAAGCCCGCAGCAAATTTGCATTGCTAGTCACCTGCATTAGTAACCCACAAAAATATAAGAGAAGCTATAATGGGATCGGTTGCATAATATATGTTCACCCTCAATTATATCTTCAAGTCAGTCCCAGAAGAAGGATCATCCAAATTATATTTGGAGCAGCATTTGATGATTCTCTTAATTTTGGCAAAAGAATATGGAATTGAAAAGAAACTGATGGACAGAAGTACCCCATCAAAAGCATGGATCACAATATTCTGAATATGAAATCAGATCACATGAAATAACTCCCATTCTCCTAATTTGTATGAAGTTCCTGAATGATTTTTTTAAAGATGACAGTAAAAAAGATTACAACAACAATAATAAAGAGGCCCGGGATTGGAATGACCCCATGATACTACCAACACAAACAACAAGCCAAACAACTAGTCAAACAAATCCAATGCAAAGTCCATGTCGATCTACACCTCCTGCCACATTGCTACCATTTTTCGGATATATTTAAAGGCAGGCCTAAATGTGGATCAGTCTGTGTTTTAAAACGGGGATGCAGGCCTAAATGTGGCCACGGCAAATCTGAGTCAGCTCGGCTCAACCGAGTAAACCAGTCATATAAACCATTAAAAGCATGAAAAAAAAAAGAACTATGAGCTTCTAATTTGCATTTCAAGGCCACTGTTTAAAAGTTAAAATCTTATAATTTAGCAATCGAATGCAAGTCATAAGTTTTAGCAAAACGAAATAAAGGCCTAAATGCGGCCACAAAAACATGAAAAAAATAAAGAATCATGAGCTTCTAATTTACGTTTCAAGGCCATAGTTTAGAAGTCAAAAGTTTCTAATTTAGCAATCGAATACAAGTCATTATTTTTACCAAAATGGAAGAATACATGTTCTAGTTATTATCGCAAACAAGGTTATAAATTTCGATTTCGGTCGCGCTGCGGAAATGGAAATGTTTTAGTTTTGGTTACAAATTTCAATGGAAATCCTATAAATTCACAGAAATATATGGCAACATAAGCAAATGATAGAATTAAATATGGAACTTTAGGAAATGCTAGAATAAGCACTGGTACACATTTAAAAAATATCACATAAGCAAGACAACAATCCATAATTATTTAAAACACATCAAACACCCAGTGACTTCCATTGTCACGCATGTCCGATAATTTAGTACATACCAAACCACTTTCACATGTAATTTATATAAATATTTATACCTAGATATAATTATGTAATACATAAGAATATTGTACGCCGCTATTATAATTAAGATTTTGGTTTATGCATTTTGGTCGTTTCGATTTCGGTTTCGGAGGGGATGGAAATATAAAACATTTCAGTCGTTTTCATGTCGGTTTTGGTGGAAATTTAAAACCATTGTTAACTTACCAACTTCTCCAAAAGCTTAAGCTGTTGGAGAAAGGCGTTATTCATCTTTTATACTTTAACACTCCCCCGCACGTGTGGCCCACTTGGCAAACACGAGGCACATGCGGTCCCACTTTGGGCCGACCTATGGCATGTGGATTTTTGCCATCCGGGAGGTTTGAACTCCAGACCTTATGGCTCTGATACCATGTTAACTACCACTTTACTCCAAAAGCTTAGGCTGTCGGAGAAAGGCGTTATTCATCTTTTATACTTTAACAACCATGATAGCAAGTAGCTAAATATGGATTAACTTTTAAATGGTTACATAAAAATAAATCTTTTAAGGGGTAAGGGTTTCACACCTTTGGAAAAAAACAAGTGAATGGAACTGGGTAGGCAAAAAAAGTGGGGCGATGAAGGAGAGTGACAAACTCAGGAAACCCAAGCTTTTAGGCTGGTGGTGAAGGCGAGTGACAAACTCACAAAAGCCTAGCTCCCAAAAAGAGGTGATGGAGGGCGAGGAAGTCACAAATCCTAGCTGCCGACAATACTAGAGCGTGGCAATGAAGAAAAAAAGGTGTGATCTCCATAACTAGGGATGGAAATAGAGATGACAATGCAAAACATCAAAGATTATGATGAAAGTAGATATGAAATTGGGGAAAACTGATGATACAAATGAGAAGACTCCCAAACACTTATAAACAAAATAAAAAGGGAAAGAGGAATTTGGGTTGACGGTGAGTACACTGATTTTTTTATTTATTGAAAATCTAACGCATAGAAGCATATTGGTACAAAGAGAAGCAAATTGGTGCAAATACGATGAGAAAAAATATGATTCTCTGTTGAGAAGTTACAAGTTTGATTCGTTACTTTCGTGCTCGACTCGGTAAAACGCGACGAAATTTAAACTAAGAGAGCTTGACTGCCTTCAAACAGCATCGATTCGATTGTGTTACGAGCCAAGTCGACGAGTTTTAAAACATTGATCAATGATATCTAATATTATGTTAGGTAGAGCCCGAGCTTGATCTATTAACCCAGAGCAATCACATTGGTAGTCACCTTCCGCCATCAAATGATCCCTAAATTGGCCTTAATAATACTAAACCTTGTGAAAAAACTCATATTTCTGCCTCATTGGAATCTTCTTTTTTTTAGGGAAAAATACAGTTACACCCCCTTCAAGGCCTCAACTTTATGACATTTTTAACTCTAACCCTGATTTTTAAAAGTCACCAACTACACCCCCTTAGGTTTCAATTTGTGTAAGGAAAACCCCCCCTTTTGAAACACTATCAATGCTAACGAAGACCCCATTAGCCCATAACCCCCCAAACCCCATGCCCGAATCCAAACACAACCAAAAACACAGTGGGCCCACATTATTTGAGACCGAAACCCTTTAAATCTTTGGAGCACTTTTTCTAACTCTATCTTTATATTTCTTGCACTTAGATTTATCTTTCTTGATTTAAGTTGTTAATTAATTTCTAACTTTAATGTGGGGTAAAATTGGTTTAAGCTTTTAAAAAGAAAATTAATTTTGATAAACCCAATTAACCCCCCCCCCCCCCCCCCGCCCACCCTCTGGTTGCCACCATCATACTTGGGCCTAACATTGCATTCTCAATTTCCTTCATTTTTTAGAAAAAAATTAAGGGAAAAATACATATACACCCCGTCAACTTTCTGACATTTTCAACTCTAACCCTGACTTTTAAAAGTCACCAACTACACCCCTTGAGGTTTCAATTTGTACTAGGTAGACCCCCTCTTTTGAAACACTATCAATGCTAACGAAGACCTCATACCCTCCTCCAAACCCATAACCGAATTCAAACACTACAAAAAACACAGTAAGCCCACATTGTTTGAATGATCCAAAGCGTTCATTTGATGGCCCTGACATAGATAGGGTGTGCCCAAAAAATCAGCTCCATAGGATCATCCTAACGCTTCGATCTGTGGACGAACTGTCAACTGAGGGGGTTTACCTTATACAAATTGAAACCTCAGGGTTGTAGTTGGTGACTTTCAAAAGTCAAGGTTAGAGTTAAAAATATCAGAAAGTTGAGGGGGTGTATATGTATTTTCCCTTTTTTTCCAATGTTACTTCATAGGAATGTTTAACATCAAAAGGACTGACTACCTTGACAAACTCGCCCAAGAGATTGTTAAATGTCCCCAAATGCCGGCAATCCTGGCTTTCCTATGGAACTTCCATTAGAATTAAATTGTACGTTTTGAGTGAATTCGCAAGAGGATTAAATTGTAGTTAGTACTGTCACATGATTGAATACGTCAAACATCTGTGAAGAATTAATGATATGCTGCATGCTTTTTATTGTTTAATTATAAAATAATTCTAAAATATTTTCTTCAAGCATATGCATATAATTGAATTCTCAATTCTTGTACTCGTAAGTGCAATTCACATAACCTCTTTTCAGTGAACATATTGGATTTCCTTGATCATATCTTTATATTCTTATAGGAAGATAGTCAAGACTTCTTTTTTTCTATTTCAAAAAAAAAAAGATAGTCAAGACTTCTTTTTTTTGAAAGGTTACTTTTATTACTAAAAAACAACACACAGATACAAAGGAGGCGACAAGATGTCCCACAAATTTACAAGCTTGCCTTCCTAAAGGAATCACAAATAAACAGTATCAAAGTAAGCACCCAATGTTGTTTGTCGCCGTCCCAACTACCGCTACAAGATTGCAATTACAGAAACTCAATTAACTACAGCAGTTGCAGAACTTGAGCAACAGCCGGTAACTGCAACATTACAGGCACTGAATATTACGGGCAGTTAACGACTGTTTCCCTATTGAGTGAAAAAAAAAAATGCGTTGTCCATACTAACACTTGTCATCCGAGCAGAGTCCGCGACCAGGACCTCTTACTCAATAGTCGTCCTGTCTGTTGAAATAATTGCCATTCCTTCCCTATCTGCTACATCTTTCACTAGTTTATATGCAGCCTTGTTCTTTGATCGGTGCATGTGTTGAACTTTCGGATTAATTGACACCATTAGGTCTCGAATTTCAGTGACTGTGTCAGCTAGAAGACAAGGCCCCACCACTTTCCCGCTAGCCCATGATATAACATTTGATGAGCCTCCTACGATGATTAGTGGCCTGACACCATTGGATAAAAACCATTTGAATGCCCACAAGAGCGCTCGGGCTTCCGCTTCATTTGAATTACAAATGCCAACTGGCCCGGAGTAGGATAATATTGTCAGCGATTGGAATCAAGGAATGTCCTCCAATACCCGCTGGCCCCAAATTTCCTTTTGAGCTTCCGTCAAAGTTTAGTTTGGTCCATCCGATAGGTGGCAAGCTCCACTTTGGAAAGATCTTTAAAAATCCAGATATTTCTCTCCTTCCAAATGTGCCATAACATCGCATATGGTACTAAACTCCATAGCGCTCGTCCCACTTCACCAAAAGGTCCTCTACTTCAATCCAAGATGCTACAATCCAAGACAATCGTCTTGATTCTGATACAATCCAAGACGCTACAATACAAGACAATCGTCTTGATAGTGTTTTGAGGCAACCAAGTCAAGCCAAAACTCTTATTGATGTTCATCATTGATTTTTTTTTTTCCTTATCACCGTTCAAGCAAAAGCCACTACTCTTGATAAGGACAGAGATCTCCACATCCTTGCGTTACTTGATGCTTCTCTGTTCAAGGATGCCAATTTGAAAAAGAAAAAGCGAACCAAGAAAGATATATTTGGGTAAGTAAAGTGGCCAACAGAATGGAAAACCTGTAAAGAGATTTCTTATGAGAATGCAAGGGGAGTAAGAGAAAGGTAAAACATTTGACGAAGTGGCAAAAAAAGTGTGCAGGTTGAAGCAGCATGGAGACGGAGTAGAGAAAGGTTCTATGTGGTATCAAGTAGTTAGAGATAAATTTGGGACGGGTTGGGTTGAGTTGGGTGGGAGAGTAGAAACCCTTCAATAGCAAAAGGCTCGGGTGCATGGGAGTCTATCTGCGACCCTTGGTGAGGTTTAGAGTGGGAAGGGAGGAGGGGACAAGATTTTGAGTAGATCTTTGGGTAGGAGAGTCATGTCTATGCCATGCATTTTCGAGCCTATATAGAGTGACAAGAAATACACTGATAAGTTAGATAATTGATCGGTAGCTCTACCTCTTTACACCCAAAGATAGATAAAAATACTGCCACCTCTTCCTCCTGCAGATTGCTACCCTCCATAGAGGTTTGGGAAAAGTTAATTCTTAACCTGGATGCAATCTAAGGTTTGAAATTTCGGTTTCAGTCTTGGTTTCAGCCACAATCAAATTTCGGTTTCAGCCGAAATTTGGTAAAAAAAGAAAAAGAAAAATATCGGTATTTTCTGCAATTTCGGCAGAAATCTGGGCCAACACAGAATCTTTGTACTTTCGGTGTCTGCCCCAGCCGAAATTTCAGTATTTCGGCTGAAATTTAAAACCCTGATGCCATCTCAAACCATTTGAATAATCTTTTGATGTTATTTAACTCCTCCAAGAATATGTGTATGTCATCCGCAAAATAGAGGTGGGAGATCACTTGCCCGTTCCTACTAGCCTTTAAGCCTTTAATGAAACCATTTTTCACCCATTTTCGATAAAAGTCTCAAAGCTTCTGTGGCCATGATAAATAAATATGGATATTGGATCTCCCCATCTTAAGTCTGAAGATAGACAAGGCTTACGATTCCAATGTTACAAATAGACCACAAAATATCATCAGCAGTTCGCTGATGTAACAATGCCTGTGATTGGCAAGATTCATTTCAATCCAAACCACATAAGTATTTTACTTATTTATCACTCTCTCATTTCAATGATACTCTTTATTTCCGTTTTGTCTCTAGCATCTAGACAAATAGATTGGGAGGTTCATTTCAATGCAAACTACATAATTCTCGCAATTGGCTCAACAGCCTCCCTCATCTAAATGCTCCATAAATCGTAGTTGTCTCCATTGAAAGAGAGAAAACGGGGCCGAACAAGTAGTAATGTCAACCAGCTTGTTGCTTCTGTGGGGAGAGTTGAAGGAGGACAAGGGAGCACACATGGTATGTCCAGCATGGCTAAGTGGATTTGGAAGCAGTATGTATCTCTAAGGATCGGACTGATGCCTTCGTGCCCAGTTATTAAGACAAGCATTCTTTTGAACCCTGGGCTTAGGGCATATTCTCCATCAAGGGTGTGAGAAAGGTGCCTTAATAGTTTATATCACCTTACCATATTTGTGTCAAGTTTTCTATATGTCAATACCTGAATTTCATGTAGGCTTGGTGGTCTACATACAATCTCTCGTAGCTTCGTATCATCTCTGGATCCTGGAAACAAAAAGCGGAGAACCCTCCTATTTTCACTGGCTTGTTTCTCCTTTAAGAGCTTTAGAAGTCAGTCCATCACCCCTAAGACGCCCGAATTCGATCAAATACATACAAAACAAGCACCAAATATCCATGGTAATTGCTACACTTAACTAATAATCAGATCTCCTAACTCTCTTGGTTATCTCATTTCCCATACACTGATAACACACTTGTTCATTCCTAATCAATCATCACAACGACCGGCCAAATTATTCCATGCTTTTCTATTGTTTGATTAAACATGAAAAAAGGTGACTTGAACAACCACAGTTTAAGTTATATTTATAGGAACCTTAAATTTATAATAATATCCCTAAAATTTATCATTTCCTTTAAATTGTGGAAATAAAAAATTCTAGGAAAAAATTTCCACAAGAAATGATTTGCTTGCAATCCAAATGGGGCCCAAGGCTATGTTTGGATTGCAGGAATTTTTTGGTAAAGTTAGGAAAGGAAATATATTTCTAAATTCCCTACTTTTTTAACATGCTAAAAAAGATAACTTTTTTTTTTTTTTTGAAAATTATAAAGGAAATTTAAGAAATAAATGTACCAGGAGACAGGTAACATGATGCTATGAGTTGATCAACATCATGCTATTTAATACTGGTGATGGATTTATTTTTCCATTTTCTGAATCTATGCTTCCCAACAAAAACAAACCCACATAAAAAAGGGTATTTTTTAAAAAAACTTATAAAGGAAATTTAAGAAATAAATGTACCAGGAGACAGGTAACATGATGCTATGAGTTGATCAACATCATGCTGTTTAATGCTGGTGATGGATTTATTTTTCCATTTTCTGAATCTATGCTTCCCAACAAGAACAAACCCACATAAAAAAGGGTATATGCTCGGTCAGTAAGAAGCACCATCTAAAAAAAGATAACTTGAACCAACCCTATTCAATTTTTACTTAGAGGAACCCTCAATTTAAGATAACATCCTTCTAAATCAACCATAATCATTTTTATTTTTTTGAACTGTTCAACCATACTCAGATTAGTTCCTTCGAAACCTGAAAAGAAAAAGTTTCCCCTAGAAAATAATTTTATCAGAAATGTTTTTCTTGCAATCCAAACAGACCCTTAAAAGGATTTTGTAGAAAAGTTTGGAAACGAAGAATTCTGTAGAAAAGTTTGAAAATGAAGAATTTTGGAGAAAAGTTTGGAAATGAAAAAATACTTCTAAAAATTCCTACTTTTTTTACACACGAAAAAGATAATTGGAACCAACCCTATTCAATTTTATTTAGAGGGACCTTGTATTTATAAATTTATATCTCTAAATTAACCATAATCATATAACTTCCCTCTAAATCGTGGAAAGAAAAAAGTTTCTCGAGGAAAATTTTTCCATCAGAAATGTTTTTCTTGCAATCCAAACAAGGACTAAGCGAAGAGATTCCGAACTCACAGAAAATCAGTACAATAACACAAGAAACCTTCAAATACAAAAAAAATCCAAAAGAATAGCATAGCATCAACAAAACAAAAAAATATTTCTCGCCAAAATATTTATCATATGGTAAAACGAACAACAAATCATTATTGCAAACAATCATTAGCAGAAGAGAAAGGGGGTATCGAAATGATCTACAAAAGCGCAGCTTCTGCCTTAGACAGGGCGATGCTCTGACTGATTGAACTACAATCCCAAGGAAATGAGGTGTACAGTATACATCTTTGTATGATTTCATTAGAAATCATTAAATCTATTTTAAATTGCCATGTTAGTTGTAAAAGAAACGCGGGTTATATACTGATATCCACATAGATTGATATGTGTGAATTGGCCATAAGGCAAATAAACAAAGAAAAACAGAAAAGGGGGGGGAGAGGTTGATTCGAGGCATCTGGACCTCCTAAAAGTTCAATTCGAGAGGAACCATAACTCTCCTAAAACCATGTTCCCTTTGTTGCTGTAAAATTCTCTTCTTCATCATTTCATTGAAATACAAGAACTTAAATACAAGCACAAAGAGAGTTTCACATCATCAACCCATTTACCCATTAACATCACACATAATAAAAACTAAACCACAACCCTAACCTAAATAACTATCTGATAACTCCTTTGTAACTACAAAATAAACACCAAAACAGGTACATAGCAATGATATATAGACAATAATGAGAATCACACATATTACTAGCAATCATGTGGTTATTGCCAAGAAGATCAGTACAAAAACATAAGAAGTCTTCAAATACAATAAAATCCCAAAAGAAATACCATAGCATCAACAAAAAACAAATTTCTCGCTAAAACATGTATCTTATAGTAAACAATCAAAATGATCTAGAATAGCAAATCTAGAATAACGAATCATTAGATTAAGAGAAAATGATGTACAAAAAATGAGTCTACGATTTTGGGAGAACTTACAGATCCGTAAGCCGATAGAGAGGAAGAGAGATCTCGGCGCCTAAGAGCCCTGAGCAAAACCGAAGTCGCCATGGCCGTGCTTTCTGAAGAAAAAACAGGGTTTAGGGTTTTGGAATGTTAGGGTTTTGAGGGTTTTGGAATGTTAGAGTTTTCAGGGTTTTACGGTAGAGAGAGAGAGAGAGAGAGAGAGAGAGAGAGATTTATTTCTTGCTGAGAAATTATTGGGTAGGGATTTAGAAGATTGTGGAAGGGTCTCAATCGCCCTAAAGGAGGTTTACTGGCACGAACCGGTTTTTGTACATATGTGACGGGGGTAGCTTGTCTTTCGTAACATGAGGACACGCTTCTGTCCGAATTGTCTCGAACAGCCTTTCAGATATTGGCATGTGTGTGTGCGCCTTTTTGTAGTAAATAAGTAGGTGTATCAGTACGTATTAGCACAACTATGTTTTAATAATTGCACAAACTCGGCTTGTCTTTTCTTTTTTAATTGGCTTGTGAGTAGGGGTGCAACTCGGATCAGGTTGAGGCCAACTCTAACCCAACCCGAGATAGCATTCCCTCAACCCTAACCCAACCCGCCTCTAAATATCTCAACTCTAACCCAACCCATCTAACCAAAATCGAGGGGGGGATAAAGAACTGGAGTTCTACATGAAGATGATTCAGAGGAAGAAGGGCAAGGGCGCCGCTGCTTCGCATGTTTACCTAAATCTTACAGTTTCTCTAAGTTCAACTTTCCTCTATCATATATGTTTTCCTTTCAATATGTTTAGTTGTCGTAGATTTATGTTTTGGTTTTATACAACTTTTGATCGTACACCAAAATCGTTTGAAGGAGTTTTGGCAATCTTTGTTAGAAACTTAGAATTGAAACGGTTGAACAATCTCAGGTATCATTTGCTTAGTTGATGGGTGATGTTATGTTTCAATATGCCTTCTTAATTTGATTGGATGAAGATGTTTTGGAATAAGTATAAAATTTATAGGGATTTGCTAGTGTCCATCTCTGAAGGCATTTCGTGGATGGGCTGTTGCATGTGAGCCGCCACCTCATGAATGAAGACAAAATCTGCTGAAAAGTGAGCCTATGTGGCTGCTCACACATGCAACAGCCCATCTGCGAAATGCCTTCTGCGATGGACGCAAGCAAATCCCAATTTTATAAGCAGGGGTTGTTAGTTTGCAATTTGATGATTTATTTGCATTTAAAAAGTTCAAATAGCTTTGAGTAAATATCTCTCAAAACTATGTACCTGCTATAGCGTCCATTAAAGAGATCATTGTCTATGCTATGTATTGAGCCATCTTCATTAAAGAGAGTCTGTGTGGTGTTTTAGCCATCCATTGGAAATTTGGAAGGGACCTACCTTGGAATATCTAGAGTGCAATGCCCTTGTGTGGTCATCGCAGCCATCCATATGGTTCGTCCTACCTTGGGTACTCCATTGCCAAAGGATTCCACGTCAAACAACCCAAAAATATCTGATTAATAAAATTGGGCATCTCATTGTACTACAGTCAGGTAATTCCCTACTGAAGCATTGCCCAAGTTTACCAAGCGATCCCAAAATTCCCCAACAATTAAACTGCAAATAATCAACTCTTTTAATGTATATTTTGTTCCCATTTGGCTATGTTTGGCAACACAAAATGTTTTTCCATGAAATATTAGTTTATCCAGTAGTGAAAAGGCGAGGGAGAGGGAAGCTGGGAAATGAAGAGACTAGGGATCGTATGAATGAGGTGAGGGCAAGGTTTTAAATTTCGGTTTCGGAATACGTTTCGTTACTCACTGAAACCGAAACCGTAAAAGCATTATTTTACCCCACCTGAAATTTCGGGAAGATATTAAATACTAATCAATTGCAAACTTTTTGGGCAAAATCCCTTGAATTTCGGACCGAAATTTCGTTCGAAATAATGTAACATTTTGATTTTGGTATTGACCAAAATCCGAAATTTCTGATTTCGGTCGAAATTTAAAACCATGGGTGAGGGTAGAAGCTGCTAAATAGCAGGGGAAAAATAAATTATATTTTGATGAATGTTCTTCTTATTTTTCTGCCTTTTTCTCACGCCTTCTCTCGTCTCTCATTAGCACTTTTGCCATTTGGAACATTAAAATTTCATGGATAAAATTTTCATGGCAGCCAAACATAACCTTTGTTTTTCTAAGACCAATGTAGTAACTCGGAAGGAATAGCTTGTAGCAGTTCTACCCCATTTGATCCAACCATGAGTTTAAAAGTAGCAAATGGCGTTTCTTCTTATATTCTGTTTTTTCCCAACTTTTATGTACATGGGGCCCACCCATTAAAACATGGTGTAAATGGTGGGCCTTACCCTATGCAGGGCTTTTGGTAGGGGTGGACCCCGATCTTGAGAGAATAGTGCTGAGGAACGAGTCCCCTACAATCCTCAAAGATCTCAACATGAAAGGAGAGCTCTACCGAGGAACTCTCAAAACACGTGTCACCCGCACAGCATAGCACGAGTGGCGATACAAAATGAATGAAGATACCTCTTGATCCGGAGCCAGGGCTCGAAACCAAGACGTACCTAAAATAACTCAGAGTCGTCATCCATGGATAGGCCATGGAACCCCAAAAACAAATCCTCTGTACAATGGATAACCAGAAATATATATGGGCTCGTGCCTGATTACGAATGGAGAAGGTCCGAAGAGCACCTCCAATTCGTCCGAGTGCAAGCACTTGGTCTTTTATGTCATTTTTTTATTAACTCCGAAGAATTTGGGCAAAATAATGTGAAATGGGAACGAAATATCCCCGAGAAGACGTCTACCTAATCATGCATGACTCGAGGATGAAATAATAAGCACACACAAAATAAATGAAAGAAGTGTCACCTAAGCATTGCTAGGTTATGAGTGACATGCCTAATGGGTGTCTAAATTCTGGTGGACAGACACATGCATACTACAGCTAAAGATATAAGGTCTGCACAAGAAAATAAGAAAATACAACAAAACATACAACACGACTCGATACTATACACGACACAACACAACACAACAAACCCTAAGACTCTAAATATTTTTGCCCGATTCTTTAAATGGTCTGGTATTCATCCAAAGCCGCCTACGTATCCCCGCCTCCACGAGAATCAAAGCAACGTAGTTCTTCACGCCTATTCCAAATTATGATGCCTAAGACATCTAGACCACTAAACTAGACTCAATCCTAAAAGACCAGACTGATTTTTAAAGATTCTTGTGCGATTATTTATATTCCAGTGGATTGTGAATTTTAGGACACCCTATATGTCCTAACTAAATGCAAGTTTTTAACCCTAAGCTAATGTAGGTGGTTCATATATCCTATGTGTAACTAGCCTGTATGTCCTAAGAAAAATAATGGGCAGACTAATCGCATCATATTCTAGACATCAGTCGGCGATGTGGATCACCAATTGATCTGACGGATGCATCATACTCCTAACTAGGACAAACTCCTAACTCTAAAACAAACACAAACAAAACACATAGCATATCAAGGACGAATTCCTAACTCTAAAACCCTCTATCTAGGACAAATTCCTAACTCTAGAGGAAGTGTTTTCGAAAAATAAGATTTTAAAGTTGTTTGAATGATCTTTTTAAAGATTTATAAAGTTCTATTTACAAAGTTTGACTTGGGATGATGATCCCAAGCTGCCTACGTACCTCGTGTAAGAGGATCAAGCCAACGTAGTTCGAAAACAAACTCTCCTAAACTACTCTTAAAACTTTAACAGTTCCAAATGCTTGCAATGTTTTTTGAAGTTTTGAATTTGTAAGTTTCAAATTTTTAAAATGTTTTTGGATTTTGAAGTTTTTCCAATGTTTTTAGGTTTTAAAATGTTTTAATGTTTTTTTTTTTAAATGATTTCAATGTTCATGTGATTTTAAGATTTCAAATGTTTATGGATTTTAAAATTTTAAATATTTTCACCCTTTTGGTCAAAGGCCAAAGGGAACACACAATGCAACACCCTAGAGTAAAACCCTTAGGGTAAAGGGGAAACCCCAAACCAACAAACTTATATTCCAAAACAAGATGTAACAATCCACGAACAAGAAAACAAGCGTCCTAAGAACAATGAAAATGATCTAAGATCCCCAGTAAGCAAAGCTCTAATAAGACTACGCGAGCCTCAAATAAAGAAGAATGACAACAGCTCTAAATGACCAACTCCTAAACCACAGGTCAAACTAATAGTTTATGAAATAGGCCCCTAAACAAACAACACTAAAAATGGGATGTAAATAAATCAAAACACATCTAACACTCTATGAAGGGGTACAAACAAATCAAGGATTCTAGTAACGCTATAAAAAAAAGGGGTAAAAAAATGAATCAAAGACTCGCTAGAAGAAGGGGACTCAAATATGAGGCTAAGTAAGCCTCCTAAAGGGAAAACTCTCTAAATGAGACAAGGCTTGTCTTCAAATAGGAGCTCTATAAATGAGGCAATGCATGCCTCCTAGACACAAAGGTGGGCTCAAAGTATTCCTATCATCGCCCTTGTGATGATAAGTAAGGTCAGGGCAACTAAAAAGACTAAGGCTTCTACTTATGAGGGTGTTCCACAAATGAGGCTAGGCAAGCCTCTTAAAAGGGTGAACTCTATAAATGAGACAAAGCCTGTCTCCTATGGGCGGACCCCTCTAATGAGACCAAGATAGTCTCCTAAAGGTTTGACTTTTCTACTGAGACATAGCTTGTCTATCTAAAGGGTATGACTCTCTACTGAGACATAGCTTGTCTCCCTAAGAGGATGGGCTTTATTGTATGAGACATAGCTTGTCTCCTAAAATGGTGTGACTTTGTTTATGTGAGACATAGCTTGTCTCCCTAAGGGTGGGTTCTAGAAAACTCTTTCATTGCCCTTTGCAATGAAAAGGGAGAATCTAATATTAAAGGATGTTTAAAAGACTATGTAAGTTCACTAAATAAAATAGGGGAGTTCTACTCGGACCGAGCTAGTCCCCTAAGGCTGGGCTTGGGTTAACACCTTCATCGCCTCTGCAATGAGGAGAGTAAGGGTTCAAAGGGTATCTAAAAGGGCTAGGCAATCTCTGCTTAAAGAAGAGGAAGGAAGAGAAAAGAATGTACTACCATAATATAGTGTAGAGATCCACACACTATAACCACACACCAAAATCACATATGCACATACACTTATAGACATACACACACATACACATACACATATAAACATACACACTGATACATATACACCAAAGCATGACAAGGAAAATACTTACACACACACACACACACACACACTCTCAATCGCATATACATGCATTCACACACAGCCATATAGACATTCATTCATAAATGCCCACAAGTACACTTGAATACTTACAGATATTCACACATATTCACACACTCATGCATATACATTCAGAGACATCATATATACACATCAAAGCCCAATCAGTCCTAACACCACTTCGCATATCTTTACTTCAAGGGAGGAACTTGTCAACCTACATCCTTGATTTCATGTTATAAAGCACATGAAACAAATGCCAAAGATCCTGGATCATCTTGCAATGAACTAACCAAACAATCATGTGATACGAAGGGAAGACCTCATTCAGTTTTCAACCAAATATCTAAGACATGGAATCTCTGTTGAATTTCATACCCAAGGTTTTAAGAAGTGCACACAATCATCTTTATTTCTTTACACTGAATCACTTTAGAATCATGGGCTAAACTAAGTAAAACAAGGGTTGAACCATATGCTGAACTTGTGTAAAACAGGGGTTGATTCATGGGTTGAATTCGCGCACAAACAGGTGCTGCTTCATGGGTTAAACCTATGCAAAACAAGGGCTGATTCATGGGTTTAACCTGTACAAAACAGGGGCTGATTCATGGGTTGAACCTATACAAAACGAGGGCTGATTCATGGGTTGAACCTGTACAAAACAAGGGCTGATTCATGGGTTAAACCTATGTAAAACGGGGGTTGAATCAGGGGTTAACTCATGCACAAAACAAGGGCTGAATCTTGGACTGAATCTTGTGCAAAACTGGGGCAGCAACATGGACTGAATTGTGTGCAAAACTGGAGCAGCAACATGGACTGAATTGTGTGTAAAACAGGGCTGAAACATGGACTGAATCTTGTGCAAAACTGAGGCAGCAACATGGACTGAATTGTGTAAAACAGGGCTGAAACATTGACTGAATTTATCCCAAAATATGGTGCTAAACCATGGATTGAAATGTGCTAAGAGGGACTGAACCATGGACTTGAATTTATGTCAAAACAGGGTGCTAAACCATGGATTGACATGTGCTAACAGGGACTGAACCATAGACTTGAAACACATACCTATTCATATGCACTTACACATTGAACCTTTGATGTATATATCCAGAGAATAAGATGCTAATGAAAAATGAATAGGGCTGTCAAAATGCAAGTGAGAAGAGGGCTACAAGTATCAAGGTGAGAGGGCTGCTATAATTAAAAGGGAATGCGGGCTGTATATGTCAAATCAAAAAGAGCTGCACATGTTAGAACAAAGAGAAAGCCACACATGCCAAAACAAAACTGAAGCCACACATGCCAAAACAAAATGAAGCCGTACATGTGAAAGCAAAGAGGGCTGCATGTCAAGGGTGTGGGGCTGCCAATATCAAAGTGAGGTAGTGGCTATGGTTGTTTCAACGAATTGAAATTGCTATCACCCTACCTCCATACATATGATGACTTTTCTTATCTTTAATGTCTACCAACCAAGTGAAGAAGGAAAAACATTAAAATACAGTAGAAGTGTAAAATGCCAAAACGTGAATGTACTACTGTGCCAAAAGAAAATTTTCAGAGATGAACTCACACTTGAAAACCTTGCACTGTGAATTGAATCCGGATCAAAATTTTGAACTTCCCAATCATTGGCTGACTTTTGCAATAATTTCTCTTGTTTTTAATATTCAAATGGATGTCAAAGTATAAAAATGAGACAGCATGTATGGGGTGTCAAATGAGAAAACATGCATACCGACCATGCATTTAAGCTAATGAAAGCCCAAACAATATGACAATATATTTACCATTGCAACGACACAAGTGTTAACCCCCCCTTTTTTTAAACATCATACTATCAAGGGAACCATAGTTTCACATCGAATCTCAACCCTAGCTTCT
This sequence comes from Tasmannia lanceolata, assembly GCF_043159265.1. NCBI lineage: Eukaryota > Viridiplantae > Streptophyta > Magnoliopsida > Canellales > Winteraceae > Tasmannia > Tasmannia lanceolata. Next base: position 29,703,759 of record NW_027518695.1, on the reverse strand, counting down.
ATAGCTAAAGGGACATGATTAACATGTAAGTGAAAATTATAAATGCAGTCAGCAAGCAACTGAGGTTATAACAACTCTATACCATGAGTAAGGACAACATCACAAATCTCTAAGACCGAGCAATGAAGAAATTATCAATGTCATCAAGTCGATGTCTTCATCTGGGTGGATTGTGCAACTCTAATTCTTCTTTTCTCCTTGATTTTACAAAAATATTTCTAAAACTATAAGAAATCTGCCCAGTTTCCTCAAAGAGTCCAAGAAATGCCATCACTTTGTTGATTAAAAATGAAGAAAAAATAATACTGGCTTAGAAAACCATTACAAATCCCGAACAAAATCAATGCCCATAACATCAAGTGAATACTCAAAGAGATTATCATAGATCAAGGAAAAAGAAATTATGGGAAACTCCATTCAAAAACCACAACTACATGCCATTACATGATCATCAGAGTGAAGTCTTTACAGACCATAGAAAAATTATCACGAATTTCATGCACAATCACAACCACATGTTATCACCTGATTGATCAAAGAAAAATTAACATGATCCGCAGGAAATTACTACAAATCCCAAGAAAAACATGATATACATTGTCAAATTGACACCACAGAAACATAACCATAAACCATATGGAATTGCCATTCATTCATGAATAAGATCATGATCCTATTCTATCATGCAAGCACCATAAAGAGTCTATTGCAGATTATGAAGACAATCACTATCAAATAGAATTCAAGGAAAGGAAATCAGCCATTACCTTCTTTTGTACATATACTCTTCCTCAAAACCCCAATAGAATTTCTTTTTATGAATCCCTAGCAACCCTTTTCATCTTCGTCTAACCAAATCTTAAAAGCAAAGGGGATTGAGTGAGAAGAAGCTTGAATGAGATTGGAGGTGGATGACGGTGGTCAAGGACAGTAGAAATGGGTTTGACAGAGATGGAGGTTGAAATGGAGAACAGACAGAAATAGGGAGGTTGAGATGAGAAATGAAGAGGGTTTTGATGTGGATTTGGGCTGGAATTTGAAGATGGATTAGGGGTGGTGGCTGTAGACACCCCATTTTGACCGTACCCTAAATCTCTCTTGGTTGAGTAAAACCCAACCAAATCAATCAACTAGGGTCCCAAATTTCACCCCAAGCTATCTTAGGATCCCACCAAGGTCCCTGCAAAATTTCATCGAAATCCGAGCACGTTTGCCTAGCGAACGAGCCGAGAGAATGCCGTAGTATAAACCAGAAAGGGGGGGTGAGTTTATCTTGAGAGGGGGGCGAATTTATCCTGGAACGGTGTCGATCCGAATCCGAATAAGACACGCAATTTCGCCCGTCAATCACAAACCCGCGCGCTCATCACAAATTCACGCGCTTTATCAAATTGGAGTGCCAATATCAGCACTCAAAATCCCTTATAAATAGCATTTAAGCCTCATTTTAGGGAAGAGATTTTTTCATTTTTTCGTAAAAATCTGAGAGAGAGAGAGAGAGAGAGAGAGAGAGGGAAAAAGGGGACTCAGCCCAAATCCTCTTCTCTGACGATTCTCTCATCGGATTCCGGCTGGAATTCGACCGGCCGTCGGCCAACATCATCCTCGCAGGTCTCTTTTCTCTCCTTTTAACCTCTACATTCATCTTATTTCCTTTTATTTAAACCTAAAATCTCAGATTTTCTTCCTCTAAAACTTCCAAACCCTTGCTATTTTCATTTTTCGATCGTGATCTTTTCTTGCTGTTATCATTTACCTCATCTTCCATCTCTCCCTCATCCGAATCCATCCCCAATGCCGTCAAGATCTTCTTTAATTCCGGCTTCACCTCCATAACCCTAACTTTGGCCATTTTTCCGATCAAAGCTTCTCTTCCCCGATCTTCTTCTCTTATCTTCTTCACCCAAGCTTCTAAAGCACTATGTTGAAGATCCAAACCCATGGCCATTTTTAGAAATTTTAGAACAGAGAGAGAGAGAGAGATCGGAAGAAGAATCCGATCATCTTCTCCGGCTTCTCTTGCAGGAGCTCCAGCCATTCACTCGCAGTTATCATTTACCTCGGTTAAAACCCCCTTTCATCATCATCTCCGCCAGATCTATTCCCAAATCCTGTAATTTCTGACAAGATCCACCAGAATTCGGCAAATCTACGTCATCACCGGTCATCTTGTACCACCCTCACCCCATTGATCTCTCACTCTCTCTAATCTTTCTTGATTTAGGTCTTAAGAGTTAGGGTTTATATGAGAAGAAGGGAGCTGATTTGTTAGGGTTTGGTTTGAATAAAAAAAAAGAAGAAGGTAAAAGAAGGAAGACTTTTAGATCATAGAGATTGTTCATTCAGTATAAATTTGGCATTGGAACAAAAGCCTGAGGAAGAACAAATTGCTCGTCTATTTTCTATTCAGGTAACCCTCTCCAATTTGTAGTGTTTTATCTCTGTGATCTCTCAAAATTATGGTATTTTGCTATGTTTCCAGATGAGCTTTATGATTTAATGTCAAGTTCTGATTGAGATCCAAATGGGTTTAATGCCGTGGTGAATAGATACATTTGTCTCTTTGAACCATGTTCTTTTTGTTTTTTTGTTTTTGGTGTGGAATTCTTCTCTACTGACTGTTTTATGAACATGAATATGTGATAGTATTGTGTGGTGCTCTTCCTTTATATAGTTTTTTTTTTAATTGGATTTCTCTCATGTTATATGTTTGTTGTCCGATTCATCAAGCTTGGGTGCTATGCATATGTTTTCTTCTTGATTTAAATTAATGTATATCAGTTTATATATTCGATTCCATCGGATTTGTAGTAGCATACATATTTTCTTTGGCTTCATGTACTCATGCTTTCCTTTAGAGCTCTGTTACCATTTAAAGGGTTATAATGAGGTGTCCTTGGCATAACCACTGAAGCATTAGCCATAATTAAGAGAGATATTTGTAGAAAGATTGATTTGAGTTCTTAAAACCAATATGTGTCAAGAGCTAATTGAATGGGATTAAGGCTGTTTGAATGATAGATTCTTCAATAGGTCAGTTCAGTCCAACTGTCAAACTATGATGACATTATTTCATGTATTCTTATCTACTAAGATGAGTTCGAAGTACAAACTTGGCTTATCTTTTCTTTTATGGGATAGGTGAATACCTAATTGTTCTTAAAAAAATAAGGGATAAGGCAGAAGAGTATAAACAATTAGGGAAACATGGTTTGTGTAACAAGATCCCATAGTGTAAGTCTTAAGGGCTGGTATTTGCATTACTTTAAATTTATGGTATATCTGTTACTTTATACTACTTTAAATTGTTTTCATTTCTTTTATATAATAGTTTCAAATTTAACATATTTTAACAGAGTTGGTACTTGAACTGATTAAGACTTGGCTATGTTAGTGGTGTCACTATTAGAATGTTGTAGTGTAGGTATCTTTTGCTTGCATTTTAATACTACCATTATTAAGCTTTGATAGTTGTAAGTAATCAGCTAATCCTTATTATTTCAAATGGCTCTGTTGAGTTTAATATTAACAAGTATGATTGAAAAAGCTATGGAAAATTATGTTTCTTGTGTTTAATAACTTTTCTTCTTTGCATTTGTTTGCTCAATTTCTTATTGTCTGGCTTGTTATCCTGCGGTTATGTTATCTGTAAGCATTAAATTATAGCCATCACTTTGATATTTGCAGCCCCTTTTCATTTTGAACTTTGGCAACCATCATTTCACTTTGATATTAGTAGTCCTTTCTCTCTCATATTTCAAGATTCCAGGTTATATTCAAATTGTGATTATTCCGTTCCTTTATTATCTTCCTTCCCTTATTGGGATCTTCAATTTCTAGGTTTCAGTGTTCTTTACTGCCCTCTTATGTGAGGGCGATGAAGGTGTTAGCCCAAGCCCATCTTTAGGGGACTTGCTCGGTCCAAGTAGCACTCTCCTCTTATTTTAGATGTACTCAGTGTTTAGAAACCCATTCATTGCAAGGGCAATGAAAGAGTCATCTAGAGCCCCTTTAAGAGACAAGCTATGCCTCATGTAGAAAAGAGTTATACCCTTTTGGAGACAGGCTTTGTCTCATTAACAAGTCACATCCTTTGGAGACAAGCTTTGTCTCATTAGTGAGTCGCATATTAGGAGACTGCCCGAGTCTCACAAGCAGTTGTACCCTCACTAGAAGACCAACTCGGTCTATTAGTTGCCTCTCCTTGCATCATTGCTAGGGCCATGATAAAAAATACTTAGAGCCCCTCTCTTTTGGAGACTTGCTTAGTCTCATTGACACCCCTCCTTGTCTCCCATTTTCTATAGAAGACATGCTTTGTCTATATAGCACCCCCTCTCTTAGAGTCACCAATTTATGAGCCAGTCCTTTAGCATAGGAGTCTGTCCTTAGTTAGAGAGTCAGTCCTTCTTTCAGGAGTCTGTCCTATCATCATAGGGGTTAGGATTCTGTCCAACATCTCTCGTCAAATCATGTGATTTTTTATCCGCTCTTGCAAAGTATAGGATGCTGTCCAACCCTTGCAAAGTCGTGATTCTGTCTTTTTTCCCCCCGCAAAGCATAGGATGCTGTCCAACCTTTGCGGGATATCAGGAGTCTCTCTTAACCTTATGATGATAGGATTCTGTCCTCTTGTTTCGAAAACTCAAAAACTCAAAAACATTCAGAAATTAAAAAAAAAACATCAAAATATCTGAAAAATAAAAAATCTCAAAAATCTTGAGTCATTGTGAGAGTAGTTAGGAATTTTGTTCCGAACTACATTGGCTTGATCCTCTTCCACGAAGTACGTAGTGCAGCTTGGGATCCACATCCCAAGTCCAGCCAAACCTTTAAAAATAAACATTTCAAACTTTTTTCAAAAATTATAAAAAATCTTCAAAACCTTTTCAAAAAGATCTTACCCTAGAGTTAGGAGTATGTCCTAGTTGTTTGGGGTGTTTTAGAGTTAGGAGGCTGTCCTGATTTGTATTGATATGGTGTGTCCTGTCGTGTGAGTATCCCTAGAGTTAGGAGGCCTCGAGTCGATCGGTTAGATATTTAGTCGAACCGATGGCTAGACTAGGAAGCATATAGTCAGCCCATGATTTTCGTTAGGTTGCACAGCCTAGCTACACATAGGATGTAGGGCCCATCTGCATTAGCGTAAGGATAATCAACTTGTATTAGTTAGGGCATATAGAGAGTCCTAAAAATAACAATTCACATGAACTTAAGCAATTGTACAAAAAGCTTTAAAAATCAGTCGAGGCTAGTTGATCGAGTTTATGATAGCAGTTCTAGAAGGTTAGGCATCGTAGTTTAGAATAGGTCATCGAACTACGTCGACTCTGATTCTTCCCGAGTCCGGGATACGTAGAGCAGCTGGGATGAATGGCCATTCTGGTTCGAGTCAAGTCATGCATTAGAGTTTTAAGATTTGTCTTGTCCAGTCATGTATAGAATTGATTTGTGTTGTGTGTTTTGCTGTGTTTTCTTACTTTCATGTACAGATCCTATACCTTTAGCTGTAGCATGCATGTGTTTGCACACCAGAACTCAGACATCAATTAGGTATGACACTCATAACTTAGATATTCTTAGGTGACACTTCTTTCATTTATTTTGTGTGTGTTTATTATTCATGTCTGAGACATGCATAATTAGGTAAACGTCTTCTCGGAGATATATGTTCCCATTTCACATGACTTTCGCCCAAAACTCTTCAAAATCAATAATAAATGGCATAAGAGACCAGGGGCTTACACTTGGGCGGACGAGGTGCTCTTCGGACCTTTCAAATTCGTAATCAGGCACGAATTTTCTTTTTATATCTCTGGTTATCCGTTGCAACAGAGCATAGTATGGGATCCTTGGCCCACTTCCTTGGATGACGACTCTTCTTTGTTTAAGGTACGCCTCGAATCTGGGCTAGTCCCCGAATCGAGAGGTATCTTCCTTTGTATCGCCACTCATGCTGTGAGAGGCACATTCTTTCGAGAGTTCCTTGGTAGAGCTCTCCATTCACGTGGATGATCCTGAGACTCATGTAGAAGCTCGTCCCCCGCCTCTCTCGGATCGAGGTCTACAGTGGCTGAGATGGGTTTGGGCGAAATAGGGTTTGGATTAATGGAATGGGAAGATAGTCGGCTTGGAGATGGCTGCATTGGAATTTAATAAGGAATAGGGTCTGTTGGGAGTGAGCTTGTAGGAAATGGAGGAATAAGGATGGAATCAGGCATATAGATGAAATGGGGGTATGGGCTGAGTGGTTTTTGGTGGGGGTGTGACTGAGATGAAGGTGATGGTGGCAATGGTCGAATTGGCAAGGGTGGGTGCTAGGGTTACGAATGAAGAAGGGTTTCAAAAGGAATATGAGTAGGGTTATGGTGGAAGTAGAAATTAGAAGAAGAAGAAAGTGAAGTCAGGTGAAAATGAAGAGGGGAAAATGGTGGTTGTGGTGGTGGAGAAGGTTAAAGATGGTGGTGGGAATAGAGCTCTCTCTCTCTCTCTCTCTCTCTCTCTCTCTCCCTCTCTGCTCTGTAATTTTCTTTTCCCTGCAGCCCCCTCTTGCCAAAAAAATAAAAAATGAGATCCCCCCCAATGCCCTAATCGATGGGATTTTTACAAAGGAAAATGATATATTTGACCCTTCCATTTCCTTTCCGGACAGCCCCCTAATGTGTATTTTATACATTTTATCCTTACAAAAGAGGTGGTCCAAGGTGAAAAGGGAAATGATATATTAGTACCCCCTATTCTTGCTCTAGACAGCCCTCCTCTAGTGTAATTTTCGACAATTTCTAACCTACAGGGGGTGGTTCAAGGTAAGAGCAAAGGGGGAAAATTTTTGCAACAAATATCTTTTGCTCCTTTGATCCCAACCTTTCAAATCACCTTTATGCATGAAGGGTTGGGATTAAAGGCCTTTTAAACCACCTAGGCTTCTAAGGAAGCTTCTTAGGATTCTCTCTAACTAATCCTAGCCTTAAACCCCTTACTAACCTAGATTAGGGCCTAATTGTTACTTGTAAAACAAGAAAGGAATCTTCCTTATTTACAAAACTACCCTGCTCCCGATAATGCACCCCCAAATATTGCAGCTCATTAATTTGTACACCCATATATCTTCCTGGATAGTCCACTGCAGTAAATTTGAACTGGCTTTTCAGATTCTAGCACACCCCCCTTTCTGGCTAAATCGCCACCCTTCTGCCATTGCACTACAAATTTTGCCCGATTTACCAGGCAATTCTATAAGCTTTTTTCAAAATTTTAAAGGAGGCCTACTATGGATCTAAACTACGCTACATTAAGCTAGGGGACTCTAATTAAAAGGATTTATCATTAAAATTTGAGGGTTTTTGGGTATGGTCAAAATGGGGTGTCTACAGTAGGGGATAGGTTCACTCGCTTGTAATTTTTTCATATATTCTTTAGGGTATGCCTGGTTGCACAAAAGCTCGGCAGCTATTGGAATTTGGCTTAGATTTAGCATGACATTCAACGTTTGGTTGCCAAAATAGTATTGGACTCCCTTTGGCTCCCTTGGATGTCTCCATGTAATAACTGCTTGTGTGCTGACAAGGATTCCTTGTCCCCTTTTTATGACTTGTAAACTAAATTCTTCCAAAAGCAAGGAATTTTGGTTGAATTTTTAAGGGAATAATGCTCTCTCTCTCTCTCTCTCTCTCCCTTGTTTGGTTGCTAAAATAGTATTGGACTCCCCTTTGGCTCCCTTGGATGTCTCCCATGTAATAATTGCTTGTGTGCTGACATGGGTTCCTTGAATCCTTTTTATGACTTTTAAACCAAATTCTTCCAAAAGCAAGAAATTTTGGTTGAATTTTCTAGGAATAATGCTCTCTCTCTCTCTCTCTCTCTATATATATATATATGAAAAGTGTTATAACCACTTAAGCGCACCAAAAAAATGGAGCGCTTAAGCACACCAACATATATATATATATATATATATATATATATATATATATATATATATATATATATAGAAAAGGATTGTGTTCTCGAGTGCCCCTGACTCATGTGGGCCCACTTTGTTAGGATGATCCAAAGCATTCATTTGAAAGGCCCTTACATAGATCGGGTGTGTACCAAGAATCAACTCCATAGTGTGGACCCCGATTCCGAGGAAGGCGGTGAGAACACGAGATCCACGTCAATCCTCTGAGATCTTCACACGTGAAGGAGAGCTCTACTAAGGAACTCTCGAAAGAGTGCCCTCACAGCATGAGTGGCGATGTAAAATGAGATACCTCTTGATTCGGGGACTAGCCAGGAATCGAGACGTACCTAAAGTAGGCCCTGAATCCCATACTATACTCTGTCACAACGGATAACCAGAGATACAAAAGTACGTGCCTGGTTAAGAATGGGGAAGGTGTTAGGCGCCCTCAATTTGCCCGAGTGGAAACACCCGGTCTCTTATGTCATTTATTTATTAATTTTGAAGAATTTTGGGCGAAAATCATGTGAAATGGGAACGGATATCCCGAGAAGACGTCTTCCCAAGCATGCATGTCTCGGGGAGAGATAAAGAAAAGAAAACACACAAGTCCTAAGGAGAAGTGATATCAGAATTATCTAACATTGGAACAACACTAGAATCCACCATCTCTCAGAGAGACGGAGAAGACTAGGGTCAATCCAATATTAGATAACCCTGCTACATGTCTCCATACATCATATCTAACATACATGCCTAAAGAGAGTTAGTACCAGTTTCATCTGTTATCTGAATGAACACTAGAATCCGCCGTCTCTCAGAAAGAGGCGGAGAAAGCTAGTATCGATCTGATAATAGATAACCATGTTACCAATCTCCATCAACCATATCTAATCATAACACAACGCATCTAAGAAAGCGGTAAATATACACATGCACATCTATATCTAAAGTGATAACCTGCACAGTGAACAAACGTCAGTAGATGATACAGTAATAATCAGCAATAATAAAAAGTTACATCTATGCATGTGATCAAGAGAAAGATAAATGCTACAGCTAAGCATATGAGCAAGCAATAAACTAAGTTAAATAGACATTCAAATGCTACAGTTAAGCATATGAATCATCTAAAGAAAGCGATCATTCAAGCATATGAACAAATATTAGATCATAAGCTCCTGTGACTCTAGGACAATAAACCCTAAGACTCTAATGTGATACTTGACTCGGACCAGGATGGCCATCCCGGCTGCTCTGCGTATCCCGGTCTCGGAAAGAATAAGAGTCAACGTAGTTCGGTGACCTATTCTAAACTACGATGCATAACCATCTAAAACCGTTATCATAGACTTGATCAACTAGACCCGACTAGTTCTTAAAACTTTTTGTACAATTGCTTAAGTTCAAGTGAATTGTAACTTTTTAGGACTCCTTATATGCCCTAACTAAATGCAAGTTGGTTAGCCTTAAGCTAATGTAAGTGGTTCCTATATCCTATGTGTAACTAGGCTGTGTGTCCTAAGGAAAATCATGGGCTAACTAAGTGTTTCCTAGTCTAACCGACGACGACTCGAGGCCTCCTAACTCTAGGGACACTCACACGACAAGACACACAAAGCATCAACATAACCAGGACAGACTCCTAACTCTAAGACACCACAAACTTCTAAGACAAACTCCTAACTCTCGGAGAAGATCTTTTTTTGAAAAGGTTTTGAAGAATTTTTATACTTTTGGAAGGTTTGAAATGTTTATTTTGAAAGGTTTGACTGGACCTGGGATAAGAATCTCAAGCTGCCTACGTACCTCGTGGAAGAGGAGCAAGCCAACGTAGTTCGGAAACAGACTCTCCTAACTACACTCCTAATGACTCATGACTTTTGAAAATGTTTTTTGTATTTTTAAAAGTGTTTTTGATATTTTTAACTCAAGATGACAGATTCCTATCATCATAAGGGTAGGACAAACTTCTAATATCCCGCAAAGGTTGGACAGAATCATATACTTTACGGGGGAGACAGAATCCCGACTCTGCAAGGGTTGGATAGAATCTTATGCCTTGCAAGGATTGGACAGAATCACATGATTTAATGAAAGGTTGGACAAAATCTTAGCTCCTTATGATGACAGGACAAACTCCTGAAAGATCGACTCTCTAACTAAGGACAGGCTCCTATGCTAATGGACAGATTCCTAAACTATTAACCCTAAGAGGGGGTGTTAACTAGACAAAACATGTTTTCTAGAAGAAGAATAAACCACCATTACTAATGAGACAATGCATGTCTCCTATGAGGGCTCCAAGTATCCTTATCATCGCCCTTGCAATGATAGAATAGGGGTTGGGCAAATAAAAGACTAAGTTAGTCTTCTAATGAGGTGCAGCTTATGAGACTTGAGGTAGTCTCCTATGGGTTGACTTACTAATGAGACAAAGCCTGTTTTCAAAGGGTTTGACTTTTTCTACATGAGACCATCTCCGGGCAAATTCAAATATGGAAATGTAATGTTTTTGGCTGACATTTTAAAAATAGCATAACTTTTTCATGTTTCATCGTTATGAGGCCCAAAAGATGTCAAATCGAAGATATCAGAAAAATCTACAACTTCTACGTGTATCACTTTCGCTAGATCTAACTAAATTTTAGTGAAATATTGAAAATAAAATTTGAACCATGATATTTCACATCAAAACTTCATTCAAACACAAAATCTATGGGAATTTGACACAAATATATGATAATACATGCTGATTAGGTTTAGATCTAACCATGTTAGTTTCAGTTTTGAAGATCTTTAAGGAATTTTCACAAAAACACACATAGATTCACCATTTTGCATCGAATTTTGAGCTGAAATCTTAAAACGGCCATAACTTCTTTATTTCTTGGCCAATTTTGAGCCATTATACCCCAAATCGAAGATCTCATTGAGCTCTACACATTTCATAAGAAATTTTTATGAACTCCAACCTCAAATTGATGTAAAATGGAAAAACTGAGGCTGGACAACACTTAATTTTGCCATTTTCACATCAAAATTCAACTAGAACTCAAAATCTAAGGGAATTGCTTTAGATCTTTATATGAGACATGTTTTTAAACATCTTTTGGTAGATTTTAGCCCCAGTGATCTAACCATTTTTAAGCATTTTCCACTTAGATTTCTCATTTTAGGTTAGATTTATAAAGAAAAGTCAAAATCTACTAACCTTGTGCTCTTCTCTTCGATCTCTCCTTGAAATCTTGTTCTTCTCCTCCTTCTTTCTCTTTCTAAATCTCCTTCTTTCTCTCTCTAGATCTCCTTCTTTCTCTAGAATTCTCTCTTTAGATCTCCTTTCTCTCTTTAGAATTCTCTCTTTCTCTCTCTAGAAAGCTCTCTCCCTCTCTCTAAAATTAAATTAAGAGCCCTCATTTTTTTCAAATGAAAGCCCAAATGCTCTATTTATAGAGTTTTTTCTTATTTTTTTTCCATTAGTTATAGGACAATCCCTTTTCAAAAATTTTGCTTTGATTTTGGTTGCAAAAGGGTGGTCATTTGAGAAAAAATTAATGAAAAATTAATTAAAAGAAATTTTTCGCCCCTTGAGTTACTTTGGACAACCCCTTATTCATGTATATGTTGTATTTTAACTAAATGATGGGTATTTTCAAATAAAAATCTTCATAGGCGACATTACAGAGATAATGCACCATCATTTCTGCTCTAGTGTAAAAACTGGCTGGCTTATAGGATATTTCACTCCCCTTTTGCACTATAATTTTAATTCGGCTCGTCTTATTAGGCAAATCTCATCCGATTTCGATGAAATTTTGTAGGGACCTAGCTGGGACCCTAAACTACCTTAGGGAGAAATTTGGGGCTCTATATCCATGATTTGAAGGGATTTTTTAATCATATGTATCTCTTTAGGGTTCGGTGAAAATGGGGTGTCTACACATAGGATCATCTTAACCCATCCAATTGTGGAGGTCAAAATGGACAGACATTGTTTGTCCAGAAATCTGCCCATTTTTGCCTTCCACTTTTGGAGGGGTTAGGATTATTCAATGGACCTGATTTTTGGTACACACCCTATCTATGAAGGGGCCTTGCAAATGAATGGTTTGGATCAACACAAAAAATGTGGGTCCATGTGATTAGGCACTCGAGCACATAATCCTTTTCCTCATATATATATATATATATATATATATATATATATATATATATATGTGTGTGTGTGTGTGTATGTATGTATAGGGTGTGTACCAAAAATCAATTCCATTGAATCATTCTAACCCTTCCAAAAGTGGAGGGCAAAAATGGGCAGATTTGTGGACAAACAATGTCTGTCCATTTTGACCTCCACAATTGGATGGGTTAGGATGATCCTATGGAGTTGATTTTTGGTACACACCCCATCTATGTAAGTGCCTTTCAAATGAATGCTTTGGATCATCCTAACAAAGTGGGCCCCCAGGTGTCTGAGCACTTGAGCACACCATAAGCTTGGTGCGCTCGAGCGCACCAACACTTTCCTCTCTCTCTCTCTCTCATATATTAGTGATGACACTCCTTATTCTCCTACTCTCTGAGTATATGCCGCGCAACCAAACATTACTTACACTATTCTCTGAGGTAAATCTAAACAAATCAAAATGCTTGTCTCCTCCCTTTTGACTTCTTATTCCACTACTCTCCGAGTATAGAGAAACTCCATAATCAAACCTCTATAGATCAAACGGTTAGGATCATTCTATGGAAATGATTTTTGGGGCACAACCTATTTACATCGTGGCCCATCAAATGGACGGTTTGGATCGTCCGATGGTGTGGGTTGTATGGTCTATTTTGAAAAATAAGGGGTGAATTCATCCTAGAAGGGGGTGAATTTATCACCGCCCACACTGATATCATTTCCCTTTATTCATCTCTTTTGGGGCATGCCCATTCAATGGATAGTAAGTGCTAAATAGTACTTATATCTAGCAAACCATGATTTACTCATAAAATACACAAAGGTATTCATATTAGGACAAATTAAAGGATGATATATATATATATATATATATATATATATATATATATATATATATGTCTAATCCACTTTGCAGTTGCATCAGTTTTAAACCTGTTTGCAGGACATGAGGTTCCTAAATCCCACCCAAGCCTTCTCCCACAGCATAGCTTCATAAGTGTTTGTGACTTCTTTATTCATGGCCTCTATGAGAAGGTGATATTTGACTCCAGCAACTGTTTGGGTTTCGCCGCTGACCACGTGTTTAAACAAGATGCTTGCCTTCTGGATATTGTTGTAATCGGAGAAGGCGAAGTCTCCGATTTCTGTGATGTGTGGATCCTTTGTGTCTTTGATCGGTTGCCATCCACCGATGATCAAAAGCTTCCGGTCCCTAGCAGCGGAGGCCTCATGAACTTGGGGTAGGAGAAGAACAAGAAGATATAGGATATCCATACTTTTTTCTTTTGAATGTACACCAGAAGAAATGTCTTCTGTTTTGAGTGATTGATTTTTCCTTTGTTGAATTTATATGGTGTTATAGCCAAAGGTTTTGGGCTTTTGATGGTCAGAGATTTTAACTCTAAATTTAGTGAGAGAGAGCCCATTGTAAAGATTTGGTTTGGTGTGGAATGTGGGAAGGGCACACAACACTAGATAAAGAATATTTTTAGAGGAATGATAGAATGAAAGCCGCCCTTTCAAAAAACCAACTCCAAGGGCACCCCATTGGTCAGTTTCAGAAAAAGTCAAAGCCGTTTCCTTTTTTTCCTTGCCATCCGCTTTTTTCTGCACCATCTTAAATGTACTTTGATGAAACTGACCAATGGGGGCGCCTTGAAAGTGGTTTTTGCAAGGGCACCGTTGATTTTATCAATCCTCGTATTTTTATTTTGGGTGATGATAATATGCGCCTTGTTTTAAATATGGTATTTTTTGGGCTATAAAGTATAAACTAATAAAACCACTACATGTGGCTGCCCCATCCCCCATGATGGAAGGGGTGGATTTATCATTTCCCTTTTTTTTTATATTATATACAGTGGAATACACGTTGCATTCACATTACCTCGTATTAATGGAATGACACCTATATATATATATATATATATATATATATATATATATATATATATATATATATATATATATCACTACAACCAAAAAGAAAAAAAAAGATCTACAGTTGGGGTCTTTGGGAGGCGTCTTAGAAATATTGTAGCGGTAGTAACCGCCACAATAGAGTAAGACAAGACCGCTGGAAAACTTTGTAACTAAGAAACATAAAATCGTGCTTATCACTCAAGAAATTTCTCCGCGACGGTTTTCTTCCACCGCCCTTTTCCTGCCTCTCACGTCTCTTCTTCCTCGAAAAAAACCCAAATCCGTTCCTTGCCTTTCCTCGAGAAATCTCAAATCCGTCCCCTACTCTCGATTTTTCCTTTTTCAGGTATGTCTCTTCAAATTTTTTTTTTTTGAGAAGATAACAATTTTATTTCAAATAAACAGGTGCACAGATACACTAGGGACAAGATGTCCAAGTGATATACATGCATCCATTTATTGATTACATCAATCCAAAAAAAAACCCCCTTCCCCCTACGATCACATAAATGCACAATCGTATCCGGAAGCTCCACTCCCTCCTTGGCCAAAGAGTCTGCCATCGAGTTGGCGGACCGATGCCGATGCTTTAAGAAAGATCCAATAGCCAGAATTAAATCGCGTATCTCGTCGATTAAGTTAGCTAATCTCCAGGGTGCCGCACACCGATTGGAAGCCCAAGAGATAACATTTGATGAATCTCTTTCCACCGTAAGAGGCGCAAGGTTATGTCCCATAAACCATCGAAGGCCAAACAATAAAGCCCTAGTCTCCGCTTCATTTAAGTCGCACACTCTTGCCGGAGCGGAGAAAGTCATAATCGTATTCCCACTTGAATCTCGTAATATCCCACCGATCCCAGCCGGCCCCGGATTCCCCATCGAGCTTCCATCGAAATCAAGTTTTAATGTTCCGGCCGCAGAAGCTTCCCATCAAGGCTTGATACGATTTTTGGAGCGTTTCTCCGATAATACAATGACTCCATTTCTCAAGATTTAAGAAATCAAATATGAACTTCCCCTTTGCCCTTGACCCCAATTGATAATAGCGACAATGATAGCAAGGCTTACAAAATGACTTGGTTTAACCTTGTTGTTAAAGATTCTATCATTCCGCTCTCTCCATAGAAACCAAATAACTGCATATGGAATGGCATCCCACAAAATCTGGCCTGCGCATCCAGCAAAAGCAGCCGGCCAGTAGATGATAGTTTTCTTGATGCAATTGTGCAAAACCCTGTGGACCCCGATCCGAGAGAGAGGTGGGGGGACGAGCCCCCAGCGGCCTCTTGGATCATCCACACGTGAAGGAGAGCTCTACCAAGGAACTCTCGAAACGAAAACAAAACTCAGAGTCGCCATCCATGGTATACGGCCATGGATCCCTAAAAAATATGCTCTGTATACCATGGATAACCAGAAATGAATGGGTTCGTGCCTGATTACGAATGGAGAAGGTCCGAAGAGCGCCTCCAATTCGTCCGAGTGCAAGCACTTGGTCTCTTATGCCATTTATTATTAGATCCAAAGAATTTTGGGTAAAAATCATATGAAATAGGAACAATTCTCAGGAATCGTCTACCTAAGCATGCATTTCTTGAGGATAAAGAAATAAGCATACACAAAATGAAATGAAAAATGTGTCACCTAAGCAAAGCTAGGTTATGAGTGACATGCCTAATGGGTGTCTAAGTTCTGGTGGACATACACATGCAGGCTACAGCTAAAGGTATAGTATCAGTACAAGAAAGTAAGAAGACATATCAAAACATAAAACACAAATCAATCTTATATATGACAGGACAAAACAAATCCTAACTCTAATGCGACTTGACTCGGACCAAGATGGCCGTCCATCCCAGCTGCTCTACGTATCCCGGCCTCGGGAAGAATTGGAGTCAACGTAGTTCGATGTCCTATTCTAACTACGATGCCTAACCGTCTAGAACCGCTATCCTAGACTCGATCCACTAGACTCGACTGATTTTTAAAGCTTTTTGTATCATTGCTTAAGTTCATGTGAATTGTAATTTTTAGGACTCTCTATATGCCATAACTAATGCAAGTTGGTTAACCTTAAGCTAATGCAGGTGGGCCCTACATCCTATGTGTAACTAGGCTGTGCAACCTAATGAAAACCATGGGCTAACTATATGATTCCTAGTCTAGTCATCGGTTCGACTAAATATCTAACCGACCGACCTGAGGCCTCCTAACTCTAGGGACACTCACACGACATGACACACAATATCAATACAAATCAGGACAACCTCCTAACTCTAAAACACCCTAAACAACTAGGACATACTCCTAACTCTAGGGGAAGACAAAAAGATTTTGAAGAATTTTATATTTTTTTTTTGAAGATTTAAAATGTTTATTTTTTTTAAAAGGTTTGGCTGGACCTGAGATGTGGATCTCAAGCTGCACTACGTACCCTATGGAAAGGGATCAAACCAACGTAGTTCGAAACATATTCCGAGATAAAGACACTAAACAAGTACACAAGGGCGATTCACAAACAAGTAAGCTAGCGTGCTCACAAACAGGTACACCAGCGTGGTCACAAACGAGTAAACTAGCATGATCACAAACAAATGAAACATCAATCGAATAAAACATGTATAAAGGGAATATCTGAAAGACTTGGAAAGTCTTCTAAAATGAAGAGAAATGGGTGCTACAGGACTTAAACAATTTCTCCTAAAAGAGGGGCTTGGGATGACTCCTTCATCGCCCTCGCAATGAAAAGGGACCTAAAGTTTAAGGAATGCACATCTAAAAGACTAGGCAAGTCTTTTAAACAAAAGAGGGGAGTGCTACTTGGACTGAGCAAGTCCCCTAATGATGGGCTTGGGCTAACACCTTCATCGCCCTCACAATGATAAAGGGTTATGTCTATTGGTAGATGTCTAATAAACTAGGAAAGCTTCTAAAAGCAAGAAAGAGAAAGAAATGCTTAGAAATTAACACAATTTTTGTAACCTCTACAAAAGACCAACACACTAGGTACATGCATAATATCCATTTCTTAACTGACAAATGATAGGAAAGATACCATCCTAAAATCATACAGATTAGAACCTGGCTACTAAACTAACCCCAATCAAAATAAAAATTAGAACCTATCCATGAACTATTAGAATGAACTTATACCATCATTACCCTTTCTCATTTTCACTATTCTATATAACTGATGACCAACCATTTCATTTCTATTCCTAAAGATTATCAGAACAACAGTTAGAGCAAAATGAAGTGAATCCGCTGAAGTCAGGGAGGCAAAATAACTTCGTGTGACTATTAAAATTGATTAGTGTTACTATAAAAAATGTAAAGATTCATATATAAACACTACCATATTTCAGTAATCCCATGGCTCCATCCTGACCTTTTCAAATACTCAGGCTTATAATTAATGATCATGATCCTAAAATAAATCCATTACTTGACTCAACTGATGACAATCATTTAAAACATACCAACACCGAAACTCAAGGATAAATAAGGCCCACAACAGTATATATAGTTTTTCCATGTAAGTGAACATGAACACCCCGCCCACACATACACACACAAGTGTATAAAGGCTGTCAAAATCAAAAGAGAATGTGAGGGTTGACAATATAAAAAGGGGTTAGGGGTTGCACATATCAAAAAGAGGTGTGGGCTGCAATTATCAAAAAGGGGTGTAGGCCTCAATTATCAAAAAGGGGTTAGGGGCTGCAATTATAAAAAGGGGGTGTGGGCTGCAATTATCAAAAATGGATGTGGGCTGCAATTATAAAAAATAAAAAAGTGCGGGCTGCAATTATCAAAATCAAGTGGCTGAGGGAAGGGGGCTGCTCATATCAAAATCAAGTGGCTGTACATACAAAGAGTGAAGTGGTGGTTGTCCATATTAAAAGGGGTCAAGGGGCTACAAATATCAAAAAGGAGTGGGCTATCACTATATATATAAAAAAAATGTGACGACTTGCAGGACAACAACTATATGTTTTTAACCAAACAAAGATCATGACTGATAATGTACACACCTATAGAACAGCAGCTAGGTGCTTTGAACCAGACAAAAGTCACAACTGTAAAGTATAAAAAAAAATGAGACAACAACTCTAAGCTTCTAATGAGACAATTTCTACTGTAATCACTTTCAACTATTTCCAAAAGAGTAATACTATCATAAACATTGCACATAAAAGATAGAAAACTAAACTGGACATGTGCGTCTACCAAAACCTGTGAATTTCGACATAGCTTCTCTATTATAGCAGCCAAGATTTCCCAAATCCTTAAAATTTTACTACATTCTCTGTAAAATCAGTATTCCTCTAAGAAGAAAGGAAAAAAAATGAATTTCAAAAATCCTAAAATTTCCAACATCAAACATATGACAGCCCTTTTTTTCTTTTATTCTATTTTATTCAAGAATACTCAAAATACCAAAAGCAAGTTGTCTGTCTATCTCAAGCATAGCAGAATGCAAGCAATAGCATCATTGAACCAAGAAATTGGAGGAAGACAGATTACCTGATTAAGCAAAAGTCTACGATTATCACCTCTAATCCCGCTTTTGATTCTTCTTCTCTCTCCCGTTTCTTTAAAAGAGAACTCCTTTAATTTGCTTGCTAGCTCAATTTCAGTTGCTCCTGTTCCAGGTACTATGCGACTATCCCTGCACATTGCCTTGTAGGTATTCATACCATCATCAACAGCTCTTTCAAGGTCATCTAATATGCTATCAGTATTTCCTCTTAAAACCACAGTGGAAACAGTGTTGCCACTCTCCTCATTTTTTATAATAGTGACCCGAACACCACCAATTTCCTCTACTGAAACGGAGTCAGCATATCCCAGTTCATCTGGATTCGGCTGGCTAAGCTTCAAAATCGATACAGCACCGGTTGTGCGGCAAAATCGCCGTAGTTCAAACTTTGAGCTGATTTTTAGGACCATCAGCTTGTAACGCTCACAAAAATGCAATGCCATCTCTCCAACTGCTCCCCCACTGACAATAATTTTAGCACCTGAGTCTGCAACTGCTTTTATAAGCTCCTCAACTTTTGCTTCCTCTGTTTTTGCATAGTTCTCTAGCTGCTCAGCACTATGAATTAGAACTGTTCCTTTTGTTTCAGTTGCAGACGTGTCAACACCTCCCACAAAAACAGCAACCTTTGCCTTCTCCATTCGTTTAATACTCCCAACAGCATCATGTTTCAAGACCATACCACGAACTATTGAACAGTTGTGCAGACCTCCTCCAAGGAGCTTTACAACACGGACATTATCCACATTGAAGTTTGCTGGGTTCTTCGGGCAAACCTGGATACATGCATCTGCGATAAGGGGGCACAAAATGTCTTCTTGCCCGAACTGCTTGCTAGCAACAACAGCTTTCATGCGGGAAACAACTTCGTCCTTATTCCGCACATCCATTGTTTCTGAACCCTTTTTCTACCAACTCATCCAAAAGTTCAATTGTCTTATTGATTGCTTTTGTGTAGCCACTAATGATTTCACTTGTATGCAGCCCCATCCTTATAAGCTCCTCAACATTTTGTAGAAGCTCTCCAGCAAATGATATTGTTAGATTAGCTCCATCTCCAATTTCCTCCTGTTGTGCTTTGCCGGCTAACACCAGAATCTTGGCAGCAGGATGTTGAACCTCAAGTTCATTCACAATAGTGGCAGCATGATTTGTAACAAAGAGCTTGTCCAAATGATTGACAACCATCTTATTCATGCCATTGGGTCCAAGGGAAGTTCGAGTGTGATGGAAAGCTGTTTGCAGGCATCTATGTTCTTGAGAACCGCTTCGTCCAGGCCGGATAGATGCTTGTGCCCTTCTTTCAGCATCGATTGGATCCCATATGGTTGCATCTGGAACCCCATTTTTTTTTTTAGCGAGAGACTAGGGCAAGATCTAAACCCTAGAAATGGCTTCTCCTTCTCAGATGCTCTGTTTTTTCTGTATTAGAAATGGAGGATAAGAAGAGAACCCTAAAAAGACCCTTTGCTTCTTCTCTAAGCTGCTGTAAACAACTTTCTTCGAGCAATTGACCGAGATTTATCAAAATCCTGAGAGGATAAAAAAAAATGACCGAGATTTGCAAAAATTGCCGAAGAACATGTTAAATCTCGGATCTGATGCTGCTGAGATTGAAGTGGATAAGATTCTACAATCAGATCTAACAAAATGCCTTGATCTTTTTCTAATTTCTTTCTATTTTTCTGATTTCTCTTCTTCTTAACTCTTCCTTGCTAATTTCCTTCAGATCTCTCTTTTCTCAACTCCTAATTCCTCGAACTGTTTTTTTTTTTAGCTAGGTGAAGACAGGTTTGATTTAGGGTTTTAGGTTGCAAAAACAGGGTTCATAGCATGAGTTAGGGTTTAAAATGAATCTGATTGGATCAAAAGAGTAAACATAAAGAGGTTCTCGCAGAGATGAACGAAAGAAAAGATGTTTGACAATGGCAATTAGCAGGAAAATGGCCGGATCTCGGTAGGCTCTGTCGGAGAAGATGGTGAGAACGAGTTAGGGTTTGAAGCAGATTTTCTTTCGTTTGGTTTTTTTTCTCTGCTGGGGCTTTCTTTTGAAACGAAAAAATGAGCGCCCCCCCCCAAAATGAGAAGGGCACTTCTGTATTTATAGGAATTTGCCTTAATTAATTGCCCCTCAACCTGCTAAGACACCCTCAAAATAGGATGTTTTAACTTGGCTTGGCTTAAAATGGGTGGTCCAAAGGAAAATGGCTTAATGAAAATTTCAAAAAAATCAGCCCTTCTAAGCTACCTAGGATAACCCTTTACTGCAAAATTAGTCTAAGTAGAACACCTTCTAACCGGATGAACCACTCTCCTC
Source organism: Tasmannia lanceolata (assembly GCF_043159265.1). Taxonomy (NCBI): domain Eukaryota; kingdom Viridiplantae; phylum Streptophyta; class Magnoliopsida; order Canellales; family Winteraceae; genus Tasmannia; species Tasmannia lanceolata. Next base: position 29,682,846 of record NW_027518695.1, on the reverse strand, counting down.
TTTCCACACTATGTTAGGCTACACTACTTACCTCACTCATCTACTAGGCAAACATCCACGGATTTTTCTAAAATTTTAGAGGGACCTAAATGGGACCCTAACCTATTCTAGGAAGAAATTTGAGACACTAAATCATTAATTTGGAAGGGTTTCATTCAAATACACCTAATTGGGGTTCGGTCAAAATGGGGTGTCTACAAACCCATTTCATCCTGGAAAAACTTATCACCCCCATCCAAACAGAAGAAGAAAAGGGACTTGAGAGTAATACATGATCCATTGTGACATAGAAAGCACCAACTGGCAAGCTGAACACTCCTCTGCAGTCTGTCACATGTATTGATACATCTATATGCCACAGTCCAAGAAAAAGCTGCAATGCGAGGAGGAATGAAACGCTTCCATATTCGCCATTTGCATGACACCCTTTCGTCTCCCCCACAGATCTTTAAGAAAAAACTCTTCACAGAGAAAGTTCCATCACATTCCGGCATCCAAATCCACCTGTCCGCTTTGTTTTGAGAGAGATACTGAGACAATAATAACTTAAGGAGAGAAGTAAGGGAAACAATTTCATTATCTTCTAGATTCCGGCTAGTACGAATATCCCAGAAAACCTATTTATCCCTTTCCCGTACTTCATAGTCCGATATTCTAGCGTCTCGGTTTATTGCCACTTGGAACAAATCTGGGAATAAAACAGAGAGAGGCGATTCACCAACCCAGAGATCGATCCAAAAACGTATCGCATCTCCCCCTCCTGCCTTGAATCTCACCCAAGTCTGGAAAACCTCCCTGACAGAGATAATAGATCGCCATGCTCCTGAACCCTTCCTACCCGACAGATTTTTTGTTTACCAATCCCCCCAACCCCGTCCGTATTTGTCCCCAATTACCGTATGGCATAACGCCTCCTTCTCCACCCCAAATCTCCAAAGCCATTTACCAAGACTTATTCCTCGATCTAATCTTCCCAACACCTAAGCCCCCTTGCTTTTTCGGCTTGCAAACTTTCTGCCACTTTAATAGGTGTTTGAGCTTCCTGTTTCCCCCTTCTCTTCCTTCCCATAAAAAATCTCGTTGAAGCTTTTCGATACGGGCACTCACCTTTGCCGGAATTTTGAACAACGACATATAATACATAGGCACATTGGCTAGTGCCGCTTTAATGAGAGTGATACGCCCACCAAATGAAAGATATTGCTTCTTCCAAGAGGCTAGCTTCTTTTCGATTCTTGCCATTACCAGATTCCATAATCCCATCTTCGGAATACCAAAACCAATAGGCAACCCGAGGTAGGTTATTGAAAGAGAGCTTACCTTGCCTTTTTTTTGTTTATTTTCGATTTGTGTATTTTTATTTTAGGGTTTTATTTAGGGTTTTCACCTTTGCAAGACTTAGGGTTTTCTGTGTTATTATTTAGGGTTTTGCAATTTTTGTTTTGCTTTCCTCAGTTTCTTATTGTTTTCTGCATTGCCACTTGAACATTTTCATAAAGCCATGAGTATTCTTGGCTTTAGGAGAATTCCTAAGCACTTAAATACTTGAATTCCTTTGGTATAAATCACGCAGGCCTTAGTTTAGTGATAGAAGAATTTTAAAGCTTTCAACATGTTTGCTAGAACTGTGACATTAAAGTATTCATTGGCCATAGAATTTCTAACAGCCAAGATTTGCCCAAGGGTGCTTATCCGCTAATTGTTTTCAAAACTAGTCCTTACACTAGTCTCCATGGGCAGTTTAGCTATATAACTCACAGCTTAATTCTCTATGAATTGGTGTTTGGGGGGGGGGGGGGGGGGTGGAGTATAATCTTGTGGGGAGTTAAAGATTGTGTAGATGGTTCACTGTTGCATGTGGCTGGGTTGAAACAAAAGTACAGAACAAAGAGGGAGCTTCCATAACTCTTGAGGATTCAACTTCTGTTGTGTGACAACCATTCTTAGTGGACAACCATAAATTTCGGTTTGAAAAGTCTTCTTTTGATGGTATTGCAGAAAAGAGGTCAACCCCGATGCCTTCATTAGCGAGGCAAGTTTTGCATCAATTACAAAGCATTAACATCACATTTGTCAAAAAGCAAGATACTAGCTCGAAGAAGAAAGATACCTGTGGGAAGAAAATGGTATCTGAGGAGAATCCCTTGCACAAAGAAAGTTATGGTTCCACCGCTAAGAAGAAAAGAAGCCTCTCAAGGAACACAATTCGAAGAAAAAAGTATAGTTTTCAATCCGTCGTATTGGAAATCACTCCTATTGCGTCACAACCTAGATGTGATACATATTACGAAGAATGTATGCGACGATGTAATTGGGGCATTACTGAATATTGAAGGGAAAATAAAGGACGGTATAAAAGCGTGGCTAGATTTATAAGAAATGGGACTAAGGAGAACAATTCACCCCATGAATAATGTAAGGAACAAAACATACTTGCCCCTGCATGCTTCACAATGTCTACAATGGAGAAAGATGTTCTTTGCAACATATGGAAGGACATCAAGTTCCAGATGGCCATTCCTCTAATATATCGCCACATGTGAATATTCGGGAGCACAAGCTTTTAGGATTGAAGAGCCATGACTATCATGTTTTGATGCAACAATTACTTCCGTTAGCAGTACGCTCATCATTGCCTAAGAATGTCAGTTCGGTATTGATTGAAGTATGTAACTTCTTCATAGAGCTATTCTCAAAAGTCTTCTATATAAGCGACCTCATCAAACTCCAAGATATGATTGCACTAATACTTTGCCATATGAAAAAGATCTTCCCGCCTACCTTTTTTGATATGATGGTGCACCTGCTCATTCATTTAGTGGACGAGTCAATGTTGGCTGGACCGGGTACATTACTAATGGATGACCACATAGAGAGGTATGCATGGTTTGTCAAAATTTGTTTGATATCTCAAGGTTTTTACATATTCATATTAGTCAAAGTAATACAAGTTTTATTTGTTTGGGTACCTGCTCACATTAAAGTCAAATGTGCGCAATAGGCCCTCGTGCTTGAGCTTTACAATTTTGCTCTGATTGTGGCACATGATTGTGGTGTGATCTGAACATTACATCTTGTAGACACTTTGAAACATTACAGTGTGGGGTCCCATGTGACGAATGCTCTAGATCTTATGTCAGTCATTCAGGATAGGTAACATAGCTTGATTTTACGTAGGGAAATGATATCCCCCCTCTTTTTTGGAATTTCTGACCCTTTTTGTTTCTCGATTCCTAGAGGCGGCCGTAGTTGATTATTGAGCCGAGTTTAGTGGAAGAGAGTAAAGAGAAAGAAACTTTGAAAGACCAAGATCTGAGGAGAGGCCCTAGCTATGAGCACGAGGGTGAAGCTTACCATTCAAAAAAAAAAAAACCGACGGTGAAGCTCAAGTTAAAAGTCAATGATCAAAACCTTGAAGCCCAAGCATGGGGGCCTATTGCACACATATGAGTTTAATGTGAGTAGGTACTTAAACAATAGAACTTGTATTATTTTGACTAATACGAATATGTAAAATCCTTGAAGTATCAAACAAATTTTTATAAACCATGCATACCTCTCTATGGGGAACATCCATCGGTAATGTACCGATCCAGCCAACATTGCCTCGTCCGCTATATGTTTGGTAGGTGCACCATGATGTCAAAAAAGATAGGCGTGAATATCTTTTATGAGTGGTAAAGTGTTAATGCAATCCTATCTTGGAGTTTGATGAGGTCGCTTACATTGAGGACTTTTGAGCATAACTCTCTAAAGAAGTTGCATAGTTCAATCAATACCGAGCTGACATTCTTAGGCAATGATGAGCTTACAGTTAATGGAAGTAATTGTTGCATCAAAACATAACAGTCATGGCTCTTCAGTGCTAAAAGGTTGCGCTCCCGAATATTCACACATCGCGATATATTAGAGGAATAGCCATCTAAAACTTTGATGACCTTCAGGATGTTATAAAGAACATTTTTCTCCTTTTGTAGACATTGTGAAGCATACTGGGGGCAAGTATGTTTTGTTCCTTGCATTATTCATTGGCTGAAGTGTTCTCCTTAGTCCCATTTCTTGTAAATCTAGCCGCACTTTTACACCTTCCTTTGTTTTTCCTTCAATATCCAGTAATGTCCCAATTACATTGTCGCATACATTCATCTCAATAGAGTTGAATTTGCCTCCTGCATTTCTTCAACAATGCCTATCCGGTTCCGGACTTCTAGACTGACTTCCCGGTCAAAAGTGTCCCTTGACTCCTGAGACACACCTTCAGGGGGATTCAACATTTTTTCTAGTCGTTCTATCTCCGCAGCCTTAATCTCCTCCCATCGCTGACGACGAGCCTGATGTTCATCTGCTAGGGTCTTCTGGAAAAAATCCATCTGATAAATCTGAACAAAAATTTCCTTTGGATCTGATTTTCCTGACATTAAAAGAAATATTTCTCTGTTGTCCAAAGCTTCTCGCTTAAACTGCTTCCATTGCTGTTTCAAAATTTTCATCGAAACTTCCTTGGATTTCGGACACTCTTCCGATGCGAGTTGTTCATCGTATTCTAAGTGTTGGAGAAACTGTAAATCACCCACCTCAAACGAGGCCGCCTCCCACATTCGTGTTCCGCATCTTACAATAATTTGAAAAACTTCCTCGCATCTGCATCAGGCCCGTCCCTACTTGCATCTGCCGGGTCACCCTCCTCATTTTCTGGTCCATTGTCATCATCATGGCTCAACCTTGGTTTTAATCATATAACAGTTCATGCATTTCATCTTGTATAATCGGTTCATCAGGCACTTGGTAAGCATTATCATTCATTGCACGAAATGACCCTTCTCCATGATAGATCTATCTAGTGTATCCCATGAGCATCACATGCCGTAGCAAATGCGCCATGGCCTCCTCTTGATCAACCTTTCTAATGTTACCACATTTCTTACACGAGCATAATATCTTTCCTTCGTGAGCTCTATGAGCAAATGCAAAGTTACATACAAACAGAAATAGATCCAAATCATCAAATTTTACAAGTCTATAGAGCTTTTGGTTCCTTAACAAATTACTAGAGAGAGAGAATAAAAAGAGATAATAATGTTGAGTCTTTGAAAACACTCTAGAGTTGCACCATTTGATTGGTTTTTGGTCATATAATAGACCTACTAGTGTCATTCCAAGTTGAATTGCAGCATTTCATTGTACCTATCAATGCGGGCTGAAATCTGATTGTTGAATCAAAGTATATCACGACTCTATGGTTCAGATCGCATTTAAAAAGCTTCCATACATAAGTCTATAGTCCTAATCGGACTAGGGCAGTTATTTGACCATTAGATTGTGAGTGATGGTGATTATGCGGTTGATTATTGGTAACTGTCAAGTTCAGTGACACCAACAGATCAGGATCACGAATGATATGATCGACGGCCCATATTTACTCGAAAAGAAAAATTAAGGAGCTTAGTGATGATTCACATTTGCAAAGTGCAAAGTGTATCTAAAAAGCGCAATTATGTGCCTCGAGTGCCCGAAAACCCACTGCATCGGTACTCTGCACCCGTAAGTTTTCCTCTCATCCTTGTGCTAAACATATTTCTTTGCCCTTATTGCTAGATTTAAGAATCCTTAGCAATCATCGACCAGATCTTCCTACAAAGTCTACAAGTCACTCTCCTCCTATATTTCTTCATCTACCACATTTCTAGTCACCTACTCCTTTCTTCAACAACTTTCTCAAATCAGTTGTCTCTTTGGCTTCTTTGAATGGTCCAATTCTTACCATTCGACTTTTAACTTGAGCTTCACCCTCGTGTTCACAGCTATGGGCTTTCCTCAGATCTTGATCTTTCGAATTTTCTTCCTCTTTGCTCTCTTCCACTAGACTCAGCTCAATAATCAACTACGGCTGCCTCTAGATTGAGAAACATGCATTCCTCGATGATCATGTACAATAGCCCTAGATAGAGAATCTGCGCTTGTTCGTTTGTAGGCTTTGATCCAATGGCCACAATTGGTTGTTCATGTAATATTTAGGCCATTCGAGATTCAAGCAGCTCATCAGATGAATGGTCCGGAGACATTAGAGCATGGGCCTCATTTCTAGGAATAGACAAACAAAAAGGGGCAGAAATTCCAAAACGAGGGGGGGTATCATTTCCCTACTTAAAATCATGAAATGTTACCTCTCTTGAGTGACTGACATAAGATCTAGAGTATTCGTCACCCCGCACTATAATGTTTCAAAGTGTCTACAAGATGTAATGTTCAGATCAAACAACAATCATGTGCCACGTTTGTACCGGGCCCAAGAAGAAATGAGATTGCTCCTTAGCTTTTCTATTTTTTTAGGGATTGTGGTAGAAGAAGTATTCTACTTTGTTTTATTTGCAAAAAGGGTATTTTATATGGTGTAAGCCCGTATTGTCCTGTATTTTTCAAAAAGTACTGTACGACCTACATTATAGGATAATCTAGACCGTCCATTTGATGGGCTATAAATAGAGTTAACATGTTTGAGTGAATTTTGTAAATCTGGTCATGCCATCAATTTGGTGGATTTCTTTTCTCTTAAAAAGACCAAAAATGTCCTTATAAGTGAAAAGACAAAAATTACCTTGTAAAAAGACCAAAATACCCATGACGGTGAAGGATATGAATCAAGGGTGTGGGAATATCATTTCTATATATGCAAGGGTATAAAAAATGGGCCCACCACATCAAAACATGAGGTGTAAAATGAGTGGACGCCCTACGCCCCTTACATTGGCTCGAGTGGAGATTGTGGGACCTACCCATAAAAACATGAGGCAAAATGGTGGGCCCCGCGTGATACATAAGTTTGAGTTGAGTTGGTGGGACCCACCCTACCAATACATATTACGAGCATCTTGGGTATTCTGGTCTTTTTGCAAGGTTATTTTTGTCTTTTCAAGTGTAAGGACATTTTGCAATATTCACATAACATGTGATACTCGATTTGCATCAAACTAGGAGACTCTTTTTGCAAACAAAGCAAAATAGAAGGCTTCTTTTGCAAAACCTCCTCCTTCTCTAGAAAAAACATCACATTATTAAACCATAAACTAAATATAATTGAAGCCCAACAGGATCTTTAAAAAAACCCACAAGGAGGGCCAACTAATCCCTCTTTTTTATTTCTGGCTGTCTGGGACATTTCACAAGACCTTCCATACATCTCTAATAAGAATAGTGACCTCCTTGAAAAACACCGCGAGGAATTCCTCAATTTGGGTCTCTCTTAAAATTCAGTTTTCTTCAGGTAATCTCCTCCATAACCATTTTGAGTTTCCTTTCTGTTTTTCTTGCTATTTCTTTATTTATTTTGTATCTATTTATTGCATTAAGATATGAGGGTTTCTCAGGAATTCATGACAATGTATAGATTCTCTTCTTTCTATTTTCGTTCAGGGTTTTTTTGTTTCATGCTACAAGAGTTTTGTCTTTTGTTTAATTGGGTCATGTAGATCATGTACAGATCCACGAGGGGGAGGACTCTGTTTGATGGGTTATTTATGATTTTTATTTCTTATAGGGCTCTGTTTGATGGGTTATTATGATGTTTATTTTCTTATAATTATTGGTATTAGGTTACAAATGGTAGGAGATTTGAAGGTTTCATATTTGATGGGTATAAGTGAAATCTTTGGGATTCTTTGACATGTTCACGAGGGAACCATTTTGAGGTTTTGCTTGGTAGATTATCATTCCTCTCTTCCTTCTATCGGTTGATTTAGGTTGCATACTGTTGGAGACTATTTGGGTTTTGATTTTTTTTTTTTTTTGTGCTGTTGTTCTTATTAAGGAGAATCCTATCTTAGAAGGAAATCTCACCAAACATGGCAACTTCCCTTGTAACAGTCCTTGTAAATAAGGAGACTAAATATTCAATTAATTGTTTCTTCTATAGTTGCTTTTATTTTCCTTGTATATTATTAGCATCCCTGCAATCAAGGGATTTTCCAACTCATTGTAACGTGTATGGTGTTTTTAAATATATCAACAACACAGGCCAACACAAGTTTTGAGTTGGTCAAACTTCATCTTCTTCTTCTGTGCAAAGCATTTCTTCCTCTTCCTTTGCAATCTTTTATGGTATCAGAGCTGTAGACTCACGTCCTTTTTTTTACTATTCTCTTCTCATGGCCTTGTCAACCAACAGCAATAATTCCTCCTCCTCCTCCTCCTCTTCCTCTTCTCCATCCTTCATCATTTCCAATATCTCCAACCTTGTTTCTATTAAGCTTGATCGCGGTAATTTCCTACTGTGGCGCTCCCAATTTGAACCACTTCTTCTCAGCCATGATCTCATGGGTTTCGTTGATGGCTCTCAACCATGTCCGAAAAAGTTTCTCCGTGACAAAGATGGGACCGTTACATCGGTCATTAATCCTGCCTACATTGAATGGTATCGACAAGACCAAAATCTCTTAAGTTGGCTGCGTGCAACACTCTCTGAACATGTTCTCTCTCAAGTCGTTGGCCTCCACACCTCTCGCCCTGTGTGGACTGCCATTGAAGAGCGCTTTGCCTCGCTCTCTTGCGCACGCATGATTGAATTAAAAAGACAGCTACAGAACCTTCGCAAAGGTACTCTATCAATTACAGATTATCTCCTTAAACATAAGAGTCTTGTTGATGAGTTATTGGCGGTGGGTCACTTTGTTGATGAATCCGATCAAGTGAATAGCATTTTGAATGGTCTGCTCGAAGAATATGATTCCGTTGTTGTGCATGTTTCTGCCACAAATCAAAAAGAGCCCGTTTCTATTGCTTTTGTTCACGGTCTTCTCTTGAACATGGAGATGCGACTTGCGCTTCATCATCCATAGCCCCTATCATCGGATCAAACAACAACTGCACTTTTTACACCCCGTAATTCATATACATCATCGCACAACCGGGGTGGTAATCAATCACCTTTCCATCGTGGTCGCGGTCGCGGTCGTGGACGTACATCTCCTGGAGGACGTGGTTCTGGTTTACTTCCAACTCCACCCGCTACCACCAATCGTCCTACTTGCCAGTTATGCGGCCGACTTGGTCACACGGCTCTGGACTGTTACAGCCTCCCTTCTTTGCTTCAAGGGCGCCAACCACCCCCAAGGCTTGCTGCTATGGCTACTTCTCCCACCACTCTTGATCAAACTTGGTATACCGACACTGGTGCAGCCGATCATCTCACTTGGACCTTGGGAACCTCTCCTTGTATTTTGAATATCAAGGCACTGACAAGGTTTCTGTTGGCAATGGTGCAGGTTTGCATATCTCTCACATTGGTCATAATATCCTTCATACTCCCCATGCAAAATTTAATCTAACCAACATGTTACATGTTCCTAATATTGCTACCAATCTTCTCTCTGTTTATCGTCTCACCAATGATAATAATTGTGTTATTTGTTTTGACTCATCAGGTTTTTGCATTAAGGACAAAGCCACGGGAAGGATGCTTTTCCGCGGACGGAGTGAGAATGGCCTCTACCCCCTTCATTTGCAACGCACCCACATCAATAAACCCCGCTCCATTGCTTACATTGGTGAACGAGTCTCCGCACCCATATGGCACTCTCGGTTGGGCCATCCATCTTCTAATGTTTTGCAGCGCACTGTTTCCTTTTTTAAATTACCTGTACTTAGCGCTTCTCAGCTTTCTTCCATTTGCCCTTCATGCCAAATGGGTAAAAGCACGAAGCTGCCATTTTCCTTGTCTTCTTCTATCTCTTCTCGTCCTTTAGACTTGATCCATTGTGACATTTGGGGCCCTTCCCCTATTTTATCAATAAGTGGGTTTCGTTATTATATTTCTTTTATTGATGATTGCACAAAGTATGTTTGGCTTTATCCCTAAAAAGTTCGCTCCCATGCTTATGATGTGTTTGTTCAATTCAAAAAATTTGTAGAAAATATGTTATCTGTTACTAAAAAACAATTTCAATCTGACGGCAGGGGTGAGTTCATGAGTCATCGTTTTCAAAAACTACTTTCTGATAATGGCATATCTCACCGTATTTCATGTCCTCACACCCCAGAACGGAATGGAGCCGCTGAGCGAAAACACCGCCATATTGTATGCATGGGCATCACCCTACTCGCCCATGCCCACATGCCCACCCACTTATGGGTTGAGGCCTTCAACACAGCCGTTTATCTCATCAACCGGCTCCCTTCTCGGATTCTTAAAAATCACACTCCATGGGAACGTCTCTTTGGCATGCCGCCTAACTATACTTTTCTTCGCACTTTTGGGTGTCTGTGCTTTCCGTGTCTACGTCCTTATACTAAGACTAAGTTAGATTTTTGCTCCTCTACGTGTGTCTTTCTTGGATATAGCTTACATCACCATGGGTATTGGTGTCTTGACATTGCCACAGGTCATGTCTTTCTTTCTCGCCATGTGGTCTTCAATGAGCACACATTCCCCTTCAAGGACAACTCGGCCATGCCTCCACTCACTCCTGCCGCGGACAACACTAACCCGGCTTTTCTCCTTAGCGCTACTCCACCAGTGTCATCCACTTTACCTATCTTACCTACACCCACTACTCGTCCTCTCACCGATGAACCTAGTCTCATTACTCAACCCCAACCCACTACCTCTCCAAATGACAGTACCTCTAATGCCATTCCCCAACCTGCCACCTCCCCTGATGTCCCTTCCTCTACACCTATTACCTCTACCAATAACCATTATCCCTCATCTACCTCAACTTCTACACAATCTCATGAGCCTCTTTGGCGCCCTTCCACTCACCCAATGGTGACGCGATCCTAGGATGGTACTTGCAAACCCAAACACTCTTTTCGAACCTCTCGTTACCCACTTCCTATAGCCCTTCACTCTTTGAAATCTGCCTCCGAGCCTTCCTGTTTCACCATTGCCAACAAAAGCTCTGAATGGCGGCATGCTATGGCCCAAGAGTTCGATGCCCTACAGAGAAATGGCACTTGGTCTCTTGTTCCTGTTCGCCCTCACATGAATATCGTGGGTTGCCGGTGGGTTTATAAATTAAAACATCGGGCTGATGGCACTATTGAAAGGTACAATGCACGACTCGTTGCCAAAGGATTCCACCAACATGCAGGTGTTGACTATACTGACACATTCAGTCCCGTTGCCAAATCTACCACAATACGGATTGTCTTAGCTATGGCAGTTCACTTCAATTGACCCATCCGACAACTTGACGTTCAGAATGCTTTTTTATATGGAGAACTCAAAGAGGAGGTCTACATGATCCAACCCCCTGGGTTTGTTGATCCACAGCATCCACATCATGTTTGTCGCCTCCACAGGTCCTTATATGGTCTCAAACAAGCTCCACGGGCTTGGTATGATCGGTTCACCACTAATCTTCAAAAGCTTGGTTTTCAAGGCTCTTCCGCCGATCATTCTCTCTTTGGGCGCAGACAACAGGGACATCTCATCTTTCTACTGATTTATGTTGATGACATCATTATTACAGGCAGTCACTCTGCTTCTATTAATGCTGTAATAACTCAGCTAGCCGATGTTTTTGCCATGAAAGATCTTGGACCTTTACATTATTTTCTTGGCCTCGAAGTGCACCGATCGCGTCATGGGTTATTCCTTTCCCAAACAAAGTATGATGTTGATCTGTTATCAAAGTACAAAATGGATGGAGCAAAGCCATACTCTTCTCCGGTGGTTTCAGGCGGCCAAATGTCAACTTCCTCTGGCGACCCTCTCCCAAATCCTTCTGAATACCGTAGCATTGTAGGCGCTCTTTAGTATCTCACTTGGACCCGTCCTGATATTGCCTTCGCCGTTAACCACATATGTCAGTTTATGCACTCTCCCACGACGGTTCATTTAACCGCAGTCAAACGCATTTTGCGCTATCTCAAAGGGACTGTCACTCATGGACTTCTAATAGTCCCATCCAATTTTACCTTGTCTGCCTTCTGTGATGCTGATTGGGCTGGTAATCTAGATAATCGTCGATCCACATCTGGTCAATGTGTCTACCTTGGTGAAAACTTAGTCTCGTGGAGTGCAAAGAAGCAGCCCATAGTTTCTCGTTCCAGTACAGAATCAGAATATCGCTCTTTAGCCCAATCTGCAACCGAATTAACTTGGATACAGTTTCTCCTTCGGGACCTTGGTATTCACACCCGTACCCCTGTTGTATAGTGCGACAACATCAGTGCCATCTATCTTGCCTCTAATCCAGTTTTCCATGCACGTACTAAACACATTGAGGTCGACTATCATTTTATCAGAGAGAAAGTTGTTGGCAGAGAGCTTGATGTCCGGTATATCTCCACCAAAGACCAAGTGGCTGACATTTTCACTAAGGGGCTCACTTCTATGCGCTTCACCTTCCTCCGTGACAAGCTTCAGGTCCGTCCCCTCCCTATCAGCTTGAGGGGCCCTATTAAGGAGAATCCTATCTTAGAAGGAAATCTCACCAAACATGGCAACTTCCCTTGTAACAGTCCTTGTAAATAAGGACACTAAATATTCAATTAATTGTTTCTTCTATAGTTGCTTTTATTTTCCTTGTATATTATTAGCATCCCTGCAATCAAGGGATTTTCCAACTCATTGTAACGTGTATAGTGTTTTTAAATATATCAACAACACAGACCAACACAAGTTTTGAGTTGGTCAAACTTCATCTTCTTCTTCTGTGCAACGCATTTCTTCCTCTTCCTTTGCAATCTTTTAGTTCTGTTAATCTTAAACCCCACTTTCTGTCCTTATTTGATTAATTCATTTAAATTTTCTGTTCATGGATGGTACAATTTTTGGTTTTGTTGATTGGCATGCTCTCTGTAATGAGCATGGCTTATATGGGGGCTACACGTAATACCATGCTAAGCTGGGAAGGAGTAGGATTTGTTAGATGGAGTCTGTTAAGGAGAAAAATGAGGTTATGGTAGAGATTTATTAGGGTATGGGTAAGTCTTATAAGTATGATTCTTATTTAAGGTTTAGCATAAAGTCTATCTGAGTTGTTGAGAGTTAATAGGAATCTTTGTTGTTTTGATTTTGGGTATTTTAGTCGGGAATGGGATACATCCAGCGATGTATGGAAGTAAGAAACTAGACTAGTTAAAAAGCCTGCAATGAGTTGAATGGAGAACCACATGAAATTAACTATTCTCAGATATCTCTCTTTGGTGGCCAACCCCCTCGAAGTGGTTCTGTTTTCTATGTTTTACAGATTTCATGTTTCATTTTGGTATCAGAGCCAATCGATCCTACTATGCCAGAAGCCGACGTCATTACAGCGGGCGTCATTTCAGATTTTGGGCAGTTGCACGACCCGGTTTGTTCAAGCTCCAAACGAGATCTCACCTGTCCACTTCTTTGGTGTATATGATAGCCACAATTGTTCTGAGGTAGTCTGTTATTTTTTTACTTGATTATGATTTTACAACTGATGTATTGAAATTTCTGTTCATTATGCTTAATTTATTATGGCATTGTATATATATTTTTTGATTATCTACATGGGCGAAGATAATGGCTTGAGTTTCTGTTTATACATCATATATGCAGGTATGCAGGGTACTGAAATTGCTTCTCTGTAAACACACAAATCCTTCTAAATTGATAGTCAGGTATGCAGGGTACTGAAATTGCTTCTCTGTAAACACACAAATCCTTCTAAATTGATAGTCAATAGGTTTGAAGAATTTTTATCCCTTTTTTGGCTGGTAGGCTGAGATTGAACAATCCGACCTCCAGGTTGAAGAACAAAGCCCGGGCCATTGAGCTAAAAGGTCAATCCCATAGTGTTTTTATCCCATTGAACCAACAAAAATGCAATTATAGTTGATGTTATCTCTCAAGATTCATATTATCTGGATTTTACTATACAATTTTAGGCTTGAATTTTATGAAATCTCTCAAGAAGTTTTAATGTTTTAATGAGTTTGTGCAGTGTTAAGTAGGAATGAGGTTATTTTCTTTAACAGAGATGTTAGAACTAACCTAATTGGTAGGAATTATGGGGGATAAAATGATAACAGAAGGGATGAGGAACGCGCCCTTGAACTTCTTTGAATGAGAGATTGAGAGGGTGGCTAGTTCAAGGGATATGCTAGACTCGAGGTGCAACTTGGGTCAGTTTTTCGGAAATTGGATTGAGGTTTTACCCTTAAATCAGGTCGGGTAAGGGTTAATTCCAATTCATTTTTTAGCAAAAGCTCAACGTGACCCGAACCCACCCCTACTAGATTCTAATTATATTAAGATGAACGATAGTGATAGAAGACTTTGTATCTTGGCTAGGGGTGTAAATGGATATTCAAAAATTCGATTACCGTCCGCATCCGAATCCGTTTAAAGCGAATATTATCCGAATCCGTTTCAAGCGGATATTATCCGAATCCGTTTATGAGATATCCGGCTCTTAGCGGATGCGAATCTGGTAAATGGTATATCCGATCCGTTTAACATCCGAATCCGAGAAGTAAATCCTTTTTATTTATTATTAATAATATCATTAATATTTATTTTTAGTAATGACACACTATCTTTTGTTTCTATAAGAAAAGTGAATATTCTTTTTTAAAAAAATAAGATAAAAGCAAAAATAGCCCAAACCCATTCCATCAAAATAACCCAAACCCATTCTATCATATACAAAAAAAAAAAAAGGAAAAACCCAAAGACCACTACCAACACTATCATCCATTCCCATCGCCTCCCTCCCTCCCTCCCTCTCTCTCTCTCTCTCTCTCTCTCTCTCTCTCTCTCTGCCTTTGTTTTAAAAGGAAGAAGAGGATCTCATATATTTTAGGGTTTGAGAGTTATTTTGTGAAGAGAATGTAAAGGTCTAGTTTTAGGGTTTGAAAAATTCATTCGAGTAAGTAGGAGAAAAAAGATAAAGTGCTGCAATAAAATGTTCAAATTTACCGGATAAATGGATACGGATAATATCCGAATTCGAACAATATCCGACGGATACGAATTCGGTAATAGATATTAAATATCCGTCGAATCCGAATTCGAATCCGAATTCGGATAGTGGATACTGTAATCGAATTTGGATATAGCCATATCCGCTCCGAATTCGATCCGTTTACACCCCTAATCTTGGCTACCGAGAGAAATTTTTCTATTCATTCTTTCTACCAACGCCTTATGACAATCTTGTGTTCTTCGCATGCAATCCGGGCTTGGATGACTCTTCTTCCTCTGAGAATTTGTGGAGTCTGTGCCCACCTGGATGTTAGTATTTTAACATAAAATGTGATTTAATATTTGTTTTTTTAAAGGTTATGTTTATTTACAAATTTGCCATTAATTAAAATTCAAAATTGTGTTTTCACATGTCCCTAATAAAACCTTTAACCCACATTGGAAAGTGGAGGAAACCTTCATAAGTGTATAAAGCTCCATACTTCCCTTAATTGAGAATGAGAAAAATGGAGATCCTACACAATCCCTATATATCTCGTTCATCCTACGTCTTATGACAATTTTTCAGATCAGTGATCTTGAGGAGCATCGTACGTGAGAGCCGTTTTAGGTGATTTACGTGGATGAGTTAGGCTGCTTGTGCTCTTTTAGTTTTAGTAGTTTTGTTTTTTTCATATGTCCTTATGTTTAAGGACTCTTGAATAAAGTTAATGAACAAGATTCGTATGGGATGTGAATGTTTGACTTGTATAAACTTTGTTTTTTTTTATATAAACCTGTTTTATTTTAGAATAATGCTTGTATTGTTTTACAAGTTTTGTATGTAATGAAAAGTGTTTTGACTTGGCCTATCTTATGTTATTTTTAAGGGATATTTCTATCGGTTAATTATCGAATTTGGTTAATGTACTTGTAATGACATCAGAGATTTCACACAGCCCATTGTAGGGCCCACTCAGCCCTCGAAACCCCAGCCCCAATCCTTAGGGTCCACTTGCCCATCCCAACTGAACCCACTATTTTCTCATCTAAACCGACCCCACCATGCATCCCAACCCACTCCATTCTCATCAGACCATATGCCTCACTCCATGCCTTGCTCAACACCCATTTCCATAGCCACCAGGTCATAAACCCATATATATATACACGTAAACCCATACCTTAAATCATATATTCCATATCCCATGCCCGTCTACCACAGATCCCATCCTATCAAACTTACCCATATCCTATTCATCTTACCATCATGCCCATGTTGCCATATCCCATGCCACCATCTCCATATCCCATGTCCAAACCCCTATCCAATATACCTTGAATCTATACCCATACCCAATCCAGCACCTCACCAGCATACATCCATGCACAAATCAGGCTTACGCTCATACCATCCCCAAATCGAATCGCACCACTCAATCCGGACCCACCCGGTCCAACCTATCTAACCTGGACCCACCTGGTCCAACCTATCCAACCTGAACCCAACCCGGACCCAACTTGACCCAACCCAACCCGGTCCAACCCAGACCCATCCCGACTCGGTCCAACCCGGACCAACCCAATCCAACCAGGACCCAACCCGACCCGATCCGAGTTAATCTAACTGGACCCTCCCCGTGCTCACCTCTAAATCTCAGAGCTCACTCTTGGACCCATATGGCCTAGAAAAAACCCAGGCCTGACCAGGACAACCCGAGTTGAACCCAAACCCGAACCGGAACCCAAACCCGGGATACCCTATCCCGATTACCGAACCCAGAACCGGGGTACCTTATTCCGATTCCCTAACTCAAACCCAGGATACCATATCCTGATTTCCGAATCCAAACCTAGGATATCTTATCCTAGAACACCTTATACTAGGATGCCCAAACCTGGAACCCGAAACCTAGGACACCTTATCCTGAACCCCAAATCTGGAGCCTGAAATCTAGGATACCCTATCCTAGAATCTAATCCTAGAATACCTTATCCAAGGATAGCTAATCCTAGAACTTGTCATCTTCCGACCAGCACCTCAAACCCAAGCCTTACCTTAGGCTCAATAGGTTCCCTTGCATTAGTTCTAGGATTATTCTAGCACTAGCATAGTAGGCATATAGGAACTAGCACTTACTAGAACTTAGCACCCAGAATATCCAATCAACAGGCGCAATCAAACCACACTCATGCACTTAGAGTTCATGCTAGGCACTTAGGCATTCTAGTTAGGCATCTAGGACTGTGGTAGGGTAGGAAGCCGCCACGATTAATTCAAGGGTGAACTCTTCAATGTTCTATCTTTGATTAAGTTAATGGCGCAAATAAAACCCATGGGTAAAGATGTGGAAAATCAATCAATGGTTCTTCCATAATCAATCTCATGGAACATTCATAGTTGTATTTAAGATCATCCTTAAGACTTCTAACCCCTTTTTATTTCACATTTAAGTGAATAAAGCTCTCAAATATAAATACCGGTTTTAACCAGGTGAGAACAGTGCCTAACACCTTCCGTTCTCGTAATCAGGCAACGCACCCGATCTTTTGGGAACGTGGACTTAGTTCGCATAGTCACTTATGGGTCCTAGGCCTTAACCTAGGTGGCAACTCTGGTCAACCCTTTTTCGTGGAATTCAGATTATTTATCCCAAATTCACGGAAAAGCAAGGAAAATCAAATGCAACACACCTGAACTAAGCAAACGTCGATAAGTCAACCAGCAAACCTACAACACAACTCGTGGGTGCGACTGGATCCCGGATCCCAGGGCTCCACACCAAGTTTCGGATTTGATCTTATGTGTGGAATGGATTGGATCCACTATATGTGATGCCAAGGAGGAGATGCACCATACATAGGGTGTATACTTAAATCCTATTGGTTGGGAGTTAAGTTGAATCCAATGGTTGATTCATCCTTAATTCCTATTCGTTGGGGGTTAAGTTGAAATCCTATTGGTTGGGAGTTAAGTTGAAATCCTACTGGCTGGAATTATCTTAATTCCTATAGGTTGGAATTTCCTAATTTCTTATTAGTGGAAATTTGAAAAGGGGAGCGAGAGTTGATTAGGAGAAGGTTTCTAAGTTGGTGGAATCCTATTTGAGTTTAGAAAAACCCATGCACATGGAAAATTCATTTCTGATAGTGTGCGTGCGTGTGTGTTTGAGTAAGTCAACTCAACTCAACTCAAATCAACTAAGCGTTTCTCCTAAACTAGTTGGGGTCGTCTAATGAATCCCTTTTTCATGAAGAAGGTAAAAGAATCTATCCGGCTCAAATTGACTAAGTCTAATCCTGACACTGGTTGGGTCCGTCTACATGGATCATTTTCTTCCATTCTCTCCTATCCAATGTCATGTTCTCTGTTTTGTTTTTCCTTTGATTTTGGGTTAAACTTTAGGGATGTGGCGGGGTTGCCATGTCACTCGACAGCCCCCCTCTACTTCAACGCATTTTCCCAGCTTTGGTTTTAGCTTTGAATCAACCAAGCAAGAGATTTTGGGTTATTGGCAATGTGAATTTAAGCAAAATCCCGGCAAAAGCCAAATTTTGAGCAACCAAACATAGCCTTAAAGGAGTCTTGATCATCGCTTGAGGGATCTGGACCTATAATCATCTGATCATGGTCATCTCAATTCCATTTGGCTAGCTTTAGGATCTCCGTTTGGATCAATGGATACGAGGCACAAGTGGGAACTAATAAGTCTCTTTTAGGAAAGACCATATAATGTTTTATTTGGCAACCTTTTTCCCCCCATCCTTACACGCGGTAAATGAGAAATCCCAAAATTATCTAAAAACGATGTTCGACAATAGAATCCGTTCCACCCGTTTCCATCCTTTCCAATTTTTTTGCACCTAAAAGATGCAGAATAATGAGATTTTTCTAACCAACTCTAGTTTGCTTCAAAAAACTCTCATTATCCCGTTTCTCTCGATTTCCACGAATGAGCACGAGAATGGTTACCGAACACAATGAATTTTGTACCTCATCGATGCTGGGGTGGGACAGTATCTCCGTGAGTACGGTGCCGAAGTCATGGGTTTCTTCGGAGGCCATTTTTGACAATGCGTCCGCTCGATTGTTCATGTCTCGCGGTACCTAGAGGATCTCAACTTCCCCCATTCTCTGCAGCTTTTCTTTTACCTTCTGGAGGTATCGCTTCATCCAGGGGCACTTGGCCTCGTATGCCCCGTTTACTTGATTGACGACGAGCTAGGAATCGTTATAGACTTTTAACTTTCCTGTGCCGAGCTCCGTGGCTAGGCTTAGCCCTGCTAGTAAGGCCTCGTATTCAGCCTCGTTGTTGGAGGCTTTGAAATCTAGCCGGAGGGCGTATTCTAGTGTGAATCCTTCGGGGCCGTGGAGGACCACTCCCGCCCCACGCCCTGTTTTACCTGCTGAGCCATCAACGTGCAGGGTCCAGTCGATCTCACCGCTCTGTTCCAACGAATCTAGCCTCGTGTCTTCGCGAGCCGTCTGTTCGGTGGGGCCCCTGGCATTTTCCATTATTGCTGGTTCTGTGGCAGGGGCTGTGGATTCCACTATAAAGTCAGCAAGGGCCTGGGATTTAATGGCTGGCCTCGGTCGGACTTGTATGTCGAACTCTCCCAACTCGACGGTCCAGCTTACCATCCTGCCCGAGGTCTCCGGTTTTTGGAGAATTCTCCTCAGGGGTTGGTCAGTCAGAAGTACTATGGGGTGGGCCTGGAAGTAGGGGCGGAGTTTCCGGGTGGCGCTGACGACTGCGAGGGCGAACTTCTCTATGTTTAAGTACCGGACCTCCGCACCATGGAGAGTCTTGCTCATATAGTACACCGGGTGTTCCTTCTTGTCGCTTTGTTTGGCCAATACCGCACTTACCGCCTTAGGGCTGATGGCCAGATACAAAAATAGTTCTTCCCCCGGCTCAGGTTTGGCGAGTACGGGCGGTGTCTGAAGGTACTGTTTCAAGGCGTCGAAGGCTTCTTGGCAGGCCGGGGTCCATTCGAATTCTCGTATGTTTTTTAGCTGTTTGAAGAAGGGCTGACATTTCTCCGCCGACTTGGGCATGAAACGGCCGAGGGCGGTGATTTGTCCTGCGAGCCTCTGCACCTCTACAGCTGTTGTCGGGGGCTCCATGTCCAGGATGGCCTGGATTTTTTCGGGGTTGGCCTCGATGCCTCTCTGGCTAACCATGAACCCTAAGAACTTCCTGGAAGTCACCCCGAAGGCGCATTTGTGGGGTTCAGCTTCATCCGGGCCCATCGCAGGGTGTCAAAGGTTTCTTGAAGGTCGGAGATGTGTTTGGAGGCTTCCAAGCTTTTTACCAGCATGTCGTCAACATACACCTCCACGTTCCTTCCGATCTGTGTCCGGAATAGCTTGTTTACGAGCCGCTGGTAGGTGGCGCCCGCGTTTTTTAACCCAAAGGGCATGACGGTGTAACAGTAGACGCCCTAATCGGTAATGAACGTTGTTTTCGGGATGTCTGGTTCATGCATTTTCACCTGATTGTAACCCGAGAAGGCGTCTAGGAAGGTGAGGAGCTCGTGCCCGGATGTGGCATCGATGAGCTGGTCTATACGCGGGAGGGGGTAAGGGTCCTTTGGGCAAGCCCGGTTTAGGTCTGTGAAGTCTCTACAGGCCCGCCAGCCCCCACTGGCTTTTTTGACCATGACCACATTTGACAGCCACTCGGGGTACCGGATCTCTCTGATAAATCCGGCTTGTAGCAGTTTCTCCACTTCGGCTTTTATGTGAGTTTGGCGCTCTACCGCGAAGTTCCTCTTTTTCTGTCGGACGGGTTTGAGGGTTGGATTCACGTTTAACCTGTGAACAACCAATTCCTTGGGTATCCCGGGCATGTCCTTAGCGGACCATGCGAACATGTCTTTGTTGGCTCTGAGGAAGTCAATCATTTGGTCTCGCAATGTGCCTTTCAGCAGGGAACTGATCCAGACTTGTTTCTCCGGCTGATCTTGGTCTATGGGGATGGAGTCTAGTTCCTCGGCGGGCTCTCCTCTGATCGTGCGGGCCCGCTCCCGGGGGTCTTCACTCCTGATCGTGAAGTTTTCGGCCGGGGCGTTGCTTCCTTTTAGGCTTGCCGCATAGCACTGGCATGCTATCATCTGCTGCCCCTGGACTTCCCCTACTCCGGTTTGAGTGGGGAATTTCATCTTGAGGTAGGGAGTGGAGACTACCGCTCCCAAGTCTCTCAGAGCGGGGCGCCCTATGATGGCGCTGTAGGTGAAAGGTATGTCTACGACCATGAAGGTGGTCAGGATGGTCTTTTGGAGGGGGTACATCCCAAAGGTCACGGGTAAGTCGATTTTGCCATTGACCCGTACGGACGCCCCGAAGAACCCGTAGATGGAATACTCCGCGGGTCCCAGCCTCTCTTTGCCCAGTTTCATCTCTTCGAAGGTTCCGAGGTATAACACATTGACGGAGCTTCCCGTGTCAACTAGAATTTTTCCTATGTCGAAGTTGGCGACGACTAGCCTGATGACCAGTGCATCGTCATGCGGGACTTATAGTCCGTCGAGGTCTTCGTGGGAGAAAGTGATGACCTGATCTTCATGGGGCGGATCCGTTCGGGCCTTTTTGGAAGGCATTTTCATGGAAAACACCCGCTCTGCATACGCCCGCCGACCAGCTATCGTTGGTCCTCCCGTGATGATATTGATTTTTCCGATAATGGTAGGCGGCTTTCGCGGGCCTGCGGCTGTTCAGGGGGCTCTTCTTTCTCGGGGCGCTGGTGGCGGCGTGTGTCGTGTCTGCTGCGGGATCGGTGTCTGCTTCTGAAGCGATGCCTGCTCGGGGATCGGTGTCGGCTTGTGGATCGGCGGCGGCTGCTAGACCGGCGCTTACTGTGTGACTGACACCTGCCTCTGGGTTCGTCGGGTGGGTGATGGGCCTCGCGCGAGCTTTTGCCAGGGCTCCTGAGATATTGATTTAGGTACCCTTCCTCTGCCAGCTTTTCTAGCTGGAGGCAGAGGTGGAAACAATGGTTAGTTTCGTGGTCGTGGTCCCCGTGGAATTCACAGAACTTTCTTGCGGACCGCTTCTTCGGGTCCATGGCCATTCTCTTGGGGGGGTCAGGAGACCCTGATCTCTGATAGCTAGTAGGACGTGGGAGAGGGGAACCTTCAGTGGGGCGCTTCCCAGTCTTTCGAAGACGGGGACGGGGTTCCGGCTCGCCTGTTTTTCCTCGGCTCGTGGCCTCATGGCCCTTCGGCCGTCGTTGCTTTTTCTTTCATCGGGGCCGGCGTGGCTCAGCTCTCGAGCACAAGCTTCTTCCGCTCGTAAGAACTTGTCAGCCTTGGATTCCAGTTCCTGCAGGTCCCATGGTGGCTTGAGGGTAAGATGCAGCTTGAGATTCGGGTCGGTGGTGGCATGCTTTAGTGTTGCGACCGCTATTTGGACGTCCATGTTAGAAAGCTGGGCAAATTCGGCGTTGAATTTTAACATGAAGTTTCTTAGGGTCTCGTTTCTTCCTTGTTGGAGGGCTAAGAGGGCGTCCGCTGGATCGTGGCGGAGGCGGTTGTTGGCAAACCTTGCGCTGAACTTCCTTCCGAATTCGTGGAAGGATGCGATGGAGTCGGGCTCCAATCTCATGTACCAGCCGTTAGCGGTCTTTCTTAACAGGGAGGCAAAGGCTCTGCACATAAATCCGTCTGACGTGCCCCGAAGCGTCATTACCCTTTTGAAAGTTTGGAGGAACTCGAGGGGGTCCGTGCTTCCATCGTACAGACCGAAACGGGAGAGGTCTATTCCCACTTCTACTGGGGTTTTTAAGACCTCCGAGGTGAACGGGGATGTCGTTTCCCTCTCCCATTCGTCAAGGATGACGTGGGCGTAGGGCCTTTTCATTTCTAGTTTTACTTCTCGGATTTGCCTTTGTAGATCGGCTATTGGATCCATACCGGGGGGTTGCGCTGAGGTTGCTACCTCCTCCGCCCGAGCTGGGGGCGGTTCCTGGAAACGAGCAGTCCGGGCAGGGGGAGCGCGGCATAGCGTAGCTTGCTTCCCGTCGTCTCGCTGGTGTCCCCTAGCTGTGGGGGACAAAGGGCTATTTGCTGATGGGGACGGCGTCCGGCGGGTCGGTGCTTGCCTTCGCTGGGAATGACGCTCCCCCGCTTGTTCCTCGTCACCTTCGTCATAGGCTTCCGTCTGGTCATGTGTTGTCAGGGGCCTCCCCGGGGCCGGAGATTCTGGCGGAGGCTAGCGTTGGAGTAGTTCTTGGCGGAGTTCGTTGAACATTTCCATGGTGGTGACCATCTGCGGTGTGCTGGAGGAGGGCTGGTGTCGGCCCGAGAGCGGTGAGTTAGGCTCCCGGGAGCTTGAGGTGTGGGTTTGTGCGTGTTGAGCCTGGCTCCTGGTCATTACCCCTATTTCTTGCTGTTGGGTGTGGTTTCTCATCGCCATAAGGCGTTCAGTACTTGACGAGTCCCACGGATGGTGCCAATATGATGGCGTCTGAATCCGGGTCTGCGATCGCGCGGTCGGTAGAGGGCCTCCGCGGGGTCTGCAATCACAAACAAAGGGGGCAGGGGGTCCGGGGTGCGTCCCGGACGACCATTTCGACACCCAAGTCAGATCAGTCGACCAATCAATATAAAAGACAGCGAGAAGAGGAGAGGGTTCGATCAGGTTTATCAGGACCAAGGCGTGGGTTCTTTTCTGGGTGTGTGGATGAGTGGGTCGGAGGGGACTAACAGGGAGAGTGGGATTAAGTTCCTAGTCTCATCTGTTGTTGCCTCGCCTCTTTTTTCCGGTTGTTATGCGGGAGCTGAGAAAAAAGGATGTCTTTGAAAAAACGTGGATCCCTCTCTTCTTCCCTTCCCTCCCTTTTAAAGGGAGGCGCGCGGACCTTTTCATCATTATGGAGAGAAAACCTTCCCTTGCAGGATTGGGCCGTTCTCCTGCTCTGTCGGCACGCGTGGCTATGCCGGATATTTCCTTCCATAACTTGTGATGATGAGGCCTGGACGGCGAGAGAGCGACACCCATCGTGATCGTATGGTCTTGCCATTTTCCAACATCTTTCTTTATGATGGTTAGGCTTTATTGGTGCATAGACGACACGTGGCGAGATCTGAGAGCAACGCCGTATTTATGTCCCATCATGTACAAAAACCGGTTCGTGCCAGTAAACCTGCTTTAGGGTGATTGAGAGTAAGCACCACGAAATTTGGGTGAAAGCATAAGCTTCTTTTCATCAACATGTCTACAACTATCTAATATGTAAGAGAAAAATGTTAATCTTCCATACGCATCAGCACGTCCACTCTGACCAGGCCGAGGCGAGATGGCAGCCAATAACCTGCCCCCACCAAACTGTACTTCAATATGTTGGTCAAGTTTGTGTTCTTACCGACGTTTCTCCAATTTCCTCATGCATTTCCGGAATCCATGGACACATTTCTAGACACTAATCCCTATCATAGGATCCAAAATTCTTACCGATCGGATCAAGGCAACTAACAAAAGCTCGTGGGACAGTTCTAAATCTGATTTTACTTTACTAACTAGTTGCAGACCTGTGCATCGCACAGGACGAGGAAAAAATGCTTTAAAACTGTCTTAAAAAATATATATGCTTTAAAACCAACCAAAGAAAACAAATAGGTTTCGCCTAAACCAATCCTATGAATAAAAATGAAAGAAACCCACTTCAGAAAAACAAAAGAGTTTAATAAGAGTTCAAACCAAAACAAAAACCAATCTGCCCTATTCCCAGAAGAACAATTGAACAATTTGCACATAAACAAAGAAGCTTGTGAACCAAAATCCAATAGCCATTGCATGGAAATGGCTTTATCCCACTGTTGATGGATTAGATGGAGCTATTCCTCCTTATTCTTCTAAAGCATTGGCGGAAAGATAGATTCAATTGAGCCTGTATTCATCTCCTCACTTTGTTCGTAAGTGGGTGTTGTTAGCATCTTGCGTATTGCAACAGCCCTAAAAATCTAATTAAAACAGAGTGAGTCTTAGGGGTGGCAACGGGGCGGGTCGGGGCCGGATGTTGGGGTCCCCTTCCCCTTCCCCTCTGCGGGGAATTTTCCCCCTCCCCTTCCCCTTCCCCTCTGCGGGGATGGTGGGGAATCCCCCTCCCCTCCCCGCGGGGAATATCTAATCCCCTTCCCCTTCCCCTTCCCCTTCCCCTTCCCCTTCCCCTCCCCGCATCCTTCGGGGACAAAATCCCCGCCCCGCCCCTCTTTGGAACCCAATCAAACCAGCAAACAGAGCTTCTTTCTTCTACGTCCATTACAGACAATATTGTGATGAATGCTATGATTCTATTCATGTGATCAACAAACAGATGGACAAAATCAGAAATGCATGGATGAGACAACAAACATAAATAACAACAGGACCTCATCTTTCAGCAATTTTCTGCATAAATTATAGAATGATAAATAGGAAATGAGCACCAGGATTACCTTCATTAAGAGGCAGCCAATGTGCAAAAAGTAACTATTTCAGTAGTCACAATGAACTTTAAAAGTCCATAAGTGGACGCTCACACACGCAAAATAATGTTCATTAGTTCATTCTGTATAGCATGTTAACCCCCAGATGAGCATGAGAAATGAGAATGGAGAAGAGAACAAAATCAACAAATGACTTATTTCTTTAACTGCAATTCAGTCTAGTGCTGACATGAAACAAATTTCTAGTAGCTAAATTTTTCTTGTTGAAAATTAAAACCTGCAATCCAACCCTAAAATTTTGTTGGCACTACGATTTTTTGATAATTGCATACACTCAGCGTCTCAGGCTCTCAGCTTGTCTTTATTATTTCAACATCTGTGAAAAGGTTATTATAGTTTCCAAAATGCTCTCAGAAGCTAATTAAAAGGAAAAGACAAGCTAAGTTTATGTTTGGGGGAATCTTGTAGCCGATCCACAGAGTTTCTAGTAGTTTTCCTTAAAAAAAACACTTAAAAATTTACAAAAAAATGGCATTGATTAGCGGGGCGGGGCGGGGTGGGGCGGGGCGGGGCGGGGACAACTCCATCCCCTTCCCCTTCCCCTCCCCGCACCGGGGAATTTTTATAATCCCCTTCCCCTTCCCCTTCCCCTTTCAAATCGGGGAATCCCCTCCCCAAATGGGGCGGGGCGGGGCGGATCCCCGCTTTTTCGGGTGAAATTGCCAGCCCTGAGTCTCTATGTTTGCTTCAAGAAGCTGATATTGGCCCTCGAATAGCTGGCTCTCTATCAAAATTGAAAAGAAGTTACTGTCCATGCTCATCGTAGCTAAAAAATATGATAGGATAATAAATAAATCCATTTAAGTTAAAAAAATGTAGACCCAATATTATTAACATTAGATCCTATGTGGTCTGAAAAATCAACTCCCAAACAGAAATAAGCAACCGATTTAAAAATATTTCAAGTCTATTAAAACCTCTTAAGAGAAAATTAGCAATCTAAAAGAAATAGCACAGTCGTGTTAATTATAAGATATTGCTTAATCCAAACCAATATGTAAATATAGAAGGCATCTCACAATCCTTTAGTCTACATAAATTTTGCATCACATCTCTACCAATGGCATGGCATTTGATATGGATACTGGAACTGATATAAAAATACAGGAAGCCTGCTTTCTGTCTGTAGTTATATATATGGTACTATACTACTATGGATCATAGATGCAGGAAACGCCTAGGGAGGGGGGGAAACGCGTTTCCGCGGAAACGGGTACGAAACACTCTTTGGAAAATTGTGAAACGCTTGTGAAACGTTTGGGAAACGTCGGTGAAACGTTTGTGAAACGTATGTGAAACGTTTGTGAAACGCGTTTCCCATTTCTTGGAAATGCGTTTTATTTCTATGGAAACTCGTTTCTGGGAATTTTAAGACTTTAAAAGGATATATTAAACCCCCTTTAGTTTACTTTGGACAGCCCTATCTAGTTTAGAATTATATATATTATATTCAAGATTCTAGTACAACCATTTTCCTATTAATGTGTGTTACCATCATATTTATGTGTTTCACTAGCGTTTCCTTTAGGTTTCACGTACATTTCACTAGCGTTTCCCAAACGTTTCCCTTGCGTTTCCCAAACATTTCCCTTGTGTTTCCCAAGATGTTTCCCAATGCGTTTCACATGCGTTTCTCTATCGTTTCCCGTTTCTCGTTTCCCCTTTGATTTTTTTCACGCGTTTCATGTTTCCGTTTCACGCACCGTTTCCCGAACTGGTAACTATGCTATGGATACTACCCCTACTATATTGCCTTACATCACTTCATAAATTTTGCCTCGCATCTCTACTAGTAGATCACTCCATAAATTTTGCCTCGCATCTTTACCAGTAGTTGAAACTGATGAAAACCTTGCAAAATTTACACAACTTACACGATAACATATTGTGGGAAATCCAAAATTTTAAAATTACAAACTAAAAAATCCATATTGCGGGAAAGAAAACGGAGAAAAGAAAACCCTGGGGAAAAACAGCGTGAGTAAAAAATTATGAAAAAAAATCATCTACGAACTTTTCCAAACAATTCCTTCGATCCAAATAGGGCCTTTACAGTGAAGAGAGAGAGAGAGACAGAGAGAGAGAGAGAGAGAGAGAGAGAGAGAGAGAGAGAGTGTGTGGGTGTGTGGATATGGATTTTCTTGATAAGAGAAGAGAAACCACATTTGCCCTTGCCGAGATCTTGAACAGTCGTGAAAATCTCCCTCAACAACTCCATGTTCTTCTATTTCCCTGATAATAGAAGAGAAGAAGCATATAAAGTGAAGGGTTGTAGAGGAGAGAAGAAGTATAAATAAATAAGAGAAAGGAGATAGGCGAAGAAATATATAAGATAAAGGAAAAAAGTGGACAGGTCTAGTCGAGAGAGGGAGAGAGAGAGATGCGTGCTAGGGTTTTCGTGGGAAGGGGAAAAGACCCTTATGATTTTAGAAGGACATAAATATCTTGGAATATAACTCATTTTGAAACCGTGTGAAGTTTTAATGGGATTTGCATGCCATATAGGAAAATCAGAGACGGGATTTAAGGAGATTTTATTGAAAAATTGGGAAGTGATAAATATGGGAAAAATATAGCAAATGGTAAGCAGAGGCGGGATATAGAATGGCTGCGAATTTACTTTCTCATGCTAGGTAATTTCTAATTTACTTTCTTTTTTCTGTTAATGATACCACATTATTTTGGTCAGAAGAGTCCTCTTTTACTCTTTCCAAATACGTTAACTTTTCTATCTACTATGATTTACATTAAATTTTGACGGGCTTTTTCCTTTTTGGTTCTTTCATATATTGATTATTTTATTGAATTTTTGGAATATTTTTGCCAATCTCTATTTCTATGTAATTTTTTTAGGTTTTCATATACTGCATTTGAAATTGAAAAGGCATTTTGAAAGAGCCTAAGATCTTGAGAATGTCGGTGATTTATAAGGTGAGAGTGAAAGAAAGTTGGGATAATGTTCTTATGAATTGTTCTGGGCAACTTAAGGTATGTCTCTTATACGGTACTTGAAATCCCAATGGGCAACACAGGGGGGGTGTGAATTGTAATATTAAGGGGGATTTGTGGAGAGGGACTTTCATGGTTTTTGGCGGATTTGACAAGTCACACGTTAGTCGCGTAGTACTTTTTGTGCGCGTATTAAAAATCAGTGTTAGTCGTCTCGTACTTTTTTGTGTGCGTATTAAAAATCACTGTTAGCGGCAAGTTCCCCTAAATGGCGTACTTCGTAATGCCTCGAACTTAAAGTCACGTCGTTTAGCATAAAACACTCAACCCTAGAGTTCACCTTAAACAGGTGAAATTTTAAATCCACCCTATCTCGACTTTTTCATCTCATCTCATCCCATCCGGTAAGAAAGAGTGTGGAGCCCTAGTCTCATATCCCTCTGGTTCTGGTCATGGTTCATCTCCCTCCGCAACATCACAAGGAGTTTCTGGTTTATCTCCCTCTGCAACATCACAAGGAATTGTATTATTAAGGGGGATTAGTGGAGAGGGATTTTCATGGTTTTTGGAGGATTTGACAAGTCACACGTTAGTCGCGTAGTACCTTTTGTGCGCATATTAAAAATCAGCGCTAGTCATGTCGTACTTTTTGTGTGCGTATTAAAAATCACCGTTAGTGACAAGTTCCCCTAAACGGCGTACTTCGTAACGCCTCGAACTTAAAGTCACGTCGTTTAGCATAAAACATTCAACCCTAAAGTTCACCTTAAACAGGTGAAATTTTAAATCCACCCTATCTCGACTTTTTCATCTCATCTCATCCCATCCGGTAAGAAAGAGTGTGGAGCCCTAGTCTCATATCCCTCTGGTTCTGGTCATGGTTCATCTCCCTCCGCAACATCACAAGGAGTTTCTGGTTCGTTTCCCTCCTCACCATCACACGAAAGTTCCGATTGGGGTTTCCCTCCCCACCAAACCCACAAGAAAAGGTATTTTGTATATTGCTCTCTCTATTTTGTTGGCTGTAAGCTTGCTAGAGTGTCTACCACAGAAAGCTTTCTGCAAAAACCCCATTCGGCCTTCTTCCTTCCTCGCTTCCCCACTCTCCTATTTTCACTCCTTTTCCGAAACCTCCCACAAATAAGAGTCACCTCTCCATCCGTTTCTCAAAACTCGATTGGGTTTATTGTGTTATGTGTTGTCTTTATACTTTTTATGCTTTATGTTTTTTAAGTGGTTTAGGGTTTAAATTGCAAAGATGACAAGCTGATGTTCTATTGGATTTAGCCAAATGGTTTAAATTTTAAATTTTTAGGGTTTAAAAAATATATGGCTTTATCAATCCAAAGCTACTGATATGAAGGGCTCTGTTCGTTTTCACACCAGTAGATGTAGCTGTTCATTTATCAAGGCTCTGTTCGTTTTGAAACTGTGTTTAATTTATGATGAGTGCTATTAAACTTGTATGAAAGGCCCTTCAGAAAATTTCTCATATAGCTCACGTTTAGAGCTTTGTATTGTTAAGGCCCTGTTCTTTATGATTTTGACAGCGGATTGTGAGTCCAAAACCCATAATTTGACTCCAAAACGGATTGCTAAGGCCCTGTTTCATCTTAGATTTTGACGACCAGTCATGTATTGTTGATGTTGTAACCTATTATGCAACCAGCAATCACATAACCTGGGCATGGGATTGCTGTTAAACTGTTATAACATGCATCCCATCCCATTAACCTGTTATGCATCCCATGTTATGGCCCAGTTAAATTTCACCTGTTATAAAATCTTAAGTTTCATCTGTTATGCAATCCCATGCCATTAATAGTAACTTCTATAGAGTTCCACTGTTCCTGAAAGATATGGCTTGCTTTGTGTGTGCTCATGGGATTGATGTTTATTTGAATTTCAACCTTGTTAAAAGATGATATAGCTTACAATGATATATTTTGTTCAAGAGGTGATCTTTAGCTTAAATGGTAAAGCACTTGAGAGATGAGGTTTGAACACAACATTCTCAAGAGGATGGCGGTTCGAATCCACCAAGATCTTTAACTTTGCAATTTCTTTTGGCACAAAGAAAATAACAAGTCTTTGCAACTAATTCGCTATGGATGTAAGCTAGTTAGCTATGTGTGCAACTAATTCACTGTGGACGTAAGCTAGTTAGCTATGTGCATTTAAATCTTTTGAGCAGCTGGTTCAATGTTTGATTTTACCCAAGTAATTAGTGATTTCATGCTAGTTTTCAATTAATTTCATTGTGAATGCAAACTGGGTGGTCAAGGTATGCATGCGTAGTTGCATAGTTACAGGTATGAATCATGTTAGAAATTTTTTGCTTCACCTGTCATGTGAATGTTTGCTTCACCATTCAAAAACTAAAAAGGAAAATGTTTGCTAAGCACTTAATAAAGCTACTGGGAGAAGTGGGCATTATTTTAACTTGGGATTTTCTAGGGACCATCGCAAAAGGCATTTCGTAGAACGACTGTTGCATGAGAGTGCAGCCGGATCAGAAAGTGAGCCTATGTGGCTGCACCCTCATGCAACAGCCGTTCCACGAAATGCCTTCTGCAATGGTCCCTAGCAAATCACATAGTATAATGAATTAAGCATTCTCATTGTGCCTTCCCTGAAAATATTTGCTTCACCATTCATAATGATGTTTGCTAAACCTTAAAAACTGTGAATATCAGCTAATGTTGTTTCTGGTAGCACTTATATATTTGTTCGGGTTTAAAATTTCTGCATGTATGCTATAAATTTCAGCTTTAAAATTTCCTGTTCTTGTGTATTTCAAGTTTTTTTGTAAAATAAGTGTTGTTTGGTTTTTACAAGATTCGTGGATTTAAATTTCTTGATTAAAAAATAAAATGTATAAGAGGATTTGGTTACTGAGGATTCCAATAAGTTTTACCCACTACTTAGGCCTAAAATCTTTCTTTATTTAGGGGCATTAGTGGGGCCCACAAATGCACACTAGTATTTAG
This sequence comes from Tasmannia lanceolata, assembly GCF_043159265.1. Classification (NCBI taxonomy): domain Eukaryota; kingdom Viridiplantae; phylum Streptophyta; class Magnoliopsida; order Canellales; family Winteraceae; genus Tasmannia; species Tasmannia lanceolata. The sequence continues at coordinate 29,651,544 of NW_027518695.1, read as the reverse complement.
ATCCATTAATCCAACCCACAAACCCAAAGGGTAGTAGTAAAAATTGAATATTAACCCTGTAACATGCAATTTTAATGTTCGCATGACTCTAAAAAGTTCCCGTTAAAGTCCATGTACTCTCAAGAGTCCCAAGTGTCCGCACATTCAAAGTCAAGTCCCCAAAGAGTCATGGACAATTTTACGAAGTCCACGAGTGATTTAAAATCCAGCACGACTAACACCCCCCCCCTCCCCCCCCCCCCCAAAATTTTTTTTTTTTTTTGCCTTAGTTAAGTGCACTTTCAAAGTTAATAGTTAATTTTCACAAATAGCAATTGTAAATCTAACCCTTGTTTAATTAACAACAATAATAGAAAAGTAGGGTTTAGATTATACCATTCACCACAAGAAGAAGGAGGAAGAAGATAGGAGACGACGCAATCATTTACAATGGTTCGGTCACAAACGAACCTACTCCACTACCCAAGTACTTGGTCTTTCCTTGGGATTTACCTTCACTAAAATGAGATTTTGCACGCCGAATCTCTGGGCTTTACAACAAACTCCTTCAAGGGACAAACCCCCTTGTATCCAAGGTGATTGCTCCTCTTAGCAGGAACGTCTCCAAGAAGAACAACCATTTTTGCAAACCGCCTCAAAGGGAACCGCTTCTCTTTGCGAATACAATAAAGAATAGTGAAAATTTAAGGTCTCAAAAGCCTCTAAGTAGGCAAATACTACAATAGAGCTCACAACGAACTTTCTCTCAAAGATAAGCAAGAAAAACCTAAATCCAACACTTTGGATGAAATCAAAATCAAGGCACAAGTGTTTTGGGGAGAGGTCTGAAACCCAAAAATGATAACCAAATAGATTTGAGGGTGTCAGGCTATTTCAAAATATTTTCATCAAGTTAAAATGGAGCTAGAACCTCTTTTTTATAGCCTTTGAAAGGATATAGCCGTTGGAGGATAAAACCGTAAAAACTAGGTCCTTTTTAAAACAGCACGTGAAGCCCAACGGCTAGTTTTCCAGAGAGGGGTGGTCGACCGGGTGTCGTGGTTACCCGCGCCTTATTGGGCGCTTTTTTTAAATTTCAAATTCTTTGTCGCCGCGGTCGACCGGGCCTATGGCGGTAGCCCTTGGAGGGCTCTCTAGATGTTTGGATATTTCATCCAAACATATACGCAGTCGACCGAGGGTATGACGGTCGCCCGCAGGCCATGTTCTGGTCAGATGTTAAAAACGATTTTCAAGCCGTCGCGGTCGATCGGGCTTGTCGCAGTCGATCGGGCTTGTCGCGGTCGCCCGTTGCATGGTTTCTGACCAGTTTATATTTTACCTTTTAAAAGGGTCCGATCGACGGAGGTCTAGGGTTGGTTGACCGCCGATTGCAAAAAGTGTGTTTTTCATTTGTTTTTGTTTCTTTTGCAATCCTTTTGAGTTCTCTCTTGGACATTAAAAGTACAGTTTTTGGGGGGTCCAAGAGAGTGTGCCTTGATAGAGAAAACATCAAGAGTGTTAGAGATACAACCTATAATCGAATTTTTCAACTCTTGAGTCTTCTCTCGAACATGATCTTCAATGTGTTCGGTTTGAAGCTTGACTTGGTCGAGATCTTCGATTTTTCACTCGATCTTGCAGGATCTTCCATCAAATGACATTTTGAGCTTGCTCACATCAAGATTGAGTTGCTTCATGTAGTGTCCACATGGATCTCAAAGTCATGCATTGTGTTGTGTAAGGTAATGTAATGTCATTTTCCTGTTTAAACACAACACTTAAGGCCATTTATTAGTCCTAGTAACCTAATCAATTTGTGTTTGTTAATTATCAAAATATGGGAGAAAGTATGAAGAGCCCTTGGGAGAACCCTTGGGCTTACAGTACTTCTCCGAGTTTTTGGTGCTGAAGATGTAACCGTCCCTATTGCTTTGCCAACAGACACCACCTGTCGTTGATTTGTCCTCCTTTGAGGTCATCAGTTCAATCTTCTTCCACGCTGACTCCTCATGCAGCCGGTAATTTATACAACGAATCTTTTCTTAACTGTTTGTTCAAATTTGATTTTGGTGTTCTCATGTTTGATATAATGTCTACAAGAGATTTACTATGCTTTGAGTTCTTTCATCCATTTGTTTTTAGATATCCATCAAATTAGAAAGGATTTTGTTTGTGAAATTTGTGGCATTAAAAGGAAAATGATAGGTTTGGTGTTGCAACTATTAATAGGAAAAGTGAATTTAAAAAAAAAAACTATTAATAGGAAAAGTGAAATCAGAATTATATTCTTTTGCTAACTCTTATTTATTTTTCTGAATTGTGTATACCATTTCAATCATGCAGGTTGCCATTATTACTCCAGTATTAGAAGATTTTGCAGATTTATTTTGGAAGTATAAATCCTCGCCAATGTGCATATCTTGAATAGGTGTAAGGCTTAATTTATGAAATAATAGAAGAAATTTCACAAGTTGTTAGTCTTCCATAATCTCCTGCATAAACATCCAAGCAGAAGTTCTTACTGATTTTTTCAACTTTTTTTTTCGCTTGATTCATACAGATTGTCTTTTTGTTAGGTATCACAATGGTGTCATAGGAGGAGGTTGTTGCAGCTTTGCATAATTTCAATTGTTACATGTTTTTGGCCTCTTCACCATATTAACTGGAAATTTCCTTTTAACAAATTACTACTCCATGTTACATGTATTCATATTTTTTATTCCAATATAATGAGATAAAATGTGTATAAAAATGTTGAATGGGGTTGGAAAATTTTACCTACAAATTCCAAAATATTTTTTTAATCAATTTAATTTGGTTTGGTTGAAATTATATCATTTTAATTATTCTTCCATGTCCTTATTTTTAATGTGTCTGACTATGTAGGTCTTTAACTTAAGGTGTGTTAGGCTTTGTGTAGAGGATTGTTACCACAACCTTTTCTTGGATATCCTTCTTTCAAGCTCTATCCATTAATGAGTATGAGCATTTTATCAAGTGAACATTTTTAAATCTTTTAAACAGGGATTCATTTTGGCATGTTGATTGGTATTGATAAATGTTTTCATTGAATAAAAGCGTACCTAAGGAATTGATAATTCTATCTTTTCTTTCCTTTACTTTTAATTACTAATTTGTCTGTACATTTAACTCTTCTTTATTTTTATAGAGTTGTCAATATTTTTCTAATTTGTGAATTATGCATAGTCTATGTTAATATTTTTCTAGGGTTGTCAATATATATATATATATATATATATATATATATATTTTTGAAATGGCTATTGTCAATATTTATTTAAAGAATGAATCTTTAATTTTAAAACAATTTTAAAACATATTTTGTTCCTCGCCCCGTGCATCGCACAGGCCTGCAACTAGTATATATGTAAAACAGAATCTTGGACGACGTGGGTGCGCCACGTGGCTCCCCTCCTCAAAAAAAGTAAAACTCTCCCTCTATAAGGTGATATATTTGGATTGTAGAAAAAATCTGACCATATCCCACGTTTTTAGCAAAATTGTTTCTATTACTCAATATCCCACGTATATTAGCAAAATTGTTTCTATTTATTGGAGAAAAAAGCTCCACTATGTCCCATGATTTTAGCAAAAATGTTTCTATCTCTTAATAGCCTAAGTATATTAGCAAAATTTGGTGAATTATTTATTTTTTGCCCCGTGCATCGCACAGGTTGTCCACCACTTATAGATAAATGTTACATGCACTTTTATTTCTATGATAATTTCTTATAGTTTTTTCAGTAGAAATATCAAATTTTGAAAGTCTAATCAACAACCTTGCCGAAATATTCCTGTAGACACCCCATTTTCCCCGCTTTAATCAACAAAGAAATTAGTGTGTCGTTGTCGGGTTCTAGTGTTTTCCGTTCCCGTGTCTGTCCCTTATGCTTTCTGTAGACACCCCATTTTGATCGGACCCAAGTTCGCTATGCTTGGGCGAAACCCCATCCAATCATTTCCGCCATGTTTCGCATTTTCCGTTAAGTGTTGAGAGAGATTATTCATAAGAATCCGAGCAAGGGAAAATTTGGACCCGTTTGGTGGGCCCGCATTGAACATAATTCGAATCAACCAGGGGGCCCACATTGTTTTGATAAAAAAATGAGTTTCGAGCCTATGTCGATCCAGTGCATAAAAATGTCCATCAAGGGAACAATCAGGATTTCACGGAGGTTACCTTAACAACCGAATTCTGTTGCGATCATCAAGTTGAGTTACTCGGATCAGCCCATTAAAATGATTTAGGAGGACACAAGCTACTTAGGTAGGGGACCCATCAATTGGATGGTCTGGATCGTCATAGAGGAATGATCTAAGGGGGCACAACCCATTTACATTGCGACCTACCATTTGGACCGGTTGAGATCATCTTACGAAGAAGGTTTGAGGAATACAATTTGCTTTTATTATAGATCAATAAATTGGATGGTTTGGATCATCTAATGAAGAAGATCTATAGGGCGTGGGTAATCTATTGGATGGTTTGGATCAGCCCATAGGATTGATTAGTGGAGCACAAATTAAATCACATTGTCGCCCATCAAATGAACGGTTCGGATCATACTTTGAGTGAGGCATATGATTAGTCACAATTGGGAACTTAGTCACATATGGGACCCACTTGGGTTATCTTTTACCTAATCAAAAGGACTTTAAAAAAATATGCATGGAGCCACACACATGTCAAAATTCAAACATGCATGGAGCCACCTACCATGGAATATGCCCACAATGGTGGCCACCTACCATGGGATAAGTCCACAATGGTGGCCACCACCCTCCCATTCCTTTGCTATAAATGGTTCAATGAGGAGAAGAAGAAAAAAAAAAAAAAAGGCCCTCTCTCTCTCTCTCTCCCCATTCAAAGTGAAGAGAGCAAAGAAGAAAAAAAAAGATCAAGAGGAAGAAAAGCGGAAGCGATCGCACATAGGCGGGATTTTTGAGTTTTTCGGCTTTTGGATTCGGCGAGGAACTCATCACAAGTAGGTACACTGTTCTCGGAATTTTTCAGAATTATTAGGTATATTTTCGGATTTTTGCATGATTTTTAACGAAGAAAACTAAAAGATATACTAAAAAGATTCCAAAAATAATGAAATTTCGTGGGAAAATAATATGATAATGATACATTCTACCATGAATTTGTGAGAATTTTTGGATTTTGTTTGGTATATTATTTTATGCATTCTTTGAAAATTATCAGATTTTGAGAGAATTGTTACTGACGTCAAATCACAGATAAAATTCTCCAAATTTTTACAGTAGTCTTAAATTCTATATTTCTTACTTCTGTAAAATTTTCAAGTGATTTGGATCTTATTTCATATGAGCTGTAGTGTTAATTCATAATCTGGTCTGAAAATTAAAATATCCGAAACTGATAGTAAATAGGTTTCTAATTTCATGAAAATCTCACATCATGCTATTTTCACTTATATCTTACTACTGTAGAAATTTCATGGAATTTAGATTTCTATTTCTAGTAGTTTCTGTGTTATTTTTGCAATTCTGTAAAAATCTTCCAGTAAGCTACATCTCATCATATCTTGCTTCTGTAGAAGTTTCAACTCATTTCAAATTTGTTTGCAACAGTTTCACTTGTAAAATCACTCATATGCTTAAAATTGATAAAATCCATTGAAAATTCGAAATTAATTAAAAAATCATTGTGAAAATTTCCAAAGAACTTTAAATTCTGTCACATGTTCACTCCTTAATCCATTGAAACATAAATTTTAGGATCTTTAGATTTCCCTGGAAAAGTGGCCAGTGCATCCATAATCGTATCCCAATTGCAACCGATCTTTGGCAATTTAGATATTTAAGCTATAGCATGTTGTTGGCTCTGAGGTTACTGTCCACGGAAATCCTGAGATTTGCCAGGCAATAAGATGCTATAACCTAAGTACTAAATTGTACAAGGAAAGAGAGCACGATTCCCTCCCTTAGATGCCATTCTGAGCCGAAATTGGCGAACCCTAGAACCGTTGGTATTCCTTAAATGTCCAAAAACTGAAAATCCTCAAAATCTGAAATTCATTAACTCCAAGAACTGAAATCGATTCATCTCGTGTCTCTCGGAACCGTTGGATTACGGTTTCCGTCATAAGAACCATTAGAGCCCAATTTAAGAACACTGGTGTCATGTCGTGTCCTATGTTTTAAGGAGTCTTAGGTTTAGGGAGTCCTAGAGTCAGGAGTCCAGCCTCATCACGGACGCTTGCTATGTATAGCAACCGTGCCATAGGTCTAGTTACACTAGTCACCCACTCTTTCCCTAGGACAAGCTTAGTAAACTAGGATGTAGGCTAACCTGCATTAGTCTAAGGGACAACTTGCATTTAGATAAGAATCATATAACATCTTAGATGAAATCGTAGGATAATAAAATCCTCAACTTGAATTAAATAACTTCTCTTAAAACTGTTGAAACAGTCAATCCAGTCTAGATCGGTGTCCTAGTTGAGTTAGGCATAAGTAGCTTAGCTTAGGTGCACCGAACTACGTCGACTCTGATCCCAGTGAGGCTTGGGTACGTAGGCAGCTTGGATGTCTGATGGCATACCATCCGCGAGTCGGCACCACAACAAATTGTGGTGTTTTGTATATTAATTTTCTTGTAAATGCTTAATCAAATCATTTAGGGCTTTCCATGAAATTAGAATTCTAGGAGAACTTTCACTTAGATTGAATCCAGACAAATTAATAAATCAAGATACACATTTAGGATTCACATTGAAATTAGATCATAGGATGCATGTCACTTAGTTCGCACATTAACATAGAGTTGAATGAGCCATTTAAAATAAATTTAAAAGAGTTAGCTTTTGGAATCGAAGACCGATTATCGGGCAGGAATGGTGCATGTGGCGGATAACTCCCCATACCTTCCATTCTCGTAACCAGGTAGCGAGTCTAGATTTCTGGTTAATTTCGGGTCCTAGATCCCACATCTAGGTGGCGACTCTGTCAGTCTCTTTCGTGTGGAATTCGGATTGCCTTAGTGATCCCAAGTTCACATGAAAGACGAATTCAAATCAATAATTAAATGCACACGCCAATCGCGTGGGTACGGGAGACCAAGAGAGAGAGCGCGGCGGCTCGCGCCCCACCCCTCTCGCGGGATCGGGTACCACAGTTTGGCGACTCTGCTGGGGACCACCTAACTTCATTAAAATTTCAAAAGATAACTCATTTGAATTTAATTTAACTGGCTCATAAAAACTCTATACTTGTTAGATTAGTTTGTCTTGTTTTATTTTCTCATCACATTTTACTTGAACTTAATCTAACAAAACCTGAAGGCATCATAGATTGCGCAAACATATTGCACACACCTACATCACTTACATCTAAACCCTTGCATCTCACGTGCACACACGTCCTATTTTAGGAACCCGGAGTGTTATCTAGCATGGTTGACTAGGATTTCATCACCTGGTGCCTCTGTGCTAGAGAAGCATTCCACCCTTAGCCTAGTACCTTTATGGTACGTAAACGGATCTCTTGTTCACGTACTGATATGCCGGACACTGGTACAGTATATCGAACAGGGATTTGCGCTAAGGGAACTCTTGGCCTTACCCCTAGATTAACCCACACATGCATGTAGTATACGAACACATGTGCATCATGTGTGTGAGCCTAGTTTATGATATCTTACCCATTTGTGTCTAGATTAGGCCGTAGTCCATCTTCCAATGGCTACGATCGGTCCTTAGATACACGAACAAAGTCATGAGTCGAGATCCTCTCTCCACTCCGCTAGGTTAGGATTAGGGCTGATGCCTTCAGGTAACACTGATAAAATGTGTGAAGATTAAAAACTTTCCCTTTGGGGTTAGGATATAAATCATTATTTTCAAAGATCTCATAGAATTAGTCATTCATGATCTATCCGTTGAAAGCAATTTTATGCTGTCTCATCTAATCTCTTGATCGTGCGTCTTTCATTCTTCTGTCATGTGATTCGATCATGTATTCATACTTTCCCTGTACTGGCAGGAACTTATCCCAATCTCGTGTTCATGTAATCCTGATCATTCTTATATCCCTTCTCTTGGTTTACGGGCACTATGTCTACTCGTACAATTCTTGATTGGATCCGTGGTACATTAAGAGAATCCCATATCTACGTCATAAGTGAACAAGAGAAAAATCTCTTCGGCTACGTGGCAACCATCAAGCTCGATTGGGGATTACTCTATGCCGCATCAGAGTGTTGGGATCCCGATCATCATGTCTTTCGTTTTGGCAACCAAGAAATGTGTCACACCTTTGAAGAATGGTGTGCCTTATTGGAATATCCTGTGGATGGCCCTTTAGTGAAGCCATCATGTGTTCCAGATTATCGTCCTTTATTCCTTCGCTTGATGAATAATCCAGATGAATCCATGAATTCTTTTATCAAAGGCCAAGAAATGTCCATGCAACAACTGATTGACATTTACCCTCCTGTTGGACACATTGGTGCTGTTGATAGTCAAAAAGCCCGACGTCGTGCTTTGAGATTCTGCTCATTTGCTAGGTTCCTCACTGTCCAGCCTTCTCGCTTTGCGTCCGCTATTCTCTTGGACCTTGTTGATCAAATGGATTGTGGCGCCAATCCAATTCCTACTATGCTTGCAGAAACCTTCAATGGATTGGATGATATGGCTCATCTTCGTGCCAGCTCAAATCCAGGTTCTTATGTTCGCTCTTTCATTGGTTCTTTCTCAGGATGTCCTGCATTACTTCAAGTGTGGTTGTGCCACAAACTAAAAATCGCAGCTCCTGTCCATTTTAATCATACGCTATACACCTTCAGTGAATGGCGTCATGATGTTTCTTTCGATCATAAAAGCGATTGGGTTGAATGGTTAAATTCTCGCCAACAAGATCAGGTTTATTGGCAAATCCCTGGAATCGAAGAAGCTGTCTTCAACACTGGAGAAGCTAACTACGTTCGCCTTCTTGGTCTCAAAAAGACTTCCTTCTATGTTCCTGCCAGGATTCAGCGTCAGTATGGAAGGGAGCAATCCATTGTGCCTCCCCTTCATCATTTCTATCCGCCTGAGGGTCTCAAGCCCAAGATTGTCAAAGCTGTTTCATCTGCTTGGGATGCCAGAATCATCAAACCTTTAAAGGAGTCAGTTGAGGAAGATTGTCGTCCGAAGAAGAAGTCTAAAAAGAATGCTTAGTTCCATGTTTATCTTTGAAAGATTGAACCATGTACTCAAATTTTAATGATTGATCAATAAAGTCTATCCTTCTCTTTCATTATCTTTGTCTATGTGTACATCATCGTCTATTCTTCTTTCTGATTTTAAAATATGTCTTTCGGATATCACAGGGCAGTAAACATCATAGCTAACTCTACTACTCCTTGGGTTCGGGTCTCTTCGCGATTGGAGAGGAAATCTGTATCCCCGCCACCTTCTTTAAGAACCCCAGCATCTCCTTCTTTCCCGTCCTCATCCTCACCAATGGCAGACAACCAAGATGGTCTTCCACCCGCTGCTATCACCGATACTCTCACCTCGATTCTTCGGCAGCTTCAAGAGCTCAAAGAAGAGAACCAAGTTATCAAGGCTCAGCTCTCTGAGCAGGTCGAACCGTCGTTGTCCAAGGACAAAGGGCCTATACACCAAGCAACCACTCCAGTAGCACCTTCCCAAACAGTGTTCATCAATATCCCTGATAAAGTCGAAGAAGACTTAGAAAAAGAGCAGTACAGCGAGAATCGCAGTAGGGCTTCTCAGTCCATGGTTGATAAGTCTGTTATGGAGAAATTAGAGACTCTTACCAAGAAAGTTCAAGGCATTCAGTTTCAAGACCAGGGTGGTTTCAATCCCAGTGATCTTACTTTATTTCCCGAAATTCGCCTTCCTGCCAATTTTCAAATGCCCGATTTCGACAAATATGATGGTGTGGGTTGTCCAATCACACATTTGCAAATGTTCACCATCATGTGTCAGCCTCAAGGCTTATCTTCTGAGCAAATGGCTCAATTGTTCCCAGTTTCCCTAACCAAGGTTGCGAGGAGATGGTTCATGGTCTTGGACAAGACTCGTTACAGGACATGGAAGGATATCGGCGAGCAGTTCATCAGGCAATTCAAATATGATGATGGGACAGAAATCACCAGAAAGGATTTAGAGAGAACAAAGCAAGACTCGAGGGAATCTTTTCTGATTTTTGTGAAAAGATGGAGGAGAATAGCAGCTCAGATGATGGAGCGCCCGTCTGAGGAAGAGCAAGTCCAGATAATCATGAAAAATATTTCCCCCCAGCTCCAGTATCACATGTCTTTGCAATACTATCCAGACTTCAAACACTTCATTGTGGCTGGCACCCAGATAGAAGAGGCTATGGCTCAAGGTGTATTCAACCGTAGCAACCCAAACCCAAGAGATTTCAAAAAGTCCCCTCCAGCCCAAGTCAATAGCATTTCCCGTTCCAATGCTCAATCCTCTAGGTCCCAAGAACCTCTAGTAATGGACTATGCTCAAACCGCAACCGCACCTCGGCAACAAACCCGGGTAGAATTTACCCCTCTCCCCATTCCATCTTCAGAGGTGCTTAAGCAGTGTCTGGCTTCAGTTCGCATAACCCTACCTGCCATCCGGCCCCCACCCAATCCTCTACCTGCAAGTTGGCGAGCTGACCTACACTGTGAGTACCACAGAGGTCCTGGTCATCTTACTGACAACTGCATTGCCTTGAAATTTAGAATCCAGAAACTCATTGATGAGAAAGTCATTGCATTCCAGCCAAGACCCAATGTCACCCAAAACCCACTACCTGGTCATGCAAATCCTCCTGCTGCCGTTAATGCCATAACCATAGGAGATCCTGAGTTTGACCCTCTCACCCTCATATGTGCCTTAGAACCCATCTCTGAACCCCAAATCATATTCTGTGATGAATCACACCTAAGAGAGTCTTTACCTCCCTTGGTAATCACCTATGAGCCACAAGTCCCTCAAATTATCACTTATGATGAGCCTGAATTGGATGAAGTCAGACGTGTGACAAGGGGCGGAAGAATTTTCAAACCTGTTGAATTGAGAGTCGAAAATCCAGGGGCATTGGCTCGAGGAAAGGAGCCGCAATATGTGAAAGATCCAGATGATGAAGTTGTGCAGCAGTTAAAGAAAACTCAGGCTGTTATATCTGTATGGGGATTATTGATAGCATCAAAGAAACACAGAGAGGTTGTGTTAAAAGAATTGAATACAACACAGGTATCCTCAGAGATATCTCCGGAGCAACTGGCTGAAGTTGTTGCTCTAACCCAGGCCACCAGGGCCATTAGTTTCTCAGATCAAGAGCTGCCTCCTCAAGGTCGGAATCATGCTAGAGCTCTTCATGTCACTATTGTCTGTGGAGGCAAGAAAGTACCATCTGTGTTGGTAGATAACGGATCCGCGTTGAATGTGTGTCCATTAAGAACTGCCATTACCTTGGGTTTCGGTCCCACTGATTTTGCCGAATCAACCCTTGGTATCCTCGCATATGACAACACCCGCAGAAATGTGGTCGGAATCCTCACCACCAAGATCGTTATGGGCGGTCAAGAATTTGAGGTTGAGTTTCAAGTTATTGATATCAAAGCCTCGTTCAATATGCTTCTAGGACGTCCCTGGTTGCATAAGGAAGGTGCTGTTACTTCAACTCTTCACCAAAAACTGAAGTTCATCAAAGATGGGAAGTTGTTCACTGTCAGAGGTGATGAAGAGCCAGAAATAGGGCAGATAACAGGAGAAACTTTGATCCTTCCAGTTGCAAAAGCAGATGACTACAACTTGAATGGTTTCGCATTCGAGGTTGCTGCTATCTCTTATGAGGATGCCTCTCAGGAGGAGTTGTGTTTACCGTTCGCCATCAGTCCTGTGGTAGCCAAGATGATGAGAAAAATGAACTACTTCCCTGGTATGAATTTGGGCCGTGACCCAAGCAAGGCATCACACTGGCGCCCAATCAAAGCAAACCATGGAATTTTCGGTCTTGGATATGTACCTACTGAGGAGGAGGAGGAAGCCATGAAAGAATTGTTGAAATTGAAGGAAGAAATCCGCCGCACCGGAAGGGTACTCCTAATGGCTCCATATCCCTTATCAATGAATGGTCATTTTATCAAAGAAGGTGAGACCTTTCCATACTATGGGTTTTCTGAACCATGGTATGACTCAGTGACAGGGATCATGATACCCGGTTTTGAAATATTCAGTGGCCTTGCTCTCCCAGAAACAGAACCGCCGATATATTATGTTGAGAAAGCTGTTGATGACTGGTTAGTCTACCTTGAGCCAGATGTGCTGGAATCTTTGTTTGAAGAAAATGTGCCTGATGTTGATTACTATTCTGAAGAACAAGAAGAGACAGATTGTGAAGATGTGCTGGTGGCAGTTATTCAGAGTAATGATACCTTTACTGAACCTCAGAGTCAGATTGCACCTGCAACAGAAAATCTTTCAAACTGGAGTTCTGATGTTTTTCCATCTTATTTTGTTGCTAAGACAAGTCTAGTCAAGTCAAGTGAATCAGTGTCAGTGCTTAGTCCAGGCGAGTCATTTTCTGAGTTTATTTACTATGTGAATCCTGAGCCTGTTCAGGATGAGTCCAATGATAATGATGTAACTTCTTTCAATTCAATGAAATCTGATTCTCAGTATGTCTCTGTGTTTGCTTCTGACTTTAATAATAATGATAACACTCCCTCCTCAGACGAGGAAGGGGGGATCGACGAAACTCCCATTGAATTGCAGCATATGCTCAAACAAGAGGAGGAGCGCCGAGCCCAGCCTCTTAAAGATGAAATCGAAATTATAAACATCGGAACAGAAGATTTAATACAGGAAATACGAATTGGAAATACTCTATCCTTTGAAGAGCGCGATGAATTAATAAACCTACTTAAGGAATATAAAGAAGTTTTTGCCTGGTCCTACAAAGATATGCCCGGGTTGAGCGAAGACATTGTTCAGCACAAGCTACCTTTGTTACCGGGGGTTAAACCTAAAAAGCAGAAGCTAAGGAGAATGAAGCCCGAGTGGGTCTTGAAAGTAGAAGAAGAGGTTACTAAGCAGTTGAATGCTGGATTTCTGCAAGTGGTGGAATATCCAGAATGGCTCGCAAATATAGTACCTGTACCGAAGAAAGATGGAAAGGTGAGAATGTGTGTAGATTTCAGGGATTTGAACAAGGCAAGTCCAAAAGATGATTTCCCTCTACCACATATCGATATCTTGGTGGACAATACGGCCGGGCATGAATTACTATCTTTCATGGATGGTTTCTCGGGCTATAATCAAATTAAGATGGCACCCGATGACATGGCTAAGACCTCGTTCATTACACAATGGGGGACATATTGCTATCGGGTAATGCCATTTGGTCTTAAGAATGCTGGTGCGACATACCAAAGAGCAGCTACAGCCTTGCTCCATGACATGATACATAGAGAAGTCGAAGTTTATGTCGATGATATGATTGTAAAAGCCAAGGAAAGGAAAGATCATATCCCGAACCTTAAGAAGTTCTTTGAAAGAATTCTCAAATACCAGCTTCGCCTGAATCCTAGCAAGTGTGTGTTCGGGGTTACCTCCGGTAAGTTGCTTGGATTTATGGTGAGTCAAAGGGGCATAGAGGTAGATCCTCAGAAGATTAAGGCTATCCAGGAGATGCCACCGCCTAGAACCGAGAAGGAAATTCGGGGATTCCTAGGAAGGATACAATTCCTAAGGCGATTCATCGCTCATCTGACATCAACTTGTGAACCTATCTTTAAGCTCTTAAAGAAGAACTCTTCCAAAGAATGGACAGAGGAATGTCAGCAGGCCTTTGAAAAGATAAAGCAAAGTTTGTCTGAGCCACCGATAGTAGCACCAGTGATACCGGGGCATCCATTGCTGCTTTACTTGTCAGTAACAGAAACCACAATGGGTTGTATGTTAGCACAGCAAGTTCCAGAAACCAAGCATGAAAAGGCTGTGTATTATCTTAGCAAGAAGATGTTGGAGTATGAACAGAAGTATACTGTCCTAGAAAAAACCTGCTTAGCCTTGGTTTGGGCCACTCAGCGACTCAGGCATTACCTTTTATCACATAAGGTCCTGCTTTTGTCGAGGATGGATCCGCTGAAGTATCTCTTTGAAAAACCAGCCCTGACAGGCAGGACTGCCAGATGGTTATTATTGTTGTCTGAATTTGACATCACTCATGTAACCCAAAAATCAGTAAAGGGCCGAGCCATTGCTGAACAATTGGCGGAAGCACCCCGAGAAGAAAGTCAGCATTTCAAGCCGATGTTCCCAGATGAAGAGATCATGATGGTTGAAGATGAATATCCAGAAACTGGTTGGACCCTCTATTTTGATGGAGCAGCAAACCAAACAGGACAAGGAGTAGGGGCATTGCTTGTGTCGCCTCGAAATGAGCATGTCCCCGTTGCCGTTAAGTTACAATTCAATTGCACCAACAATATGGCAGAATATGAAGCATGCATTGTTGGGCTTGAGGCTGCATTGGCCTTAGGCATAGAGAATCTTGACGTATATGGAGATTCGAAACTAATCATTTGCCAAACTCAAGGAGAGTGGAGAACCAAAGAAGAAAAGCTATTGCCATATCATGAATACTTGGATATTCTCGCTAAGCAATTTCAGCGCGTCACTTTCAGTTATTTGCCAAGGTTGAAGAATAGATTCGCCGATGCCTTAGCAACGTTAGCTTCCATGATTGACATACCTCACAATATGAAGATGAGGCCCATCACGGTTCAAGAGCAATGGGCTCCTGCATATGTTGATGCTATAGAAATAGCTGCAAGATGTCCCAATGGAAAGCCATGGTATACAGACATAAAGAACTACATCTCAGGTCAGGGGCATCCCAATGAGGCGTCGAGTAAAGAAATAAGGACTTTGCAGAGATTGACAGCTAATTTCGTCATTTGTGGAGGAGAGTTGTATCGACGGTCTTTCGATGGAATTCAACTCTTATGTGTCACTGAAGATCAGGCAGAAGAAATTCTCGCAGATATTCATGAAGGGGTGTGTGGGCCTCATATGAATGGGAAGATGTTGGCAAGGAAGATCCTACGTCTGGGGTATTATTGGCCGACATTAGAAGCAGATTGTCACACATTTGTGAAGAAATGCTATAAATGTCAGATACATGCGAATCTCATCCATGTACCACCCACCGAATTGCATTCTCTTACCTCTCCTTGGCCGTTTTCGGTATGGGGAATTGACATCATTGGCAAGATTTCTCCCAAGTCGTCTAATGGTCACGAGTACATACTCGTTGCTATTGATTACTTCACCAAGTGGGTTGAGGCCGCTTCTTATGCAAAGCTTACATCCTCATCAGTTGCTAAATTCATACGCACCAACATAATTTGCAGATATGGAATTCCCCATGAACTTATCTCAGATAATGGATCTCATTTCAAGAAGGAAGTAATCTCTCTTTGCGAAGAGTTCAAGATTAAGCATCATAAATCCTCGCCTTATCGTCCGCAGACAAATGGAGCGGTAGAAGCTGCAAACAAAAATGTCAAGACTATCATTAGCAAAATGTCAGAAACTTATAAAGATTGGTCGAATAAGTTACCATACGCCTTGTGGGCTTACAGAACATCAATTAGGGCTTCAACTGGGGCAACCCCTTACTCTCTTGTTTACGGGATGGAAGCAGTGCTACCTGTTGAGATCTGTGTACCTTCGCTCCGAGTATTGACTGAAGTCAAGTTGCCAGAAAATGAATGGGCAGATGCCAGATATAAAGAGCTGAACGTGCTAGATGAGAAGAGATTAAAAGCGCTTTACCATGTACAGGGCTACCAGCGCAGAATAGCCCGGGCTTTTAATAAAAAGGTTAAAATCAGAGATCTAGAAGAAGGCAATCTTATTCTGAAAGAGAATCGAGCACCAATGTTTGACCCAAGGGGCAAGTTCAAACCAAATTGGTCAGGACCATACATTGTGGACCAAATCTTACCCAGAAAAGCCGTCTCCGTAATTTAAATGGAGAAATATTACCGGAACCAACAAATCTTGATCAACTCAAGAGGTTCTATGCTTGAACACCAGAAGGCCGTCCTTTGGCCGAATAAATCCCAAATTCATAACCAAAAATCAAAAAATTTATAACCTTTTGCAAACCCTTTTGAGCCTAAATAAAATTTTCCTTCAAATCCCAATATACTAGGGGCATTCGCCCTGAACTACGCATGACTTGATCCCTACACTGGGATACGTAGGCAACCTGTTCACATGTTCGGTCGAGACCCTTGCAAAACCTTAAGCCATTCTTTGAAAAGCCCTACCTCACCTATAAAGTCCTTTTGGTGTTCAAGTAAAAGAAAAAAAAAGATAAAAAAATAATAAAAGAAAAAGAAAAGAAATGGAGCTTGAAGATCCGCTAGATTGAAAAACCTGAAAAGGCGATCTAGGCAAAATTTAGGATCATTCCCCTGCTAAGTTGAAAACCTGAAAGGGCGGCTTAGGCAAAAGTTAAGGGGGTGGCCCGCTGAGTCGAAAACCTGAAAAGGCGATTCAGGCAAAAGTTAAGGCCGAGCGGTCCACCAAGTTGAAAATCCAAAAAAGGAAGACTTGGTCGTGGTAAGATTGGATTCACGCCAAAAGAATTACATCGGTCTCTGAACTCGCGGTAGGTCGGGCGAAGCTAATACACAATGATTCTCGAAGCTAGGGGCATTAATTTCAAAGCAATCTGAAAGTTGATAGAAAGATATATGAGGTATCACTGTATTAAAAATAAGTGAAGATGTTTATCAATGGAGAAACGTTCTTTAAAAGAGGCTAGTCTAACCCAAAAGAAAATACTGATAAGTCAGAAGCATCACGAAATTACTGGAGTAATCTTTCTTATTTTGTGCTTTTATTACAAGTGTCTGTAGTTCTATTTAAAGAAAAAAAAAATTACGAACTCTATTTTTAGAATTGTTGTAGGGTGCAATCACTCTGAAGGCAGGTTCATTAACAGGTTCTGAGAAACTTGGAAAAAGGTGACACTGTCACGAATGACGAAGATCTTTGAAAGAATAATCTCTGGTCAATGAATAGAAGAAGGTTAGAATGCCTCAAACTGGGGCAGGTTGCTAATGAAGTGGCATCCCATATTTAAGCCCTGAAGTTCTTTTGCTGCATGGTGTTATTAAATCCTTTGCTTCTAAAGTTGTTAATTGAAAATTTCGATTTCTCTCAAAGCTCAAATCATCATATCTCTCTGAATCCATTTGAAAAGATGAGATGTTTCCTATGCGTTTTTGCCGTGAACCATTTAGTTTATTGGAATATGAAAAGATGAGATTTGGAATACAAATAGGCGCTGATTTTTTTGCCTACAATTATGTTTTCTATGCGTTTTTTTCCGTGAACCGTTGAGTAAGTAAATTGTTTTTCTTTTTTTTGCAAAAAAAATAAAGCCATGTAGATTCGAGGGAGGAAGGGGAGGGTTGCCACATCATCGGTGAACAGTAAACAACCCTTCCTCCTGATTATATTAGATTATATGACTAATTGCAGACCCGGGCGATGCACGGGGAGGCCCAAAAAAGAAAGCTTTACCATTTTAAAAAAATAAAATAAAGAAAAGAAACAAGAAACATTCATAAGATATATAGAAATTTTCAACTCAAGAGCCAATAAGAAATCCATCCAAAGAAGCAAGGGCTGCAGCACCTAATGAATAAGAAATTCCTATGCTAATGTATCGATCACCTCACACAATCACCTAAAATGGGGCTTGTAGCAGCAACACATGCTTCTCTTCCATCTCTAGTGAACCCATATATAAGAGATGGTCCGGTGCAATTAATACACATCCTTGGAGTTTTTCCATTGTCACCCTTGCTATATCTGCAACCCATCATTCTGAACAAATAGCGTCACATCACTTGAAGATCTATCTAGTTTTTCTCCACGAAGATTATATGGAAATTCAGTTTCGTATGAAAGGTTTCAATGTATGAGGAAACGTGGCAATTAATGAGGGAGAGGAATAGAAGGGGAACATATAAATATTAGGGTACAAAAGGAGTGTTTACGGGGAGAGGAACCGAATCGAAGTGTAGAGCGTTATAAGATAAAAGGATTAGCCTAAGCGTTATGGATTAGCTTAAACGTTATCCATTAATAACAAAATTAAGAGAGGCATTTGAAATACGTATTATTAAGGGGAGTAAAAGCTTTGCAAATATTGAGGGTAAATTAAATTGAATATGGAAATAACAGATTTTAATGTTACATGTGGAAAACAGAAATATTGATGAACAATGGAAAAGTTATATATGAATGAATAGCGAAAACTAAAATAGCAGAGTTTTAAGCATTGTGGGAAGTTGAAGAGCCATATGTCGAATGGGCTGTTAATTTTCTGAAATATCAACTCCACGTCATAAATTTTGAGGACACGTAAATTTGAGGGAGGAAGGGGAGGGTGTCCACATCAGCGGTGAACAATAAACCTCCCTTCCTCATTATATATAGATTTGAGGAAGGCGAGGGCGTAAACCTCCCTTCCTTCCATATCTATCTAGTGAGACACACCGTGCGATGCACAGGGTGAATTAAAAAGAATATGTTTTAGAATTTTTTTTAAAAAGAAAAAGAAAAGAAGATACATTCATAAAGAAGTTTAGAAATCAGCTGCGAAAAAATTGAGAATGAATAGAAAATTCAAGATCAGGTTAATAGATTCTTAAAAATGAAAAAAGGATATAATACGTGAAAATTAGAGAGAGAGGGGTGGCGGCGGTGATACAAAATACCCTAAATTAATAAATAAATTATTTAGCAATAAAGCCATCAATTATCTAAAAACAGAGAAAAGAAAAAGAAAACTTAGTAACCAAATTTTGAACTTAATAATCCTTACTCTGTTAGGAAATTATCCTAACGGTGGATGTTGCATGTGCAAGATCAACGGCCTAGATCATTTTGTTAGTTGGTTTTGTGAAAAGGCATTAAGTGAAAAGCCATAAAAGAAGGGGTGTAAATGTAAGAGACTTTTGAGGAGGGAACCAGCGTGATGACGAGTTGTGTTTCTTCTCATAAATGTCTGTTTATTCTCTCATCCGGTTCCTACTTGCACACAACAATTTCTACATCCTTCTCTTTGCAATCTACAGCAAAAAGAGAGAGAAAGTCGGTCCCCATCACCGTCTGTTGTGGAGTGAGGAGAAATACCGGAATGGAATCCTTCCAGTGATAGCAAAACGATATTCGGCTTTCGGTATGTTCCCTTTACTGTTTTAATTTCAATCCATATGGTTAATTGTGATTTTCTCAAAGTTGGACCGCCAAAGATCCGTTGCCCGTGTTCCTTTTATGATGAACACTTACATGTGGTATCAGAGCCACGGTTCCGCGAGAAAATGGCGAGAAAATCGCATTAAAAGTGATTGAAATAGGGTTTGTGAAAACTTGTATTTTGAGTGCTGCCATCAATTTTGGAGTCGGATCGATGATTAAATGGCACTGAAACGTTGCTTGTGTTCCCATGAATCCAACGCAACAAACGGTTCGTCAATCTGATGTCTGGATTGCGTTTGGCGGTGATTTAAAGATGAAAATTTTAACTTTTGGGGAAGTTTTGGACCTCACCGGAAAACAGTGTGCCGCCGGCGACCGGCTTGTCCGACCGGAAATTTTCCGGCGTGATTATGAAGTTCGTCGAGAGACAAGTCCAACGGCATATTGTGAGCCTCAATCGAACTTCAAACGAAGCCGCAATAATAAATCGAACTTTGAGTGTTTTTTCGGATTTTGTTGGAATTTTCACTATTTTAATGAAGAAGACGATGAATAGTGTCGGGCTTAACGGGCCGAACCGGGCCGTGCGGGCCCGTCAAGGATCCGCGACGGGCTTTTCAATTAAAAAAGGCCCAATAGAACCTCTAAGCCCACTAAACCGCTTGGCCCAACCTGACCTGAACCGGCCCATAGGCCCAAACGGCCCAAATCTGTGTTTGATTCGGTTTGGCCCATTTTTGTGAGATTTTTGGCCAGATTATAGCGGTTCTAGAGGTTTTGCACCCTTCGGAATCCATTTTTTGGGTTAGTTTTGGCATTTGGTATGTGTATCATTGTGGGACCCGATCCCGCGAGAGGGGTGGGGCGCGAGCCGCCACGCTCTCTCTTGGTCTCTCGTACCCACGCGATTGGCGTGTGCATTTTAATATTGATTTTAATTCGTCTTTTATGTGAACTTGGGATCACTAAGGCAATCCGAATTCCACATAAAAGAGACTGACAGAGTCGCCACCTAGATGTGGGATCTAGGACCCATGATTAACCAGAAATCTAGACTCGCTACCTGGTTACAGGAATGGAAGGTATGGGGAGTTATCCACCACATGCACCATTCCTGCCCGATAATCGGTCTTCAATTCCAAAAGTTAACTCTTTTAAATTCATTTTAAATGGCTCATTCAACTCTTTATTAATGTGCTGGCTATGTGACATACATCCTATGATCTAATTTCAATGTGAATCCTAAATGTGTATCTTGATTTCTTAATTTGTCTAGATTCAATCTAACTGAAAGTTCTCCTAAAATTCTAATTTCATGGAAAATCCTAAATAATTTAATTAAGCATGTACAAGCAAATTAATATACAAAAACCCCACAATTTATTGTGGAGCCGACTCGCGGTTGGTATGCCATCAGACATCCAAGCTGCCTACGTACCCAAGCCTCACTTGGATCAGAGTCGACGTAGTTCGGTGCACCTAAGCTAAGCTATGCCTAACTCAACTAAGACACCGATCTAGACTGGATTGACTGTTTCAACAGTTTTAAGAGAAGTTATTTAATTCAAGTTGAGGATTTTATTATCCTAGGATTTCATCTAAGATGCTATATGATCCTATCTAAGTGCAAGTTATCCCTTAGACTAATGCAGGTTAACCTACATCCTAGGTAACTAGGCTTGTCCTAAGGAAAGATTAGGTGACTAGTGTAACTAGACCTATGGTACGGTTGCTATCCATAGCAAACGTCCGTGAGACCTAGGACACGACCTGACATAAGTGTTCCTAAGTTGGGCTCTAATGGTTCTTATATCGGAAACCATAATCCAATGGTTCCGAAAGACTCGAGACAAATCGATTCAAGTTCTTGAAGTTAATTAATTTCAGATTTCAAGGATTTTCGATTTCTGGACAATTTAAGGAATACCAAAGGTTCTAGGGTTCTCCAATTTCGGCCTCGAATGGCATCCAAGGAAGGGAATCGTGCGTTCTTTCCTTGTGCAATTTAATACTTAGGTTATAGCACCTTATTGCCTGGCATATCTCAGGATTTCCGTGGACAGTAACCTCGGAGCCAATAACATGCTATAGCTTAAATATTCAAATTGTCAAAGATCGGTTGCAATTGCGATACGATTATGGATGCACGGGCCATTTTACCAGGGAAATCTAAAGACCCTAAGATTTCTGTTTCAATGGATTAAAGAATTAATATGTAACAAAATTTTAAGGTTTTTAGAAATTTTGATAATAATTTTTAATTAATTTCAATTTTGAGTGGATTTTATCAATTTTAAACTGCATGAGTGATTTTACAAGTGAATTTATTACAAACGAATTCGAAATGGATTGAAATTTCTACAACAGCAAGATGGGAATGTATGTAGCTTACTAGAAAAGTTTTACAAATTTTTACGTTAAGCTCCTATTTAATTTTGATTTAACAATAATATGACCAGATTGTTAAAATAACACAGAAACTACTAGAAATAGAAATCTAAATTCATTGAAATTTCTACAGAAATAAGATATGCGGAAACATAGCATGCTGTGATATTTTCATGAATTTTAAAAACGATTTACTACCAATTTCGGATTTTTCAATTTTAAGACCAGATTATGGATTTACAATACAACCCTTAGAAAAAAAAATCCAAATCACTTGAAAATTTTACAGCAGCAAGAAATATGAAATATAAGACTACTGTAAAAATTTTGCGAATTTGAATTGTGATATGATGTCAGTAAAATTCTCACAAAATCTGATAATTTTCAAAGAAAATATTAAATAATATATCAAACAAAATCCAAAAATTCTCAAAACTTCATGGTAGAATGCATCAGTATCATATTATGTTTCCACTAAATTTCATTAATTTTGGAATCTGTTTAGTATATATTTTATTTTTCTTCGTCAAAAAGATGTTTTTGAAGAGTTTTCTATTTTTAAAACACGATTTTCGAGAAAATTACGACTCCGGAAAATGTCCTTTAACCTTGTTCTGATGTGATGAACACAAGAAAAATTTGAAATTCCACAAAACAAATCATCCTGAGATAGCTATTTTTTCAACTTTTGTAATTTCTCAGCCATTATTTTAAATGAAATTCCACTCTTCACTCAAATTTTCAAAATCCTTTGATTCAATGTCCGATCCGATCCGATGGTTATTTTAGTCTATTTAAATAGATCGGTGTATTAAATTTCAGGACGAATCGGAATTGAAACACTCATGTAGATCATGATTTTAAGCACACATATAATAACGAATTAAATTCAATTAAATGCTAAAAACCATGCAAAAATCTATAAAGAATACCAAATAATCCTGGCAAAATCTGAGAATAGTGCACCTACCTGTGATGGAGATCCTCGCCGAATCCAAAAGCCGAAAATTCTGAAAAATCTCGCCGACGCTCGATCCTGCGTCCTTTCTTCCCTTTCTTTCTTTGCTTTTTTTTTCCACCACGTTGATCGCGCTCCTTGTCTTTAGGGTGCGTAGATCCGAGGTATACGCTTTGTCCAACCCTTTTTTATGATGAAGAAGACACAAAGAATACTCCAATCATTCTTGATTGTATGATGCCTTGGAGAAGAAGAAAGAATTCAAGAATTCTTTTTTTGAATAACACTTGAGAGAGAGATCACACTTCAAGGGAGAAAAGAAAAAAAAATTTCCTGGGAGGAGAGAGAAAATGAACGAATTTGGATTTTTTTTCTTTTTCTGGATTGTTTGTTTTGATTTTTATATAAAAAAAAGTTAGGATTAAGAGAGAAATAGCAATTTCCAATGTGAGAGCTCCCTTTTTGGCTTGTTTCCAATTTTCCCCTCTTGCTTTCTTTCTTTCTTGTTTCCAAATTTGATTTCATTCCAATCTTAATTTCTTGTCAATCAAGACATGTTATTCTCATTCCACACTGCTTCTTTGGAAGAAAACCTTTTTAAGCAATCATTCCTCTTTCCCTTCTTTCCTTCTTTTCATTTTTTATTCTTTTTATTTTTCTTTTAACAAATATGATGTCACCATTGTGACATCATCAAGGTGGGTGCTCAACTCATGCGGGTCAACCATGTGGGCCGCCCACCATGGTGGTTGACCCATATGGGTGAACCCACATGAGCTCCATCTTTGCGGGCTTTAGCCCAATGGGCCATTTCACACGGGTTTCGGGTTTTTCATAAAAAATCAATAAAATCTTTCTAAATTCAACATTTTATATATGGACCCAACCCATTTGACATTTATGGTGCATCCCTCACACATGATCAGACCATCTTTTTTGGAAAATAACTTTTCGGACCAAAATGCCCCTACTTGACTGTTAGACATCCAAATGCGACCAAAATACCCTCAGATTGGTTCACCCCTAAAGGGAAAAATTAAAAATGGAAATTCTTTGTGGTCAAACTTCAAAAATAGAAACTTTTAAAATTGGGTCCTTTCGGTGAGCAATATTAAACATAATCATTTGGTATCCCCTGAAAATACCCAAAATGCCCTCAACACTTAAAATTTCCAAATTAAGCGAAATTCCTGATAAAATTCTAAATTTAGCTGGTTTTCTAAAATTCAGGAAATCATTCATAATCTCTCAGACATATTTCGGGGATCAAAAGAATTACACAGGAAAAGACCAAATTACCCCAAGGTGCTAGAATTTTGGCGAGACTAGGGAAAACCCTGAGAAATTCTAAAAATAGCAGATTTTCGAAAATTTATGAACGGACTCAAGATTTCTTAGACACAACTTAGGGACCAAATATGATATGTTTGGAAATGTCTAAAATACCCCCGAAGTGCAAGACTAAGAGAAAATCTTGAGAGATCTAAATTTAGCAGGTTTCCCAAAGCTTACGAAATTACTCATAATCCATCAGTCGTACCCTCGAGATGGTTTTGGACATACGAGAAATGATTGAAATATCAATAAGATGATGAAAATGTGGAAGCCCCATGAGTTTCTAAAAATAGCAGCTTTTTCAAAATTTGTAAAATCACTCAAGATTTCTCAAATATAACTCGGGGGTCAAACGAGACACATCGGGAATGACCAAAATACCCCTGCAGTGCAAAATAGGCAAGAATGAGGGAAACCCTGAAAATTCTAAAAATAGCAGGTTTTTTCATTTGCTTGGAAACTTGAACTTTCATCTTTGAGAGGCCAAAGGAACCCCCTAGAGACCTTCAGGATTGCGAATCAACTTCAAAACTCTCATAATGAAATGAAATCTACCCTAAAATGCATGGATGCCTAATCTAATGCTGAATACGGATATAAAAATTGATGATACTACCGAATCTTTTGCTTTTTAAAGCCTAGCAAAATGGGGGTGTCTAAAGATGCCCCTCTTTGGTAGAGATGACATAGTCATCGAACACCAAAGCAAAAGTGCCAGTGCCATTTTGCGTAGCTTTGATCGACAAAGGACTCTCTAGACACAATGCAACCTAACATAATGCAAGACCCTAGATGAAATCCTAGAATTTGAACATATATCAAAATCATTTACTCTAAACACCATCAGATGACAGTTTAGAATAACAGAGAATCGGATTTATTCTGGGCGCAAAAAATCTTGCAATCCAGAACAAAAGATGATTATGATGCGGCGCCGTTTTCGAACGGGCAATGAAGGAATGGGATACCATTTTCAAACGGATTTTCGGAGGAAAAAAGGAATACCGTTTTTGAACGATTTTCGAGGAAATGAGACGCCATTCTCAAATGGTCTTAGAGAGAATAATGGATGACTTTCGAAAGATTTTTAATGAAAACGAAGCATCATTTTTTAATGAGCTCAGACATATTTATATGGATTCAAAGGACACTAGATATCATTTCGAATGGATTCAACAAGAATGAGGCCTCGTATTTGTACAGGCCCACAAGGAATGAGATATCAGAATGAGACACCGACTTTGTATGGTTTCCCAAAGAATGAACAACCATATTTTAATGGATCCCAAAGAAGAATAAGAGACTATTTTTTAATAGACTAAGGAAGAATGAGATATCGTATTTGTACGGTGCTCAAGAGAGTAAGAGACCATTTTCGAATGGACCTGGAGAGAATGAATCAACGCATTTATATGAATTCCATGGAAATGAGACATCACATTTATATGATGTCCAAAGATAACTCAGAGATAATGGAACATCGTATTTATACGAATGCCAAGGAAAATGAGACACCATATTCATATGATAGTCAAAGATAATTCAGAGATAATGGAATATCGTATTTATAGGAATTCCATGGAAAAGAGACATCATATTCGTATGATGTTTAAAGAGAAAAGACCACTTTCAAATGGACTCATGGAGAATGAAATGACGTATTTATACGGATTTCCAGAAAAGGAGACACCATATTCATATGATGCTCAAAGATAACTCAGGGACAATGGAATATCGTTTTTATACGAATTCCAAGGCATGAGACATCACGTTTATATGATGTTCAAAGAGAAAAGACCATTTTCAAATGGACTCAGGGAGAATGAAATGACGTATTTATACGGATTTCCAGAAAACGAGACACCATATTCATATGATGCTCAAAGATAACTCAGGGATAATGGAATATCGCATTTATACGAATTCCAAGGAATGAGACATCACATTTATATGATGTTCAAAGAGAAAAGACCATTTTCAAATGGACTCAGGGAGAATGAAATGACGTACTTATACGGATTTTCAGAAAACGAGACACCATATTCATATGATGCTCAAGGATAACTCAGGGACAATGGACTATCGTATTTATACGAATTCCAAGGAATGAGACATCACATTTATATGATGTTCAAAGATAAAAGACCATTTTCAAATGGACTCAGGGAGAATGAAATGACGTATTTATACGGATTTCCAGAAAACGAGACACCATATTCATATGATGCTCAAAGATAACTCAGGGACAATGGAATATCGCATTTATACGAATTCCAAGGAATGAGACATCACATTTATATGATGTTCAAAGAGAAAAGACAATTTTCAAATGGACTCAGGGAGAATGAAATGACGTACTTATACGGATTTCCAGAAAACGAGACACCATATTCATATGATGCTCAAGGATAACTCAGGGACAATGGAATATCGTATTTATACGAATTCCAAGGAATGAGACATCACATTTATATGATGTTCAAAGAGGAAAGACCATTTTCAAATGGACTCAAGGAGAATGAAATGACGTATTTATACGGATTTCCAGAAAACGAGACACCATATTCATATGATGCTCAAAGATAACTCAGGGACAATGGAATATCGCATTTATACGAATTCCAAGGAATGAGACATCACATTTATATGATGTTCAAAGAGAAAAGACCATTTTCAAATGGACTCAGGGAGAATGAAATGACGTACTTATACAGATTTTCAGAAAACGAGACACCATATTCATATGATGCTCAATGATAACTCAGGAACAATGGAATATCGTATTTATATGAATTCCAAGGAATGAGACATCACATTTATATGATGTTCAAAGATAAAAGACCATTTTCAAATGGACTCAGACAATGAGGCACCGTTCACAAACGGCCTCAAGGAGGATATGAGATCATTCACAAATGGACTCGAGAAATGAGGCACCGTTTACAAACGGGCTCAAGGAGGACATGAGACCATTCACAAATGGACTCGAGGAAAAGAGACACCGTTCACAAACGGGTTCAAGGAGAAGACGAGACCATTCACAAATGGACTCGAGAAAAGAGGCACCGTTCCCAAACGGGCTCAAAGAAACGAGATAGCTTTGATTGATGAATTCAACAACGAAGAATTTAGAGATTTTTCTTGAACTTGAATTTGACGTAAGATTGGATTTGATGAATTTTTGATTTTTTGAACTCAATGAAATCGGGGATATTATAGATCCTGCCCGACAAAGATATTGGAAACTAGGACTTTGACGAATGATGAAACGACAAACCTTAGGAACGAAGAACCATTACTAACAAGAATGGATTATGAACACTTTTATGAAACTTCAACAAGATTTTCCTCAAAGAGACTGCTGGTCTTGTCTTCTGGAGATTTTGATAACTGAAACCTTGAACAAGATATTTGAAATTGGTAATCTAGAACAACGGCTCTCTTGGATATAATCATGGAAAAGTGGGATTTGCCTCTTGACAGGTGTTTAGATAAATATTTCTTGACCGGGATAGTATTTAACTAACTCGAAGGAGATTCTGAATTTTAATGGTTCATCTTTCTGAGAAATTGGCTCAACCACCATTGCATCTGAGGGTCTTCCAAGCTTAAGGTGCCTTCCTGGGGTATGATCTTTTTACGGAAGCTGGGCTTTCTGATGTTTCTACTTCTGGATTTTTCTGAGTTGATCTTCTTTGAAATGAGGCTGCTTGACTAGATTACCGAGCTCTTTCATACGATCGCAGGGAGCTGCCGAGGCCGGGCCTCCTTCATCAAGACAGTTGCAACATTTGGACATAAGAACGACGATTGACTCTTTCTAAAGAGAAAACTTAGATAAAATGCACTACTCAAAGGATTGAGCAGCCTTGAAGGAGTGAACATAGAATGACAAAGATTGACTAACTACACTGACAGACACAGTAATGCTTCTGACTCAGTTAACATTTTATTTGGTAAGTCTATCCTTTCAAGGAATGTTTTTTTCAATTGGTACACACTGGACTTTTTCCTTAAAATAGTAATGCCTCAAGGATTTAATTACGATCCCTAAGATTGCTTAGCTTCAATGCCCCCAGTTTTGAGGATGCCACTTGAATTTGCCTGAACTCCAGTTGATCTTCAGTCTTGATACCGGCTGTAGCCTTCTTATAATGATTCTCTTACCGCGACCAAGTCACCTCCTCAAGGTTTTTAACTTGACGGACCGTGTTAGCCTTAACTTTTGCCTGAACCATCTTTCTAGGTTTTTGATCCAGCAGGCCATCCCCTTAGCTTTTGCCTAAGCCTGCCCTTTCGGGTTTTCAACTTAGCAGGGGAATGATCTTAAATTTTGCCTAGACCGCCCTTTCAGGTTTTCAGTCTAGCAGATCTTCAAACTCCGTTCTTTTCTTATTCATCATCATTTTTTTTTGTTACTTATTGTCTCGGGACCTAGATCATTAGTTCTGAACACCGGAAGGACTTTATAGGTAAGATAAGGCTTTTCAAAGAATGGCTTAAGGCTCGACAAAGATTTCGACCGAACCTGTGAACAGGTTGCCTACGTATCCCAGGGTAGGAATCAGGTCGTGCATAGTTCAGGGCGAATGCCCTAGTTTGAAGATAGATTGTTTGAAGGTTAATTGATTTTTCTTTTTTTTCTCTTTCTGGAATAATTGACTTCTCTTTTTTTGGAACTTGTCCCCTTTTTTTTTCTTTTTTTTTTGGGACGATTGAAATTTTTTTTTTTTTTTGAATCTACCGAACTCGGTTCAACCGAGCTGCCTATGTACCCCAGTGTAGGGATCAGGTCTCGCGTAGTTCGGGGCGGATGCCCCTAGTTTGATGGGTTTTTAAGAAAATTTTATTCAGGCTCGAAGGGTTTGCAAACCGGTATTCTTTTGACATTGGGTTCTGATTTTGGGATTTATTCGGCCAAAGGGGGCCTTCCGATGTTCAGATTGGGAATCGATCTAGGTTACTAGAGTCCCTTTGGTACTGCTTATTTATAGGGCTGGCAACGGGGCGGGTCGGGGCCGGATGTTGGGGTCCCCTACCCCTTCCCCTTTGCGGGGAATTTCCCCCCTCCCCTTCCCCTCCCCTCTGCGGGGATGGTGGGGAATCCCCTTCCCCTCCCCGCGGGGAATATATAATCCCCTTCCCCTCCCTGCATCCTTCGGGGACAAAATCTCCGCCCCGCCCCGCCCCACTCCAACATCACCCCCTCTTTAGTCATTGATACACTGATGATGGGTGTCCTTAATCAACTTGATGCAATTTCAATATATAAAAATGTTATAAACTAACATACTTGTAGACGAAGGAGATATATTTCTTACTCTTCAGAAGATAGCAAAATCCCTTGAAGTACTGACTTGACTCTCGAGTGCCCTCGCAGCAGTCGCACCAACAGGCGTTATAAACCCAAATAGATGCCTGAGCAATGTTCAGAGGCTTGGGAATCACCAAAATGTAAAAAGTGAACTGTGTCCCTAACCTGAGCAATGTTTCTTTCGTGGGAAGGAATTAAGGAAACCCTAAGTCCCTAAACAAAATAAAAATGCAATTTATTATTTTATTATTTTATTTTTGCCACCGATGTTGGCACTACGATTTTTTGATAATGGCATACACTCAGCTTGTCTTTATTATTTCAATATCTGTCAAAAGGTTATTATAGTTCCCAATATGCTCTCATAAGCTAATTAAAAGGAAAAGACAAGCTAAGTTTATGTTTGGGGACATCTTGTAGCCGATCCACAGAGTTTCCAGTAGTTTTCCTTTAAAAAAAAACACTTAAAAATATACAAAAAATGGCATTGATTAACGGGGCGAGCGGGGAGGGGCGGGGCGGGGAGGGGAGGGGACAACTACATCCCCTTCCCCTTCCCCTTCCCCTCCCCGCACCGGGGAATTTTTAAATTCCCCTTCCCCTTCCCCTTCCCCTATCAAATCGGGGAATCCCCGCCCCAAACGGGGCGGGGCGAGGCGGATCCCCTCTTTTTCGGGTGAAATTGCCAGCCCTACTTATTTATTTATTTTTCCTTTTTTCTTCTTTTTTTTTCACGGAGTTTGACGTCATTTCCAGGTAAGAGATAATGGATCTTCTTCTTTCAAGATTCTATTACGTGCTTTCGACTTTCATAGAGCGGAATTTGTTCTTTGACATCCTCCATCTACGGATTTGTAACTCTTGATATCTGATGATCACTTTTCAATGCTTGCTCTTGAACTTCTTATCTTGAATTTGTTGGCTTTATGTTATGAATTTAAGAACCAAGGTCATTGATTGGAAATATGAAAGTTGTTTCCGCTCTATGCCCCTTGTATAGCATGTGTCTCTCACTTTCTTCATTCTCTTGAGCTTTCTATCTATGTCTTGCCCCTGGTATCGGTTGTAGCTTTTCTAGACAATCTTCTTATTCTTGAAATAATTTTATCAATTATTCACACTCTTCAGAGGGTAATGTACTTTTAATCGGCATTTACTGAATCAAAGTTTCCGTGCCAATGTTTACCACTTCAATTTCATCTTTGAAAGGCTGGGATTGGCGCTCCTCCTCTTGTTCAAGTAATTGCTGTGACTCAAGTGGAGTTTCGTCAATTTTGTCCTCATTTGAGGAGGGAGTCTTACTTTAAGATCAGAAGCATACTTAAGAAACAGACACAAGTGAACTATTGGAACTGAAATTTTTTTTAAAGAAAAAGCTATTACATCTGACGACCTATCCTGAACATAGGATTCACAACTCTAAATAAAAAGAAAGCAAAAGATAACTTGCCATGGACTAGGCATTGACCTTGAACCGTAAGACCGGACTCAACAATTGTACTGACCATGATGACTGACTCAACATAAAATAGTAAATGACTAAAACTTTAAATGCTACAACTGTCTAGCTTCGGAGGCTCGGCGAAAACTGAATCATTATCATAACAAGTGCCTTTTAACTTCTGGCTCTTCTCTTTCACTGCAACTGAATCTGAGCTTCTCAAACCCGAAGTGTCTAAACATCATCCAGCGCTGGTACAACATGGTTTTGCATAGGATTATCAACAATATTTGGCACTTGCTGAAATGGTAGCTTGCGCTCATCGATCAACTTCTGCATCACATGCCTCAGAGTTTTACACTGATCAGTACTATGCCTCGATCCTCGATGAAAATCGCAGTGCTCTTCCGCCCTCCATGTCCTGGGGAGCGGATTAGGAGGTTCCTTAATGCGAGGTAAATAGATATTGCCGGATTTCAATCCTTGCTGCAATATAACAGATGGTGGAAGCGGGAGGGGGGGTGGGAATTGCCTACCTGGCTTTTGCTGAGGTATAGGTCTTGGTTGATCATATTCGATTACCATAGGCTCCTGTGACCAGTTAATCCTCTTTTCCCATTCCCTAAACCCTTTCAGGATACCAGATCGTGAGATAGGCAAATCAGTGAATTCTCTTTTAGGAGTTTCAGATGGTGGCTCTTGGTCATAATCAAGAATTAAGGGCCCAACAGAATCATGCTGGTGCTAAGAGACAGAGTTTCTGGTAACAACATCTTGGGCTTTGGTATTTTTGTCAGCGAAATGCTCAGAGCCTTGGGATTGACAATACCAGGTTTGCATTTGTTGCTTCATCTGATAAACTTCTTCTGTCAGCGCAGCCATTTGTCTAGAGAGGTTCACAATTAGTTCTTTTGAACCCATAACCATGGAGAGGCTCGGATTTTTGCCCTTAGAAACAACAATGGTTGGACCAAATTTCTCAGTAAGTTGAGCTTTGATGAATTGATTTTTTTCCTTCAATTCCTTCACCTGTTGGACGAGCTGGGCAAGGGTTTCTGTGACATGAAAGAGTTGAAAATTTTCCATAGAATCTGCCATAGGTAGGAAAAGGTGGATAGAGAGACTTCCAAAGAAAATGGGGAATTAGCTTCTTCACGGGCCACGAATAGATTCAATTCCAAGAAGCTTTCCTGGATTTTCAGCAGTGAACAATCCTGACATAGAAACAATAAACACGAGATGTAAGCTTGACATTCAGGGAATTTTTCCTTTCTATGATTGACATGATAATTATGATACGACTAGATAAGGAATGGGAAGTAAAGTGATGGTTCCTCAAAACAAATAAACACAACAATGATGACATGATAGCACGTGGGGAATGCCCCTAGTTCAAGGATTATGAGAGTGAACTCTGAAGGGCTTAGCAAAATAATCTCGAAAAAGGTAGCCTTTAGAGGAAGAAGAGACCAAGGGTACAAGTACGATCAGATCATCAAGATTGCACAATCAAATGATCGAGACACAATTCTTGCCAATTGAGAAAGGGAATGAAGACATAATCGAATCACACAAGAAGCGAATGATAGACAAACGATCAAAAGATTAGATGAGATTACATAAGATTACTTTCAACGGATAGATCATGAATGACTAATCCTATGAGATCTTAGGAAAGATGTGATTTATATCCTAACCCCAAAGGAAAATCTTTTAATCTTTGTACATTTTAACAGTGTTACCTGAAGGCATCAAACCATAATCCTAATCTAGCGGAGTGGAGAGAGGATCTCGACTCATGACTTTGTTTGTGTACCTGGCGACCGATCGTAGCCATTGGAAGATGGACCACGGCCTAATCTAGACACAAATAGGTAGGATATCCTAAACTAGGCTCACACACGTGATGCACATGCGTTCGTATACTACATGCATGTGTGGGTTAATCTAGGGGTAAGGCCAAGAGTTCCCTTAGCGCGTATCCATGTTCGATATACTGTACCAGTGTCCGGCGTATCAGTATGTGAACAAGAGATCCGTTTACGTACCATAAAGGTACTAGGCTAAGGGTGGAATGCTTCTCTAGCACAGAGGCACCAGATGATGAAATCCCAGTCAACCATGCTAGATAACACTCCGGGTTCCTACAATAGGATATGTGTGCATGTGAGACGCAAGGGTTTAGATGCAAGTGATGTAAGTGTGTGCAATAAGATTGCGCAATCTATGATGCCTTCAGGTTTTGTTAGATTAAGTTTGAGTAAAATGTGATGAGAAAATAAGACATACAAACTAATCTAACAAGTATATAAGAGATAGAGTTTTCATGAGCCAGTTAAATTAAATTCAAATGAGTTATCCTTTGAAGTTTTAATGAAGTTAGGTGGTCCCCAGCAGAGTCGCCAAACTGTGGGACCCGATCCCGCGAGAGGGGTGGGGCGCGAGCCGCCACGCTCTCTCTTGGTCTCTCATACCCACGCGATTGGCGTGTGCATTTTAATATTGATTTTAATTCGTCTTTTATGTGAACTTGGGATCACTAAGGCAATCCGAATTCCACACAAAAGAGACTGACAGAGTCGCCACCTCGATGTGGGATCTAGGACCCATGATTAACCACAAATCTAGACTCGCTACCTGGTTACAGGAATGGAACGTATGGGGAGTTATCCACCACATGCACCATTCATGTCCGATAATCGGTCTTCAATTTCCAAAAGTTAACTCTTTTAAATTCATTTTAAATGGCTCATTCAACTCTTTATTAATGTGCTAGCTATGTGACATTCATCCTATGATCTAATTTCAATGTGAATCCTAAATGTGTATCTTGATTTCTTAATTTGTCTGGAATAAATCTAAGTGAAAGTTCTCCTAAAATTCTAATTTCATGGAAAATCCTAAATAATTTAATTAAGCATGTACAAGCAAATTAATATACAAAAACCCCACAATTTATTGTGGAGCCGACTCGCGGTTGGTATGCCATCAGACATCCAAGCTGCCTACGTACCCAAGCCTCACTTGGATCAGAGTCGACGTAGTTCGGTGCACCTAAGCTAAGCTACTTATGCCTAACTCAACTAAGACACCGATCTAGACTGGATTGACTGTTTCAACAGTTTTAAGAGAAGTTATTTAATTCAAGTTGAAGATTTTATTATCCTAGGATTTCATCTAAGATGTTATATGATCCTATCTAAGTGCAAGTTATCCCTTAGACTAATGCAGGTTAACCTACATCCTAGGTAACTAGGCTTGTCCTAAGGAAAGATTAGGTGACTAGTGTAACTAGACCTATGGTACGGTTGCTATCCATAGCAAACGTCCGTGATGAGGCTGGACTCCTAACTCTAGGACTCCCTAAAACCTAAGACTCCCTAAGACCTAGGACACGACCTGACATAAGTGTTCCTAAGTTGGGCTCTAATGGTTCTTATATCGGAAACCATAATCCAATGGTTCCGAAAGACTCGAGACAAATCGATTCAAGTTCTTGAAGTTAATTAATTTCATATTTCAAGGATTTTCGGTTTCTGGACAATTTAAGGAATACCAAAGGTTCTAGGGTTCTCCAATTTCGGCCTCGAATGGCATCCAAGGAAGGGAATCGTGCGCTCTTTCCTTGTGCAATTTAATACTTAGGTTATAGCACCTTATTGCCTGGCATATCTCAGGATTTCCGTGGACAGTAACCTCGGAGCCAATAATATTCTATAGCTTAAATATTCAAATTGTCAAAGATCGGTTGCAATTGTGATACGATTATGGATGCACGGGCTATTTTACCAGGGAAATCTAAAGATCCTAAGATTTCTGTTTCAATGGATTAAAGAATTAATATGTAACAAAAATTTAAGGTTCTTTAGAAATTTTGATAATGATTTTTAATTAATTTCAATTTTGAGTGGATTTTATCAATTTTAAACCGCATGATTGATTTTACAAGTGAATTTATTGCAAACGAATTTGAAATTGATTGAAATTTCTACAGTAGCAAGATGGGAATGTATGTAGCTTACTGAAAAAGTTTTGCATATTTTTACATTAAGCTCCTATTTAATTTTGATTTAACAATAATATGACCAGATTGTTAAAATAACACAGAAACTACTAGAAATAGAAATCTAAATTCATTGAAATTTCTACAGAAATAAGATATGGGTAAACATAGCATGCTGTGAGATTTTCATGAATTGTAAACACCATTTACTACCAATTTCAGATTTTTCAATTTTAAGACCAGATTATGAATTTACACTACAACCCTTAAGAAACAAAATCCAAATCACTTGGAAATTTTACAACAGCAAGAAATATAAAATACAAGACTACTGTAAAAATTTTGAGAATTTTAATTGTGATCTGATGTCAGTAAAAATTCTCACAAAATCTGATAATTTTCAAAGAAAATATTAAATAATATATCAAACAAAATCCAAAAATTCTCAAAACTTCATGGTGAATGTATCAGTATCATATTATGTTTCCACGAAATTTCATTAATTTTGGAATCTGTTTAGTATATATGTTATTTTTCTTCGTCAAAACAATGTTTTTGAAGAGTTTTCTATTTTTAAAACACGATTTTCGAGAAAATTACGACTCCGGAAAATGTCCTTTAACCTTGTTCTGATGTGATGAACACAAGAAAAAATTGAAATTCCATAAAACAAATCATCCTGAGATAGCTATTTTTTCAACTTTTGTAATTTCTCAGCCATTATTTTAAATGAAATTCCACTCTTCACTCAAATTTTCAAAATCCTTTGATTCAATGTCCGATTCAATCCAATGGTTATTTTATTCTATTTAAATAAATCAGTGTATTAAATTTCAGAATGAATCGAAATTGAAACACTCATGTAGATCATGATTTTAAGCACACATATAATATCGAATTAAATTCAATTAAATGCTAAAAACCATGCAAAAGTATATAAAGAATACCAAATAATCCTGGAAAAATCTGAGAATAGTGCACCTACCTGTGATGGAGATCCTCGCCGAATCCAATAGCCGAAAATTTTGAAAAATCTCGCCGACGCTCGATCTTGCGTCCTTTCTTCCCTTTCTTTCTTTGCTTTTTTTTTTAATTTCCACCACGTTGATCGCGCTCCTTGTCTTTAGGGTGCGTAGATCCGAGGTATACGCTTTGTCCAACCCTTTTTTATGATGAAGAAGAAACAAAGAACACTCCAATCATTCTTGATTGTATGATGCCTTGGAGAAGAAGAAGGAATTCAAGAATTCCTTTTTTGAAGAACACTTGAGAGAGAGATCACACTTCAAGGGAGAAAAGAAAAGAAAATTCTTGGGGGGAGAGAGAAAATGGACGAATTTGGATTTTTTTTCTTTTTCTGGATTGTTTGCTTTGATTTTTATATAAAAAAAAGTTAGGATTAAGAGAGAAATAGCAATTTCCAATGTGAGAGCTCCCTTTTTGGCTTGTTTCCAATTTTCCCCTCTTGCTTTCTTTCTTTCTTGTTTCCAAATTGGATTTGATTCCAATCTTAATTTCTTGTCAATCAAGACATGTTATTCTCATTCCACAGTGCTTCTTTGGAAGAAAACCTTTTTAAGCAATCATTCCACTTTTCATTCTTTCCTTCTTTTCATTTTTTATTCTTTTTATTTTTCTTTTAACAAATATGATGTCACCATTGTGACATCATCAAGGTGGGTGCTCAACTCATGCGGGTCAACCATGTGGGCCGCCCACCATGGTGGTTGACCCATATGGGTGAACCCACATGAGCTCCATCTTTGCGGGCTTTAGCCCAATGGGCCATTTCACACGGGTTTCGGGTTTTTCATAAAAAATCAATAAAATCTTTCTAAATTCAACATTTTATATATGGACCCAACCCATTTGACATTTATGGTGCATCCCTCACACATGATCGGACCATCTTTTTTGGAAAATAACTTTTCGGACCAAAATGCCCCTACTTGACTGTTAGACATCCAAATGCGACCAAAATACCCTCAGATTGGTTCACCCCTAAAGGGAAAAATTAAAAATGGAAATTCTTTGTGGTCAAACTTCAAAAATAGAAACTTTTAAAATTGGGTCCTTTCGGTGAGCAATATTAAACATAATCATTTGGTATCCCCTGAAAATACCCAAAATGCCCTCAACACTTAAAATTTCCAAATTAAGCGAAATTCCTGATAAAATTCTAAATTTAGCAGGTTTTCTAAAATTCAGGAAATCATTCATAATCTCTCAGACATATTTCGGGGATCAAAAGAATTACACAGGAAAAGACCAAATTACCCCAAGGTGCTAGAATTTTGGCGAGACTAGGGAAAACCCTGAGAAATTCTAAAAATAGCAGATTTTCGAAAATTTATGAACGGACTCAAGATTTCTTAGACACAACTTAGGGACCAAATATGATATGTTTGGAAATGTCTAAAATACCCCCGAAGTGCAAGACTAAGAGAAAATCTTGAGAGATCTAAATTTAGCAGGTTTCCCAAAGCTTACGAAATTACTCATAATCCATCAGCCGTACCCTCGAGATGGTTTTGGACATACGAGAAATGATCTAAATATCCATAAGATGATGAAAATGTGGAAGCCCCATGAGTTTCTAAAAATAGCAGCTTTTTCAAAATTTGTAAAATCACTCAAGATTTCTCAAATATAACTCGGGGGTCAAACGAGACACATCGGGAATGACCAAAATACCCTGCAGTGCAAAATAGGCAAAAATTAGGGAAACCCTGAAAATTCTAAAAATAGCAGGTTTTTTCATTTGCTTGGAAACTTGAACTTTCATCTTTGAGAGCCAAAGGAAACCCTAGAGACCTTCAGGATTGCGAATCAACTTCAAAACTCTCATAATGAAATGAAATCTACCCTAAAATGCATGGATGCCTAATCTAATGCTGAATACGGATATAAAAATTGATGATACTATCGAATCTTTTGCTTTTTAAAGCCAAGCAAAATGGGGGTGTCTACAATCATATAGGTATAGTGTAAATTCAAAAACTTTTGATTTTTCAAGTTGGTTTTTTATTCAAATATTTTAGGGTTTTAGCCCAAGTAAAACTGGTTCCGAATGTTTTGCAACCCTTTGAAACCATTTTGCCATTTGAGCACTGTATAATACACTTATAGTGTATTTTTAACACTTTTGACTTTATAAATTTGGTTTTGAGTCAAAAGTTTTAGAGTTTTGGGCTCGGATTAGATTGGTTCCTAAGGTTACAGACTGTTC
The DNA here is from genome assembly GCF_043159265.1 of Tasmannia lanceolata. Taxonomy (NCBI): domain Eukaryota; kingdom Viridiplantae; phylum Streptophyta; class Magnoliopsida; order Canellales; family Winteraceae; genus Tasmannia; species Tasmannia lanceolata. The sequence goes on along the minus strand of NW_027518695.1, from coordinate 29,613,605 downwards.
TGGACCTATTTTGAGGTCATTTTTGGTATTTAAGTACTGTATGATATAGTTACAGTGTAAAATTAAGACTTTTGGTTTTGTAAGTTTGATTTTAAGTCAAATATTTTGGGGTTTTGGACTTGGGCTAGACCATTCTTATGGTTTTAGACTATTCTGAACCCGTTTCCAAGGTCTGTTTTGGTGTTCGGAGTCTGGATTTTAAAATTTCAGTGTACTTTTATAACTTTTGGGTTTTTTAAAGTGGGCCTTGAGTTTAATTTTGATTTCAAACTCTTAAAGAATTAACTAAATGCCATGGAGACCCAGTTATGTAAAGTTTTGATGTTGTTTAATGATTAAAACTTAGTCAATGAACACCTTTGGTTTCTAATTCTTAACTTAAGAACCCCTATATGTTGTTTATATGCTTTATGTTTTGCATATAACTTAAGGGTTAAAATGATTAGTTCAAATCATATATGGGACTAATCTTTTAACTTGAATGCACATTAGTTCATGCCAGATACGCTTAAAACCCAAGCTTATGGTTATAATAAACTGATAGTGTGTATTTTCAAAACCTAAAACATTGAATTATGTTTGATCATGGAACTTGAAAGTTGGTTTTGTATACACAAGTTTATTACGTTGTTCATTATTTTTAATTGAAATTGAACTATATCTTGTTATGATTGGTCACTAAATGAATGAACAAAGAACTGCGATTCTGACTGGGAAACGAAATCGCTTAAGGTTAAGTGGTTAATTTTGAGAACCGTGTCGCATACAATGATACATTTATGGACTATGAACCACTTTCAATTGCGACTATTTGTCCAAGAGCAACACTTAGCCCAACGGATGACTGTTGTTTTGCACAAATAGGCGGTGTGAGAGGGCTAGGCCTGGGTAACCTGGTTTGGGATTATGCTTCTGCCCAACGGTGATGTGCACCTCAAGTATAGGGTTATCTAGCCCTAGTTGGTCTCATGGGAGAGCCAATTGTGTGATGTGGCACGGCCCAACGGACGGCCCACGGTGACACGCCTGGTGTCTCGCCAGAATCACAGTATTGTGATTTCCTGAATTGAAAATCGTTTGTGTGTTCTGGCACGGCCCAACGGACGACCCACAATGACACGTCTGATGTTTCGTCGGAGTCATATTTTTGTGTTTTTTTGTGATTATGGGCAATCTAACTAATTTTCCCTTAAGATAGATTGACTGAGTATTGTATGTGAGAACCAATTGTGTGCCGTGGCACGGCCCAACGGACGGCCCACGATGGCACATATGCTATCTAATTAGAAGCACACTTATGTATCATCATGATTTTATATATTTTAGTCATTCTTTTCAGTTGGATTGATTAAAATCGTGGATTGAGTTAATTAAACTCCATTTGTAGACTGAATAGGTGCTATAAGAAGTGAGCATGTTTGGAACTGCAAGTCTGTGTCTGTGACATTGAAGTTGTTGGTATCTTAGTGTCTTTTCTAGATACCGATTATGTTGAGTACTTTAGTGGGTCAGAAACCTTAGCAAGTGATGGAATAGATCTGCATAATTCAAGACTACAAAAGGCTAGACTATGTATCATTGAATGACAGGCTCACTAAACCCACATCTAAAAGATGCTTATGAATAGTAGGAGTTCAATGTTAGTATCACTCTAGTAGTAATGGTAGACCTCCATTTTTTATGCAATTCGAGATGTTTTTAAGACTCGAAAATGCAAAGGAGTTCTTGAATGTAGTTAGTGAATATTTTAGAGGATCATTGGAAGTACTTGCAAATACCCTTATGATGTGTTTTGATAACCTTAAAGTATATTAACCAAAGTTGTAGTTTTGAGCACACTTTGATAGGCTTTAGATTCAGAACCTTGGTTGTGCTCACTTTCGACACACCTCTTGGTTATTTTAAATGGCAACATTAGAGTCCTGAAGATATAGACTAGTCTTAGCATTATCAATTAAAGAGAGTGAACTTGGTATCAAGTGACATTATCTTGAATAATAAATGACACATAAAGTATGGATCCCTTAAGTTCGATATGGCCTTGAATTAATACCATATCTTTGTATATTATGATTTCTATTTCGTAAGTACTCCGGAAAAAGATTTGTGAATAGATTAAGGCATTACTATTCACATTTAGAATTCTATGTGAGGTCTTGGTGCGAGTTAGGTGCTTAGTAGAGGAGAGTATACCATTATATCGGGAAATAGAATAAAGGTGGCTGTTGAATCCATTATTACTCGCTACTCTTTTCTGAAATTTTGGTTTCATATGAACTAGAAACCTTATTCTAGAAAAACTTGATTCCTTTGGCTATGAATCAAGGTCTGGAAGTATAATGGATTCTCTCTAGTTTTTCATTTCCCATTTAGTGATTTTGGTTCTCTAAAGGGCAATCCTTATTGACTTGGATTGCACTTCTCTCAAGGTCAGACTTGGCCCACCTTGCATTAGAATGAGATAATCAGTATTGTTAGAAATAAATGAAATCGGGTGAACAAGAATTTATCTAATCAGTGGCTTAAGTTTTTTAACCACATATCTGAGGATAGTTGGGTAAAAGAAGAATTCTAGATTCACTTGATTTTACCGATTTAAACAATGATATGGGGTACATTGAAGGAGAAATATACAAAGATTAATCGGTTTAGGGTGTCACCAAGAGTATTGATCTACTAAAGGTCATTCACAATGACATCTTGGGTCTTTGGACTCTGACAGTTGGTGGCGGAAGGTGTTACCCTTTTGGTTAAATTTTCTAGCCATATTTAAATGTGTCTCTCTAATCAGAAGCAGGAGGCCCTATCTTTGTTTGTGATCTATAAGGTAAGAGTCAAGAATTAACTTGACATAAACGATCAAAACAATAAGGGTCATTTATGCAACTCTCTGTTGCCTAAGATTGTGGGTTAAAACTCTTAAAACACCCATGTATTTTGTGATCCAAGTAAGGCTGTACCTAAGACCCTTTAAGATTTATGGGTCATAAGGAAGCTGAAATTGGGAAACATGCAACTTTGAGTTGTTTACATGAGGCAAAAGTTTATAACCCACGAATATAGTGATTAAGCTCTATGACCATAAGTTGCAATTTCATAGATTATCTTAAAATATTTAAGGGTTCTAGGTTCTGTTGATTGACCCATACTACGTATATTGTCGGGATTAAATGTGCCAAGACTTCTAAAGGATGGTGACCTTAGTGGGAGTGTAGTGTCTTTAGTAAAATCACCTTTAAGGAGAACCAGATTGTAGTACCGGTACTGGTGATCCAAGAGAAGGTGGTACCAATGCTTATTGGAACATTAAAAGACACATATAAGTTAACAACCCACATTATAGATGTTTCGGTGGTGACGACTACCGAACAATCCTTGAGGCTAAGGAAAGAGGCACATAGTCTGTAGACTTAGAGATTCTGTTTAAGGTTTAGAGCAGACTTCCCAACAATTGTACATAAAGTTTCATCAAGTACTCTCTATGTTAAGTTTTAAGGAATTGTCAGGGGATAATGGATATATCTTAAGGTCAGAGGAGTAATATTATTTTCCTCGTGTTATGTTTTGATGGTATACTACTTGCTAGTAGTACTTAGCCATGTTCAATGATATTCATACAAAAGAATTCAGGTGAAGCATCCTACATAATAGGAGTTTAGATTCACCTAGTTGGGACTCGAGGATTGCTGAGATTGCAGAAAGCCTATCTTGGTAAAGTCCTAAGTATTGAACATGGATAAATTACTCCATTTGTAGTGTTCCTATAGTTAAGGGTGATATATTCAGTCAGTTCCAAGGTCCCAGGATCGATTCATTATAGGAGCAGATAAAGAGGTTCCCTAATAGTTCCGCAATTAGGGTCTATTGAATGTTTAAATCTGCACCTATCTGTGTATAACCTATACGGTGGGCAAATTTAGAAAATACCAATGTTATTTATGTATGGATCATTGAAAATTTGCCAAAAGGTTATATATTGTCTGTAAGGGACTAAAGGTTTAATGCTTACATAAAGTAAATGAGATAACCCTAGTGTGACTGGTTAATCTAATTCCGACTGTTGTTGGAACACCTAGAGTTTTGCTCTAGTATATTTTGCAGAAAGTCCTAAATCGTGAAAGAATGTCAAATTGACACTCAGTTGCTTCCACCTTGGGTACGGAGTTTATTGTGTACTTCAAGGCCTTGTACCTTGCCTTGAAGTCGTGGAATTTTGTCTCAGGGTTTTATCTTGTTTATAGTCGACAAGTTACTGAGAATGTATTGTGATAATTCCGCTGCGGTTTTACAATTCCAAGAACGACAAATCAAGTAATGAGGTCAATGTATTGACATATTGTTGTGAGGAAGTTCAGAATCAGTGTGTATCTGAAAATTACATAAGCACCGCACTTATGTTGGTGGATCCTTTGACTGAGGGCTTGTCACCAAAGCTCTTCAGAGAGCATGTAGCGCGCATAAGGTTGGTTGACACTTTTGATAGCCTATGACAGTGAGAGTCTGCATTAGGTATTGAGATACACTGTTGTGATCACATTTTATTTTATGATTATGATATATATTATTTTCTACCGCTCCATTTTGTGCACATTACGTAAATGGATTGTGAGTAAGAGGTAGAATGTCTGTAGACTGTTTTGGACCATATTTACATCTTATGCATGCATGTGTTTACATTCATGTTAGTAAGTATTACTAATGATATAATCGTGGGGTAGGCTATTGGGTAGAGTTGGTGACCCAATGGTTACATGGTTTATTGTTAGTAGTTTTTACTGAACGGAATGTTGTGTTTACTATCTAACTAACTTAAAGATATGATCCTTATGTTTGGCTCAAAGATCTTGCTGGCCAAGTGGGAGAATGTTAGGAAATTATCCTAACGGTGGATGTGGCATGTGCAAGATCAACGGCCTGGATCATTTTGTTAGTTGGTTTTGTGAAAAGGCATTAAGTGAAAAGCCATAAAAGAAGGGGTGTAAATGTAAGAGACTTTTGGGGAGGAAACCAGCGTGATGAGGAGTTGTGTTTCTTCTCATAAATGTCTATTTATTCTCTCATCCGGTCCCTACTTGCACACAATAATTTCTACGTCATTCTCTTTGTAATCCACTGCAGAAAGAGAGAGGAAGTCGGTCCCCATCACCGTCTGTTGTGGAGTGTGGAAAAATACCGGAATGGAATCCTTCCAGTGATAGCAAAACGATATTCGGCTTTCGGTATGTTCCCTTTACTGTTTCAATTTCAATCCATATGGTTAATTGTGATTTTCTCAAAGTTGGACCGCCAAAGATCCGTTGCCCGTGTTCCTTTTATGATGAACACTTACATACTCCTCTTTGGAAAATAAGATATTAAAATCATGTAAAAATTCTTAAAGACATAGTTGAGGTTGATAGATTTCTCATTTTGACATGAAAACGAAGAAAGCGCTTGGAGGCCTTTTTGGCTTGGTAGGATCCCATGTTTCTTCCACTTTCTGCAAAATCATAAAAAAACAACATAAAAAGAAATCTTGAAATACAAACCATAACTTACACTGAAGAATTAAAATTACTATAAAATATTGATCTCTAATGTATTTGATTTATCCCATAACCATCGACTACCTGCAAAAAACACCCAAATCAAGAATATAACAATGAGAGACAAAAAAGACCCAAGTCAGAGAATTGATTCCCAAAGGAATTCACCAGTGTGAAATGGGGAAAAGTTAACTCAAGGAAAAGCCCAAATAAGCCCAATAAAAGAAAATCTCACCAATATCCATGCTCGGCATTGCCTAAAATGACCTGCAAAATTCTATCCACTTAATCATTAATTAACCACAAAAACTTCTAAAATCCATTTCTATAAACCAAATCAGTAATGAGACAAATAGGAAAAATAAAATCCCATTCCAACTGAAAGTGAAAAACTCTCCAAATCACCTAGTATTCTCTGCAACTCAATCTGCGATGTCGTGAAGACCCATTGTATGTAGGGTTGGAATAGGAAAAGAGAGTGAACACGGAAACTATGGGAGGCAGACGAACGGTTGAGTGATCAAGGGGAATTGGAAATCGGCAACTTAAATTAAAAATGTATGGATTAAATAGGGAAAAGTTTTGTAACTCTTGGAAGGTCTGGAAAGTTCAAGAGACATACGACTTTAGATGTCGGGAATAGCACAAATTTGAGAAATTGAAGGGACGTAAGTTTTAGGGATGGATTTAAAGTAGAGACACGTTTTTAGAAATCACATTATTTAGGTGATTGTGATGCATTTATAGATGGATATGGGAGAGATTTTCAGTGATTGTGATGCGTATATGGAGGAAAATCAGGAAAAGAAACAACGAAATATTGGAGAATTTATTACGGAATAAATAGCCAAAATTATCATATCGGAAAATCAGGAAATGCGAAAATCTCGAGTCGCTTGGGCGTTTAGAACACTTCACGTTGTTTCTCTTTCTGGGACTCTTCAACTTTCTATTGCCACGCAGGATATAGATGCTTAGTTGGAAGAAGAGGGGAATGTCCACCTCAGTGGTGAACAATAAACACCCTTTCCTCTTTATTATATATAGATATGATTTATGAAAATACCCTCTAATATTTTATAATTTTAATTATTATTTTAGGGATATTTTAGTAAAAATAAGCCATTGGCATTTTTTCAAACTATTCTTATTCTATATATTTTTCATTCATCTCTCTCACATATTTAGCCACTTTCATCTCTTACTTCTCTAACCATTGGCCTAAGTCCCACTTCGTCGGCGCTGTTGTGGCTCGCCCTTGCCTCCAGGGGAGGAGGTACATATAGCATTAGGGGGCCATGGCCCCCAATAACTTGCAAAATCCCTCTTATGCTTCATGGAAGGTACATGCATGCCTGGTTAGTTTAATGGCCATGGCCCCCCAATGATGAATGGAGGCCGGTATAAATTAGTCCGGCCCCTCCAAGTATAAATTCTTGGCTCCGCCCCTGCTTGCCGCTAATCACAGCTAATTGTCACACTTAGGCTTGTTTTTGCCTTTTTTCGAAAATTTGGGAAGTGACATATCCGCCCCTTTTGATTACTTGGGACACCGGCGGATATATCACTTCCCAAATTTTAACTGTGTAAAATATAAGTAGGACATACTAGGACACACCGATGGCGGTCTGATTTGAAATGGATCGTGACCAAGACACACCTGAAGTAGGATCCGAAGAAATGGACCGATAAGAGAGTCGACACCAGTCCTTTTCTAGTTCTTCCCAAGAGGATCCGAACTGGATCCGAGACACAAGTCATTTTCTAGTTTTTCCCATTGAAACTCTACCATCCAATTTCTCTTATATGAGGTGTGAGTATGACAACGACCCACAATGTATACACACCTTCATATTTATTACTTTCTCCAAACAAACTTCTAAAACCCTAAAACCCTAAAACCCCAGTCTCCCAAGGCCCAATCATCAGAGAAACTTAGAAATAACCCTAAATCCTAATCGAATTCTAACCCAACAGACCTAACTAAATGCACACAAAATCACAAACCCTAATTTACCCAAGAGACCTGACTCAAATGCAAACAAAACCATTAAACCCTAAAAAGTCGCTTCATAATCCCTATAAAATCTCCCCACTAAATCTCAAGGAAACTGTACGGAAAGCTCATCTCATTTTCAGCCCAAAAGCACCAAAACCTAGTTTCATATGCCTATTATATTCTGACACGATGAACACATATATAATAAAGCTTATTATTATAAGAGATCAAGGGCTGAGAAACATGGGAAGCAAACCAAGACTCAAACATCAGCCATTCATCTCTCCCAAAACCCAACAAAACTAAAAAAAGAAACATAGCCGCACTGTCTCTCTAAAACCCCACTCCTTCCAGTTTGTTCTTGTTTCTCCAAACAAACTCTATTTTTTATTGTTCTTTATGGGTTTTTCTTCTTATTTGGTTCTCCTAGTTGGGTTTTTTCTTTTTCTTTTTCCTTCTGTTTTCTCCTAAAACCCTTTTTTTTCTTTCTTGGTCTTCTTTTGCTTGTGTTTTCTGTTTAGGTTTTGGGTTTTGGCCTTTGGGTGGTTTCTCCTAAAACACTTTATTTATTTTTTCTTTTTGGTCTTCTTCTTGTTGTGTTTTTCTGTTTGGGTTTTGGGTTTTAGGTTTTGGGCTTTGGGTTTTTCCTTATCTACTTCTGATTTCTCCTAAAACACTTTATTTTGTTTGGGTTTTGGGGTTTTCCTTTTCTACTTCTGGTTTCTCCTAAAACCCTTTATTTTTGTGTTCTGGATCTTCTTGTGGTTTGTTTTTCTGTTTGGGTTTTGGGTGTTTCTTTTTCTGGTTTCTATTTATGGAAACTGACCAAGGGAAGCTATTTGTTGGGGGTATTTCATGGGAAACAAGTGAAGAAACCCTGAAAGATCACTTTAGTAAGTATGGAGTAGTAGTTGATTCTGTGATCATGAGAGACAGAAATACTGGAACTGCAAGGGGTTTTGGGTTTGTTCTTTTCTCAAATCCATCTGATGCTGACAATGCCCTCCTAGACAAGCATCTCATACTAGGAAGAATGGTTAGTATATATCTCTATGACTCTATCTACCTGTCTCTTCATTTTTTAATTCCTCATACATAAATAGTTCTTTTACAAGTTTTTCTTTGGTGGGTTTTTTTGGTTGGATCATGTTTCTATAGGTTGAAGTGAAAAAAGCTCTACCAAGGGGTGACCAACACCACCAACAACAGAATAGAGGGTCAAGTAAGAACACTATTAGTAACAATAGTGATAACCAGTTTAGGACTAAGAAGATTTTTGTGGGGGGTTTGTCTTCTAGTCTAACTGAGGAGGAGTTCAAGGGCTACTTTGAGAAGTTTGGTAGGATTACTGATGTTGTTGTGATGTATGATAGTTCAACCCACAGGCCAAGGGGGTTTGGATTCATCACCTTTGATTCGGAGGAAACTGTGGATAAAGTAATGGAGAAGAGTTTCCATGAGTTGAATGACAAGCAAGTGGAGGTCAAGAGGGCTGTTCCCAAAGATGGCAACCATAGCAATAACAGCAGTGATAACAATAATGGATACGGTATGAGGATGGGCGGTGGAAGAGCGTCTGTTTTCGGTAATTATCGTGGGATTTATCCTGCAGCTTACGGTCCTAGGCATGGGGTCTTTCATGGTTATGCACCTCCACCTTTTTCTGGCTATGGGAATGTGGGGTACCCTTTTGGCAGAGGCAGTTACGGCGGAGGGTACCCTATGGGAGCATACGGCGGAGTTGGCTATGGGGCACCGATGGCAGTTCCAAGAAGTCCTTGGAATGGCTTGGGGATAATAGGAGGCAGACGAAGCCCCGCGCCTTATGGTAATGCTGCCATCTATCCTGGTTATGTCAATGGCGGAGTAGGCGGGTTTGTGGGCGGGACCGGTGGTTCTTATCACGGGGTCCTGGGGGCCACTAATGGGAAATTTAATTATAGTGGTGTTGATGCACATAGACTAGCTGGTAGTGTTTATGGTGGTGTGCCTCGTACAACGCCGCCACGAGCTGAAAGTGGGAAGTTGGATGGTGATTCTTCTGCTTTTCGAAGCAATTATGGAGCTAAGCAGAACCAGAGAGGGCCCGATGGACAATTGAGGACATACCCTGATCGTGCTGTCTGATTTGTAATTCTCATTGTCTTGTTCTTTGTGTGGGTCATCTGAGGTCAGTAAATGTTTATACAAATTGGGTTGGAGGTTTTGGCCTATGTTAGCGTTTGGAATTTCCTTTTGTTTGTGCAAAGCTCTGTCTCTATGTCTGATCATTGTTAGACATGATTTTATATGGTAATTATCAGTTCAACATGAAGTTTGCTATATAATTGCCTGTGAATTTCAAATTATTGTTTTGTTTTTATTTTTAATAAGGTCATGGAGTGGGAATGGGAATTTGGGTTGCCAAGTAACCGGAGTATCTATGTAGTTACTCCTTTCAATTTAATGAAAATGGGCCATTTTCTATGTTGGAATATTTGGTTGAACTCTTAAACTCATTGAAGTTTTTTACCTAATGCCATCTCTATAGCTTTGGGTTCAATTCTCTTGTCCAAGTGGTGTAAAACTTTTTGCTATCCCTTATCTGAGACCACCAAATCATATTCAGAGGAAAGCTTTCTTGAGCTTGGAATACCGAGTTAGCTTGAATTTTCAACTGGTTTTATCTCGAGCAATAATTGCTTTGAGGAAGTTGGTCTGGTTATTGAGGTTCCCAATGTTTGAATGTGCCAGGTGCTTTTTTAGTAGGATAAAGCTGTTTTAATGGTATTACTTGATTTATCTTTTGGTTGTGATGTACTGTAGATTCTGCCCATTCCTCATAAGCCTCTCAGATCCTACCCCTTTGCAATTCTTGGATTTTAATGGTATTACTTGATTTATCTTTTGGTTGTGATGCATCGTAAATTCATCGTATTCCTCAAAAGTCATAAGCCTCTCAAATATGAAAGAAGAAAAATAACTGGGGAGCTATGGACCTATGGTACTTCCTCAAGATAGTGTAACGCACAGATTGTTTATCTGCACTTTAATAATGAGCTGACCTTGTATGGTTTTCTTTGGTAAAGCTTTTCAAATATTGGTAAGGAATTTCCATCTAGTGCAATGTACAAATTGTTTATCTGCACTTTAATATTGAGTTGACCCTGTGTAGTTTTCTTTGGTAAAGCATTTCAAATAGACCACTGATATTGGCACTACCAAGTTTTAATAATTGCACAAAGTCAGCTTGTCTTTTCTTCTTTAATTGGCTTCTGAGAGCTTTTTGGGAACTGTAATAACCTTTGCCAGCTGTTTAAATTATATAAAAACAATATGAGTTAACGCAATTATCAAAACATGGTAGTGCAAACAAACGTAGCCTTTAAATATTGAGCAATATATGACATTGCCAAGGTTTTAATTATCCAAACTAGTATTCATATTGGATTTTGTTGTCAAAGCTGTCTGTATTGGCTGATATGCCTATGGTTTTTTTCTTTCTTTTCTCTTTTGCTGCAATTGTCCCAGAAACTGGCAATAGTTATTGTTTCCTCTAGAGATTCTTTTATGCTTTTAGGTTTAATACTTTTTGGCATGTTTTGTACATATATCTATTCTTTGGTCATTTTAGTGTACTTTACCTTGTTTCTAGTTCTGTGGCAACTTTATCACGCCTCTCAGGATATCAGTTGCCTGATTTTCTCTGCCTCATAACAATATCCAATGAATGATCGTAGCTGTTGATCCAATGGAAGGATTGACTAGAAACTTCAGGGTTTCTTATTGACCATAACAGACAGGAATACCAAAATCCTAGCCTGATCGAAGGGTTAGATTTTGATTTATGATCAGACCAAGTTCTGAGTTGAGGTGGTTTCTGCAGATTTGATAAAACCTTTCAGGTCGTAATCATTATCCGATTTCCCTCAACTTTGATAATGTCATTTTTAAAGGGTTTCCTAATATATATCCAACTCCCAATGAAGAACTAACGGTCAGATCTTTCCCCACCTCCTGGGACAGTTGCTAATTTTAGCACGTATGTGTGTAACCAACTTCTGTGAAGAAGTAACAGTTGGATATTTCCCCATCTCCTGGGACAGTTGCTAATTTTAGCACACTTCTATTCTTAAAATTACGTTCTTGTTTCCAGTTTGATTTTTGAATTGGATTCCATCTAGTTGACTCCTAGATTGCTTTCTCCGTCCTTCCATAGAACTCTGACATCATATATATGCATATAAATTTGTTGAGCGGCGACTGAAAAACTCCGCCACGACATAGTGGACTCCCCAGAGTCGACTTCCCTTTTACCTTGGCTGTTTTCTTGTCCGAATCCGTGTTTTGCTCTACAAAGTCAATCGAAACTCTGACTCTCCCGAATTATGACCATGTCAACTGAGTTCTCAATTGCGTCGTGCGGAGTCAACTAGGAATTTTGCTTTGGCCGCGTTTTGACCCACATCTGCGTTTTGAAACACTGCTCCCAACTATAACATCCAAGAAGAACATAAGGAGCAAGGGACAAAAATAAAAAAGTTGCAGACAACATAACAAGAGAGGCAAAGCATCCCCCATAATAAGCATCTCTTTCTCAAATCCCTCACACAGGCAAGTGAATCTGCCATGACATTAACTCTGCAAGGAATATGCTTGAGCACAGGCAAAAGCTCTGTACATAACTCTGTAATCTCCAATGTAGAATTTGGCGATGCCAAGGACCAAAAGTCCCATGATGCCAAGGACCAAAAGTCCCTTGAGATACCAACGGAATTACGTTTGGTGAATCTCCTTCAATCCAAAATGAACCTGTAGGATGATCTTTGAGGACATTTAGACCAATAAGTAGAGCTAACATTCGTTGGTTATCTGGCTCTCATGTGTTCCCTTGGAGATTTGCTAATTTTTTTATAATGAGATTAAAGACATTGTGGGCAACTCTTGTATCTCCTTTCGACATATTAGGAGATTTGCCAATGGAGAGGCAGATAGGCTTGCCAGGGCTGGGGTCCGATTCGAGGCTTTTTAACAATTCGATTCCTCCCACCTTGATTTTCTCTTTCTATCCTTGTCCTCATCTTTATTTTCTTGTATAGCCTCGTTTTTCTTCTTCTTTTTCTTTTTTCTGTATTTGACCCTCTCGGTCTCTTTCTTTAATAAAATCTTTGACCATTAAAAAAAACCATTTCCGCTTCAGTTGAATTCCTCATTCCGATTGGACTTGACAAGTTTTCCACCAACTATCCTTCTCAATTTATTATCACTCTACCTACCCTAATTGTCCCCAGTTTTCTCTTGAAGTCCCATAAAAGTTTAGCTTAAGAGTATGTCCCCAGTTTTCTCTTGAAGTCCCATAAAAGTTTAGCTTAAGAGTATTGGATGGAGGCAGCCATGTAACCACAATTTTATTTGAATTAGAGCAGCAAAAAGCAATATTTTTTCAATTTTGGATGTGTCTTCCCAAGAATTCCGAACTAGCTGTAGAATACCAACAGTCATCTTTCCAACTGAGGAAACATCATCCTCAGAAATACGTCTCTTTCTTTTGGTCCATTGACCACGTAAGTTTTCCATATTATTCTGCCATTATCACCAGATGGAATGACTTCCCATATGGGAGAAAGGTCCGTAACTTGTCGATAATACCCATTGAATATTTAAAGCTGTAAGGGTCATAAAAATCTCATAACCCACCCTACAATTGAGGAAAATTCTCTCTCTTCTTTGCAGAGGATATATTGATTTTACGAAATCTCATCTTCTTTGGTATTTTAAGTTTCTAAGTGTCCATTAAAAAAAAAAGGTGTCGTAAGTGTCATTTTCTTACTTCCTCACCTTGATATGGATTTTGGTGTTTTGGACTCAGCCCCCAAGTAAAATTGGGTGCTGCAGTCCCCCCTAGAGTGAAATGTTTTGTTGTATGACTCTTGCCGACGAACTAGCGAGAGGAGTTAGGCGTTGACTGCTGATTTCAAATGTGTTCTTGATTGTTGACGAGGGTGCTATCCTATGTTTTAGCGGACACGCGTGTCCACCCTTGTCGACACTACTTTGGACACTTTTAAATGTATTGCCGTAAGTGTTAGATTTAATGTGGGTGTGTGGACACATTTTTGTGCCATGTCAAGTGTGATTTTTTGTTTTATTATTGTATATTGTGTTTACCTCTTCTGATTTTAACTCTTTTTTTATTATAAACTCTTTTTTTAGCTCTTCTTTAAGTAATATTTGTTGTTTTTAGCTATGTCCCTTTTTCTAAATTTTGGGGGTTTGCCGTGTCCGACACTCTGTCCGTGTCGACACGCGACACTCGTGTCTGTGTGTCTACAGATCATAGGTGCTATCTGATAAAATGGATATTTGTTTCTTTCGTGATTATTCTTCAACTGTCGTGACCAGTTCAGTCATCTTGCTCTCTTCATAGTTATTCGTCCAGTTCTATCAAATAGATTTTGCACCATTTAAAAAAAAAAAAGGAAATAAAAAAAAAAAATGTCGTGCAGGGAAAAAAGTGAGTAAAAGAACAAATAAAATATAAGGAACTTTGACGAATTGACCAAATATAAAAAGAAACAAGCACAAGTGGAGACACATAGATCTAGGTGAAAGAGTCAAATATCGAACTTGAAAGAAAGATAAACATGATGAAATGAAAAAAAAAATGCAAAAAAAGTAAAAAAAAGAAGGAAAAAGATTAAGGGGCATTGACCAATAGCTAGGTGGGATCAAACTAAAACACGGAGATCTATCTCAATGAGATAAACTATTAACATATATGAAACGAGAATGCAAAATAAGCATGAAAATATAAAAACTATACAAATACAAAAGGATTAACTAAAAATAACAAACAAAAGACCCAGTAGATCTATAGAGCTTAGATCTAACCTCAAAAATTGTAAAAACATGGTAGAGCCATCAAGAAACAAAGGAAGAACTAACTATACATCAGAAGATGGAAAACCGAAAAAGTAAAATTAATAAAAAATGACAAAATATTCTTAAATAACCATCAAGTTTTTCTCAATCTCACAAAGTACAGGCATACTCAATGAACAATGCATGTTTTTATAATCTACAACTAACATCTAACATGAGAGGGGGAAAATACCCAAACACGTTGATCTGCCTATGATTCGTCGGTTCATGCTTCTTTCTGTGTTTATGATGATCAATTTAAGTAGATTTAATGACCAATGGTTACAGGACCCTTCCTAGAAGATAAAATAGCAAAAAACATAGTAAAATATAATGATAAAATGGTGTATGACAAAAAACATAAAGGCAAATCCATTGATCTGACTTCGGTTTGTTGATTCATGCTTCGTCTCATGCTTTTAGTGCTTGAGTGAAAATTAGCTATAAATTGGTCTCATGACACTCCATGAAGAGCAAATGAGTCACATATAGGCAAATGCAAGTTGATATGGCCCCATATTGGTTTGTTAAGGTTGGTACACAGCATATAAGATTTGGTGTTCTTGCAATTATGTGTATAGGAGTTCTGAATCACATCGGACCCTTCAAAACCTGGTAAAAATTCAAGTGTCGTTTTTTTTTTCCAGTTTTTTACCTTTTATCTTTTGTGGTTGTAGCCCCATAACATCATTTTATGATCATTGTCCATGCCCTTTTGCTGCTATCCTCGTGTCTATGAACACTTGCTTCATATTAATACTCATGCCCATAATGTGGTGAATGGAACTCGATTTCTCTTCGACTTTTGGGTTCTTTTCATTTAACTATCTCTTTGATATTTATCTATTTTCTCTTATTAGCTGAACCAAGTAGGAAATTTACGAGTTGATATGCAGACTTTTTTTTTTTTTTTGGGGGGGGGGGGGGGTGTGTGTTTATTGTGTTAAATTTACGATTTCTAGTAGTAGCCATGGCAGACACTTGAGGATCTTGACATCCCATGCCGCTTCTCCTGGTAACACAGCTCCCTTCTTTCCCATTCTCTAATAGATCCCAATATATTTGAACCATGGAAGTGACACAACTTCCGTTTCCGTTGGACACAACTTTCAACTCCCGAATGCTACTGAACTGGTCCTCTTGACCATTATGAATCAGTATATATAATGCTCAAAGTGTATTCATGATCTGATGCACTGATTTTCAGTTTTCACTCGAGTCCCGCCTAGGTTCCTTGACAAACTTCCTCATTGGTCATAAGCCTACTAGCACTTCATGCTTAAGAGGATCTTTAAGCAATTAACTTCTCCCACCTTATCGTGTACACCTCTGAGTCGACTCCCCTTTACCTTTTTCTGTGTTCTAGTCCGAGTCTGCATTTTATCCTACAAAGTCAATCAAAACTCCTTTTGACTCTCCCGATTTATGACTGCATTAGCTGAGTACTTAGCCCGGTCAACTGAGTGCTTGACTGCGTTGTGTTGAGTTGACTGAGATTTCCTTTGGCCACGTTTTGATCCAAATGTTCGTTTTGAAACACTGCAATCTCTGATATTTTGGAAAATATCGCGATATTTTACAATTATTTTTGATAAAATGACAAAAATCCTTAAATTTTGATTCTAAAAAATCAGAGACATCCTCATAAATTTGTGATATTATTTGTTGTCCTAATTTTGTTCTTAAATATATATATTTATATATACGATACATTTTATTTTGCCCAGTTTTTCTCCCAATATAACCCGGAAAATAACAAATTTTTTAAAAATATCCCGACACACTTCCTCGAGAAATCCCGAGACAAATATTTGTCACTATGATACAGGGCACCATGGTAGTATACAAGGAAATGGTATCCACATTACTATTATGTCATCCCTTTTAGTTTGTTAAGCTTTAGATAATGATATACTAAAGCCTTAGATACCTATTGTTTGAGTGTGTTTACTTTGTGCTGTAGTGGTGTCAAATATCCAAACTCTACCAATCTGATGATCTTGTCATCACAGAGTAAGGGCATTGGCATGGTATTAAGTTTTTCCATCTTCAGTAATAGTACCTCTAATTCCTTAGCCTTCTTCCATTATTTTCCCTTTATTTTCTGACTGTTGATGTCTGAACTTTCTTCTTTGCCTTTGTGGGTTAAAGGTTTCCCATTTGTTTAAATGAGCTGAATTTATGTTGCTTACCATGGAGTCTAGAGGAGAGTAGGGATACTAGTTCCTAATGCTTTTTACCTAAGCATCTACCATGTCTTTTTCTATTTCTCCTAATGAATTATAGAAATAAATACATGTGTTCTGTATGTACCTGTGTGTTTGTAGGTGCCTGTGTCAGAACTATCATATTGATGTGGTCTATCCATCTCTTGGCAATGGTGTACATACCTCTGTTTCTTTCTGTTATTCTTTCTCCCCTGTTAAAAGATTTCATAATTTTCCACCGACTCGTATTCTTTGAAGTCAATCATACTATCCAACATGGATTTGTTCATCACAGATAAAAGACAACATGAAAATAGTGAACTAGGAGACAATAATTTCTCTTATAATCACAACATAAAGATTACAAGAATTGGAGACCAAAACACAAAATTATAGAGATATAATGGGTGTTAAAAACAGGCTGAAGATAAGGGAAGTGTGCTTGGGGCTGTGACTTAGGTCTGGCCCAAACCAAACCCCCTTTTTGTTTCTCTTTTGGTAGGTAAGCTGGGATCGAACCAGCGACCTCAAGGTTGAGATGGCCTAGACCGAACCTTACGGGTTCAACCTTATTTTGGATCCGGTTGGGTTGGCCTTTCCACAGGTTGGGTCTGGAGAAGCCAACCCAATTTAGTTCTGGGTCGGGTTAGGGTTGAGGCCTTGGGCAACCGGACCCGAGCCTGTCCCGGCCCCTAATTTTGTCTTTATTTTATTGCAACCCAACATCCATTTTGTTTGAATTGTTTTTTTTTAAATTTTTGTCCCAGGCTAACCCGAACTCTATCTGACTCAACCAAATGGTTAAGATGGATTGGGTTAGGGTTAACCCTCCTCAACCTTGTTTTCCATGGGTATTTATCAATACAATGCTTGTGCTAGTGCACTATTTCCGACTCATCTCTGTCCGTGTGCCTCATCTCTGTCCGGGTTCTGTCCATCCCTATAAACTACTATCTTTGATAAAGTTTTATGTGTCTTAGAACCATGGTTTGAAATTTCGGTTTCGGGATTAATTTCGGACCTCGCCGAAATTCGGTAAAGAGACATGAAATGTAGATATTTTGGGCTGAAATTTTGGCCGAATTTACCCGCTGAAATTTGGGAAAGAAATAAATTTTTTTTTTTTTTTTCAAATTTTGCTGAAATTGATGAAATTTCTGAACTTTCGACCGAAACGTACCACCAAATTCGGTTTCGGAACGTTTCGGTTTCGGTCTTGACTGAAAAATTTAGGGCTGAATTTTTTGATTTCGGACGAAATTTAAAACCATGCTTAGAACTAATAATAGCACCCCATCTCTTTTTGGCATTACTACATTGATCTTGAATGTGTTGAAATACAGTTTGATGATGTTTGGGCGTGAGTAGCACACATTGGCAAACATGGCCTCAGGCAACCCTTACAGCTGTGGGTCACTCCAGGGACCCTTCATCCCCATCTTTATATGGATATTCAGGTAAAGCCCACTAGTGTTTCCACGGGGTGATTGCGTGATCATCATAACCATCAATTGGATGGAATTTGTATCTGCTGAATATGAATCTCTTGTGGTACAATTTTATATATCTCTTGGTCAAGATCCATTCAAATTCCTTATTGGTCTAATCCTAGTGCTTTTCGGATCCTCCTTTTTCAGTCCGATCCATTTCGAAATGGACTCTTTATCAGAGTGTCCTAGGTCTTACTTGCATTATACACAATTAGGGCTCAGAGTTAGGGAAGAGGAATGAGGGAAAAGGGAAGAAAGTCGAGAGAAGGATAAGATCCTTTGGGCAAGTTTTAAATTTCAATTTCAGTTTCGATCATGGAAACGTAATGTGGGTGTTTAAGAGGGAAGAAGAAGAAAAATAGAAATCAAGAACACAACAAGAGAAGAAGAAGAAAATGGGAGCAATGCTCAACCCAATTGATATTCCATCAATTACATAAGTTAATCAACATCCAAAATCCCCTCTCAAAATAGTTTCTAACTCTTTAAATAAAAGAAAACCAAAGCAAATTCGTTCAAGCTCATCCACTAGCTAGCTTAGGGACTAACATAACATTAATTGCATAGGAACTCACTAACTTTGACTGTTTTGGGAACCCACAGACACAGTCTACAAAAAACTGCCATAACTTTCTATCCTCTTGTCCAATTTTCAAGCACAAATGCTTGTTGGAAAGATCTCAAAGAGACCTACAACTTTGTAGTTTACCACTTTCCATAATTCTTCCATTTAGGAGCTCAAAAATCAGGTTTAAAACGGTCCAGCAATATTAATGAGGGAGTGCACCTTGGAACTCCACCAAAACCACCTAGGCATGACATGGCTGCCATGTTGGCACTGCATCATTATCTCCGGGTGAGAAATAACTTGCCCACGAGTTCTCATCAAACTCTCCATGATAAGTTGTCAAGTCTTTGACATTGAAAGTTGGATGAGTATTGATATTTGGAGGGAGCTCAATCTTGTATGCGTTGTCGTTGATTTTCTTGAGAATTTGACATGGACCAATCTTCTTCTCCTTGAGCTTGTTATAGGATCCGGCTGGAAATCGTTCCTTCTTCAAATAAACCCACACAAGATCACCTTCATTGAAGATTTTGATTCGGCGATGAGTATTGGCCGCTTGCTTGTACCTCTCGGTATTTTCTTCAAGATTCTTCTTCACTTCTTCATGAATCTTTGTCATGGTAGTAGCAAAATCTTCCGCCTTCTTGTTAGACAATGATGGATCGGGAATGGGTGCAAGATCAAGATAGTGTTTTAGAGTTTTTCCATAAATCACTTCAAATGGGCTCTTACCGGTAGAACGATTCACAACATAATTATAAGAAAACTCCGCTTGAGGGAGCACCATATCCCATTGCTTGGGCCTCTTTGCCGCCAAACTCCTAAGCAAGTTTCCCAAAGTTCGTTCACCACCTCGGTTTGTCCATCGGTTTGAGGGTGATAGGCACTACTATAGAGCAAAAGAGTACCAATTCTTTTCCATAAGCATCTCCAAAAATGACTAAGGAACTTAGTATCCCTATCCGAAACAATGGACTTTGGAACACCATGATGCTTAACTACCTCATTAAAATAAAGATTAGCAACATAAGAAGCATCCATAGTCTTCTTGCAAGGAATGAAATGGACCATTTTAGAGAAGCGATCAACAACTACGAAGATGGAATCATTACCTCTTTTAGTTCTCGGCAAGCCAACCACAAAATCCATACTAACATCTTCCCATGGAGCATTAGGAAGTGGAAGTGGAGTGTAGGTACCGGTGTTTTGCGTTTGTCCCTTGCATGTTTGGCATATTCGGCATCTCTTCACATAACGCATCGCATCTCGGTAAATGGTCGGCCAAAAATACTTTTCTTTCACTAGCAAAATAATTTTGTCTCTTCCAAAATGTCCTCCCAAATCTCTCGAATGTAGTTCTTTTATAACATACTCTCTAAGGGAGCATTTTGGAATGCATAAGCGATTTCCCTTAAAGAGAAAATCATCTTGAAGAAGATAATTTGCATGCTTCCCTTCTTTGCAAAGCTTCCAAATTTCACCAAAGTCTTCATCATTTGCATACATGTCTCTAATGGTATCAAACCCTTCAAGTTGCACACTCACGGAATTAAGAAGAGCCACTCTTCTACTAAGAGCATCCGCCGCTAGATTGCACTTTTCGCTCTTATGCTTTAACACAAAAGTATATTCTTGTAAGAAAGAAACCCACTTTGCATGTCTTCGATTTAGGCTTCCTTGATTGTTGATGTGCTTGAGAGCTTCATGATCGGAATTCAAAACAAACTCCCTTTGAACAAGATACGATCGCCAATGCCGAAGTGCTTGAACAATGGCATAAAATTCCACATCATAGGTAGAGTACTTCTTCTTTGCTTCATTGAGTCTTTCACTAAAGAAGGCAATGGGATGACCTTCTTGGCTAAGTACTCCGCCAATGCCCACATGAGAGGCATCACAATCAACCTCGAACATCTTCTCAAAGTCCGGCAAAGCAAGCACAGGAGCACTAGACAACTTGCCTTTTATAAGTTGAAAACTCTTTTCGGCCTCCATAGTCTACTTGAACCCATCTTTTTTCATGCAATCCGTCAAGGGGGCTGATATAGTGCTGAAATTTCTTATGAATCGGCGATAAAATGAGGCCAATCCATGGAAACTCCTCACTTCTTACAAGCTCTTTGGAGTAGACCATTCTTGGACAACTTTGATCTTCTCATCATCCACTCTAATCCCTGTTGAAGTCAAAACAAAGCTTAGGAAAGCTAGGCTAGTTGTCATGAAAGAACACTTTTTGAGGTTTACATAGAGTTTTTCACCTCTCAAAGTGGTTAGAATAACCTTCAAATGTTCTACATGCTCACTTTTATCATGACTATAAATAAGAATGTCATCAAAATAAACAACAAATTTTCCAATGAAAGGGCGAAGGACTTGATTCATTACCCGCATGAAGGTACTTGGAGCATTGGAGAGACCAAATGGCATAACAAGCCACTCATACAAGCCTTCACATGTCTTGAAAGCAGTCTTCCATTCATCACCCGACTTGATTCGAATTTGATGGTAGCCACTTCTAAGATCAATCTTGGAAAATATCTTTGCACCGGCAAGCATATCAAACATATCATCAATTCTTGGAATGGGAAACCAGTATTTGATAGTGATCCGGTTTATGGCATGACTATCCACACACATACGCCATGTTCCATCTTTCTTTGGAGTAAGTAATGCCGGCACCTCATAAGGACTCATGCTTTCTTTGATGTAACATTTCTTCAACAACTCCATGACTTGCTTATTCAACTCTTCATGCTCTTTAGGACTCATACGGTAGTGAGCCTTGTTGGGAAGATTAGAACCAGGAATTAAATCAATTTGATGTTGAATGTCTCTTAAAGGAGGGAGTCCATTGGGCAACTCATCGGGTGTGACATCCTTAAATTCCTCCAAGAGAGGGTCTAACTCACTAGGCACATTAAAGGATATTCCCAAATCTTTCGCAACTAGCATGTAAATGACACCACTACTCTCACTTTCTCTTGCAAACATTGATAAAGTGAGAAAATTACTACCCTCCTCTTGTAAAGATTTGAGTGTCTTTTCCTCCTTACTAGGCAAAAGAACAATCTCCACTTTTCCCATTCGAAAGGTATATGTATTTTTACGACCATCATGGGTAACATTTCTATCATATTGCCATGGCCTTCCTAAGAGTATGTGACACACATCCATAGGGACAACATCACACCAAACTTGATCATGGTAATTCTTACCCATAGAAAATGAAACTAAACATCGTTTAATAACTTTTACCTCATTACCCTTCTTAAACCATGCAATCCGATAGGGCTTTGGATATGGTTCGGTTTTGAGTTGGAGCTTGTTCACCATGTCATGAGATACGATGTTCTCACAACTCCCACCATCGATCACAATGGTGCAAACCTTGTCATGAGATTTGCATCGAGTCTTGAAAATGTTGGAACGGAGCCAATCATCATCGGATTCAACCTTTGGTGTAGCAAGTGCTCTTTGGATCACCAAGCTTTCTCCTTCTTCGGTTCGATTTCTTCATGTTGTATGTTATCTTCCTCATCATATATGGGCTGATTTGAATCATCAACAAAATTATCATCATTTTCTTCATCACCGAAGGCCACTACTTGCCGCTTTGGACAATATTTGAAACGATGGCCAACTTGACCACACTTGAAACAACCATTTGAATTGTTGGGACGATTGGGATGATTTCCAACTTGATGTGTAGGGGCTGATTTTGTAGAATTTTTGTTGAAATATTCGGACCTTGACTTTGTTCCTCCACCATGTGAAGATTCACCTTTAGAATAAGGATAGAGACTACGAACATCCACATACTTTTTAGCACCACGACGAGAAAGCTTAGCCTCCTCCTTCAAGGCTAGTTGATAAGCATCATTGACGCTCAATGATCGGTGCATTTCCACCTCATCACGAATGAAAAACTTCAAACCATCATCATACCTTGCCACAAGTTGATCTTCACCCTCTTGAATATCATTACGAGCCATAAGTTTGTAGAATTCTTCGGTGTAGTCCAACACACTCTTGGATTCTTGGCGTAGGTTGTTGAATTGAGAAAAGATAATTTGGGAAAAATCCAACGGAAGAAATTTCTCCTTAAGCCTTGACTTCATTTTCTCTCAAGAAGAGATCTTACGCTTTCCTTTGTGGATTCTCATCTCTTGAACCTTATCCCACCATGTTGAAGCGTAGCCACGAAGCCTTGTAGCCACAAGCTTCACACGTTGGCTTTCAGGTGTCTCCTTGTAATCAAAGAACTTCTCAATGGCACTAAGCCATTCAAGAAAATTTTCGGGTTGTAGACGACCATGGAACTCCGGCAAGTCAATCTTGACGGTGTCGAAATCACGATAGAACCTTCCCAACCTACCTTCTTCACGAGTACTAGCGAAGGGATTCACATCGGATTCATCACTAGAACCTCCATGGCTTGATCTACCACGCTCACTACGAGCCTCTTGGCGTTCAAGTCGCATGATAAGTTGTTCAACTTGTCTTCGAAGTGCTTGAAGTTCATCATCTCTTTCATCTCTCAAATCTTCCATCATTTGGTTACCACGCCTTCCTCTACCTCTTCGTGCCGCCATGAAAATCAAATCGAAGCTAGCCCAAGAGAATAACGTTGGCTTTGATACCAGATAATGCGGGTGCTTAAGAGGGAAGAAGAAGAAAAATAGAAATCAAGAACACAACA
This sequence comes from Tasmannia lanceolata, assembly GCF_043159265.1. Taxonomy (NCBI): domain Eukaryota; kingdom Viridiplantae; phylum Streptophyta; class Magnoliopsida; order Canellales; family Winteraceae; genus Tasmannia; species Tasmannia lanceolata. Next base: position 29,590,217 of record NW_027518695.1, on the reverse strand, counting down.
AGAGAAGAAGAAGAAAATGGGAGCAATGCTCAACCCAATTGATATTCCATCAATTACATAAGTTAATCAACATCCAAAATCCCCTCTCAAAATAGTTTCTAACTCTTTAAATAAAAGAAAACCAAAGAAAATTCGTTCAAGCTCCTCCACTAGCTAGCTTAGGGACTAACATAATATTAATTGCATAGGAACTCACTAACTTTGACTGTTTTGGGAACCCACAGACACAGTTCACAAAAACTGCCATAACTTTCTATCCTCTTGTCCAATTTTCAAGCAGAAATGCTTGTTGGAAAGATCTCAAAGAGACCTACAACTTTGTAGTTTACCACTTTCCATAATTCTTCCATTTAGGAGCTGAAAAAATCAGGTTCAAAACGGGCCAGCAACATTAATGAGGGACTGCACCTTGGAACTCCACCAAAACCACCTAGGCATGACATGGCTGCCATGTTGGCACTGCATCAAAACGGAAACGTTTTGATTTCGGTGGAGATCCGGCAAAATGAAGGAAACGTATGAAAACATGCGAATGATAGAATAATTTAAAGAGAGAATTGCTAGGAAAACACGATACCGTGTTTAAAAAAGCACAGGATCCTCCATCGTGACACATGTGCTACTAACAAAATAAAGGGAGCGCTTATATCCACAAATGCCAAAAAAAGTTGAAGGTGCCAAATCCTTTTGTCCAAATCACTCGTTCTTTATTTTCTACATGGAATCCCGTTTTAGAAGAGTTTTCCATTTAAAGATGTAAATTCAAGAAAGGCTAGAATAAGCCCAAATATGCACTTAAAAATCATTATATAAGCAAAAGCAACCGTGCATGCACCAAACACTTAATGGCATGCACGGTTGCTCATGTCAAATAATGTAGTACCTGTCAAATTTCACATGTAATTTATATAAATATTTATAAATAATGCATTCACTTCATAAATATAATTATAGAATGAGGAATGATGGATGCAAGGGCGCCCTTGCGTAAGTAGCCGGAAAAGGGCCCTTTTATTGGATCCACGTCATTAAGTGCAACCGATTTTATTTTCTCAACCAATTTTAAAAGGTTATATAAAATGATGTGGATCCAATCAAGAGCCCTTTTTCAACTCTTTATACAAGGGCTCCCTTGCATCTATCATTTCTCTTATATAATACATACTAATATAGTATATAGCTATTATACTTACGATTTTGCGTTATGCATTTCGGTCATTTCGGTTTCGGTGGAAATTTGAAACCATGCCTTGGGGTATCAATGCCAAGTGTTGAGGGGGGGGGGGGGGGGGGGGGGGGGGGGGGGGGGTCTCCCAATTGAAATTCTAATGTTCTCTTAGGAGGGTGTGAATTTTTAGTCTTTCCAGCTTTTTCGGCACTAGCTGACTACCCTCTCACCAGGTGGGATATTGTTGACCACCTAATGAGTCACCCACACCAAGCTGATTCTCAATTGATATGGTAGACTCATCCTCTCTCAAAGTCCCCGATACACAAGCAATGAGATTGGTAAAGACACCCATTTGAAAATTAGTTTTTAGATAAAATAATACCTATAAATATAATTTGAAAAATAGTGCAAGTGGGTTGTGCAATATGTCTGGGATTGTCATGTGATAATCTTTACCAATGGCCGCGATTAGATAATCAAGGATCTCCTAGGGCTGATGGCCGCACGATCCAACATTTACCACATGGACATCATGTCCGAGATTTGTCAATCACCTTTTAACCCCATGGAGAGACTTTTCATCTGCAACCTAAAGAGGCTTCATATCCATCGGGTTTTATCAGTGGGTCGGCGATAATTTCTTTTGAGGGTAGTTTTTTCACTGATTTCACTTTCTTTTTACATAGATAATCGTTGGATATTTATCACAACTAAAGATCCTCTACGAAGCATCTCAATGTGAATAAGATCAATAGATTTGTGTCATTGCTTCAAATCTTCCATGAAGCATCTCAATTTGAATAGGATCGTAGATATTTGTCACAACTTTAGATCCATCCAACTTTTAATGCAATTGCATTACTGGCAATGAATTCTGTCTTTATTGTAGACTAAGCTACACAAATTTGTTTCTTACTCGACCGGGATATTGTTCCACTTACTAATAGGAAGATGTATCCTGAAATAGATTTTCTGCATTTAGTGTCTTATGCCTAATCGACATCCAAATACCTTTTAACTCCCATATAAATGCCTTGATACGTCAACTTGAAGTATTATTGTATCCTTCAAGTACCTCATGATTCCCTTGACATCTAACCAAAGAGCAACACATGAGTTGCTCTAAAAGCTACTCACGAGACCTCCAACATCACTTATGTCTGATCTTGTAAACAACAGAGTATGTGAAACTGCCTATAGCCAAAGCGTAAGGTTTATTGTGCATTTCATTTATTTCCTCATCACAAGTTGATACTATTTTCTTAGATAGTTTCTTATTTTTGCTATATATTGTTCTAGATGTGTTCATTTTAAATTTCTCAAGGACTTCTTCTAGATAAGTTTCTTATGGTAAGTTTAAGATTCTAGTTATTCCTATCTCTTATTATCTTTATTTCTCAAACAAATGAGGTTTCCTCATGTCCATCTCAAATTGGGATATTTAGAAAAATTGTTTCCAGTAATTAAAATGTCATACAATGATTTCTTTAACTTACACAATTCATCTTTTTGATAATCGATTCCAAATTCCTCATATTGTCTCATATTGTTTCACTTATGTTTCTTCATTGAGCTCTCGATTGAGGAAAGCAGTTTTGATATCCCTTTCAAAAAAATTTAAGTCCTGGTATATGTCCACCATAAACGTTATTATTTTAATGGATGTAAACTTTGTTACTGAGGAATATGTTTTCTCATAGCGGATTCCGTCTTTTTGTCTGTGAATCCCTTGGCAATTAATTCTGCTTTATACTTTTCTATAGACCCATCTAATCTAAGATTCACCTTTTTTTTAAGAATTCATTTACGCCCTATGGGTTTTCAGTCTTATGGAAACTCAACTATTTCCCATACTTGAGTTTTAGCAATGGAATTTATCTCTTCATCTTTTGCTGCTTTCCACTTATCTAAATCAGTGGTAAGTCAATGGCTTAGAGGAATCACTTTTCTATAAGAATACGAAGTGATCTTTCAGCATAGGTGAAGGTCGTCAGATTAAGGGAAAACTAATTGATTCTTTTCCTTTTGCTTTTTCAAATAGTTTAACTAATTTGTGAGGATCCCTTATATCTAAGGACTCTTCAAGGAAATGAGCATATCTACTTTCAAAAACTCCCACTAATCCATCTGAATGGTGGATCACAAAACTATAAACTTATTTTTCAGGAAATCCTATAAATGTACAGTTGATAGTTGTATAACAAAGGTTATCTACATTAGCAGCCGATGAATTAACTTTATTAACTATTGTTGTGTTGGCCATAAAGAAAGTCACCAGGCCCACACAAATCAGAAAATCGCAAGCCCCCTTCGCACATCTACCAGACCCACTAGCAGGCGTATCTTGTGAAGATTTACAAAGATACATCCTAGAGATGAAGAAAAGATAAGATATAGCTAATGTCAAGGGTTTTCGTCAGATGGTCAGTCATGATGAGAGTTGTTCCGAAATCAATATCGGTACTCGCTTCACTACTGTCTTGTTCAACGTATTCAGGTTCCTTTGGAGAAAAGAGAGAAAAAAGAAAGGAGGTGGAGAGAGAAGGTACAGGAAAAGAGAACAACAATGCTCTTCCTCTCATAATATGTATTATATACGTACTCATTACTATGGTTACATGTGAGATGACAAGAATTCTCCAAATCAGGTACTCTAATTACACCACTTCTTCAACACTCCCACTCAAGTTGGAGTGTATATATCATACAACCCCAGCTTGTTACAAATGTCAGTTAACTTCGCCTTTCCAAGAGGTTTAGTAAACACATCAGCTACCTAATCTCCTGATCTAGTAAAAACTATACATATTTCCCCACTTTGTACCTTCTGACGAATAAAATGGAAATCCGCCTCAATGTGTTTAGTTTGCTCATGGGAAACGAGGTTCGAGGCAATGTGAACAACATCTTTATTATCACAATATAGCAAGGCTGGAGAGTAAGAGAGAACACCAATTTCAGACATAAACGACCTTGGCCAGGTTAACTCCCCACAGGTATGTGTCATAGCTCGATTCTCAGCCTCTACACTAGATCTAGCTACTATATCCTGCTTATTGCTTCGCCATGACACTTAGGAGCTCACACCACCGCATCAAGGGACCATTTGCAAGGTTGTGGCATTAACTCCCCTCTCCGAACCTCACTTGATCGATGGTTGGGTGATACCGCTTGCCGAACGCTTCGGATTGTGCCCTCTTGCCCGACCTGATCTTCTCTTGTTTGTTCCACGTCAAGTCCCTCCAACAAAAGTACGATATCTTCAACAAAAGTACAATATCTTCTAGTCAACCATATATTTGCAGGAGATCTTGCTCTGTCTGCATCAGTGATCCCTTCAAGATTCATTTGGTTATCTCACTTAAAGAACAAGCCTTTACCCGGAGCCTTCTTCAAGTATCTGACAATTTGGGTAACTACCACCCAATGAGAGGTATGTGGAGAGCTCATAAACTGACTCACAACTCCCACTTTAAAGGAAATGTCTGGACAAGTCACTGTCAAGTAGATAAGTTCACCAACTAATCTCATCTATATGCTTGGATACTCTAACAAATTCTCTTGATCAGGATAAAGCTTCATATTAGGATCCATGGGAACCTCTCAGTTGGCTTCACTCCCAAAGAACCTATCTCTTCTAGTACGCCCATCACGTATTTTCTCTGAAACAAGGACAATCCTCCTCGTGAATGAACTACTTCAACTCCAAGAAAGTATCTAATGCGGTCAAGATCGTTAGTGCAAAATTCTTTCTGAAGGAGTGTCTTTAGTCTTTGAATACATTCTATATTACTTCTAGTAATGACATTGTCATCCACATAGACAATCAAGAAAATACATATATCATCAGACTGAGAGCTAAATACTGAGTAGTCAATTGCACACTACCTCATGCCAAATCTTAGAACAACTTCACTAAATTTCCCAAACAACACTCTAGGAGATTGTTTTAGCCCATAGATGGCTTTACACAGTTGACATACAGATAGCCGATTTCCCCCCCTGAGCAATATACCCTGGAGGTTTCTCCATGTAAACTTCCTCGTCGAGATCACCATGTAGAAATGCATTTTTCACATCAAGCTAATAAAGTACCCAGCCCTTATTCACAGCTAATGAAATCAAAACCCTCACAGAAGAAATATTGGCAACTGGAGAAAACGTCTCAGTGTAGTCAACCCCAAAGGTTTGAGTGTAACCCTTGGCCACTAATCGTGTCTTTAAACGTTCAATGGTCTCATCTGGCAAATATTTGGCCATGTACACCGAATGACAACCAACTATTTGAGCACCATGGGGCAATGAAACCAAATCCCAAGTGCTATTAGAATGGAGGGCATCCATCTCCATATTCGTAGCAGCACGCCAACTTAGATGAGGAAGTGCCTCTGCAACCGACCTCGACAAAGTAACAGAAGCTAATGCATACAAAAAACTATGATAAACAGGGAAAATCCGACCATAAGAAACAAAATGAGAGATCAGATGAGCAACAATACGGGATCGCGTACGGGAAGCTACTGGAGAATCAACAGAAATGGAGGTGGATGGAACATCAATTACCTGAGGATGAGGTATGGATCTGTCTGTCTAGGAGGTTGATTGATCGAGAGGAGAAGACTAGACGATCCGTCTAGGCCCATGATTATAAACCTGCAGTGGAGTAGAAGTAGTATCTATAGAAACAGGCAGAATAGGAAGAGACAAGCGAGAGTGATCATCAACACCATTTGCAGAGGAAGAGAAGTACGATGTGGACTCAAAGAATGTGACATCTGTAGAAACAAACAACTTATGCGAATGTGGGTTGTAACATTTATAACCTTTATGAGTATGAGAATAACAAAAAAATACACACTTTTTTGCACGAGGCTCCAATTTGTCCAAACCAGGAAACCGATTTTGAAGAAAATCAACACATCCAAACAGATGTGGAAGGAAAGGAAATTGATCTCTAGAAGGATGTAAGACAGAGAATGGGGACTGATTGTCCAAGACAAAGGACGGAAGACGATTAGCCAAGAAACATGCGGTTAGAACACCCCCTAATAAACTTTAGGGACCCTCATATGGAACATGAGGGTTATGGTCATATCCAAAATTTACCGAAGTTTTTGGTTGCTACATCATTTTGTTGGGAGGTGTAGGAAAAAGATGACTAATGTAAAATACCACAATTGTCTAAGAATTCCTGAGAGCCAATGGAAATAGAAAAAATACTCATGTGCATTATCAGTGCTCAAAACAAGTAAGAATACAATGATTTTGATTACAATTCTAGCCTAGAATGTATGAAACACAACAAACAGTTCAGAACGATCTTTAATTAAAAATAGTCATGTCATTCTCCAAAAATCATCTACAAAAATAATGAAATATTTTAAACCAAATAAGGGCATAGTCCGTGAAGGACCCCACACATCAGAGTGAACCAACTCAAAGGGACGGGAGATACGATTCATGACTCTAGAAAGAAAGGACACCCTATTGTGTTTTTCTAATTTGCAAGACTCACACTGAAAAGAATTAATAGGACTCGAGACTAAATAGACTTTTGAAGCTTTCCATGGAAGGGTGGCCTAGGTGACAATGCCACTGAAAAGAATCGACAGAGATGCGTAATGTTGCACCAGTGGTACCATGATCAAGATAATAGAGTCCATCAACTTCATGACCCGAACCAATCTTCCTCTTAGTCTTTAGATCTTGAAAAATACAATAAGATAGGAAAAAAGACACAGAGCGGTTAAGATTATTTGTCAACTGGCTAACCAAGAGTAAATTAAATGGAAACTTAGGCACACAAAGAATAGAGGATAATGAAAGACTTGAATGAGGGGAGGCTACACCCATGCCAGAGATAGGTGATGTAGTCCCATCAGCCAAGGTAACACTATGAACCGGAGAAAAAAAATGACTGAAAAGAATGAAGTAAATCGTATTTAACAGCTATATGATTGGACGCTTCAGAATCTGTAAGACAATATCCAGAGGTAGAAAACAAGAGGAACTGCTACCTTTCTGAGCGAAAGTTGCAGTGGGTTGCTTGCATTTATCCTTGGATATCAGGAACTAATCAGCTCAAGGTGTAGATCATAGTAGAAATCAAACCATCCATACTACAGTCTGTACAAAAACGGGATCCGCGACTGCTAGTGGCATGACCTACCCCCGAATCACAAAAAATTTCATAGCCACGAAGGCCTTTGCCACGGCCAGATTAGCCACCACCTCTACCAGCACAATCATTGCCTATCTTGGTTGCAAGGGAAGAACGCTCAACGGCGGAATCACCATGGCCATCAATTCTTATAGATTGTTGAATGTGGGAAAGACGTTATCAAGAGACAGTAGAGATCCCAAGCCGACAATCTACAGCTGAATCCAGGATCCGTGGTGAATGACATATACATGTCCAGTTGCTCACACAATGTGACAAACTGAGAAAAGAAATTAGAAACCGTCTTGTCGCCGCGCCTCAAACTCATCAACTCAGAGTATACATCACAAATGTGAGTCAAATTATTCGTGCCTCAACATAATGTTGCAGCCCTTTGCTAGATATCCTTTGAAGATTTGAGTTACATCATTGGCTCGACAACCTTAGGCTCTATACTATACTATAAGAGTGTCTTAATCACATCATCTTCTTGTCGCCACTTAGCTTAAGACTTGTCTTAAACAGGCGGATGATCTTTTTGTATATATATTCAAACTTTCCAGGTGTGACAAGAAATGTTTCAACAGCCATCCACCATGGTGGATAGTTTGAGCCATCCAATTTGATGGATGTCATCTGAATGTTCTGAAATTTCATATTATAGGGGTAATAGAGGTAGTAGTAGAAGCAGTAGGACCATCCATAAGCAAACAACCCACAAACTATGGCAAGCACAAATCACAGCGACGAATACAGACTACCTGAAGAAGAATTACTGATCATTATTTTTCCAACCGTAATAGTTTGAAAAGAAGTCTATTTGGGTCCTAGAGGATTGATAGAACGAACTGTTAGTTTTCGGATACGAGATATCCATCCTAGTCACTATCGGCATATTTGCCTAATTGACACGTTCGAAGGAATCAATGTTCGACTTATTGGATCTTTAGCTATTCATCCAACAAAAAGATCCGAAGTCTTTGAATCTACAAACCTAAACAACCACACCATTCGAATAGAGCACACATGATTCAATCCCATGGGCAGACTTCCAATGCAAAGCAACAAGCAAACAGGTGATCCGGAGACATCCAACATCAATAATGAAGTAGATGAGGATTTACACCATCACCAAAAAAAGATGAGAACAACAAAAAGATCCAAAAAACCAGTACTGATGTGTGCCAGAGAAATGCCGAAGATGGATGTAAGCATGGCGTGTTTGCGGCAACAAGGAACCCCAAAGATGGGTGTCGGCAAGGAGCAAAAACCAAATAAGGCTTTCAGACTGAGAAATCCCAAGAATAAGGGGTACAGTTAGGGTTTCAAAGTAAGAGGGGGGTGGGTGGCAACAATAGGAGGGTGAGTTCGGCAAAAAAAAAGGGTAAAGAAGAGAGAGGGGGGGGGGGCTGGGTCACAAGGGAGTGGGGTGGCTAGGGTTTTGGAGGTGAGGGGAGGTGGGCGGTTGGATTACAAAAGGCGAAGGGAGGTGAGGGAGGAGGCAGCTGCAAGGGGGAACAAGAGGAGAGTGGCGGCTAGGGGGAACAAGAGAAGCGTAGGGGTATGGTCCCTCTCCTTTTTCCTTTTTGTTTTTTTGCTTTGCTGCTACTCCTATGAATTAGAACCTAGAACGCTCTGGTACCATGTTCAACGTATTCGTGGTTCCCTTGGGCTCTGTTCACTTGTTTTCCCGGGAAAGGAAAGGAAAGGAAAGGAAAGGAAAGGAAAGGAATCTGACGTGGCAAAATGGAAAGGAAAGGAAAAGAAACTGTGATTTTCCCATGCTTTCTCGCTGTTCACTTGCCCAGAAAGGGAGGGAAAATATGCAGGAAAGTTATTTTCTCGCTGTTCACTTGCCCAGAAAGCAAGGGAAAATATGCAGAAACCCAAATTTTAAGCAGTTGGGGAACCAAGATGGGTCCTACCAACTGGTTGTCTAGATCCAAATAAGGAGGGCTACCTCTGCAATATAGGCACACTTCATTGTATTATGATGAAGAGCCCACCCCAAATGACAAAAAAACATGGAATAGGCAAATAAATTACAAAGAAACTCTGCATTTTGTGGATAACTTGGGTCCCTATACGGCCATTGTTAGTTGAACATGAAAGATGGCTCGGCTTGAAACAGACTTTCAAGACATCTATTGTATCGAGTAAAAGATATGCCGATAAACTCTTTTTATCTTTTTGAAATTCCAACAAACATGAAAGTTTGTTTATGGAGAGGCCTATGCAAGCACTCCCACACAATTTATTGTTGTTAGCTGTTGGATTTAAATATTAGACTGCAATAATACTATTTATCTTTTGTTTATTACATAAACTCACTTAATTTTAGGGCTACGACACATTAGTAGGCGAGCGAGGGGTCCAATTGTCTGGGGGACAGAAGCAATGGGTGGCGATAGCTCGTGCCATAGTGAAGGAACCCAAGATCTTGCTATTGGATGAAGCGACAAGTGCACTTGACGCCGAGTCTGAGCGAGTACTTCAGGAGGCTCTAGACCAAGTGACGGTGAACCGGACAACGATCGTGGTGGCCCACCGGTTATCCACCATTAAAGGGGCTGATCTAATTGCAGCGATTAAAAATGAGGTTATCATAGAGAAAGGAAAGCATGAGACTTTAATCAATATCAAAGATGGGGCTTATGCCTCCTTAGTAGCATTTCACATGAGCGGCACTGCATCTGTGTAATCTTCATGTAATTCTCATCTCAATACACTAGAAAAGTGTAGATCGTCAAAACTTTGGAATTGGTTGTAAGATATAAAAAATATATATATAAAATAAAAATGTGATGTTACACCAGTTCCTGAACAAAGGCTGAAGAACTAAATAAACTAAAAAAGAGGTCAACTATCATCTTCTTCGCTTTCATCGCTGTATGATACCAGACCCCCAAATGCCCCATTGTTAACATCAGGCATCTTCTCTACAACACCAGCCGAGGGTGTCTCCATGTTGACAGGTTTTGCTTGAATTGAGCACTGATAACATCAAATTTTTGAAAATTAATAATAAAACATGTTCAATGTTAAAAGGAAGCATGTCCAATATTAAGTAAACTCGAGCCTGAAATTTAAAAAAGGACAAAGAGGAAATCTGGGTCAATAAGTTATACTATTGTTTTCTTGCCTTGAGACCCGACTACAAATATCGAAAGACTGCGAGGACGTTTGAACCTGATCATAGAAGTATCCATAGAGCCGTATTATATTTGGATGCCAGAGATTGTTCTACCTGAGACTATTTTAGCTGGCTTTTTGAAGAGAACTTTTAATGCTACGATTTGGTTGCTCTATTTCAGGGAAAATGGAGAAATTATTGGTCATTAATATGACTAATTCACGTGAAAATTAAATAAAAATCTCTTCAATACATGAAGGACACATTTAGACATGATATCAAAAGACTAATTGGCAGACTAATTTTTACTATCATATCTCACTTGCAGACCATGATGATGCATGCATAAAAAATCTCAATGTTCAGAGCCATATGTCTGTAACTTTACAGAGTGTAAGAAAATTAATATCAAACTTATCCATTGATTTTCTTTCCATATTGAGATCACTTGTTTTAAAATAAATTGCTGACTCTAACTCTAGGCACATCCAGGCTAAGGTTTAAGTAGAAGTTTCCATTGCAAGTATGGGATAATGCAATCCATGGAAATGTAAATCTATTATGTAGGTGTAGTGACATTAACATTGAGATAAATAACAGACAAATGATCTAACTTGCAGAGTATGATGATTCCCACAAAAATTCATCATGAAAACAGCCTTACAGTACTTAACTTTTTGTTAGGCAAGTAAAGATTCCAGTGGTATCCAAAGATACCCCAAAACTCATTCACATATATGAGAACACTCGACAGTATAATACCTTTTAAGTGTATTAATAAGTAGAACTACAACACCAAATACTCATCTTCTAGCTTAGGTTTACAGACTAACCATTACTTGGTAGATCTTTCAGATGAAAATCTGATCTTTGAGCAATGGAAGATTTCTAAGGGCATTCAAAGAAGAGATAAAAGTCATAAAACCATGAATAGGAATATACCCATCTAATGGCTAGTGTTCAAATCTCAACCCAACACTACAAAGAGCTAAAATTTGAGTGGTCTGCATAAGCTTTACAACAGGAAACATGGTAGCTATATCTTCCTTCTTCTTTTCCATATTTTGGCAACCATTTACTTGATATGGGAGAAAACTAACTAAAATTCCAGCAATAGTTCTTAAGGATTAAGCTGAATAATATTAGTAACAGATGAATCAAGTGCTTTGTGGCTTCAACCCATATAGAGATAAATTTCTGGCCTTTATCTAATCAGACAGCATGAGAGCCACTTCACCTGGAAAACCGTCCCTCAAATATATCTCTAGTCACAACCTCAAACATGTCCTGGAAAAGAATCACAGCAAAACCTTTTCCTGTTACAGGCCAAAATCCTCTTTAAAAAAAAAAAATTAAACATTAGTTGAACCCATAATCTTAAAAATTAAACCCATAATCTTAAATCACATTTAAGTTGAATCAGAAACAACAAAATTATCATAAACTAAAACTAACCAATTATAAGAATCAAATCATCCAAAAAGAAATTAAACATTAGTTATAACATTTCCACCTAACTCATACATCCAAAATATAGTTCATATATAAACGGTTCAACCAAAAATAGATAAATTTCACATAGCCAAACGGCGCATACGGCGCAGAATGCGCCTCAACATCTCCACTCGGTCCATCTCGTCGAGAGAAAGGAAGGCCCTAGCTTCCTTGTGATGCCTGTGAAGGTACACATAAGCATCAATAAGGTCACCTCTAACGAAACCATCAATGTTCAGCACTGCATCTTTGAGGCCAGGGCTGTGTACCTCACTAGTAGAACTTTTGGCATCAGCAACCATTTTAATGCCCAATCTGCATATAAAACCATAATGTGAGTAAACATACCTCATAAACAAGTGGGAAAAAAGTCTAAAATACTACTATCATAGGTACTAACCCCACACCAATGGCAAACCCCAAAAACCAAGGAACACTGTGGATGTCCTCTTCACGCTTGTCTTGCAAATCCTCATGGCGCTTATCATATGCATTTAAGGCTGCTTCTGCCTGCTTCCTTGTGGCATAGGAGCGATAAGATGCTCCACTATACCTGTTCACTTGAAGGTGACAATCTGCCCAACTGTCGAATATGCCCACCTGCCGTCCCTTGAAAACGACATAAAACTTATCCTTCGCCATTACCTGGTACCACATAAACAACACATAATAGTTGCAATAACAAATGATAGATAAACAACATTTACTTAGATCTCAAGCTTCGGTTTTTCATTCAGAAGCTTTATAAGATAACATACAAAAACTATTGATGCAATCAAACCCATACATAATTTAGTCCATCAAACCCATACTAATTTAGTCCATCAAACCCATACCAACAAACCCATCAAACCCATACATAAGTTAGTCCATCAAACCTATCACATAGTTAGTTCAAATATAAACGGTTCAACAAAAAGACCCAACCACCAAAAAACATCGACCGAAAAAAGGAACTCATAACTGCATAGGCAAGCGCCGCATTATGCGCCCCAACATCGAAACGCGGTCCATATTGTCCAAAGAAAGGAATGCCTCAGCTTCCTTGTGACGCCCGTGTAGGTACACATAAGCATCAAGGAGGTCATCCTTGGGGAAACCACCAATGTTCAGCACCACATCTTTCAAGTCAGGGAGGCTGTGCACCTCACCAGTAGAAATTATGGCATCATCAACCCTATTAATGCTGGCAGACACAACTTGCAACTCCGATAGAAGTGCAACATTAGGACGCTTCTTTGACTTCTTCCCACCAGTAGCAGAAGTTGGGCCCCTGATAGGAGAGGAGTCACTATAGCCCATGGATGCATCTACGGCAGGTGTAGATGAAGAAGGTCTAGCACGTGGCGGAGTACGGAGGAAGCTGTCCTCCTCTTCCTCCTCAGCTACAAGCGATGCCAGCTCATCGTCAACATCCTGAATGTAGGAGTCGTCAGACATCTCCCTCCTAATGTGGTTGTGGACGCAGCAACAGGCCAACACTATGTCGATCTGCTTGGAATATGAATACATGGGTGCTGAATTTAATATGCTGAATCGCTTCTTCAAGACATCAAAAGTTCGCTCGATTACATTCCTGGCTGAAGAATGCCTTTGATTATACAACTCCTCGGCTTTCCTAGGTCTGCGCCCTTTAATCTGATTGAGATGCTAACCAATACCTCGGATTGGAGTTATAAAATGGGACAGACACGGATACCCGGCATCACCAAGGTAAAAATTTCCTACAATCAAACAAAGGATTACAATTAAATTAGCTAAGTACTACAGAAACCGCATCAATACAAACAGTCTAATAAGCTAATTATTACCTGGCAAAATGGGAATCCCGTTCGGCTTTGATATAGCAGATGCTAACACCCGTGAGTCCGATGCCGACCCCTCCCACCCACAAAGGACGTAGGTAAACTTTAGGTCAAAGTCGAAACAGGCTAACACATTTTGGGATGGGAAGTGCTTACGATAAATATATCTTTTTTGAATATCCTCAGATACTTTTGCATGAATGTGGGTCCCGTCAATTGCACCAATACAATCCTATAATCAGGACATTCAGATGTCAACCATAAGTGTTAACATACTGGCCTCAATTACTAACAACCTTCAGTCGAAATGCGTAGCTATCATAAACGTACTTTAAAGTAAGGCATAAAATTAGGATTATCAAGGATTGCCCGTGGTGTCTCCCTTGATGGACGTACTATGAACATGTCTTGTAGGATGAGAACAACGTCGAGAACCTTATTAAAATACTTTGAAACAGTAGCCCCTGACCTTCTTGTGGTTGCCCTAACAGTACGATTCCTTTCATTGTGTGCAATCACACTTAAGAAAATAGCCACCTGTTCCTCAACAGTGCAGTGAATTGTGTCTTTCAACAATGTTGTGCTTCTGAAAAGGCCCACGAAGGCGCGGAAGCACCGAACATCCATTCGAAGAAGAGCAACACAATGGTTCTCTGCGTGCGTGATACGTCTAACAAAGGTCCTATGGGTTAAGTACCCGCTTTCGTAAGGGGCTCTTGTAATATTCTGCTCAAGGTATAGTCGAACCCTAAGCGTAACTGCGGCCGCCGCAGAGATTACTATAGCTGCAGTTCGAAGGATCAACATCCGCCTATCTGCTGGTTGACGAGGCATGATGGTAACCCTACCAAATACTAAAACAAATAACATTTAGGATAAGAACACAACCGGCAAAGACACCATAACCACAGTCACAACCATCAAAACAAAACTCCTACAGCCACCACCAACCACCAAAGCACCAACAAGCAACCACAACCACCGTAACACCAAACAACATCATCCACAAAAATATATCCCCTACCCTGATCAGCACCTCAGATCCACCACCAAAAAAATACATCCCCATTAGCACCTCAAATCCACCACAAAAATATGCATCCCCAACCCACATCACCAACAACCAAATTTTTTTTTCACATTTAATGTGTAAGCCCAATGGTTTTTACCTTGGCATTCCCATCTTGTTTTGATGATTCCAATACACAAGTGATCATTTATCACTAATGTGTTTGTTTGTCTAAGTTGTAGATCTTGATAAAGTAAGATCAAGGATGCTTGGATTGAAGGCCAAGAAGCCCACATTGGACCACTAATTGGAAGGCCAAAGTCATCAAGCAAGAAGTCATGAAGACTTGAAGACATGAAGAAATTAATATTGAAGACCATTTTTTTGTCTTTTAGAATGTAATTGATCCAAACCTAGATTAGGTTTTTAGAGGCATAATTAAAGTAATCTCACACACCCTAAATAAACAAGTGATTGTATTTGTGAAGTTCCAACACCTTGGAACCCTCATAGCAATCCCATCTTGGTTGAGAACTGGAAGCCCAAAAACAGAATTGAAAATCTGCTCTGCATAGGCTTCTCGGAACTCCGAGAGTTTTTCTCGGAACTCCGAGAATTATTCTCGGAACTCCGAGAAATGGTCCAGTAGACTTTTTCCAATTTCTGTGTGGCTTCTCGGAACTCCGAGATTTTTTCTCGGAACTCCGAGAATTCTCGGAACTCCGAGAATTATTCTCGGAACTCCGAGAACACTCCAACGGTCTGAAAAAGAGCCGTTTGGAATTTTGCTGGAATTACCGTAATGCCACTGAACGGTCATATTTTGGTTTTCCTATAAATATGGGTGTTCTAAACATACAAATTATCAATCCTAACACTCTTAAACTTCATTTGAATATCCAAGAGTGAATCAAGCTTCAATTGTGCCTCTCATCACCAACTCTAGGATTTGGATCATAGGCTCTCAATTGTACATCTTTTGTAACCCTTGTGAAGGGATTTTTTAGTTCTTTCTTTCATCTTTCAAGATTTGTATTCGGGCGAGTATTCGGAGAAGCGGAGCCCTTTTTCTCCGTGGTGAGGATTGCCACCAAGGTTAAAGCAATTGTAATTGGCACCGATCTTCGCCGAGGTTAAGAAGATCAAATAGTAAAGCCATCAACGGGTTTGGTTGGTGGAGTGGAGTAGGCCTCGGGTTTGAGGACCGAACCACTTTAAATCTCGGGTGCACTCTTTCTATCTCTTTGCTCTTTCATTTGCATTGCACCATTAGATTTAACTTGTATGCTTAAAATATTGTTTTTGATCCCTTAATCGGTTTAAGTTTTTCAAATTGGTAAATTCTAGTTTTCTTAAACAACCGCATTCTCCCTCCTCATAGTTGCCATTTCTATTATAACTTGGGACCCCCTATATCGGACTTTCACTTGGTATCAGAGCCTTGGCTCTTAAAAGATTTTAAAATTTTTGTGAAAGTTATTTCAAAATCTAACTAGGGAAAGATTTTATTTGGTAACTTCTAATTGTGAAATGGCACACCAAATTGGAACCGGACTTCCGGAAGGCCATTCCACAACTAGACCTCCTTTCTTCAATGGGTCAAACTATGGACATTGGAAAACAAGGATGCGCATCTATCTTCTTTCGATAGATGTGGAACTTTGGTACATTGTTGAAAATGGATACAATGTACCTTCCATACCTTTTGAAGAATGGAATGTGGTAGAGAAAAGGCAAGCTAATTTGAACTACAAAGCAATAAATTCCTTGTTTTGTGCCTTAGCTACCGAGGAGTTTAATAGAGTTGCTCTTTTTGATTCCGCCAAGACTATTTGGGATACCCTTGCAACTACCCATGAGGGAACATCACAAGTCAAGGATTCCAAAATAAACTTGTTAAAGAGCAAGTATGAAATGTTTAGAATGAGTCCTAACGAGAGTATTTCGGAAATGTATACTCGTTTTTCTATTATTTCTAACGAACTAGCTAATCTTGGTAAATCTTATCCTAACGATGAGCTTGTGAGTAAGTTACTTAGGTCTCTTCCTCCCCATTGGGATCCAAAGGTGACCGCGATTCAAGAGTCAAAAAATCTCAAGACGCTAACCATAGAGGAGCTTGTAGGATCTCTCATCACCCATGAGATGCTCCTTACTAGCCGACAAGAGGAAAAGAAGCCAAAGGAGAAGGAGAGGGAATTTAGATCCCTAGCACTCAAGGCTTCCAAGGAAGACTCATCAAGTGAAGCGGATAGTGACGAAGAAGAAGCTTTACGAAGATTCAAGAGCTTGTGGAGAAAGAAGCATAAGAAAGATAAGAAAAAGAAAGAAGAAAGTGATGTTGATGGAGCCTTAAGATGCTTCAATTGCAAGAAGATAGGACACAAAAGACCGGATTGTCCACTTCTAAAATCAACTTCCTCTAAGTATAAGGGTAAGAAGAAGCATAAGGCTCTTGCCGCCGGTTGGGATGCGTTAAGCACATCGGGCAAAAGCTCGAGTGAAGGGGAAGAAAATAAAAAGGATGATCTTTGCTTCATGACATTCACCCATGAAGTTGAGGTAAACTCTAACCCCTCATATTCTTCATCTAGTAGTAAAAGTGATAGCATACCTTATGATGAATTATGTGAAACCTTGCATACCCAAATTTCCAAAAACAAAGTTCTTAAAAAATCCATTTTAAAGTTAGAAAAAGAACTTGAATTTTTGAAAAGTGATTTATCTTCTTCCATATCTCAAGAACAAGTTACACTTGAAAATCATAAACTTGAGATTAATACCCTTAAGGGTAGTTTGGATGAGAAAACTTGCCAACTTTTAAAATTTCAAAATATGGCAAGCTCCTCCAATTCTTATGAAGATGAAAGAAATGAGCTTTTAGTTCAAACATCCCATCTTCATAATGAAAATGAAAGACTTAGATTATGTTTACATGGATTTCTAAATGGAAATAAAATTATTGACATAATCCTAAGTAAAACTAGTCTTAGACCTCAACATGCTTATCATGATAGGACTAGTGTATCTAACCCTCTTATTAGATGCCATTTTTGTGGAATGAATGGTCATTACCAATTCCAATGTGCATCCAAGAGTAGGGCTAGAAGTGGGACCAAGAAATCTTGGGTTCCCAAAATCCCCATATGATGATATTCATATTGTGTAGATTAGGGGTTTTTAAACTTAAAATTGAATATATTTCATTTGTATGTTTTTTGATAACCCCTCTTGTAATTGTAAAATTATTTTAACTAGGGGGAGTTAAAATTGAATTTTTCTTTAAAAAAGGGGGAGCTTTAAAATTGTATATTTTAAACCCTTGTTTTTCTTACCCCTTCTTTTTGTTGATGACAAAGGGGGAGAAGAATCTAGAGTAAAGTCTCTAGTGTAAGAAAAATGTGAAAAGAGTATATGCTTTGATTTGTAAATCTCTTGTGCTTGTCATCATCAAAAAGGGGGAGATTGTAAGCCCAATGGTTTTTACCTTGGCATTCCCATCTTGTTTTGATGATTCCAATACACAAGTGATCATTTATCACTAATGTGTTTGTTTGTCTAAGTTGTAGATCTTGATAAAGTAAGATCAAGGATGCTTGGATTGAAGGCCAAGAAGCCCACATTGGACCACTAATTGGAAGGCCAAAGTCATCAAGCAAGAAGTCATGAAGACTTGAAGACATGAAGAAATTAATATTGAAGACCATTTTTTTGTCTTTTAGAATGTAATTGATCCAAACCTAGATTAGGTTTTTAGAGGCATAATTAAAGTAATCTCACACACCCTAAATAAACAAGTGATTGTATTTGTGAAGTTCCAACACCTTGGAACCCTCATAGCAATCCCATCTTGGTTGAGAACTGGAAGCCCAAAAACAGAATTGAAAATCTGCTCTGCATAGGCTTCTCGGAACTCCGAGAGTTTTTCTCGGAACTCTGAGAATTCTCGGAACTCCGAGAATTATTCTCGGAACTCCGAGAAATGGTCCAGTAGACTTTTTCCAATTTCTGTGTGGCTTCTCGGAACTCCGAGATTTTTTCTCGGAACTCCGAGAATTCTCGGAACTCCGAGAATTATTCTCGGAACTCCGAGAATTATTCTCGGAACTCCGAGAACACTCCAACGGTCTGAAAAAGAGCCGTTTGGAATTTTGCTGGAATTACCGTAATGCCACTGAACGGTCATATTTTGGTTTTTCTATAAATATGGGTGTTCTAAACATACAAATTATCAATCCTAACACTCTTAAACTTCATTTGAATATCCAAGAGTGAATCAAGCTTCAATTGTGCCTCTCATCACCAACTCTAGGATTTGGATCATAGGCTCTCAATTGTACATCTTTTGTAACCCTTGTGAAGGGATTTTTTAGTTCTTTCTTTCATCTTTCAAGATTTGTATTCGGGCGAGTATTCGGAGAAGCGGAGCCCTTTTTCTCCGTGGTGAGGATTGCCACCAAGGTTAAAGCAATTGTAATTGGCACCGATCTTCGCCGAGGTTAAGAAGATCAAATAGTAAAGCCATCAACGGGTTTGGTTGGTGGAGTGGAGTAGGCCTCGGGTTTGAGGACCGAACCACTTTAAATCTCGGGTGCACTCTTTCTATCTCTTTGCTCTTTCATTTGCATTGCACCATTAGATTTAACTTGTATGCTTAAAATATTGTTTTTGATCCCTTAATCGGTTTAAGTTTTTCAAATTGGTAAATTCTAGTTTTCTTAAACAACCGCATTCTCCCTCCTCATTTTTGCCATTTCTATTATAACTTGGGACCCCCTATATCGGATTTTCATAATGCTACCGCATAAACAACACGTACATACTATCACAAAAATCTTGCACCGGCAAGCATGTCAAACATATCATCAATTCTTGGAATGGGAAACCAGTATTTGACAGTGATCCGGTTTATGGCATGACTATCCACACACATACGCCATGTTCCATCTTTCTTTGGAGTAAGTAATGCCGACACCGCACAAGGACTCATGCTTCCTTTGATGTAACCTTTCTTCAACAACTCCATGACTTGCTTATTCAACTCTTCATGCTCTTTAGGACTCATACGGTAGTGAGCCTTGTTGGGAAGATTAGAACCAGGAATTAAATCAATTTGATGATGAATGTCTCTTAAAGGAGGGAGTCCATTGGGCAACTCATCGGGTGTGACATCCTTAAATTCCTCCAAGAAAGGGTCTAACTCACTAGGCACATTAAAGGATATTCCCAAATCTTTCGCAACTAGCATGTAAATGACACCACTACTCTCACTTTCACTTGCAAACATTGATGAAGTGAGAAAATTACTATCCTCCTCTTGTAAAGATTTGGGTGTCTTTTCCTCCTTACTAGGCAAAACAACAATCTCCACTTTTTCCATTCGAAAGGTATATATATTTTTACGACCATCATGGGTAACATTTCTATCATATTGTCATGGCCTTCCTAAGAGTATGTGACACACATCCATAGGGACAACATCACACCAAACTTGATCATGGTAATTCTTACCCATAGAAAATGAAACTAAACATCGTTTAGTAACTTTTACCTCATTACCCTTCTTAAACCATGCAATCCGATAGGGCTTTGGATATGGTTCGGTTTTGAGTTGGAGCTTGTTCACCATGTCATGAGATACGATGTTCTCACAACTCCCACCATCGATCACAATGGTGCAAACCTTGTCATGAGATTTGCATCGAGTCTTGAAAATGTTGGAACGGAGCCAATCATCATCGGATTCAACCTTTGGTGTAGCAAGTGCTCTTTGGATCACCAAGCTTTCTCCTTCTTCGGTTCGATTTCTTCATGTTGTATGTTATCTTCCTCATCATATATGGGCTGATTTGAATCATCAACAAAATTATCATCATTTTCTTCATCACCGAAGGCCACTACTTGCCGCTTTGGACAATATTTGAAATGATGGCCAACTTGACCACACTTGGAACAAGCATTTGAATTGTTGGGACGATTGGGATGATTTTCAACTTGATGTGTAGGGGCTGATTTTGTAGAATTTTTGTTGAAATATTCGGACCTTGACTTTGTTCCTCCACTATGTGAAGATTCACCTTTAGAATAAGGATAGAGACTACGAACATCCATATACTTTTTAGCACCACGACGAGAAAGCTTAGCCTCCACCTTCAAGGCTAGTTGATAAGCATCATTGACGCTCAATGATCGGTGCATTTCCACCTCATCACGAATGGAAAACTTCAAACCATCAACATACCTTGCCACAAGTTGATCTTCACCCTCTTGAATATCATTACGAGCCATGAGTTTGTAGAATTCTTCGGTGGAGTCCAACACACTCTTGGATTCTTGGCGTAGGTTGTTGAATTGAGAAAAGATAATTTGGGAAAAATCCAACGGAAGAAATTTCTCCTTAAGCTTTGACTTCATTTTCTCCCAAGAAGAGATCTTACGCTTTCCTTTGCGGATTCTCATCTCTTGAACCTTATCCCACCATGTTGAAGCGTAGCCACGAAGTCTTGTAGCCACAAGCTTCACACGTTGGCTTTCATGTGTCTCCTTGTAATCAAAGAACTTCTCAATGGCACTAAGCCATTCAAGAAAATCTTCGGGTAGTAGACGACCATAGAACTCCGGCAAGTCAATCTTGACGGTGTCGAAATCACGATAGAACCTTCCCAACCTACCTTCTTCACGAGTACTGGCGAAGGGATTCACATTGGATTCATCACTAGAACTTCCATGGCTTGATCTACCACGCTCACTACGAGCCTCTTGGCGTTCAAGTCGCATGGTAAGTTGTTCAACTTGTCTTCGAAGTGCTTGAAGTTCATCATCTCTTTCATCTCTCAAATCTTCCATCATTTGGTTACCACGCCTTCCTCTGCCTCTTCGTGCCGCTATGAAAATCAAATCGAAGCTAGCCCAAGAGAATAACGTTGGCTTTGATACCAGATAATGCAGGTGCTTAAGAGGGAAGAAGAAGAAAAATAGAAATCAAGAACACAACAAGAGAAGAAGAAGAAAATGGGAGCAATGCTCAACCCAATTGATATTCCATCAATTACATAAGTTAATCAACATCCAAAATCCCCTCTCAAAATAGTTTCTAACTCTTTAAATAAAAGAAAACCAAAGCAAATTCGTTCAAGCTCCTCCACTAGCTAGCTTAGGGACTAACATAACATTAATTGCATAGGAACTCACTAACTTTGACTGTTTTGGGAACCCACAGACACAGTTCACAAAAACTGCCATAACTTTCTACCCTCTTGTCCAATTTTCAAGCACAAATGCTTGTTGGAAAGATCTCAAAAAGACCTACAACTTTGTAGTTTACCACTTTCCATAATTCTTCCATTTAGAAGCTGAAAAAATTAGGTTCAAAACGGGCCAGCAACATTAATGAGGGACTGCACCTTGGAACTCCACCAAAACCACCTAGGCATGACATGGCTGCCATGTTGGCACTGCATCAAAACGGAAACGTTTTGATTTCGGTGGAGATCCGGCAAAATGAAGGAAACGTATGAAAACATGCGAATGATAGAATTTAAAGAGAGAATTGCTAGGAAAACACGATACCGTGTTGAAAAAAGCACAGGATCCTCCATCGTGACACGTGTGCTACTAACAAAATAAAGGGAGCGCTTATATCCACAAATGCCAAAAAAAGTTGAAGGTGCCAAATCCTTTTGTCCAAATCACCCGTTCTTTATTTTCTACATGGAATCCCGTTTTAGAAGTGTTTTCCATTTAAAGATGTAAATTCAAGAAAGGCTAGAATAAGCCCAAATATGCACTTAAAAATCATTATATAAGCAAAGGCAACCGTGCATGCACCAAACACTTAATGGCATGCACGGTTGGTCATGTCAAATAATGTAGTACCTGTCAAATTTCACATGTAATTCATATAAATATTTATAAATAATGCATTCACTTCATAAATATAATTATAGAATGAGGAATGATGGATGCAAGGGCGCCCTTGCGTAAGTAGCCGGAAAAGGGCCCTTTTATCGGATCCACGTCATTAAGTGCAACCGATTTTATTTTCTCAACCAATTTTAAAAGGTTATATAAAATGATGTGGATCCAATCAAGAGCCCTTTTTCAACTCTTTATACAAGGGCTCCCTTGCATCAATGCCAAGTGTTGAGAGAGGGGTTGGGGGTTGGGGGGGGGGGGGGTCTCCCAATTGAAATTCTAATGTTCTCTTAGGAGGGTGTGAATTTTTAGTCTTTCCAGCTTTTTCGGCACTAGCTGACTACCCTCTCACCAGGTGGGATATTGTTGACCACCTAATGAGTCACCCACACCAAGCTGATTCTCAATTGATATGGTAGACTCATCCTCTCCCAAAGTCCCCGATACACAAGCAATGAGATTGGTAAAGACACCCATTTGAAAATTAGTTTTTAGATAAAATAATACCTATAAATATAATTTGAAAAATAGTGCAAGTGGGTTGTACAATATGTCTGGGATTGTCATGTGATAATCTTTACCAATGGCCGCGATTAGATAATCAAGGATCTCCTAGGGCTGATGGCCGCACGATCCAACATTTACCAGATGGACATCATGTCCGAGATTTGTCAATCACCTTTTAACCCCATGGAGAGACTTTTCATCTGCAACCTAAAGAGGCTTCATATCCATCGGGTTTTATCAGTGGGTCGGCGATAATTTCTTTTGAGGGTAGTTTTTTCACTGATTTCACTTTCTTTTTACATAGATAATCGTTGGATATTTATCACAACTAAAGATCCTCTACGAAGCATCTCAATGTGAATAAGATCACTAGATTTGTGTCATTGCTTCAAATCTTCCATGAAGCATCTCAATTTGAATAGGATCGTAGATATTTGTCACAACTTTAGATCCATCCAACTTTTAATGCAATTGCATTACTGGCAATGAATTCTGTCTTTATTGTAGACTAAGCTACACAAATTTGTTTCTTACTCGACCGGGATATTGTTCCGCTTACTAATAGGAAGATGTATCCTGAAATAGATTTTCTGCATTTAGTGTCTTATGCCTAATCGACATCCAAATACCTTTTAACTCCCATATAAATGCCTTGATACGTCAACTTGAAGTATTATTGTATCCTTCAAGTACCTCATGATTCCCTTGACATCTAACCAAAGAGCAACACATGAGTTGCTCTAAAAGCTACTCACGAGACCTCCAACATCACTTATGTCTGATCTTGTAAACAACAGAGTATGTGAAACTGCCTATAGCCAAAGCGTAAGGTTTATTGTGCATTTCATTTATTTCCTCATCACAAGTTGATACTATTTTCTTAGATAGTTTCTTATTTTTGCTATATATTGTTCTAGATGTGTTCATTTTAAATTTCTCAAGGACTTCTTCTAGATAAGTTTCTTATGGTAAGTTTAAGATTCTAGTTATTCCTATCTCTTATTATCTTTATTTCTCAAACAAATGAGGTTTCCTCATGTCCATCTCAAATTGGGATATTTAGAAAAATTGTTTCCAGTAATTAAAATGTCATACAATGATTTCTTTAACTTACACAATTCATCTTTTTGATAATCGATTCCAAATTCCTCATATTGTCTCATATTGTTTCACTTATGTTTCTTCATTGAGCTC
Organism: Tasmannia lanceolata; assembly: GCF_043159265.1. Lineage (NCBI taxonomy): Eukaryota > Viridiplantae > Streptophyta > Magnoliopsida > Canellales > Winteraceae > Tasmannia > Tasmannia lanceolata. The sequence continues at coordinate 29,565,830 of NW_027518695.1, read as the reverse complement.
TCGATTGAGGAAAGCAGTTTTGATATCCCTTTCAAAAAAATTTAAGTCCTGGTATATGTCCACCATAAACGTTATTATTTTAATGGATGTAAACTTTGTTACTGAGGAATATATTTTCTCATAGCGGATTCCGTCTTTTTGTCTGTAAATCCCTTGGCAATTAATTCTGCTTTATACTTTTCTATAGACCCATCTAATCTAAGATTCACCTTGTTTTTAAGAATTCATTTACGCCCTATGGGTTTTCAGTCTTATGGAAACTCAACTATTTCCCATACTTGAGTTTTAGCAATGGAATTTATCTCTTCATCTTTTGCTGCTTTCCACTTATCTAAATCAGTGGTAAGTCAATGGCTTAGAGGAATCACTTTTCTATAAGAATACGAAGTGATCTTTCAGCATAGGTGAATGTCGCCAGATTAAGGGAAAACTAATTGATTCTTTTCCTTTTGCTTTTTCAAATAGTTTAATTTATTTGTGAGGATCCCTTATATCTAAGGACTCTTCAAGGAAATGAGCATATCTACTTTCAAAAACTCCCACTAATCCATCTGAATGGTGGATCACAAAACTATAAACTTATTTTTCAGGAAATCCTATAAATGTACAGTTGATAGTTGTATAACAAAGGTTATCTACATGAGCAGCCGATGAATTAACTTTATTAACTATTGTTGTGTTGGCCATAAAGAAAGTCACCAGGCCCACACAAATCAGAAAATCGCAAGCCCCCTTCGCACATCTACCAGACCCACTAGCAGGCGTATCTTGTGAAGATTTACAAAGATACATCCTAGAGATGAAGAAAAGATAAGATATAGCTAATGTCAAGGGTTTTCGTCAGATGGTCAGTCATGATGAGAGTTGTTCCGAAATCAATATCGGTACTCGCTTCACTACTGTCTTGTTCAACGTATTCAGGTTCCTTTGGAGAAAAGAGAGAAAAAAGAAAGGAGGTAGAGAGAGAAGGTACAGGACAAAGAGAACAACAATGCTCTTCCTCTCATAATATGTATTATATACTCATTACTATGGTTACATGTGAGATGACAAGAATTCTCCAAATCAGGTACTCTAATTACACCACTTCTTCAACACTCCCACTCAAGTTGGAGTGTATATATCATACAACCCCAGCTTGTTACAAATGTCAGTTAACTTCGCCTTTCCAAGAGGTTTAGTAAACACATCAGCTACCTAATCTCCTGATCTAGTAAAAACTATACATATTTCCCCACTTTGTATCTTCTGACGAATAAAATGGAAATCCGCCTCAATGTGTTTAGTTTGCTCATGGGAAACGAGGTTCGAGGCAATGTGAACAACATCTTTATTATCACAATATAGCAAGGCTGGAGAGTAAGAGAGAACACCAATTTCAGACATAAACGACCTTGGCCAGGTCAACTCCCCACAGGTATGTGTCATAGCTCGATTCTCAGCCTCTACACTAGATCTAGCTACTATATCCTGCTTATTGCTTCGCCATGACACTTAGGAGCTCACACCACCGCATCAAGGGACCATTTGCAAGGTTGTGGCATTAACTCCCCTCTCCGAAACCTCACTTGATCGATGGTTGGGTGATATCGCTTGCCGAATGCTTCGGATTGTGCCCTCTTGCCCGACCTGATCTTCTCTTGTTTGTTCCACGTCAAGTCCCTCCAACAAAAGTACAATATCTTCAACAAAAGTACAATATCTTCTAGTCAACCATATATTTGCAGGAGATCTTGCTCTGTCTGCATCAGTGATCCCTTCAAGATTCATTTGGTTATGTTACTTAAAGAACAAGCCTTTACCCGGAGCCTTCTTCAAGTATCTGACAATTTGGGTAACTACCACCCAATGAGAGGTATGTGGAGAGCTCATAAACTGACTCACAACTCCCACTTTAAAGGAAATGTCTGGACAAGTCACTGTCAAGTAGATAAGTTCACCAACTAATCTCATCTATATGCTTGGATACTCTAATAAATTCCCTTGATCAGGATAAAGCTTCATATTAGGATCCATGGGAACCTCTCAGTTGGCTTCACTCCCAAAGAACCTATCTCTTCTAGTACGCCGATCACGTATTTTCTCTGAAACAAGGACAATCCTCCTCGTGAATGAACTACTTCAACTCCAAGAAAGTATCTAATGCGGCCAAGATCGTTAGTGCAAAATTCTTTCTGAAGGAGTGTCTTTAGTCTTTGAATACATTCTATATTACTTCTAGTAATGACATTGTCATCCACATAGACAATCAAGAAAATACATATATCATTAGACTGAGAGCTAAATACTGAGTAGTCAATTGCACACTACCTCATGCCAAATCTTAGAACAACTTCACTAAATTTCCCAAACAACACTCTAGGAGATTGTTTTAGCCCATAGATGGCTTTACACAGTTGACATACAGATAGCCGATTTCCCCCCCTGAGCAATATACCCTGGAGGTTTCTCCATGTAAACTTCCTCGTCGAGATCACCATGTAGAAATGCATTTTTCACATTGTGGAACCCGATCCAGAGAGGCGGGGGGACGCGCCCCCACGCGAGTCTCGGGATCATCCAAGTGAAGGAGAGCTTCGCCAAGGAACTCTCGAAAGAGTGCCCCTCACAGCATGAGCGGCGATGTGAAGTGAGATACCTCTCGATTCGGGGACCAGCCCGGATTCGAGACGCACCTTAAACAAAGAAAGAGTCGCCATCCAAGGAAGTGGGCCCTGGATCCCATGCTATGCTCTGCCGCAACAGATAACCAGAGATATAAAAGGTCCGTGCCTGATGACGAATGGGGAAGGGATTAGGCGCCCCCGATTCGCCCAAGTGCGAGCACCTGGTCTCTTATGCCATTTATTATTAACTTTGAAGAGTTTTGGGTAAAAATCATGTGAAATGGGAACGAATATCCCCGAGATAACGTCTAGCTAATCATGCATGTCTCGGAGATGAATAAGAAGCACACACAAAAAAGATGAATGGCATGCCACCTAAGAATAGCTAGGTTATGAGTGTCATGCCTGATTGGTGTCTAAGTTCTGGTGGACAAACACATGCATGCTACAGCTAAGAGTATAGGATCTGTACATGAAAGTAAGAAAACACAGCAAAACACACAACACAACACGACTACACACGACAAACTCTAAACTCTAATGCGATAATTGACTCGGACCAAGATGGCCATCCATCTTAGCTGCACTACGTATCCCAGCCTCGGGAAGAATCAGAGCCAACTTAGTTCGGCGACCTATGCTAAACTACAATGCCTAACCTTCTAGGACTGCTATCCTAGACTCGATCAACTAGATCTGACTAGTTTTTAAAGCTTCTTGCGCCATTACTTAAGTTCGAGTGAATGGTAATTTTTAGGACTCCCTATATGCCCTAACTAATGCAAGTGGACCCTACACCCTATGTGTGACTAGGTTGTGCGTCCTAAGGAAAACCATGGGCTCTCTAAGCGCGTTCTAGTCTAGCCATCGGCTCAACTAAGTGTCTAACCGACCACGACCTGAGGCCTCCTAACTATAGGGACACTCACACGACCAGACATGACAAATCCACAAGATCAGGACAGACTCCCAACTCTAAGACACCCCAAAAGTCTAGGACTGACTCCTAACTCTATGGGAAGATCTTTTGAAACCGATTTGCAAGGTCATTTTGAAGAAATTTTGTAGTTTTGGAAGGTTTTGAAGTTGTGAAAATTGTGAAAGTTGTGAGAAATATTTACAAAGATGGTGACTAAACTCAGGATGCCAGCAGCACGCCTGAGCTGCCTACGTACCCCTCAGCTAGGGATCAAGCCATCCGTAGTTCGGACGAAACTACTCCTAATGACTCGAGATTTTGAGATTTTTGATTTTTAGATGTTTTTAGAATTTTTAAGTGTTTTTGAAATGTTTTTTTGGAATTTTTGACACAAGAGGATAGAACCCTATCATCATAAGGGTACGACAGACTCCTGATATCCCGCAAAGATTGGACAGCATCCTATGCTTTGCGGGGGGAATGAACAGAATAACAACTCTGCAAGGGTTGGACAGCATCCTATAACTTGCAAGAGCTGATAAAATCACGTGACTTGATGAGAGGAAGGACAAAATCCTAACCCCTATGATGATAGGACAGACTCCTGAAAGACTGAAGGACTGACTCCTATGCTGAAGACTGACTCTGAAAGATGGAAGGACGAAATCCTAAACTTTATGAAGGGATAGGACAGAATCCTAAACTCTACAAGGGTAGGACGGACTCCTAAACCCTATGATGGTAGGACTGACTCCTAAACTCTCTAGGACTGACTCTAAAGAGGAAGAAATCCCTTAACCTGTGAAGACTCTAAGGCAGGAAGGGAAGGGGTTGGCTCAAGAAGCATTCCGTCATAGCCTCTGCCGGGGAAGTTTTTTTTCAAAAATCGACGAAGGTATCGAATGCTAACGACAATCTCGAACTCCACTGAAAACTCCAAAAAACAAAAGGAAACTCTAGAAAACGAAACCCAAGCATCAACACAAACTTCAAAAGAAATGAGTGAAAAAGGAAGGGCAGGCTCCGAGATTCCTACGATTCAATTAGAAGTACACAAAGAAAGCCCAATTAGCAGGGAGAAGAAAAATGGTCTTAGGGTGTCATCACACAACCGGCTAGTCAAACAAAATGACCAAGAATTACCGATGCCCTGAGTGAATATATCAATATTGGTCAAGAGCATCTGAAGGGAAGAATACCCCATAGGCCAACTGGATGGTCGAATCTATTGGGAATCATAAGCCTGCTATCATTAACAGGTGGCAAGGATAATCACAGAGTATTACAACTAAATTCAATTTGTAAGCACAGAGGTATCCAAATCATGCAATAGACACCATTCAATCGAAAGAAACGAAGCAAGGATAAACATCTAGTCCGATCAGCATTAGAAATAAATGGAAATGTTACCCGAGCTGTTAGAGGAGGAGGAATGACATACATGAAGATCGCTACGAACCCAGGTCTGATGGCGGGATGCCAAAATGGGATGATCGGTGGAAAGGGGTGCGATTGGCGGACGGGCAGAGGCCGGCTGGAGGAGACGAAGTTGGGGGTCGAGCTCCCCCTCCTCTCTCTCTCTCTCTCTCTCTCTCTCTCTCTCTCCTTTTGCGACAGATATCGCAAAATCTGAGAGGGAGGTGCGGTGGAGGCTTGGAAAAAAGGGGGTTTGGAGAGCTCCCTCTCTCTCTCTCTCTTTCTCTCTCTCTCTCTCTCTCTCTCTCTCTCTCTCTTTTTTCTTTTGCGACAAATATCGCAAAAAACAGAGAGGGAGGTGCGGTGGCTGTGGGGGAGGTAGAAGAAATGATTCGGGTTTTTGAAATGGGTTGGGGAAAAGGGCAGAGGGTGACTGATGGTGACGGTGGCCGATGGGGATGAGGGAGGAGAGGAGGGCCGGTGGGTCGGATTCTGGCAAAGTCGCCGGAATCGATGGAGATGGGGGTCGGAGCTCGAAGAAAGTGGTTTGATAGTGGTGGTGGTGGAGGTTTTGGTTCGGATTCTGGGTGTAGTTGCAGAGGTGGTGGGGTACGGTGGTGGAGGTGATGGAGATGGAAGAAATGGGGGTTGATGGCCTCTTTTTTTTTTTTTGAAATGGGTTTTGGGGGTGGTAGAGGATGGAAGAAGGGGGGTTTGGGTGGTGGCCGATTTGGGTGGAGGGAAGAAGGAGGAGGTAAAGCTGGTGGTGGTGATTGGGCAAAAACGGTGGAAGTGGAGGTGGAGTTGCAGGTTTTAGGAGATAGGGGGCGGTTCGGGTATGGTGGAGGTGGGTTTGGTAGGTGGTGGCTGAGGGTGGAGGTTGCGGCTGTGGAGGAGGGTGGTTTGGGTGGGTTGTGGTGGTAGTGATGGGCGGCTGTGATTGGCCCTGGAGAAAGATTCGGATGGTGGGTTGTAAGTAGAAGAAGGTGGGTTGCGGTGGAGGTCGGAGGAGATGGAGGAGATGGAGGTGGATTTTCGGTGGGTTGTTGGCCGGAGATGGGTTTGGCCTCGCCGGATTCCGGCTGGCGGTGGTGGTGGCTGATGGTGGTGGTTCGGTTTTGCAGGTGGAATGGGTTTGGCCGGAAGTTGCAGAGGTGGCTGCTAGTGGAGGTGGAGGCGATTTGGTGGTGGAGAGAAGAAGAAGAAGAAGAAGAAAGCAAGGCGGAAGGGGATAGGCTTGCCGGATTCCGGCAAGCCCGCCGGAGAAGATGGTGCTGGTTTCTCTTTTTTTTTTTTGTCTTTTTTGTTTTTAAATGGGCTTTTGCTGGCTGATGGTGGTGTTGGTGCCGGCGGGGAGGGATCTGGCGGCAGAGAGGGTGACTGGTAGGGATGGTGGAGGCAGTGGTGGTGGCCGACCGGTGGTTGGCCGGGAAATGGATTTGGGGGTGGGTTTGGTGGTGATGGCCGCCGGGGAGTCGCCTTGCCGGAGGTGGTGGTGGCTGCGGGTTCTTCTCCCTCTCTCCTTTTTTTTCTTTTTTTTTTTTGGAATCTGGCCTCCTCTTCATGCAAGAAATCCCTTTGTTTTATACTTAGGGTTGAATCCTTAGCTCTAATCCTAACCATCTATGTGGCATCTTCCTTCCCTTGGGTGATCTCCACCCTTGATCTACTTCCTCCACAAGCATTCCTTTTTAGAAACCCTAAAACCCTAAAGTGTTCTAACTAATCTAGACCCTACACCTCATCTCTTAATCCAATGGCCCATGCATGTTGCTTGCAAAGAAAGTAATGCCCATTTTACTAAATACCCCAAGGAGAAGGCAATTTTACCCTCTTGCCATTATACCCTATTTGGCTTTTCTTCTCTTAAAGGTATATTGTTCTCTCTCTCTCTTCTCCAAGCAACCCCAAGCTGGCTAATTCACTCCCCCCTGCTTAACATGGGAAAGCGATTTAACACACGTACGCTTTGATAAATGCACTCTTAGGGATATTAGGAGCCTCTTAGGAATTTCGCACTGCAGTGGGTGGGTACCATTTCTTCAGGAATTTTGGGATCGTGATTTTATTCGATTTTGGGGATTTTAGGGCCTTGTCAAAATGGGGTGTCTACAGATGCCCCTCTTTGGCAGAGTGTGCTTGTCGCACGGAAGCCAAAGCCGAGTAGACAACACATTTTGACTGGCCCAAGATTTCAAACGGAAGGGATGCAAGGGGGTGACGAGATGGATCGACGAGACAGATTCTCATCGAGAGGGAATGATAAGATGAATTGACGAGACAGATTCTCGAAAAGACTACTGAGATGGACTCTCAAGGGGTAGTGAGACAGACTCTCACAAATTGCAGAATGGAATAATTAGACAGCCTCTAATTAAGCCACTTAGGGATTTGGAGATTATAAAGCGGAATGATTAGACAGCATCATGATCAAACCTGATTTAAGATCTGAGAAGACAGCATCTTGACAGATGAACAAGGCGGAATGATTAGACAGCATCATGATCAAACCTGAATTGGGATCTGAGAAGACAGCATCTTGACAGATGAACAAAGCGGAATGATTAGACAGCATCATGATCAAACCTGAATTAGGATCTGAGAAGACAGCATCTCGACAGATCGACAAAGCGGAATGATTAGACAGCATCATGATCAAACCTACATTGGAATCTGAGAAGACAGCATCTTGACAGATGAACAAAGCGGAATGATTAGACAGCATCATGATCAAACCTGAATTAGGATCTGAGAAGACAACATCTTGACAGATGAACAGAGCAGAATGATTAGACAGCATCATGATCAAACCTAAATTAGGATCTGAGAAGACAGCATCTTGACAGATGAACAAAGCGGAATGATTAGACAGCATCATGATCAAACCTAAATTGGGATCTGAGAAGACAGCATCTTGACAGATGAACAAAGTGGAATGATTAGACAGCATCATGATCATTCCTAAATTAGGATCTGAGAAGACAGCATCTTGACAGATCAACAAAGCGGAATGATTAGACAGTATCATGATAAAACCTAAATTAGGATCTGAGAAGACAGCATCTTGACAGATCGACAAAGCGGAATGATTAGACAGCATCATGATCAAACCTAAATTGGAATCTGAGAAGACAGCATCTTGACAGATGAACAAAGCGGAATGATTAGACAGCATCATGATCAAACCTGAATTAGGATCTGAGAAGACAGCATCTTGACAGATGAACAGAGCGGAATGATTAGACAGCATCATGATCAAACCTAAATTAGGATCTGAGAAGACAGCATCTTGACAGATGAACAAAGCGGAATGATTAGACAGCATCATGATCATTCCTAAATTAGGATCTGAGAAGACAGCATCTTGACAGATCAACAAAGCGGAATGATTAGACAGTATCATGATCAAACCTAAATTAGGATCTGAGAAGACAGCATCTTGACAGATCAACAAAGCGGAATGATTAGACAGCATCATGATCAAACCTAAATTAGGATCTGAGAAGACAGCATCTTGACAGATGAACAAAGCGGAATGATTAGACAGCATCATGATCACACCGAAATTAGGATCTGAGAAGACAGCATCTTGACAGATGAACAGAGCGGAATGATTAGACAGCATCATGATCAAACCTGAATTAGGATCTGAGAAGACAGCATCTTGACAGATCGACAAAGCGGAATGATTAGACAGCATCATGATCAAACCACTCTAGAATCAAGAACACGAAACTCAAGAATGAACAATTTTGATTCAAGAAATCGAGATTTCGATCGATTCCATTACAGGATTGATTGTCTCTTGCCGAGAACTTTAGGAGTGCGCGATCTCTGTTGAGAACCAGACACAGGTAACTTGCTGAGGTTTTGAGTATTGACCATTTTTTCTGAGAGGACTGAATTTTGCTGGGGATTGAAGGCTGCGCGAGCAAATTCTAGACTCCACTAGGGAAACTGATTTTCTTGGAGAATTGACTCTTCTGAAGAGTGGACTCAACTGAGGAGTTTAGAGGTTTGGCTTGAGATGTGCTCGTACCCCTCTTATCTTAACTTGTTGGAGACATTATTACCTATTGCCTTTGTGTGCTTGACATCTTTTATGACGCAAGTCATAAAAGATGCCCCTAGTATATTGTGTTTCCGTGACAGGAGCTTTAAGGAGGCAGGAACAATGATGGTTGAAGAAAAGATGCTTCGTTTCATGAAGGCTTGAGGTTGCACACTTTTTTTTTGTATGGAGAGAGTAGGGCAATCACCATGATGGCTGAGTCTGAGAATCCCTTATTTCGCATTGCTCACTTTTGGAGGCTTAAGGTCTTTGGCAGGTTTGAACAAGATGTCTCTCGCCCCTTCTGATACCTAAACCAGGATTTACTCTGAATTTTCTTCGCATTATGGAGGACACACTCCCATTCTTCCAGCACCCGACAGTTTGGACTTTGCAAGGAAAGGGAACATAAACATGAAGGAGGAACAGATTTCCAAGGACTCAATCAAAGAAGATTCTTGTTGTTCGAAGGACTCGACTCACTTTCGACTCATTCTTGGATCTGATGTGTCATTTTTTAAGGGTATGGCTTAGCCACTCTTAGAGTATTTCGAAGACCGTGTCAAGAGGCACTACTCTCCTCTTTCGGTGTTTATGTCATGGTCATTATCCCTTTCGGATTGCTCGGTTTCATTGCCCCCTAGTTTAGAGGAATGTTGAAGTAAGCTTGCTGGCACTACTTGGACTCCGAGATTTTACCCTGGTTGAAGACTGTTTCTCCATCTCAATGATTCGCTTTTTGTTGAAAGTCATTGCCATTGACCAGATTGCCTTTTCAGGTTTTCAATTTGACAGACCACTTGCCCTAACTTTTGCCTGGTTCGCCCTTTCGGGTTTTCAATCCAGCGGGCTTGATACCCTAACTTTTGCCTAAGCCGACTTTCCAATTGTCAACTTAGCGGGTGAATGACCCTAAATTTTGCCTAGACTACCTTCTCGGGTTTTCAGTCTAGCGGGTCTTCAGACTCCGTCTCTTTCTTTCTTTTTTTGACTTTGAACCTCTGCTTGTTCACCAGAAGGACTTTCTAGGTGGGCTTGGGTTCAAAAGGGTTGGATGTTTCTTTTGGATTTCAGAGTTTCGACCGAACCTGGATTGGCCAGGTTGCCTAAGTACCCCAACAATGGAGGATCAGGTTCGCGTGGTTCGCTGGGGTTTGGAATAGAATGATTTGGCTTTTAGCTCAAAGGTTGAAAGGGAATAATTTGACTTTTATTCCAAAGGTTGACCGAACCTAAATTGATCAGGTTGCCTACGTACCCTGTAGAAAGGGATCAGGTCAGACGTAGTTCGGACTAATGTCCCTGGTTTGAGGGTGTTTGAAAAGAATGTTTGATTTTGTTGACGCTCGAAGGTGTTTGCAAAAGGATTTTTTTTTTTACTTGGGATTTTTGGCGTTTAAAGCGCAGGCGTCCAAGGATGGCCTTCTGGTGTTTTGGCATACAAGCTTCTTGAGTGGCTACGGTTCAATGGCTTTGAACTTTTTTCTCTTTCTCTTTTTTTTTTGAGGAGTCTGGCGACATTTCCTGGCAAGACTTCATCTGCACTGTGCAAGCTAGACTGATTGAATTCCCACTTTTTCTTTGAGATCTCGCACTGATATTCGGGATTCTACGACTCTGGGTCTTCTCTGAATGCTGAAGATTTTGAAATCTTTCAATCTATTTATCAGCTCTGCTTTTTGAGATTCTGACGTTCTTGAGGAGTTGACGTGGAGCATGCTACCTTCTCCTTTCTTCTCTGGATTCTATCTTTTTTTTTTCTTTGTTCATTCTTTTTTTTTTCACTTGAAATGCGGGAATGCCCTTACTCTTTGATTACTTTGACTTGAAATTCCATCGGAATGTATAGCCCAAGTATTTTTTTTTTTGGGTTCATGTTCTATGCTCATGACTTTGTTGTCCGAAAGTCTTCTCTAAATTTTTCATTAACTTCACTCGATGTCTGGTATTCTTCGTTTGAAATTTTTGCTCTTTTGACCTGATGTCTGAAGCTGAGGGTGACTTACGTTGAACAGTGCCAAGGCACGCTTCCGGTTTATCCTCATAGGACCAAGCAACACTTCTTTGAACCCTCTAAATAGGTTTATCGATTCTTTGCGCTCTTCGGGAGATAAAATTTTGCCAATTCTTATTTCCCGAGTTTCGGATTTCGATACCACTATCCACAGTATCGATTTCATCTGCAAGTGGCTTTGCTCGACGCTCTTCCTCTCGTCTGATTATCTTTCAAATCTCGAGGAGAATTTCATCGGCATCCTCGTCCGAGGAGGGTGTCTTAATTTGTTTATTAACATTAGATCCAAGAGTGAACATGTACAAGAATATTGACGACACTGGAAACAAATGTTCATTGCATTGAATGTTTGAAGTACATACAATGATTTTTGACACGCCACGCTAGGCTCTTCATCAAATTCAACAAAAGATTGGACATTGGCTCACAATGAGAGAGACCAATAAACACAACATACTTAGAATTGATATTGACATGGTTAGACTTACCAACTTTGACAGGAGGGTTGGTATACACACTTCAAAACAAATTTCGAAGATGAGACACTTCATCGGAGGCAACGGATTGGCGCTGAAAGTTCAAGGGCAACGTGCCTTCCTTAATGATGAGAATGATTGGAGAGATTCGACCCTGGTGTTAGAATCTCAGAAGGGACAGTCCTATAATGTCCTATCAAATTAGCTCAAACTGCTCCATTGGCATTGGTGGGATTTTCTCAGGCGTGGTGATATTTCCTTAATTTCAAGCTCTGGCATCTTTCATTTTCCCTTTGCAATCAATCTACTTCCCAGCCCCAGGGTGGTACAGGTAAAGGTAGTAAGATATATGAAGGGTTGAATGGGTGAAATGGTTCCCATGGTGTGGGTGTAGGAGGTGCAACACGGTTAGGTGTAGGGTTCTTGGAAGCACTTGAGTTCAAGAATAATGAGGGGATCCCTGTCTATCAGGTCATGGATATCATCATCATCTCTCTCAGTTCTGTCAAGATGAGATTTTCAGTTTACTCAGCCATCTGGGCAATGTGAGAGGAAATATGTACAACGGACTAGCTAGATCAAGCGAGTTCAGAGATGAAAGCTCTTTTGGGGTTGATGGTAGACGAGTGACTAAGACTCCTGTCATGGATACCATAAACACTAGGCTCAATGAGAATTAATCGCATGACAATGTAATGCGCAAGCTGAAACAAAAGGCAGCACAAAGACATCCTTCCCTTGGATAAAAATCCAACAGCATAACAACTGTACATGAAGATGTGGTATGACAAGTACATGGTTTGTCAACAAGCCTAAAAGGATGATGACCACACTCAAAGTATTTGGAGAAAATTCGGCAGCATAACAGCTATACTAGGAGATGTAGTGAGGTAAGCACATGGTTTGTCAACGAACCCAAAAGGATAATGATTACGCTCAAGGGTTCTGAAATAAAATCGGCAGCATGACGGCTATACTAGGAGGGTCTCAGCAACTAAACATGAAGAGTATGCCGTCATGATCAAGATAAAGCAGGGCTCTCAGCAAGAACACACACTCCGATAATGATAATGGCAAGATAGACTCACAATCGACATGTGGAACACGGTCTGATCAGGATCAATCAAATGATCAAGCTCACGGAAGACAGATCATGACTAAAAGAGCCAAGAATCTGATGATAATCCACAGAATGGATAGATGGGAAAAAATTGATTAGATTAGAAGGAAACCTAACTAAGAAGCAAGCCCTAATCTAATAATAAATATATACACATATATATATATATATATATATACATCCTAACCAGGGGCACCAACCCTAGTCTAACTAGCCGAGTCAAGGAAGTCTCGACTCAAGACAGACTGATGAGTGTACTAGGATCGCTGTAGCCATGTAAAAATGAACTACCCTAGTCTACAAAGGGGACAAAGCTCCTAACTCTAGGCTCCACACGTGTGAGCAACACATGTTCGACCCTATATGAATGCAATATACTTATATAGACATAGGTACTTCTTAGTTGGGTTTCACTAAGTCAGTAAGTATATACATAATATATAAAACAAAGTAGGGCTCCGGACTCAATCTATCGGGTACTATGCGTATGAAACATACTTAATATGTATAACAAAAGTACGCCCAATGTTATACATAGTATGCTTCATTGCTCGTCGGCTGCTGTAGACAAAAGTACGCCCAATGTCTACGGCTGCAGCACCGGTGCATAGCTTGGAATAGATTCAACAGTACCATCAGGGTGTAATGACATCCCAGTCGGGCACGCATTGAATCTATCCCGTGGAGCCAATAATAATGAAAAACAATGAAAGAAATAAAGAATATGACGATGCATGATGTGCAGTGTGTGAATCCCTCGTTTTAATTATGCACCTACTTGGTGCCCCTGGATTCTAACGATAAAGTTCCCATTTAGCTTGGTTTTGACCCAAATTTCTTCAGAATTAATTAAAATGACATTTTTACAGAGTTAGGCAATGTTTCAAAAAAACTCCCCAGCAGAGTCGCCAATCTGTTGAACCCGATCGGAGAGAGGCTGGGGGACGTGCCCCCAGACGAGTCTCGGGATCATCCATGTGAAGGAGAGCCCCACCAAGGAACTCTCGAAAGAGTGCCCCTCACAGCATGAGCGGCGATGTAAAGCGAGATACCTCTCGATTCGGGGACCAGCCCGGATTCGAGACGCACCTTAAACAAAGAAAGAGTCGCCATCCAAGGAAGTAGGCCCTGGATCCCATGCCGTGCTCTGTCGCAACAGATAACCAGAGATATAAAAGGTCCGTGCCTGATGACGAATGGGGAAGGGATTAGGCGCCCCTGATTCGCCCAAGTGCGAGCACCTGGTCTCTTATGCCATTTATTATTAACTTTGAAGAGTTTTGGGTAAAAATCATGTGAAATGGGAACGAATATCCCCGAGATAACGTCTAGCTAATCATGCATGTCTCGGAGATGAATAAGAAGCACACACAAAAAAAGATGAATGGCATGCCACCTAAGAATAGCTAGGTTATGAGTGTCATGCCTGATTGGTGTCTAAGTTCTGGTGGACAAACACATGCATGCTACAGCTAAGAGTATAGGATCTGTACATGAAAGTAAGAAAACACAGCAAAACACACAACACAACACGACTCCACACGACAAACTCTAAACTCTAATGCGATAATTGACTCGGACCAAGATGGCCATCCATCTTAGCTGCACTACGTATCCCGGCCTCGGGAAGAATCAGAGCCAACGTAGTTCGGCGACCTATGCTAAACTACAATGCCTAACCTTCTAGGACTGCTATCCTAGACTCGATCAACTAGACCTGACTAGTTTTTAAAGCTTCTTGCGCCATTACTTAAGTTCGAGTGAATGGTAATTTTTAGGACTCCCTATATGCCCTAACTAATGCAAGTGGACCCTACACCCTATGTGTGACTAGGTTGTGCGTCCTAAGGAAAACCATGGGCTCTCTAAGCGCGTTCTAGTCTAGCCATCGGCTCAACTAAATGTCTAACCGACCACGACCTGAGGCCTCCTAACTCTAGGGACACTCACACGACCAGACATGACAAATCCACAAGATCAGGACAGACTCCCAACTCTAAGACACCCCAAAAGTCTAGGACTGACTCCTAACTCTATGGGAAGATCTTTTGAAACCGATTTGCAAGGTCATTTTGAAGAAATTTTGTAGTTTTGGAAGGTTTTGAAGTTGTGAAAATTGTGAAAGTTGTGAGAAATATTTACAAAGATGGTGACTAAACTCAGGATGCCAGCAGCACGCCTGAGCTGCCTACGTACCCCTCAGCTAGGGATCAAGCCATCCGTAGTTCGGACGAAACTACTCCTAATGACTCGAGATTTTGAGATTTTTGATTTTTAGATGTTTTTTGAATTTTTAAGTGTTTTTGAAATGTTTTTTGGAATTTTTGACACAAGAGGATAGAACCCTATCATCATAAGGGTACGACAGACTCCTGATATCCCGCAAAGATTGGACAGCATCCTATGCTTTGCGGGGGGAATGAACAGAATAACAACTCTGCAAGGGTTGGACAGCATCCTATAACTTGCAAGAGCGGATAAAATCACGTGACTTGATGAGAGGAAGGACAGAATCCTAACCCTTATGATGATAGGACAGACTCCTGAAAGACTGAAGGACTGACTCCTATGCTGAAGACTGACTCTGAAAGATGGAATGACGAAATCCTAAACTTTATGAAGGGATAGGACAGAATCCTAAACTCTACAAGGGTAGGACGGACTCCTAAACCCTATGATGGTAGGACTGACTCCTAAACTCTCTAGGACTGACTTTAAAGAGGAAGAAATCCCTTAACCTGCGAAGACTCTAAGGCAGGAAGGGAAGGGGTTGGCTCAAGAAGCATTCCGTCATAGCCTCTGCCGGGGAAGTTTTTTTTCAAAAATCGACGAAGGTATCGAATGCTAACGACAATCTCGAACTCCACTGAAAACTCCAAAAAACAAAAGGAAACTCTAGAAAGCGAAACCCAAGCATCAACACAAACTCCAAAAGAAATGAGTGAAAAAGGAAGGGCAGGCTCCGAGATTCCTACAATTCAATTAGAAGTACACAAAGAAAGCCCAATTAGCAGGGATAAGAAAAATGGTCTTAGGGTGTCATCACACAACCGGCTAGTCAAACAAAATGACCAAGAATTACCGATGCCCTGAGTGAATATATCAATATTGGTCAAGAGCATCTGAAGGGAAGAATACCCCATAGGCCAACTGGATGGTCGAATCTATTGGGAATCATAAGCCTGCTATCATTAATAGGTGGCAAGGATAATCACAGAGTATTACAACTAAATTCAATTTGTAAGCACAGAGGTATCCAAATCATGCAATAGACACCATTCAATCGAAAGAAACGAAGCAAGGATAAACATCTAGTGCGATCAGCATTAGAAATAAATGGAAATGTTACCCGAGCTGTTAGAGGAGGAGGAATGACATACCTGAAGATCGCTACGAACCCAGGTCTGATGGCGGGATGCCAAAATGGGATGATCGGTGGAAAGGGGTGCGATTGGCGGACGGGCAGAGGCCGGCTGGAGGAGACGAAGTTGGGGGTCGAGCTCCCCCTCCTCTCTCTCTCTCTCTCTCTCTCTCTCTCTCTCTCCTTTTGCGACAGATATCGCAAAATCTGAGAGGGAGGTGCGGTGGAGGCTTGGAAAAAAGGGGGTTTGGAGAGCTCCCTCTCTCTCTCTCTCTCTCTCTCTCTCTCTCTCTCTTTTCTTTTGCGACAAATATCGCAAAAAACAGAGAGGGAGGTGCGGTGGCTGTGGGGGAGGTAGAAGAAATGATTCGGGTTTTTGAAATGGGTTGAGGAAAAGGGCAGAGGGTGACCGATGGTGACGGTGGCCGATGGGGATGAGGGAGGAGAGGAGGGCCGGTGGGTCGGATTCCGGCAAAGTCGCCGGAATCGATGGAGATGGGGGTCGGAGCTCGAAGAAAGTGGTTTGATAGTGGTGGTGGTGGAGGTTTTGGTTCGGATTCTGGGTGTAGTTGCAGAGGTGGTGGGGTACGGTGGTGGAGGTGATGGAGATGGAAGAAATGAGGGTTGATGGCCTCTTTTTTTTTTTTTTGAAATGGGTTTTGGGGGTGGTAGAGGATGGAAGAAGGGGGGTTTGGGTGGTGGCCGATTTGGGTGGAGGGAAGAAGGAGGAGGTAAAGCTGGTGGTGGTGATTGGGCAAAAACGGTGGAAGTGGAGGTGGAGTTGCAGGTTTTAGGAGATAGGGGGCGGTTCGGGTATGGTGGAGGTGGGTTTGGTAGGTGGTGGCTGAGGGTGGAGGTTGCGGCTGTGGAGGAGGGTGGTTTGGGTGGGTTGTGGTGGTAGTGATGGGCGGCTGTGATTGGCCCTGGAGAGAGATTTGGATGGTGGGTTGTAAGTAGAAGAAGGTGGGTTGCGGTGGAGGTCGGAGGAGATGGAGGAGATGGAGGTGGATTTTCGGTGGGTTGCTGGCCGGAGATGGGTTTGGCCTCGCCGGATTCCGGCTGGCGGTGGTGGTGGCTGATGGTGGTGGTTCGGTTTTGCAGGTGGAATGGGTTTGGCGGGAAGTTGCAGAGGTGGCTGCTAGTGGAGGTGGAGGCGATTTGGTGGTGGAGAGAAGAAGAAGAAGAAGAAGAAAGCAAGACGGAAGGGGATAGGCTTGCCGGATTCCGGCAAGCCCGCCGGAGAAGATGGTGCTGGTTTCTCTTTTTTTTTTTTGTCTTTTTTGTTTTTAAATGGGCTTTTGCTGGCTGATGGTGGTGGTGGTGCCGGCGGGGAGGGATCTGGCGGCAGAGAGGGTGACTGGTAGGGATGGTGGAGGCAGTGGTGGTGGCCGGCCGGTGGTTGGCCGGGAAATGGATTTGGGGGTGGGTTTGGTGGTGATGGCCGCCGGGGAGTCGCCTCGCCGGAGGTGGTGGTGGCTGCGGGTTCTTCTCCCTCTCTCCTTTTTTTTCTTTTTTTTTTTTGGAATCTGGCCTCCTCTTCATGCAAGAAATCCCTTTGTTTTATACTTAGGGTTGAATCCTTAGCTCTAATCCTAACCACCTATGTGGCATCTTCCTTCCCTTGGGTGATCTCCACCCTTGATCTACTTCCTCCACAAGCATTCCTTTTTAGAAACCCTAAAACCCTAAAGTGTTCTAACTAATCTAGACCCTACACCTCATCTCTTAATCCAATGGCCCATGCATGTTGCTTGCAAAGAAAGTAATGCCCATTTTACTAAATACCCCAAGGAGAAGGCAATTTTACCCTCTTGCCACTATACCCTATTTGGCTTTTCTTCTCTTAAAGGTATATTGTTCTCTCTCTCTTCTCCAAGCAACCCCAAGCTGGCTAATTCACTCCCCCCTGCTTAACATGGGAAAGCGATTTAACACACGTACGCTTTGATAAATGCACTCCTAGGGATATTAGCAGCCTCTTAGGAATTTCGCACTGCAGTGGGTGGGTACCATTTCTTCAGGAATTTTGGGATCGGGATTTTATTCGATTTTGGGGATTTTAGGGCCTTGTCAAAATGGGGTGTTTACACACATCAAGCTAATAAAGTACCCAGCCCTTATTCACAGCTAATGAAATCAAAACCCTCACAGAAGAAATATTGGCAACTGGAGAAAACGTCTCAGTGTAGTCAACCCCAAAGGTTTGAGTGTAACCCTTGGCCACTAATCGTGTCTTTAAACGTTCAATGGTCTCATCTGGCAAATATTTGGCCATGTACACCGAATGACAACCAACTATTTGAGCACCATGGGGCAATGAAACCAAATCCCAAGTGCTATTAGAATGGAGGGCATCCATCTCCATATTCGTAGCAGCACGCCAACTTAGATGAGTAAGTGCCTCTGCAACCGACCTCGACAAAGTAACAGAAGCTAATGCATACAAAAAACTATGATAAACAGGGAAAATCCGACCATAAGAAACAAAATGAGAGATCAGATGAGCAACAATACGGGATCGCGTACGGGAAGCTACTGGAGAATCAACAGAAATGGAGGTGGATGGAACATCAATTACCTGAGGATGAGGTATGGATCTGTCTGACTAGGAGGTTGATTGATCGAGAGGAGAAGACTAGACGATCCGTCTAGGCCCATGATTATAAACCTGCAGTGTAGTAGAAGTAGTATCTATAGAAACAGGCAGAATAGGAAGAGACAAGCGAGAGTGATCATCAACACCATTTGCAGAGGAAGAGAAGTACGATGTGGACTCAAAGAATGTGACATCTGTAGAAACAAACAACTTATGCGAATGTGGGTTGTAACATTTATAACCTTTATGAGTATGAGAATAACAAAAAAATACACACTTTTTTGCACGAGGCTCCAATTTGTCCAAACCAGGAAACCGATTTTGAAGAAAATCAACACATCCAAACAGATGTGGAAGGAAAGGAAATTGATCTCTAGAAGGATGTAAGACAGAGAATGGGGACTGATTGTCCAAGACAAAGGACGGAAGACGATTAGCCAAGAAACATGCGGTTAGAACACCCCCTAATAAACTTTAGGGACCCTCATATGGAACATGAGGGTTATGGTCATATCCAAAATTTACCGAAGTTTTTGGTTGCTACATCATTTTGTTGGGAGGTGTAGGAAAAAGATGACTAATGTAAAATACCACAATTGTCTAAGAATTCCTGAGAGCCAATGGAAATAGAAAAAATACTCATGTGCATTATCAGTGCTCAAAACAAGTAAGAATACAATGATTTTGATTACAATTCTAGCCTAGAATGTATGAAACACAACAAACAGTTCAGAACGATCTTTAATTAAAAATAGTCATGTCATTCTCCAAAAATCATCTACAAAAATAATGAAATATTTTAAACCAAATAAGGGCATAGTCCGTGAAGGACCCCACACATCAGAGTGAACCAACTCAAAGGGACGGGAGATACGATTCATGACTCTAGAAAGAAAGGACACCCTATTGTGTTTTTCTAATTTGCAAGACTCACACTGAAAAGAATTAATAGGACTCGAGACTAAATAGACTTTTGAAGCTTTCCATGGAAGGGTGGCCTAGGTGACAATGCCACTGAAAAGAATCGACAGAGATGCGTAATGTTGCACCAGTGGTACCATGATCAAGATAATAGAGTCCATCAACTTCATGACCCGAACCAATCTTCCTCTTAGTCTTTAGATCTTGAAAAATACAATAAGATAGGAAAAAAGACACAGAGCGGTTAAGATTATTTGTCAACTGGCTAACCAAGAGTAAATTAAATGGAAACTTAGGCACACAAAGAATAGAGGATAATGAAAGACTTGAATGAGGGGAGGCTACACCCATGCCAGAGATAGGTGATATAGTCCCATCAGCCAAGGTAACACTATGAACCGGAGAAAAAAAATGACTGAAAAGAATGAAGTAAATCGTATTTAACAGCTATATGATTGGACGCTTCAGAATCTGTAAGACAATATCCAGAGGTAGAAAACAAGAGGAACTGCTACCTTTCTGAGCGAAAGTTGCAGTGGGTTGCTTGCATTTATCCTTGGATATCAGGAACTAATCAGCTCAAGGTGTAGATCATAGTAGAAATCAAACCATCCATACTACAGTCTGTACAAAAGCGGGATCCGCGACTGCTAGTGGCATGACCTACCCCCGAATCACAAAAAATTTCATAGCCACGAAGGCCTTTGCCACGGCCAGATTAGCCACCACCTCTACCAGCACAATCATTGCCTATCTTGGTTGCAAGGGAAGAACGCTCAACGGCGGAATCACCATGGCCATCAATTCTTATAGATTGTTGAATGTGGGAAAGACGTTATCAAGAGACAGTAGAGATCCCAAGCCGACAATCTACAGCTGAATCCAGGATCCGTGGTGAATGACATATACATGTCCAGTTGCTCACACAATGTGACAAACTGAGAAAAGAAATTAGAAACCGTCTTGTCGCCGCGCCTCAAACTCATCAACTCAGAGTATACATCACAAATGTGAGTCAAATTATTCGTGCCTCAACATAATGTTGCAGCCCTTTGCTAGATATCCTTTGAAGATTTGAGTTACATCATTGGATCGACAACCTTAGGCTCTATACTATACTATAAGAGTGTCTTAATCACATCATCTTCTTGTCGCCACTTAGCTTAAGACTTGTCTTAAACAGGCGGATGATCTTTTTGTATATATATTCAAACTTTCCAGGTGTGACAAGAAATGTTTCAACAGCCATCCACCATGGTGGATAGTTTGAGCCATCCAATTTGATGGATGTCATCTGAATGTTCTGAAATTTCATATTATAGGGGTAATAGAGGTAGTAGTAGAAGCAGTAGGAGCATCCATAAGCAAACAACCCACAAACTATGGCAAGCACAAATCACAGCGACGTATACAGACTACCTGAAGAAGAATTACTGATCATTATTTTACTAACCGTAATAGTTTGAAAAGAAGTCTATTTGGGTCCTAGAGGATTGATAGAACGAACTGTTAGTTTTCGGATACGAGATATCCATCCTAGTCACTATCGGCATATTTGCCTAATTGACACGTTCGAAGGAATCAATGTTCGACTTATTGGATCTTTAGCTATTCATCCAACAAAAAGATCCGAAGTCTTTGAATCTACAAACCTAAACAACCACACCATTCGAATAGAGCACACATGATTCAATCCCATGGGCAGACTTCCAATGCAAAGCAACAAGCAAACAGGTGATCCGGAGACATCCAACATCAATAATGAAGTAGATGAGGATTTACACCATCACCAAAAAAAGATGAGAACAACAAAAAGATCTAAAAAACCAGTACTGATGTGTGCCGGAGAAATGCCGAAGATGGATGTAAGCATGGCGTGTTTGCGGCAACAAGGAACCCCAAAGATGGGTGTCGGCAAGGAGCAAAAACCAAATAAGGCTTTCAGACTGAGAAATCCCAAGAATAAGGGGTACAGTTAGGGTTTCAAAGTAAGAGGGGGGTGGGTGGCAACAATAGGAGGGTGAGTTCGGCAAAAAAAAAGGGTAAAGAAGAGAGGGGGGGGGGGGGGGGGGCTGGGTCACAAGGGAGTGGAGTGGCTAGGGTTTTGGAGGTGAGGGGAGGTGGGCGGTTGGATTACAAAAGGTGAAGGGAGGTGAGGGAGGAGGCAGCTGCAAGGGGGAACAAGAGGAGAGTGGCGGCTAGGGGGAACAAGAGAAGGGTAGGGGTATGGTCCCTCTCCTTTTTCCTTTTTGTTTTTTTGCTTTGCTGCTACTCCTATGAATTAGAACCTAGAACGCTCTGGTACCATGTTCAATGTATTCGTGGTTCCATTGGGCTCTGTTCACTTGTTTTCCCGGGAAAGGAAAGGAAAGGAAAGGAAAGGAATCTGACGTGGCAAAATGGAAAGGAAAGGAAAAGAAACTGTGATTTTCCCATGCTTTCTCGCTGTTCACTTGCCCAGAAAGGGAGGGAAAATATGCAGGAAAGTTATTTTCTCGCTGTTCACTTGCCCAGAAAGCAACGGAAAATATGCAGAAACCCAAATTTTAAGCAGTTGGGGAACCAAGATGGGTCATACCAACTGGTTGTCTAGATCCAAATAAGGAGGGCTACCTCTGCAATATAGGCACACTTCATTGTATTATGATGAAGAGCCCACCCCAAATGACAAAAAACATGGAATAGGCAAATAAATTACAAAGAAACTCTGCATTTTGTGGATAACTTGGGTCCCTATACGACCATTGTTAGTTGAACTTGAAAGATGGCTCGGCTTGAAACAAACTTTCAAGACATCTATTGTATCGAGTAAAAGATATCCTGATAAACTCTTTTTATCTTTTTGAAATTCCAACAAACATGAAAGTTTGTTTATGGAGAGGCCTATGCAAGCACTCCCACACAATTTATTGTTGTTAGCTGTTGGATTTAAATATTAGACTGCAATAATACTATTTATCTTTTGTTTATTACATAAACTCACTTAATTTTAGGGCTACGACACATTAGTAGGCGAGCGAGGGGTCCAATTGTCTGGGGGACAGAAGCAACGGGTGGCGATAGCTCGTGCCATAGTGAAGGAACCCAAGATCTTGCTATTGGATGAAGCGACAAGTGCACTTGACGCCGAGTCTGAGCGAGTACTTCAGGAGGCTCTAGACCAAGTGACGGTGAACCGGACAACGATCGTGGTGGCCCACCGGTTATCCACCATTAAAGGGGCTGATCTAATTGCAGCGATTAAAAATGGGGTTATCATAGAGAAAGGAAAGCATGAGACTTTAATCAATATCAAAGATGAGGCTTATGCCTCCTTAGTAGCATTTCACATGAGCGGCATTGCATCTGTGTAATCTTCATGTAATTCTCATCTCAATACACTAGAAAAGTGTAGATCGTCAGAACTTTGGAATTGGTTGTAAGATATAAACCATATATATATATAAAATAAAAATGTGATGTTACACCAGTTCCTGAACAAAGGCTGAAGAACTAAATAACTAAAAAAGAGGTCAACTATCATCTTCTTCGCTTTCATCGCTGTATGATACCAGACCCCCAAATGCCCCATTGTTAACATCAGGCATCTTCTCTACAACACCAGCCGAGGGTGTCTCCATGTTGACAGGTTTTGCTTGAATTGAGCACTGATAACATCAAATTTTTGAAAATTAATAATAAAACATGTTCAATGTTAAAAGGAAGCATGTCCAATATTAAGTAAACTCGAGCCTGAAATTTAAAAAAGGACAAAGAGGAAATCTGGGTCAATAAGTTATACTATTGTTTTCTTGCCTTGAGACCCGACTACAAATATCGAAAGACTGCGAGGACGTTTGAACCTGATCATAGAAGTATCCATAGAGCCGTATTATATTTGGATGCCAGAGATTGTTCTACCTGAGACTATTTCAGCTGGCTTTTTGAAGAGAACTTTTAATGCTACGATTTGGTTGCTCTATTTCAGGGAAAATGGAGAAATTATTGGTCATTAATATGACTAATTCACGTGAAAATTAAATAAAAATCTCTTCAATACATGAAGGACACATTTAGACATGATATCAAAAGACTAATTGGCAGACTAATTTTTACTATCATATCTCACTTGCAGACCATGATGATGCATGCATAAAAAATCTCAATGTACAGAGCCATATGTCTGTAACTTTACAGAGTGTAAGAAAATTAATATCAAACTTATCCATTGATTTTCTTTCCATATTGAGATCACTTGTTTTAAAATAAATTGCTGACTCTAACTCTAGGCATATCCAGGCTAAGGTTTAAGTAGAAGTTTCCATTGCAAGTATGGGATAATGCAATCCATGGAAATGTAAATCTATTATGTAGGTGTAGTGACATTAACATTGAGATAAATAACAGACAAATGATCTAACTTGCAGAGTATGATGATTCCCACAAAAATTCATCATGAAAACAGCCTTACAGTACTTAACTTTTTGTTAGGCAAGTAAAGATTCCAGTGGTATCCAAAGATACCCCAAAACTCATTCACATATATGAGAACACTCGACAGTATAATACCTTTTAAGTGTATTAATAAGTAGAACTACAACACCAAATACTCATCTTCTAGCTTAGGTTTACAGACTAACCATGACTTGGTAGATCTTTCAGATGAAAATCTGATCTTTGAGCAATGGAAGATTTCTAAGGGCATTCAAAGAAGAGATAAAAGTCATAAAACCATGAATAGGAATATACCCATCTAATGGCTAGTGTTCAAATCTCAACCCAACACTACAAAGAGCTAAAATTTGAGTGGTCTGCATAAGCTTTACAACAGGAAACATGGTAGCTATATCTTCCTTCTTCTTTTCCATATTTTGGCAACCATTAACTTGATGTGGGAGAAAACTAACTAAAATTCCAGCAATAGTTCTTAAGGATTAAGCTGAATAATATCAGTAACAGATGAATCAAGTGCTTTGTGGCTTCAACCCATATAGAGATAAATTTCTGGCCTTTATCTAATCAGACAGCATGAGAGCCACTTCACCTGGAAAACCGTCCCTCAAATATATCTCTAGTCACAACCTCAAACATGTCCTGGAAAAGAATCACAGCAAAACCTTTTCCTGTTACAGGCCAAAATCCTCTTTAAAAAAAAAAAATTAAACATTAGTTGAACCCATAATCTTAAAAATTAAACCCATAATCTTAAATCACATTTAAGTTGAATCAGAAACAACAAAATTATCATAAACTAAAGCTAACCAATTATAAGAATCAAATCATCCAAAAAGAAATTAAACATTAGTTATAACATTTCCACCTAACTCATACATCCAAAATATAGTTCATATATAAACGGTTCAACCAAAAATAGATAAATTTCACATAGCCAAACGGCGCATACGGCGCAGAATGCGCCTCAACATCTCCACTCGGTCCATCTCGTCGAGAGAAAGGAAGGCCCTAGCTTCCTTGTGATGCCCGTGAAGGTACACATAAGCATCAATAAGGTCACCTCTAACGAAACCATCAATGTTCAGCACTGCATCTTTGAGGCCAGGGAGGCTGTGTACCTCACTAGTAGAACTTTTGGCATCAGCAACCATTTTAATGCCCAGTCTGCATATAAAACCATAATGTGAGTAAACATACCTCATAAACAAGTGGGAAAAAAGTCTAAAATACTACTATCATAGGTACTAACCCCACACCAATGGCAAACCCCAAAAACCAAGGAACACTATGGATGTCCTCTTCACGCTTGTCTTGCAAATCCTCATGGCGCTTATCATATGCATTTAAGGCTACTTCTGCCTGCTTCCTTGTGGCATAGGAGCGATAAGATGCTCCACTATACCTGTTCACTTGAAGGTGACAATCTGCCCAACTGTCGAATATGCCCACCTGCCGTCCCTTGAAAACGACATAAAACTTATCCTTCGCCATTACCTGGTACCACATAAACAACACATAATAGTTGCAATAACAAATGATAGATAAACAACATTTACTTAGATCTCAAGCTTCGGTTTTTCATTCAGAAGCTTTATAAGATAACATACAAAAACTATTGATGCAATCAAACCCATACATAATTTAGTCCATCAAACCCATACTAATTTAGTCCATCAAACCCATACCAACAAACCCATCAAACCCATACATAAGTTAGTCCATCAAACCTATCACATAGTTAGTTCAAATATAAACGGTTCAACAAAAAGACCCAACCACCAAAAAACATCGACCGAAAAAAGGAACTCATAACTGCATATGCAAGCACCGCATTATGCGCCCCAACATCGAAATGCGGTCCATATTATCCAAAGAAAGGAATGCCTCAGCTTCCTTGTGACACCCGTGTAGGTACACATAAGCATCAAGGAGGTCATCCTTGGGGAAACCACCAATGTTCAGCACCGCATCTTTCAAGTCAGGGAGGCTGTGCACCTCACCAGTAGAAATTATGGCATCAGCAACCCTATTAATGCTGGCAGACACAACTTGCAACTCCGATAGAAGTGCAGCATTAGGACGCTTCTTTGACTTCTTCCCACCAGTAGCAGAAGTTGGGCCCCTGATAGGAGAGGAGTCACTATAGCCCATGGATGCATCTACGGCAGGTATAGATGAAGAAGGTCTAGCACGTGGCGGAGTACGGAGGAAGCTGTCCTTCTCTTCCTCCTCAGCTACAAGCGATGCCAGCTCATCGTCAACATCCTGAATGTAGGAGTCGTCAGGCATCTCCCTCCTAATGTGGTTGTGGACGCAGCAACAGGCCAACACTATGTCGATCTGCTTGGAATATGAATACATGGGTGCTGAATTTAATATGCTGAATCGCTTCTTCAAGACATCAAAAGTTCGCTCGATTACATTCCTGGCTGAAGAATGCCTTTGATTATACAACTCCTCGGCTTTCCTAGGTCTGCGCCCTCTAATCTGATTGAGATGCTAACCAATACCTCGGATTGGAGTTATAAAATGGGACAGACACGGATACCCGGCATCACCAAGGTAAAACTTTCCTACAATCAAACAAAGGATTACAATTAAATTAGCTAAGTACTACAGAAACCGCATCAATACAAACAGTCTAATAAGCTAATTATTACCTGGGAAAATGGGAATCCCGTTCGGCTTTGATATAGCAGATGCTAACACCCGTGAGTCCGATGCCGACCCCTCCCACCCACAAAGGACGTAGGTAAACTTTAGGTCAAAGTCGAAACAGGCTAACACATTTTGGGATGGGAAGTGCTTACGACAAATATATCTTTTTTGAATATCCTCAGATACTTTTGCATGAATGTGGGTCCCGTCAATTGCACCAATACAATCCTATAATCAGGACATTCAGATGTCAACCATAAGTGTTAACATACTGGCCTCAATTACTAACAACCTTCAGTCGAAATGCGTAGCTATCATAAACGTACTTTAAAGTAAGGCATAAAATTAGGATTATCAAGGATTGCCCGTGGTGTCTCCCTTGATGGACGTACTATGAACATGTCTTGTAGGATGAGAACAGCGTCGGGAACCTTATTAAAATACTTTGAAACAGTAGCCCCTGACCTTCTTGTGGTTGCCCTAACAGTACGATTCCTTTCATTGTGTGCAATCACACTTAAGAAAATAGCCACCTGTTCCTCAACAGTGCAGTGAATTGTGTCTTTCAACAATGTTGTGCTTCTGAAAAGGCCCACGAAGGCGCGGAAGCACCGAACATCCATTCGAAGAAGAGCAACACAATGGTTCTCTGCGTGCGTGATACGTCTAACAAAGGTCCTACGGGTTAAGTACCCGCTTTCGTAAGGGGCTCTTGTAATATTCTGCTCAAGGTATAGTCGAACCCTAAGCGTTACTGCGGCCGGCGCAGAGATTACTATAGCTGCAGCTCGAAGGATCAACATCCGCCTATCTGCTGGTTGACGAGGCATGATGGTAACCCTACCAAATACTAAAACAAATAACATTTAGGATAAGAACACAACCGGCAAAGACACCATAACCACAGTCACAACCATCGAAACAAAACTCCTACAGCCACCACCAACCACCAAAGCACCAACAAGCAACCACAACCACCGTAACACCAAACAACATCATCCATAAGAATATATCCCCTACCCTGATCAGCACCTCAGATCCACCACCAAAAAAATACATCCCCATTAGCACCTCAAATCCACCACAAAAATATGCATCCCCAACCAACATCACCAACAACCAAATTTTTTTTTCACATTTAATGCTACCGCATAAACAACACGTACATACTATCACAAAAATCTTGCAAGAAAAACTACTCATCTGTTCCAATTAATTCTACTCATCTGCTCCAATTAAAACAATGTAGCCCATGGTCCAAATCAAAACAAGAAAGATAATTACGAGTTGGAAATCAACCACAAAAAAAAACCCCTCTAATCTAGAGAGAGGGAAAGACAAAAACACAAAACCCTAACAATTGAACCCCCAACATAACAGATCCTCTATAAATCAGAAACTCTCATCAAGAAAAAAATAAAAAGATGAAGCTCTCGCATGGGGAAGAAGGAACGAAACAATACCTTCTTCGACAGAGGAGAAAGATGTGCTTCGTCGGTATTTGTGTACTCGCAGGAGTATTTACCGTGACCGGAGTGCCCGAGGAAGATGAAGACGAGCGGCTAGGGTTTCATTTCTAGTTTTAAGAAAAAACAACAAACAGAAAGAAAAATGAGAAGAAACAAAGGCAATAACAATAAATCAGGCAATAACAAGAAACCAGATTTGTTCTGTAAAAATGAGAATGGTTTAAACCACCATCGATTTAAACCCGTTAGAATCGAAACCCTAAAATGAAAAAAAAACCCTAAACCGAACCCTCAAAGCGGAATAAACCCTAAAAGGTTACAGATCGGAGCCCAAACAACTGAAATAGCTTATAAAACCTAAAAAAAATTCAGCACAAACCCCACAAAAATGAAAAAAACAAGAAGGCATTCCACATTTGAAGAAGAAAGAGGAAAAAAAGGAGTAAATGAGAGAGAGGGAGAGGAGATCTTACCTTTTTTTGCCTTGCCGGAGGGGAGAGGTCGCCGGAGATGATGATGGAGCCGGTGAGTTTCGTCGGAGGGTTTGTAGCGAGAACAGTTTTGAGGAGGGGAGCCCGACGTTTTTTCCCGAGACTTTATCCCTCGCTTTTTCCCATGTTTTTCATCGGAAAATTGCAAAGGAAATGGCGAGAAAATTTCAGTTTCCACATCATTTTTTGATGTTAAATACATTTTCCACATCCTCTAAACAACTTTCTCGAGAAAGCAAGCGAACATGCGAAAATGTGTTTTCCCGAGAAAATTTGGGTTACTTTCCCATCCTTTCCTTTCTCGAGATGACAAGTGAACAGAGCCTTGGAGAAAAGTGAGAGAAAGAAAGGAAAACGAGAGGAGGTAGAGGAAGGAGAGAGGAGAGAGAGAGAGAGAGAGAGAGAGAGAGAGATCAACAGTGCTCTTCCTCTTATAATATGTACTATATACTTATCACTAGGGTTACATTTGAGATGACAAGAATGCCCCTAATCAGGTACTCTAATTACACCACTTCTTTCACATGTCTAAAGAGTGATCCTCTTCTGTTGAAGATGGTTACTATTTATCTAGGTTGGAATGGACTTCATAAACAACCTCGTCATCTGGTGATATTTCATATATGTTAAACTGTTATCTTAGTCCAACCGTATGTTAAACTATCTGTTAAACTATTATCAACTTCTCCACCTATGTTTTTGGTTAGGACCTCTTCGGATCCCTTATTAGTTTGTTCTTTTTTGGAGTGCTTTCTGATCTTCTTTTCTTAGTCTGGGGTTCAGATGCCTTATCTCAGTACGACCCTTTTTCAGAGTGGCTTTCATATCTTGTTTTCTTAGACCTGGTCATGATCCATATTTTAATTGTACCGTCGATGAAATTGTCGTAAGTCCTACTCATGTTGTACACAGTTAGGGCTTAAGGTTAGGGGAGGAAGAGGGAAGAGACCCAAGACATAAGTGAAATTATATGGGTTCCATGCATTTTTGCGATTAATGGGGTACGACGGCCCTTGACAAATGATCCAATGACAGCCTCAGAGAAAGTTTACAGAGTCTAATTAAGGGTGTGTTCGGCAAGGGTTCTCATTCTCGCCCGAGTAGAGGCGCAGAAACAGATTGATGAGAATCTGGCGAGCCACTCCGAGTCACTCCACAATATCCTATCTTTTAGTTTATTAAATAGTAGAAAATTTAGAAATGGACTTGGTGGGCCGAGTGGATTTTAGGTATTCTTTGCATTTTTTTCATTCTCCACACCTAAAAAAGAGGGAGAAGTCCATTATCCTAAGGGTCACCGAACACACCCCAATTAACTAGAAAATCACCGATGGATATATCTAACACTAAGATTAGGAGTGTCAATGGACCCAGACGGTCTGTTGGATCTAAAGGATCCGTACATTATACAATATGTGAGCACAACATATGGATCCGAACCGTGCCCTCTCAATTCCCTCCCGAGATAAACTAATACTCTATGGAAAAAAAAATTTCATGACTGTCGAACTTGGCCGCCTTACAGTTTTAGCTTGTGATCTTACAATCTGGTGGGCACAATCAATGAACTGTAGAGAACCTAAAAAAATGTCTTTTTATCACCCTTGATTAAGCAGCTAGGATCCTGTAGA
This sequence comes from Tasmannia lanceolata, assembly GCF_043159265.1. Taxonomy (NCBI): domain Eukaryota; kingdom Viridiplantae; phylum Streptophyta; class Magnoliopsida; order Canellales; family Winteraceae; genus Tasmannia; species Tasmannia lanceolata. The sequence continues at coordinate 29,535,667 of NW_027518695.1, read as the reverse complement.
CTATTAGACCAAAAGCAAGTCATGTGGATTTTCATTTTTCATGTACATAACTAGTCAAGAATTTAAACCTCCAAAAAGTTGAAAAGATTAACATATCCACGCATTAAGTTGTGGACTAAATGACTGTATGGCCAAAGTCCTCTTCTGGCAATAAGCACTACTACAGTACTACTTATTGCCTAATCCAAATAAAACCCGCCCAATTTGTGTCAAATATCATTCAAGTATGAGCAGAAATGAGTCATTTTTTGACGTAATTGAAGTCCATCTTCTTACCATATTTTAGGGTAAGTCAATGTATGTTTGCTTTTTATCCCACTAGTAAAAATGCACGTGCGTTGCACGTGGGACCCAAATATCAGTTCAAATAGTGCAATCAATTTTCCGTCAGAATAATCACAAATAAAGTTCTGTAAGGCTCATTTGGATGGCGAAAGGTTTATTTTTGGCATGAAATGGCCCACATAATGTGATTATTGAACTTCATAAAAGCAATTCAAGCAGAATGCAAATATAATCCAAAGGAATTCTCAGATCAAACATTGAATATTTCAGACTAAGAATATAACAAACAATGTTTTAAGAAATGAAAAAAAAAAAAAAACAGATTTTCAATCAATCAAAATAGGAATAAAAGTAGCCAAGCATCCATCTATATAGTTAGATGGACATTTAATCTGGGTGGTTAGCCAAAACTTAAATCCATGAAAGCCAACAAAAAGAGAACACTATATCCAAAGATAGCAGAAAAGAGAAAAAAAACCATACGGGCATATCCATGATTGCTCACCATCCTTGAATCTTGAAATGATGCCTCTCGAATAGTGATCTGACATATGATTGTTGAAAAAGCTCTTCTTGTAGGGATCTAAAACATGAAAAATCATATAAAAGAAATCCGGAGAAGGATAAAGCTAAAAAAAAAATCATAAGAACATCAGCAAGATATAACTTTTAGACTCAAAGTGCCATTAAGCATGGTCAAAATATAACTTTTAGACTAAATAAGCAGTAGTTTCAAAGAGAAAATGAAAGTTGATTTTAAAAAAGGAAAAAAAAAACTATAATACATGAAAAATAGAGCGAGGTAGTGGTGAAAGTAAATAGGCTAAATATATCAGTAATTGCTCTCAAAAGCTCTAAACATTTGTCAATCAAACATAATATTGCATTAAAAAATAATAATTGCATTAATCCTGGAAAGACATCCTCTTAAGAAAGTAATATGGAATACACCCCATAGCCTAAAGGTAAAAGAAAAATTATTAATACATGAACATTGATAAAGAAGCGCTAAAACAACGAAGTTTTTGTAATAGCACTACTCACCGTATTTTGATGATTGCACTCCTCACTTTATTAAATTGTAAGGTATGGCCCGTACCATAGGATGATCCAAACCGTCCATTAGATGGGCCACTGCCTACATAGGTGGTGCCCCAAAAATAATTTTCACAGGTTGATTCGAACCCTCCGATCTATAGAGGGTTATAGGTTGATCCAAACCGTCCATGTGATGGAACACAACATCAATCGGTTGTGCTCATAAAATCATTTCCATAGGTTGTATTTTGTAATAGCATTACTCACCGTATTTTGATGATCGCACTCCTCACTTTATTAAAATGTACGGTATGGCCCGTACCATAGGAAGATCCAAACCGTCCATTAGATGCGCCACTGCCTACATAGGTGGTGCCCCAAAAATAATTTTCATGGGTTGATCCGAACCCTCCGATCTATAGAGGGTTATAGGTTGATCCAAACCGTCCATGTGATGGAACACAACATCAATCGATTATGCCCATAAAATCATTTCCATAGGTTGATCCTAGCCCTCCAATCGATAGAGGTTTTCATAATTGTTGTTCCGCTTAAGTTGCCTGGAATCCGTCAATATTTAGCAAGTGTCCTGCAAGAGTAATATCAAGTACTTCTTTCGTCATTGTCATATGTCTCTACCTCTTCTTGGTACTTTTTTTCTGTAATTGTCATAGACAAGTACCCCGTGTCGGTACTTTTCATATGTTAGATTACGATTTTACCCTAAAGAAAGTAGGTAATATCATAACGTCTTATGCAAGAGAATAAGCATAATACACTTGGGATATAGATGGAATTTTTGCCAAAGGGAGGAAGAAAATAACGCAAGATTTTGCCTTTATATATGTAGATGTAGATTACGATTTTACCCTAAAGAAAGTAGGTAATATCATAACATCTTATTGAAGAGAATAGGCATAATACAACTGGGATATAGACGGAATTTTTGGCAAAGGGTGGAACACATTAACCCATCATTTTGTCTTTATATATAGTAGTTAGATTAGATTAGAGACGAATTCTAGATTGAAGGGAGCCCTTGCATAAAAGAGGTGAAAGGGCTCTCCTATTGGCTACATATCACCATCATGCATTAATAACAGCTAAAAAGTCAAATATGATGGTGATGTGCAGCCAATGGGGGAGCCCTTTCACCTCTTTTTTGCAAGGGCTCCCAGTTTAGACTTCCTCTAGATTAGATTACTATAAGTAAGCAAATATCTGTTTAACTGACATGAAAGACACCTTTTGTACAATAAGGGTCATTCAAGGCCTCTTTTATGGCTTGGGAAGTTGGGAGACTGGTTGGAATGCTAGGAGTTTTAAAAGAAAACTGAGTACAATAAACCAGTAAGATTACCAAATTTCCACACTGTAGAGATACACAAAGGATAGTTATTTCTGTGACTGATTAACATCCGTTGTCCCTTTTCTTACCTTTCTTTATTATCCTTTCCTTTTTCTCTGCTTACTTTCTACTTACGAGTTATGAGAAACCTTATGAAGTTCCCCTAAACCATCTCTTTTACACAAGAAAGAAACTAAAAACAAGGGGAAGCAAAGGCCTGGATATCGAAATAACACCAAGATCTTGTATTTTAAAAGTGATGGAGAGATTGGGTGATTCTGACATGAGATATTACCTTTAGATTGAGAGAGAGAGAGAGAGAGAGAGAGAGAGAGAGAGAGAGATGAGGTGGGTTGGATACAACTTGCAAGAGAGCTTTAATGGAGATGAGAGTGGAATATAATGTGAGCTTTCTATGTTTGGTTGCTTGGAGTGGCTCGGAGAGTAGTGGAATAGGAAGTCAAAGGGAGGAGACAAGCATTTTGATTTGCCTAGAATTATCTTAGAAAATTGTGTAGTAGTGTTTGGTTGCCTAGAATTATCTTGGAGAGTAGGAGAAAAACTAGGGGGTGTCATTACCAATGTAAGGAGAGAGGAGAGAGGAGAGAGAGGGAAGAGAGATAAAGAGAGCATCATTCCCTAGAAAATTCAACTATTATTCTTTGCTTTTGGAAGAAGGGGACAAGAAAGATATAAGCAATTATTACATTGGAGACATCCAAGGGAATTAAAGGGAGTCCTATGCCATTTTGGCAACCAAACGTGGAATGGGATGCCAAATCCAAACCAAATTTCGATGGCTGCCAACCTTTTGTGCAACCAAACGAGGTTTTTAAGACTCTTTGTTCATCTCTCCTTAAGTCACTTTCATACAGTTGCTGTCCACAACCCCCCTTTTCCATCCTCTCTTGGTTGGATTTTGTTTGGATTTTGTGCTTCCACAAGCAAAGACAAAGCCTTACCATTAAATAGGATTTTCCTTTGTTTGGTAGTTTTGGTGCCTAACATCTTCCAAATACCTAAGAATGTACTCGTGTTGATCGTATGCCTTGTTCTCTGTCAAGCTAGAGCTTGGGTCTTAGATCCAAATATCCAACATCAAATCTATAAGTAGCGAGTTTACTTTTAAGTGATACAATTAAGATTGACATGGTTTTAAATGAAGCCAAGCCTTAATCATCCAATACTACTGGTGGAAATTTTTTCGCCTCATGCAAGAGCTAACTCCCACTATTTTTTTTGGTGAGTAACTCCCACTATTTCTCGTACATATCAGAAGGGAAATCAAGCTTTAGATGCTTTGGCTAATGTAGCTTGTTAGAACTAGACCAATTGACAATTCTTCTCATGGAAAAATCTCGGTAAAGAGGCAAAAGGAACAATGAGATAGCCTAGGAATCCACAGTATCCTCTCCATCTAAGGGTTGATCGTGTTTCATATTTTTTGTATGCTTTAGAATGTATCTGTTCTCTGTCTTATAAGTCTCTTTGAGGCCTCTTTCTTTTCCTCTAATAAATTCATTGTGTCCAACTGGGGCCTCAATATAAAATTCCAGGGTTAAAAAACATTGCGCTTTTAACCTCCCCATCCTTCAATACAGTGTTTCCAATGCCAATTTCTCTCTTTTTCTCTAAATATGTAAGAGAATGAATGGTTGGAAAGTGATATTTTCAATACTTCTCTCTGTTTTATATCAAGCTAGTTTTTTAAGGTTTTTTTTTTTTTTTCCTCTTCTCCGCAAAAAAGTCTTCTACTGTGCTTTATTTGCGAAAAAGTCTTCTAGTTTGATAATTTGCAAAAGGAGTCATCACATTTGAGTGAATTTCGCAGATCAGATCCCATCAATTTGTGACCAGAACATCTACGTTGGATTTTTTTAAACTTGTACAAAGATCATAATGCTCTTATATGTGAAAAGACAAAAAATTACCTTTTAAACAAACCAAAATACCCATGACGGTCAATGATAACGTTTTGAATCAAGGGTGTGGGATACGCGCGAGCACACACTAATAGTCTTGGCCCATGCTATGAATGGATGTAAACAAAATATTGGCCCACCCAATCAAACAAATGACGTGTAAAATGGTGGGCCCTACCCTATACATGGGCTTGGGTGGAGATAGTAGGAGCTACGCCATCAAGAGGCAAAATTCTTGGCCCCACCAAATGCATGGGTTTGAGTTGAGTTGGTGGAACCCACCCTATCAAAACATAACCTAGTCGCAATGCCTTCAAATTTGCACCCCTAAAAACATTGAAATGTTCCTTGATTTCTTTTTGTGCCTGAGAGTCCGACCATCCTCGAATGAAACATAAACTAACAAGCTTAATTTGCACAAGCAGCCGGCCATCTATCTTCAAGAAGAACATGCCCCAGTATATTCTCAATCCGAAAGCATAAAATATAAACAAAAAAAAATAAGGCGGATCTACAAAGGCTTCTTCCCTTGCATAAAGAGGAGACACCCATGAAGAACTAATGAGAGCAAAACCAAGATTTATCAAAACAAGATTATGGGTGATAATAAGGTTGTCTTAGTCACTGGTTGCGCCAAGGGTGGCATCGGTTTTGAGTACTGCAAGGCCTTCGCAGAGCAAAATTGCCGTGTTTTCGCATCCGATATTGCGGGACAATTGGGCAACATGTCAGACCTCCAGTCGGAAAACACCGAGATATTGGAGCTCGACGTCTCTTCCGACAAAAGTGTAGAGTCCGCTGTCTCCACTATCATAACCAAGTGCGGCCACATTGACATTGTGGTCAACAATGCCGGGATTGGTAGTGTAAAACAACCAATTACTCCAAAAGCCTCAGCAGTTTTTTTTCTTTTTTTTCTTTTTGAATGGTCAGGAGATTCTTTAATATATAGACCGATATGGTCCAAAAGCTTAAGCACGCTGGCCTTGTTTGGATTGCAGGAATATATTGGAAAAGATCGGAAAGGAAAAATATTCGTAAAAAAATCTACTATTTTTAGACATGAAAAAGATAACTTTGAACCAAAATTATTCAATTTTTGTGTAGATGGACCTCCAATTTACGATGATATCCATCAAAATTAACCATTATTTTATCATTTCCTTTTAATCTATGTAGAGAAATTTATTTCCAAGAAAACATATGCATTTTCCATCGGAAATGTTTTTCTTGCAATCCAAACATGCCCTTAGAGCCCATAGAGTTAGTGTTATTTAATCATTTATATTTTATACTTCAACACTCCCCCTCACATGTGGCCCCTCTTTTTTGGTTGGTCGTACACGTTGATTTTTAATATCAAGGAGTTTTTGAATTATGAACCGAGGACCTGGCATGAGCCAATAGCTCTAATACCATGTGAAACAACTAATTACTCCACAATCTTAAGCTGCTAGAGTTGGTGTTATTTAATCATTTATATTTTATACTTCAACAGGTAGCACAGGACCCTTGGCGGAGCTCCCACTCGAGGCTGTTAGAAGGGCTTGGGAGATTAATACATTAGGGCAGTTAAGGGTGGTCCAACAAGTAGTGCCCCACATGGCTTCCCAACGTAGGGGTTGCATAGTCAATGTAGGGAGTGTGGTTGCGACAGCACCTACACCTTGGGCGGGCTCTTACTGCTCTAGCAAGGCTGCAGTACATGCCATGTCACACGCACTACGTCTAGAGCTTCGGCCCTTTGGGGTACATGTTGTACTAGTTGTCCCTGGAGCCATTCGATCGAACTTCGGAAGTGCCAATATGGAGAAACTAGGGTCTCAGGATTGGAAACTTTATAAGGACTTCAAGGATTCGATAGCTGAGCGAGCCCGAGCTTCGCAGTCGAGCAAAGCCACTGATGCTGGGTTGTTCGCTAGACATGTGGTGAGTAAAGTGTTGAGCCCCAAGCCACCAAGGCAGATTGTGTTTGGCCATATGACTGGATTGTTTTCCATGCTTGCATTGTCTCCTCTATGGGTTGGGGACCTCTTCTTTTCCAAGCGGTTTAACCTTAATAAGAAGATGTAGAAGAGACAATGTAAATTGAGAGAGAATATTTTAACTATCAAAGTGTTTTGAACTTTTGTTTCTAGTTACCAAACAATCGTAACACTTCTAGGCCATGTTAAGGCCTTCAAATTCCAAACCCTTCTAGCGAGGGTCCAACCAAAGGTTTCCAAGGTGTGTGTGCCATGTAGAACCATGTCAAACACCTATCGAGTGTGAACGTAACAACACCACCGACTCAAATAGTCCTTCTTTGTTTTTGTTTTTATTGTTTTAGCAAGAAAGGTATTAGCTTTAGAGTGTTTGTTTTATGGTTTATCTAAACGCAACTAGCCTAGTAGGTGTTTTGTGTTTACAAGGAGTTTCTAATCGATTAGGATGAAGTGTGCTTCACATTATTTTCAAGTGGGTATCTACAGCTTTTGTAAAGCTATATTTTATCTCTCTTCTTAATTTCCAATAGTCTGTTTCTTCTAAATAAACCAAAGAAGGTTTACAAGTGGTATCAAAGCAGTTGTTCGATCGGAATACCAGTTTGTTCTTGGATTTGCTTCGAGGGGGATATCAAAGTGGGAATACCGGTTTGTTCTTTAGTTGCTTCGAGGTGATATCGAGGTTGGAAGAAGAGATGGTGGAAAGTGTTGGTATGTTGGCGGGGATTGAAAACCTCAACAATACCAATTACATCTATTTGAAGTTGTGCTTGGAGTCGTATCTTCAAGGCCAGGATCTATGGGACATAGTGAATGGCAACGACACCGAAACACCAGTAGAGGGAGGAGTGGATACGCTGCGGAGGTAGAAGATCCGTGCCGGAAAAGTGTTGTATGTATTGAAGGCGTTAATACAGAAGGAGTTGATTGAGCATATTAGAGATGCGAAAACTCCGAAAGAAGCGTGGGAGGCACTCTCATCTCTCTTTTCACGGGAGAACTATGCACGGTTGCAGTTCTTGGAGAACGAGATCGGCTTATTAACACAAGGTAATGTATCCGTTTCTGATTATTTTATGAAAGCTAAAAACTTGTGTAATGAGATATCTCAATTAGACGAGGAGTCTAAGATTAGTGAAAGCCGTATGCGGAGAATGATTATCCATAGCTTGAGGCCTGAGTTTAGCGGATTTATCACCGCTATACGTGGTTGGCCAATGCAACCGTCTCTCCTGGAGTTGGAAAATCTCGTGATTAATCAAGAGATGTAGGCAAGGCAAATGACTGGATTGTCTGTGATAGAAAGTGAGGAAGCGCTTGCGGTGAATAGCAAGCGGAAGTGACAGAAAAATAAGAAACGAAAGGATGGCGATAAGAAAGGTGATCGGGAGAATAACAATGAAAAATCACAAGAAAAACGTGATTTTTATTGTTATGGATGTGGCAAGCCAGGTCATATTAGAAGAAATTATCAGGCAAAGATTAAGATCGATGATGGGAATTTTATCGTCGAATCCAAAGACAAGGAGGATGATGATGATGGTGAATGGGATATGCAAGCTTCTTTTGCTTGTGATGTTGTAACAACCCGAAACAATTGAGCCGCTACAAGCAAAAGAAAACCAGTGAAAAACACCATAAAATTTTTTTTTTGAGATAAGATAAACTAAATTAAAACATTCTTAAACTTGCCACAACCACAAATCTTATTCCAATTTAAAACCCAAGTAAGAGTCGCAGTTTGAAAAATAAAATGTAAGTCTTACAATTTAAAAACATCAATAAGCTTAAAAATTAAAGACAATGGTATAGCATGTCATCGAAACTCAAGAACCGATGATAATTAAACGAACATACATCTTTAATGTGTAAACTCTATAAATAACATGCGACGGCTACACCCCGGGCTCATCTGGCATTTTTCCCTTTTTCTTGTTCTTTCATTTATTTCCGTCCAGGTACACTGCCTCACGACTTATCCACTACCCCCGTCTAAAGGTAGTGTCAGTTTTGGACTTTTGATTACGGATGACAAACATCATGTCAAGCCGCCTTAGGGATTATTTCCCTTCGATAAGATAATCAACACAAGGTTGCACACTCTAATCGTGTTATTTTTTACCTTTTTGGTCCGAGGACGACACAACGGCCTCCCTTATACCCCCATCTACATTCTCATGACAAAGCATAAAGTAATCCATTTTTTTTAAACTACATCATGCAAATCTATATAGCATTTGAAATCTAAAATCAACGGAATTATCATGTCAATTTAACTAGAATAACAATTTGAGATAGGAATATAACTAGAACATCAATCTAACATTAACAAGCCTATATTGAGAGATATACAAGAATAGTCCACTGTCACTTGCCTTACTCCTCTGTCGGATGAGAGAACCCACGAAGTCCCTAAACAAGGATAGAGGGTTGATAAACCTGAAAGCGAGGCCAACACCCAATCACATTGGATTCACACCATTTTACTATATCTATTGTAAGCCCAAGGGTTCCCCATGGGTTTATTCAATCACCTTGTTTTGATGATTAACAAACGCAAATTGATTAGTCGTTTATGGACTAATCATTTGCCTTGAGTGTTGTGCTTTAGACAGGTCCTATACAAGTCAAATCATACTAGCACACACCTTGTTGGCCTATGCTTGAAGATGAACCAAACACAATGGCAAAAGAGCTCGGAACATACTTGGACCAATCACACCTTGGAGGTACCAAGGAGAAGCTCATCATCAACCATCTCAAAGCATTGAACAAACAAAGGAAGAACAATGAAGGCCAAAGCTTGTGGATCAACAACTTGCAAAAGAGCTTGAACCAAATGGTGGCATCATTCTTGGAAGGTGTCAAGCAAAGAAGCTCAACCTTGAAGATCCCAAAGCAAGCCATGCACTCAAAGAGAAGATCAAGCAATGGCTACCTCAAGAGTTCATTCAAGAGAATGGTAAAAATGGTAGATTGTATCACCTATCTCTCTTGTGTTTTCTCTTATCAAGGCACATCTTAAAACCCCTAAAAATATGTTTTTCAAAGAGACTAACACACCCTTTAAGGACTTAAATGGATTAGTGAATGGCCATGGTGGTGTACCAACATGTTGGGACCCATATGGCATTCAACACAAGAATGAACAAAATAAAGTTCTGAAGCAACAACCTGGACCAGCAACTAAATCCTATCAAAAATTATTTAAAATATTTTCAAATATTTTTGAAAATATTTTTAACAGATAGCTCTCATTTTTCTCATATCCATAGAGTATAGGAACGTCAAAATCCGACGAGAAATGAGGGAGATATGAATTTTACAAGTTCGACACTGTTTGTTGGAAACAGTCTCGGAACTCCGAGAATTATTCTCGGAGCTCCGAGCTCGGAACTCCGAGAACATTCTCGGAGCTCCGAGAAATGCTCCAGGTTCTAAAAAATAAAAGCTCTGTTTGAATTCTCGGAACTCCGAGAATTTGCTCGGAACTCCGAGAAATTTCTCGGAACTCCGAGAAATATTTTTCTTCAAAAAAATATAGCCGTTGGGGTGCAACGGCTAGTTGATTTTTTGACCCAGTTTTGACTGTTTTACCCCCCAAACGGTCACATGGAGGTGGGACTTTATATATACCCATTCAAGGGTCCAAAACACATGAGGAACATCGTCCAATTTCAAGAAACCCCTAGAAAATCATTTGTGAACTATTTTTGGGTAATTTCTCACACCAACCTCTTGTGCCTTGATTTGAGAAAATCATTTGAGATTGGTTTAGGCTTAAACTTGTTTATTCTTGAGAGCATCCTTGGAGCTACAACTTGTAATCAAGCCTAGTAAGAGGCTAATACTTCTTCTTCTTTATTCGATCGGTGGCAAGGGCATCCGTTGTTTTTAATTCCCTTGGGTGAAGCGCTTAGAACTCGGCGGAGATGGAGAGTCATTGTAAAGGTGGAAGGGCATCCTCATTTAATTCCCTTGGAGTGTAGAAGCCTTGGAGTGTAGAAGCCTTGGAGCTGGGCGTCGTGGAGGTCTCAATAGTGGAAATCCTCAAGTGCGACCTTGAGTAGAGTGGAGTAGGCCGTTGGCCGAACCACTATAAATCTTTGTGTCGCTTGCGTTGGTATTTCTCGATTTCTCATTCCCTCTCTCACTCTCTTATTTGTGCTTGTCTTATTATTTAGAATTGAGTGAGTTAGCATTGCCATCCAACGTGAATATCTTTACATTGCTAATTAGCCCACTAAATCTCCTAATTAAGTTGGTTATTTAAACAAGGGTTTTTAAGCTTATATACATTTGTGAAAATTGGTTAAGCTTAACTAATTCAACTTAATTAACCAAGGGATAAAACTAGGGTGAAATTTAGAAAACGTTTCTAAGAGGCAAAAGTTTTATAAACATCCTATTCACCTATCTTACGGTGGTTCGGGGTGTCAATTATCTCTTTCAATGATAATTCTCTTTATTACGATAATGTATATTCAACTTGGTTCAATTAGTGTTGAAGTTTCAGATTCAAAAGGTGTACATAGAGCTGAAAATTCAGAATTAATAGGTTTAAGATATTGCTGAAATTTCAGATTTAAAGGGTTCATAAAAGTGCTGAAATTTCAGTTTTAAAATGATTCACAAAGGTGCTGAAATTTCAGTTTTAAAGGGTTCATAAAGTGCTGAAATTACAGTTTTAAAAGGATTCATAAAGGTGCTGAAATTTTAGTTTTAAAAGGGTTCATAAAGTGCTGAAATTTCAGGTTTATTATGCTGAAATTTCAGACTAAAAGGGTTTATAAAGTGCTGAAATTTCAGGTTTATTATGCTGAAATTTTAGATTAAAAGGGTTTATGAAAGTGCTGAAATTTCAGATTACAAGGTTCATAAAAGTGCTGAAATTTCAGTTTTAAAGGATTCATAAAGGTGCTGAAATTTCATTTTGAAGGTAATATCTTATTATTTTTCTTCAATAAAACCTATAGTCGTAAATATACAAAATTCTAGATTTACGAGTACACGAAAAGAGGAAAAATCCTAAAGTTTTAAATCTCGATCAAAGGGTACAACATTATGATCCATTAATTTAAAGTTCCTAGAATTTCTTAGGATATGAAAATAGGGTACTTACTTGGAGCGGATCGAAGTTGGAACGGTTGGATCGCCCACCTTCTTCACTTCTCATTCTCTCATTCTTCTTCTTTTTATCACTTTTTTTTTCTACCCTCTTTTTTTTTTTTTTACGCAAGGGAGAAAAGATATGGGTGCACGTTTTTCAAGAAAGGAAAAACGTAGCCAAATCAATTGGGTTTTTTATTTTGATGGTTAGTTTCTCTATTAATCTTCCTCTTAGGTGTCATTTCTACATTTGTTGCTAAATTTAAGTCCATAGGATAGGTAACTTATTTGATTTTTGATTTAAAAAAAGAAACAAAAGCAAGAGGGCCCACAAAAAGTTGCGCACAACTCTTGGGGAAGAGTTGTGCGCACGTTTTTGTCAAAAAAAGGGGGAGAAAATCTTATTGGTTTTCTTCCATTTAGTTAAGCTTGGATCCTAATTTATCTCCTTCTATTCTTATCTTTTTTATTTGCATAATATCCTCTCCTTTTTAAGCAATTTAATTCATTTAATAAATCCTTCCTATATTCATTGGAATCTTTGGAAGATTACAATATTTACTACAATAAATAGGTGGACCCACCAAAACATGGGGAAACGTACGCACGTTTCTCTTAATTACAACCATTTTCCAATTTATTTCATTCCAACTAAATTATTTTCATGGAAATAAATTTTTCAAGGAAAGCTTTCTATCATGATATCAATCTAAATACTAGAACAAGGACCCTTGATTCATAGATCATCCGGTCTAAGATAATTGAGGGAAAAATAAAGGCCCAAATTTATGATCTGACATCGATCCAAGATGGATCGATGATCTAGGCCATTAATTTGAACAATAAGGACTAAAAATTAGAGTTTTACATAATCACAAGGGAGATTAAAAAGGGTGGTCACAAATGTGGCAGTGGCAGAAACTGCTACAGAATATGACTTTGAGGGAGAGGTTAGTTTTGCACTGAATGTTGCAGAATCTCCTATTGTGAAGAGTCATGATTGTGAAATAAATTTGATTGGTGATCAAGAGCCACTTACGGTAGATTATAATGTCTCAGACAATCGTAAGGTGGAGGAGCCGACTTCTTTTGAAGAGGCAAAAGACATCAAGGAGTGATAGTTCGCTATGGGCGAGGAGATCACTACCTTGAGGAAGAATGAAACATGGGATCTTGTCCCACCTCCACCAAACGTAAAGCCTATTTTTTGTAGATGGGTATTCAAGGTGAAGCAAAAGGCGGATGGTTCGATTGATCGATACAAGGCGAGGCTAGTGGCACGAGATTTTTCCCAACAATATGGGATTGCCTTTGATGAGACGTTTAGTCCGGTAGCGAAGATCACAACAGTTCATGTGTTGATTGCATTTGCGGCTTGTAAAGGATGGAAGTTGTGGCAAGTGGACGTGAAGAATGAATTCTTGTATGGTGAATTGGATTGAGAAATTTTCATGGAGCAATCCAGGAAGTTCGAAAGTACCAGGAATCCGCAATACGTGTGCAAGTTGCGGAAGGCTTTATATGGTTTGAAACAGGATCCGAAAGCATGGTACGGTGAGATAGCGAAGTTTCATGATGCTTTCGAAGGGTTGAGCTACAAGAAGTTTGTGAAGTCTCGGAAGGAACTTAGCGTGGCTTGTGAAGAGTTAACGCTGAAGGAGAGTGCTAGAGTCATCACTGATTCGTGCACGGCGTCAGAGGGGTCGGGCCGACGGGGTTGATTCATAATGGGTTTGAGTAGTTTGGCTAGTCGGTGTTGAGGGGGAGAATTGTGAACGTAACAACACCACTGACTCAAATAGAGTCCTTTTTTGTTTTTGCTTTTATTGTTTTAGCAAGATAGGTATTAGCTTTAGAGTGTTTGTTTTATGGTTTATCTATAAGCAACTAGCCTAGTAGGAGTTTTGTATTTACAAGGAGTTTCTAATAGATTAGGATGAAGTGTGCTTCACATTATTTTCAAGTGGGTAGTATGTACAGCTTTTGCAAAGCTATATTTTCTCTCTCTTCTTAATTTCCAATAGTCTGTTTCTTCTAAATAAACCAAAGAAGGTTTACATGGAGCCCTAGAAAAAAGAGTGTTGCTGTGGTACATAACACCCTAGCTTCTTTTTTTTTCAAAAACCTGGAAAAGAGTGGGGCCACTCGGGGGGACTCAAAATTTTATAGATAAAGTGAAAAAGTAACAAAAGGAGGACTAACCACCCTGTCTCGGGAATAAAACAGGGGAACAACCTAAATGGCTGTTTAAATACATGAATTTTTTAATCCAGGATTGTAAAATCCGGATTTTACAAGCTAAAGTCTGGATTTTATATGCTAAAACCTGGATTTCACCATCCTAGAAATGTACAATCCAGGTTTTAGCTTATTAAATCCAAGATTTAGCTCATAGCACCTGAGGTGAAACAACTCCCGTCCCAAACCTCTACGTACATAGCACCCTAATAGCTTGACATGGCTTCATGTCCCAACCTAGGGTACATGTGATGTACCCTACCTTGGTTCCGATGCGGGGCACATGTTGAATTTCATTTCTAGAAATGGAAATGCAGGAATGTATTCGCCCATTTATACGAGCTACATTCCTTGCCAAAAAAAGTGGCCACAAGGACTAGTACTTTGATTTGTCCCCAATCAAGAAGGACTAAGTGCTTTGATTTGTCCCCAATCAAGATCAGATTGCCACTTAAACTCCAAACAAAAATATAAGGGGTTGTAGTACTTGGGAGCTTTATGTCATCACTGCAACACTTGGATGTGTGTGGCTCCTGCTAATCTTCTTTATTTGGGACCATTTCCAAGCCTCTCTCTCTCTCTCTCTCTCTCTCTCTCTCTCTCTCAATGCTCAGTTCTAAAGAAGGAAAAAAAGTAGCCATAAGGACTGAGCACTTCGATTTGTCCCAATCATGATCAGATTGTCAATTAAATTCCAAACAATAATATAAGGAGTTGTAGTACTTGGATGGTTTATGTCGTCACTGTTAACACTCGGACGAGTCTTTTATGCTTCTTTGTTTGGGATCATTTCCATTAGTTTTAGACCTATCTTTCTCTCTAAGTCCATCACTGTCGTTACATAAAATGTACATGCTGATTGGAAACGAGGCCCCTAAATTACGCATTTTCAATTGGTTCAATATATCTTATTTGATCTGTTCATACCCTTTCATGTGTAGAATAAAATTAGCTTCTCTGCAATGGCTAATGTTAATTGTGTCTATATTAGCTGCTCCTAACTTAAATGAGAAGGTACTTTTGGGATCAATTCTAAGGATCAACCTTTGGGTCCCACATAAGATATGCATATTTAATAGCTAGTGGTGGTTTGATCTTGTAGATCCACATGGTCTGGGTCCCATGCCGAACAAGCCATACATCCGTAAGATTTAAAGCCTAAAAATATGGTTAATTTGATGGATCAAGAGGTTATGCTCATCGGATCAAGGTTGGGTCAATGGTAATTTGCCGGAATTCTGTTCATCGATTAGATCAATGGACTTGATCAGATCTATGTAGCACATATGGGAATTGTAGAGTGCTTACTAGGAAAGAGCATTGCTTTTTACATTTTCAAATTAAATACCCACTTTGTAATAGACATAATTAGGGGTGTAAACGGATCGAATTCAGAGCGGATATGGCTATATCCGAATTCGATTACAGTATACACTATTCGAATTCGGATTCAGATTCGGATTCGACGGATATTTAATATCTATTACCGAATTCGTATCCGTCGGATATTGTTCGAATTCGGATATTATCCGTATCCGTTTATCCGGTAAATTCGAATATTTTATTGCAGCACTTTATCTTTTTTCTCCTACTTACTCGAATGAATTTTCCAAACCCTAAAACTAGAACTCTACATTCTCTTCACAAAATTAACTCTCAAACCCTAAAATATATGAGATCCTCTTCTTCCTTTTAAAACAAAGGCAGAGAGAGAGAGGGAGGCGATGGGGATGGGGATGGATGATATTGTTGGTAGTGGTCTTTGGGTTTTTCCTTTTTTTTTTGTATATGATGGAATGGGTTTGGGTTATTTTGATGGAATGGGTTTGGGCTATTTTTGTTTTTATTTTTATTTTTCTAAAAAGAATATTCACTTTTTTTATAGAAACAAAAGATAGTGTGTCATTACTAAAAATAAATATTAATGATATTATTAATAATAAATAAAAAGGATTTACTTCTCGGATTCGGATGTTAAACGGATCGGATATACCATTTACCAAATTCGCATCCGCTAAGAGCCGGATATCTCATAAACGGATTCGGATAATATCCGCTTGAAACGGATTCGGATAATATTCGCTTTAAACGGATTCGGATGCGGACGGTAATCGAATTTCCGAATATCCATTTACACCCCTAGACATAATTAAATACCCACTTGAAATACACTTTGTATTTGCATATCATACACTAATTTGGGCATTAAGGGCCTGTTTGGATGTGGAGAAGATTTTGATTTGGATTTCTCACATTTGCACCCTCTTTGCATTATAATTATGATCGGATCAAATTCTTGGATTTCTAATTCAGCAGCAGACAGTGAAAAAAATCAGATTTCTAAATTTGCCGTGGAAATAAGAAATTGGAAATCCACATATCTGGCAGTTTAGTTCACCCTCTTTGCTCCTCAACCTCTCCCCTCCACTAGGAAGTACCCCGTTCCCTCTCTGTCTTCCTCTGCATGAGTTGCCGGATCTATTCAATTTGTATTCAAAACTCACTTCCAAATCCAAATCCAAAATGGGAGGTATCCAAACGGACCCTAAGGGATACTTCTAAAAAATATTTGCATATAACCTTACGTATGCATATATTTTTGAAGTTAAATATGATTATTTGCACATAAACTCAACTCAGCTCAACTCAACTAAGCCTTTATCCCAAAC
The DNA here is from genome assembly GCF_043159265.1 of Tasmannia lanceolata. NCBI lineage: Eukaryota > Viridiplantae > Streptophyta > Magnoliopsida > Canellales > Winteraceae > Tasmannia > Tasmannia lanceolata. The sequence continues at coordinate 29,519,073 of NW_027518695.1, read as the reverse complement.
TAGTTGGGGTCGAGTAATGAATCCTTGAGGCTCTGTTCACTTGTTTTCTAGCTGCAGGAAAAGAAAAGAAAGGAAAAGAATTTGACGTGGAAAACTGGAAAAGAAAGGAAAAGAAACTATGAGAAAATTCCTTTTGTGAGAAAATTCAGTTGTTCACTTAGCCGAGAAAGGAAAATAAAGTATGCAGGCAAAGTGGTTTTCTCAGAAAAGTGATTTTCCCATCCTTTTGGTGAGAAAATTTAGAGGGAAAGTGCAAGAAAGTTGGTTTTCTACGTTATTATTTATATTTTCCACCTGTGTAATTCCGCTTTCCCGAGAAAACAAGTGAACGGCGGAAAATGTCAAATCATGTCCAATCACGGGAAAATTTGGCTTACTTTCTTCTCCTTTCCTTTTCTCAAGAAGGCAAGTGAACAGAGCCTTAGAAAATTTTCATGAAGAAAGTGAACGGATCTATCCAGTTCAAATTGACTAAGGCTAATCCTGATACTAGTTGGGTTCGTCATTTTTTTTCATTCTATCCTATTCAAGGTCATGTTCTCTATTATGTTCCTAGCCCTCAAGTCTTTCCTTACTGTTTCTACCCAAGTTGTTTTCGGCCTACTCCTACCTCTTTTTACTCCATCAACTTGGCACAAGTCACTTCTTCTTACTGGAGCATCCAAAGGCCTACATTGGATATGCTCAAACCATCTTAAGTGGTGCTCTCTCATTTTTTCATCAATTGGTGCCACCCCTACCTTTTTACGGATGGCTTCATTTTTAATTCGATCTAACCTTGTGTGGCCGCACATCCATCTAAGCATTCGCATCTCCGCTACACTCATCTTATGCACATGCTGCTTCTTGGTGGCCTAACATTCTAAGCCGTACAACATGGCTGACCTCACAACTGTCTTATAAAACTTTCTCTTCAACTTGGTAGGTATTTTACGGTCTCAAAGAACTCCTAAAGCATGATTCCACTTCAACCAACCTGTTCTTATTCTGTGGTTAACATCCTCTTTAATCTCTTCTTCATTATGTAGGTTTGAACCAAGATAGAAAAAGATATCCCTCTTAGGTACCTCATGTCCAGTCATATTTACTAAATCCTCGCCCCGCCTCCTTACATTACTAAAGTCACATTCCGTATACTTTGTCTTAGTCCTGCTGAGTCTAAAACCTTTGGATTCCAATGTAGTTCTCCATAACTCTAACTTAGCATTAACTCTAACTTAGTTCTCCATGATTATTTGCACATAATGGTCATAATATACTCTTAAATATGATATAGGGCCGCTTTGGATACTTCTATTATTTTCATGTAAAATTATATATTTAATCAAATTTGGAATTAAGATATTATAACGCCACTTTGAAAACCATTAACTTGTTTGTATATAGTATTATACGCATTATTTGCATACAATATTATATAGGGAAAATTATTAAAAAAATGCAAAGTTTTGCTGAAATTGTGAATGAAGGGAAGTCTTTTTAAAATCATGACAAAGGAGCTGTCAGGTACGGTTAGAGTGATTTTAGGACGAAAATACCCTTCTCGCTTTTCCCTCCACCTTTCAGGCACTAATCCCAATGTACTTTCACCTACCCTTTTCACCTTTTATCTTCTTCTTCTCCAAGCCTTCCAAACGGTAAACATTCCATACCCATTCCCATTGCCTTTAGAAAAAAACTCCATTGCCATTAGGAAAAAACTCCATTGGGTCTGTTTATTTTGCTTTGGATAATAAACCTATGCTCTGGTAGGTCAATTGTCGTCCATTTGCTTAGGTTTTACATTTTCTTTGCATATTTTTTCTGTTTACAGTGATATGGTTTATTTTCATCCTCATTACAGTGGTCTCTTTGTTTGCTTTCAATATTTGTTTTGACCCCTCTCTCTCTAGAGAGGAAAACTCGAATGGAATTCCTATCTATACAAATCATGTTGGCTTACATGTTTGAACCAATTTTTAACACTCAAAACCACTTTCTATACCCCGGAACCTCTATTTATTATTCGAAACCAATCAATAGTGGTTCCTAGAGTAGACATAGTTGTTCTGAGTGTGTACATACACTCATGACCCTATCTAATCAATATGAGGCACTATGTAAACACTCAGAACATCTATTTATACACTTGGAACCATTATTTTGACTTTTGAACCAGTAAAATATGGTTCCAAGAGCGTTGCCACCACCAGTAAGTTATGGTTCAATGGTTCTAAACGTTATCAAAGATCAGATGCTCTATCTAAATACTCAGAACAACCATGTATACACTTGGAACCATTATGTAGACCTTGGAACCACAATTAAGTGGTTTCGATTGATTAAATAGTGGTTATAAGAGTGTAAATTATGGTTCCAAGAGTGTAAATAGTGGTTCATACATTGTAATAATATTTCATTGGTTGTAAAACTGATCATGAGTGTATCACTAGTGGTTTAAACACTCATAATCAGTATGTATACACTTGGAACCATTATGTAGGCCTCGAAACCACAATTTAGTGGTTTCGATTGCTTAAATAATGGTTCCAAGAGTGTAAATTATAGTTCCAAGAGTGTAAATAGTGGTTGATACATTGTAATAGTATTCCATTGGTTGTAAAAGTGATTATGAGTGTATCACTAGTGGTTTAGACACTCATAATCAGTATGTATACACTTGGAACCATTATGTAGGCCTAAGAACCATAATTTAGTAGTTTCAATTGGTTAAATAGTGGTTTCAAGAGGGCAAATTGTGGTTGATATATTTTAATAGTATTCCATTGGTTGTAAAAGTGATCATGAGTGTATCACTAGTGGTTTAAACACTCATAATCAGTATGTATACACTTAAAACCACTATTTATACGTCGGACCACTAAATAGTGGTTTTGAGAGTGTAATGGTGGTTTATAGCTTATTAATATTAGTTCTAACATTCTAAAGTGGTTGTAACATTGTAAATGGTGGTTCATAATTTATAATAAATGATTCAGAAGGTTTAATAGTGGTTCTCATCCCAATACGGTTTGTGAAAATGGTGAAAAGAAGGGCTTCTTTTATCTTACATGTTGATGAGTACTTGAAGGATGAAGTATCATTGCAATATATTGGCGAGACGAAGATGTGTTTAATTGTGAATTGCCATATCAAATTTTCAGAATTTCAGTCTCTAATTCACCCAAAAATTGGGACCACAGGAACCGACATCTCCTTATCTATAAAATGTTGATATGTCATAGATCCATGTCAAATCTTGTTATACGACATTCGAAATGATGATAACCTAGGTATGGTGATGATGCTTTTTGAGAATAGCCTTTTTAATTCTATGAGCTTGTACATAACTAAAGAGTACAGAGTTGGAGGAATTATTTCTGAACCCATCCCCATCCAGAGGTAAAATATTAACTCAGCTGGAAATTGTCATTCTTTAAATTCTCATTCCATTAGAATATTATCTCATGTGGAAATTGTCATTGCTAAAAAATGTAGTGGATACAAATGAGCATTATGAAGATCCTATTTAATATGGAAATATTGGTATACCTTCTTCTACTCCAGTCGATTCGGCTTTGAGCCCCAGAAATAATTCCGTTCTTACAGTCTCAGCAACACCTATTCCCTATGAAGTTGTTGCTCCAAGAAAATGAATAAGACATGGCGAAGGACATACCAACCATATGTAAAATATAGAGGGATTGACGGGGGAATTTTGTACCATTCATTTATGAAATTGTCATTCCATTGATGAAATTGTTATTCCATTATTCTTAGGCTAATATTGATCGAGTGGGCAGATATTTAGTGGACTTGAATGAAGATTATGATGATCCTATTTTTAATGAGACAGAGGAAGATACAACTCAACATATGACCGCTGCCATGTAATCTATAAATTACATTTAGTTGGATAGTTCTATGTTTGTCTCATAGAATATTCATTCTAACGTAGTCCCTACCATGCATGCACGATGCAGAGTTCTTTAGGAATTTCCATAGTAATATGCATGTTAATGATGACATTGAATGCGAGGATGGTAACAGTACAGAGGGTGATGATGACTTTGGTGAGGACGATGAGGGCGAAGGTGTAGACCAGGTTAGTGTACATAATGTTTTGAGCGACCCGTTCTGTAATACATATACAAGGGAACCGATGGAAGTAGATGAAATAGTTGTAGATGAATTAAATGACGGGAGTATAGGACTTGAGGAGTTGAAAGTGGGGGGAATCTTCCCGAATTTGAAAGTATTTAAGAACAAAGTTAGAGAGTGTGCAATTGAACGGAGGTTTGTATTTGTCCCAGTAGACTCAAGGTCTACAAAGTATGTTGTTAAATGCAAGGATCCAAGTTGTCCTTTCAGAATCACTGGGATAAATTACTTGATTATGTTAGGGTGAAAAGGTTTGTGCCAGAGCATACATGCTCAAGTATTTTGAGTGGTAATGATCATCCCCTTGTCACAGCAGCTTGGGCAGCATAAACCTGCCTACGGTTATTTTCCCGTCTAGGAGACGTGAGGCCTAGTTTGATAAGAGCGTACATCAAGGATAAGTGGGGTATAACGCTTTCAATGCGAATGTCATTATACATGAAATTATGTGTGGAAATGCCGAGGCATCTTACCGCATCCTTCATGCATATGCTCAGGAGATGGAGAGATGTAATCCTGGCACCATTATGCGTGTATACCGAACTCGGCAGCTATAGAGGAGTGGAAATGAGACATTTGGTCGTTTATTTTCGTCATTCGGCCCTAGCATATGTGCGTTTAGTCGAACAATTAGACCCCTGATACTAATTGATGTGACACATTTGCGAGGCAAGTATAAAGGAATTTTATTGGCTGCGACGGTACTAGATGGTGACGGAGTTATTTCCATTAGCATATGCAGTGGTTGAGAACGAGATGAACGAGAGTTGGCTATGGTTTCTTCTTTTACTCCACCAAAGGGTCATGCCAGCAGAAAAAAACAACAAAGAATTTACGATTTCCTCCGATTGGATGAAGGGTTTGCCTAGAGCTGTACCTGAAGCATTACCGGGATCATACCATAGCTACTGTATTCGTCACCTCAATGACAATCTGTAAGCTATTTTTGAGAGCCGCATATGCCTTAAGGGAGAGTGACTATAAGGGGGTGATGGAATGTATTAAATCAAAGAATCAAAAAGAAGATAAATGGATATCTGTGATTCTTAAAGAAAACTGGGCTAATGTACATTTTAAAGGGGCTAGGTGGAATGTGTTGACAACGAATGCAGTAAAGTGCTTCAACAACGTATTAAAGGGCACAAGGGAGTTGCCGATTGCTGCTCTGGTCGATCACACTAGATGGAAAGTACAAGACTACTTCTAGCTTCGCCGGAAAGCTGGGTCTAAATGGAAAACGCATTTGACTCATAATGCAGAAAAGTGGTTAGAAAGATCATGTTTGTATGGCAGTAAGTTTACACCCCGCGCGTGTAGTTGGAATGAATATGAAGAGCTGTCATCAACTAATACGGATCGCGTGGACTTAGAGAAGAAAACATGTACGTGTGGTCTTTTCCAAACGATGGGATTGCCGTGTGGGCTTGCCATAGCAGCCATGGGAATAAACAAGATGGATCGATATAAGTACTGCCAAGATTGGTTTTTGGCTTCAACTTATCGGAGTACATATGAGGAGGTGATTCATCCTACTTTAGATCGAACACAATGGCCGGCGCATTTCCCATGATTTAGAAGTAGTATTGCTACCACGAGTAAGACGACAGCTTGGATGACAAAAAAAAGTAAGAATAGAAAGAGGGCTATAATTTGGACAACATCACAACTACAAATTATGCGGGGAACCTGGACATAACAAAAAACGTGCAAAAATCCGCCCCTTGTAAATCGTCAGTTAAATATGACTCCCATTGGTCCACCGCACCTACGGAAAACAAGTATGTGGTATATAAGCCTTCCCATTATTACTCACTCGATATGGTTTCCATATTTGATCCATTAATTAATTGATGGGTGCAACATTTTTTGTAGGTCCGGTGTGTCCTTCGCACCTCCATTCTTTGCTTAGGGATGAAGTTGTTGCTTTTTTCTGTACTAAATTTTGACCTTGCATTCCTAGACAAACTGGCAATGATTTTTGTACAAAGAGGGCTGCACATGATACTTACATGGAATTGGTAGAATTTAGACCTTGTAGCCACTAGTTGGCCTGTGGTGTACATATTTGGGAGCCACAATTTTGATTTTGGCAGCACCATTTTAAATCTTGGAACCACTATCTTGCAAACATAACCACTATTGATGACTTAGGAACCACTCTTTCAATACTGGAACCACTCTTTTGATATGGGAACCACTCTTTCCATAATGGAACCACTCATTTCATTCTGGGATCACTCTCTATTCATACTAGAACCACTATTTTTGGGAGGCCGAAAGGTCCCTTTGGACACCCGATAGGAGTCCAGTACTTTTGCTCAGAAACTGGACTCCAATCGGGAGCCCCAAGAATTTCCTCGGAAGTCTTAGTCGGAAGTCCGAGAGATACCTTCGGACTCCTGATTGGAGTCCAGTAGATTAGCTGGAAACTGGACTCCAATCGGGAGTCCGAAGGAATCCCTCCGAATTCTGTTTCGAAAGTCCGAGGGATTCCTTATGAGTCCCGATCAGAGTCCAATAGTTTTGTTCATCTGGACTCCAATCGGGAGTCCGAAAGAAACCCTCAGAAGTCTGACTCGGACGTCCGGAGTTCCCTTCGGACTCCCGATTGGAGTCCAATACTTCAGCTAGAAACTGGACTCAACTAGGGAATTCGAAGGAAACCCTTGGAAGTCCTATTCGGACTTTCGAAGGGACCTTCAGACTCCCGATTGGAGTCCAGTACTTCAGCAAAAATTGGACTCCAATCGGGAGTCTAAAGGAAACCCTTAGAAGTCCGATTTGGACTTCCGAAGGTACCTTTGGCCTCCCGATTGGAGTCCAGTACTTCAGCTGGAAACTGGACTCAAATCGGGAGTTCGAAGGAAACCCTCAGAAGACAGATTCGGACTTCCGAAGGGACCTTCGGACTCCCGATTGGAGTCCAGTACTTCAGCAGGAAACTGGACTCAAATCGGGAGTCCGAAGGAAACCCTTGGACGGACTTCCGAAGGGACCTTCGGATTCTCGGTTGGAGTCCAGTACAATTGCTAGAAATTGGACGTTTCGAACCATACGATCTGTGAGAGACTGTATAGAAATGACAATGACCTATACAAACATTCTTCCACGATGACCCATATGCAAACATGAAATTAGAACATTACTCTATATTCTAATCAACAGTGACACTAAGAAAGAGTGTCTATAAGTTACAACATGAAATTACAACATGACTTGTAAGAGCAATCTTTAAAGCATACATCCATGCAATTAGAACATGAGTTACATCAGCTTCAGTACATAACAACCATAACATGAACAATCACTTGCATCACTTCCTTCCATAACAACCACCTCACTTACTCCCTTTCGAACAGCCTACAGGTTTACTTTCCCATACACCCCGTTCAACATTTTGGAGAGTAGAGTAGGTCTCATAGCCGTAATATCTTCTTGGGTAAAATCCAAACTAGCGTGGCGGTTGAGGTATTCCATCTCTTTCAAAACGAACAACCCACAGTCGTTGCTGCAAGACAGGAAGACTGTGCGACAATAAGAATTAATCGTTACTAGTATTTTCCCTAAATCAAGTAATTCCATGTTACATCACCTGTTCTTTTGTGTGGGCCGAAAAGCCACTTCAACCATGGGGAATGCACTTATATCAATGTCCTTCACCCTTTTGAACCATTCAAAAAGGTAATGAACCTACAAATCAATAATTCCGTACGTTAGGGCAGTACTTACTACAAATTTATATTTGGCCTACGAATGAAGTTTAGGGTAGTACTCACAAGGGGCTGAATCCTTCCAGAGTATGTGTGACCAACAAGAGAGTTGTAAAGAAAGAAGGCACGCTTACCCATATCCAAGACTAGAAGAACCCAATGCATCTCAGTGCTGATTGGAATGAGTACTTTTCTTAGCTCTTCTAGTGGGATATTCTCTAGACGCTTTACGTATCGGGTACATACTTTGGGATCTTGATAACTACCGTCAATTATAGTTTGCTGTAACCACCAAAATAAATGTAAGAATTGGATGCAGCTTCAGATACAAAAGGCTTTAAATATAAGTCACTTCTATCTAACGTATGGATGGGCAGAAAGGCAGACACATGCTCCATTTCCTTCTTTTTAGACACATTCATCCTGCAAGCTCAAGTAATTGGTATATACATTCACAATCTACAGAACAAACCATAAGTCAATGAACCATATTTAACAAGTAATGTCTAACAAAGCATAACTCATTGTATCGTTACTCAATGAACCATATCTAAGAAATAACGTAATATCTTACTAGAGATGATAACCACCCTGTAGGATCGGTTAGTATAAGCAAGTCCTCTTTACACATGTAGTAGCCATCACTTTCAACGACTTTGTCACTACAAAAGCAGTAACAAGTCATTTCCCTCTATGGATCTTAGCTCATATCATTCTTAGGAAGCATTCTATTTATGAAAAATCAGACATAATAGAGTTGAAAAAAAATGAAAAGGGCTTTCCAACACTATCTATGTTGTAAGGAAATTTACCAAGGTTGAAGCACTTCCAATGCATCCACCATGTTCGCTAGCAGCCAGATGACTTTGCCAAGAGGATCCTTGGTTTTTTGCTTGCCTATGTTATAACGTAAACTCACTGCTCTACTAGGTCTTGTTCTTCTTAGACGTTGCTTTACATTTTTTCAATGCTCCCAATAAGATTTTTATTTTGTTTGGGCTTCATTTCGGGGATGTCAAGCAAGATAGCAACTATATTAGCTGCAGCATCCCTGTCATCCTGGGTAATTTGGCTATCAGCATAGATATGGTCTATTGGATCAACAACCACATCTTTCCCCACATCATACCCATCCTCTACAATATCCATCTTCTTCAGATCATCTACTAATACACCCTTCCCTAGTCGCCCCTTATCACTCCCTATCTCGATATCCACATCTTTGTTTTATCCAGTTCTCCACCTTATATTTTTTTGCTTTTTCGTCGTTGGAACATCTTTGTTTTACCCTTCACTATCTTCTTCTCGTCACTCCATAACTGAACACCTTACCTCTTCTTTAAATCTCTCCCAAACAATTGACTTTTTAACTCTCTCACTTCACGTTCAAGTTTCACTACCCTCTTCAACAAAGAACTATTTCTGACGGATTCCTCTACATCTTTCAAATGTGCCTTCTTCCTTTCCTCCCTCTCCTTCTTTGTTCCCTCCCCTGATATGTGACAATTGCCCCGATCGAATCCCCCACTGCAGGAACAATTGGATCGACTGGATACTCTGCAATACCAACATCGTCGTCATCCTGATCCTCGACGACTAGTATGGATTCTTCCCTTGCCGCAGCTTCTACCCTCCTAAACACCTGAAATACAGTTCATATTTTGGATTAGAAATCCGACTCTAATAAAACAATACACAAGACATACAACAATCAATACGCATTATACTCTCACATCTGATGCTTTCACCGTCCCATCACGAATACGGTTAATCAACTTTCTATGCTCCGTCTTCTTCGTATCCATCTCACCGATCCACTTAAATAGACACGGATACGCATCGAGATAATCAAGTATCCAGAACATGGTTTGCTCAAATAACCATACATGAAATCAAGGTAGATTATTTAGACAATCCTATAAGTTAGAAACAAGAAACTATATAGAATGAATGAAAAATTACATGTAAAAGGATAGAGCAACCCAATATATGCCCCTTTCCACCAAGTGCAGCATGTAAATTTAATGACCCGACCAAGAACTCATAAACGAGATAAGCCCATGCAACGTTTCCTATAGTCCCCAAATCAATATACGGGAAGAGGCAAGAACATGCCTTGTGATCTCTTTGTGCAAACAAGACAGTGCTGCTGTGGACCCCGATCCTAAGGAAAGGCGGCGAGGATACGGGTCCCCCGTCGGTCCTTTGGATCATCTACATGAAAGGAGAGCTCTACCAAGGAACTCTTGAAACGGTGTCACCCTCATAGCATAGCACGAGTGGCGATAAAAATGAAGAGATATCTCATGATCCAGAGCCAAGGCACAAAACCAAGACGTACTTAGAATAACTCAGAGTCACCATCCATGGATAGGCCATGGAACCCAAAAACAAATTCCTTTGTGCAATGGATAACCAGAAATATATATGGGTCCGTGTCTGACTACGGATGAGGAAGGTTCGAAGAGCATCTCAATCCGCTTAAGTGCAAGCACTTGGTCTCTTATGCCATTTATTATTAACTTTGAAGAGTTTTGGGCGAAAATCATGTGAAATGGGAACAAATATCCCCGAGAAAAAATGCCTACCTAAAAATGCATGACCCGGGGATAGTAAGCACATACAAAATAAATAAAAGAAGTACCAGCTAAGCATAGCTAAGTTATGAGTGTTATGCCTAATGGGTGTCTAAGTTCTGGTGGGCAAACACATGCATGCTACAACTAAAGGTATAAGGTCTGTGCAGGAAAAGAAATCTAAAACTAGCAGTTAATCATGAGATGAATTAAATATATAGTAAACGAAATAAAGAATAAACAAAATGACAGACAGATAAAAGAATAATGGAATGGACTTAGGGTGAACACATAGTGCCTACATAGCACCTAATAGCTTAGAGCGAACACATAGCACTCGTAAATTAGGACGACCACATAACGCGTATAAATTAGGGCGAACACATAGCGCCTAATATAATATAAGATCCTATATATGCATCAAAATGAATATATGTATATGATGAGATGAACAAATGAAAGAACTACAACTACACATGAGTTAAGACAATAAAGAAAGCGGTGAATAACTTATAATTAAGCGAATGTATGAGCAGTAATGAAAACTGTAAAGAACAAAAAGGGCTAAGGCTAAGCATGATGAACTACAACTAAACAAGTCTATAGTGAATAGATAACGGCTACAACTAAAAACTGCAAATGACAAATCAGTATCAATCAAAGAATGAAAGTACACTAGCATGATCCTATGCAATAAACAGTAGAGAACAACAAACACAACTCCTAAAATACTAAAAATAGACCCTAAACTCTAAATGTATTCCTCGACTCTTGAATGGTCTGATGTTCATCCAAGCCGTGTACGTATCCCCGCCTCCACGAGAATCAGAGTCACGTAGTTCTTCGCGCCTATTCTAAAATATGATGCCTAAGACATCTAGACCACTAAACTAGACTCAACCTAAAAGACCAGACTGATTTTTAAAGTTTTTGGAACGTTATTTAGGTTAAAGTGAATTGTGAATTTTAGGACTTCCTATATGCCCTAACTAAATGCAAGTTAGCCGTAAACTAATGCAGGTGGTTCCTATATCCTATGTGTAACTAGGCTGTATGTCCTAAGAAAAATAATGCGCAGACTAACGCATCATATTCTAGTCATCAGTCGGCGATGTGGATCGCCAACTAACCGGACGGAGGCATGGACAAACTCTTAACTCTAACACAAACACACAACAACCAAAACACTCTATCTAGGACAAACTCCTAACTCCAGAGGAAGAGCTTTTTTGAAAACAAGTTTTAAAGTTGTTTGAATGGTGATTTAAAAAAAAAAGATTTACAAAGTTCTATATACAAAGTTTGAAAGGTTTATTTTGAAAGTTTGACTGGACTTGGGATAAAGATCCCAAGCTGCCTACGTACCTCTTGGAAGATGATGAAACCAACGTAGTTCGGAAACAAAATTTTCTAATTATTCATAAAATTTAACATTTCAAATGTTTTTTTAAAGATTTACAAAATTTCAAATGTTTTTGTTGTTTTGATTTTCAAATGTTTTTAAGTTTTTAAAATATTTTCACCCTTTTGGTCAAAGGCCAAAGGGAACAAACACAACACTAAACTAGGACAAAGCCTTAAAGGTAAAGGGGAAACCCCGAACAAGCAAACTAATGTCAAAGACACAAGAATAAACCACAAACAAGTGAGCTAAAGTCCCAGGTAAAATGAAAAAGAATAAAATCCCAAACAGGTTAAACTCTAATAAGACTAAGTCAGTCACTAAGGATAAACTTCTAAACCAAGTAACACTAAAGAAGGGTTATAAGTACATCAAAGACACTCTAAAGGAGGGGCAAATGAGTCAAAGACTCTCTATCACTTTAAGAAAAGTGCAAATAAGTCAAGGCACGACTAATAGACATAGAGGACATAAACAAAGGTGCTAGTGAAATTGGACAAGTCTCCTAGACACTGAGGTCGGCTCCAAGTAACCTTATCATTGCCCTTGCAATGAATAAGCGGAGCTATGGCAACTAACAGACTAAGTTGGTCTTCAACTAGTAGGGGGTATACGTTGGGGTACAACTTAGAAAGGGTTCTATACATGAGGCAATTCAAGCCTCCTAAGGGTTAACTCTATACTAAATCCAAGGTCTACTCCCTAAGAGATAGGCTCTAAACAACGAAACTTGTTTCTAAAAGAGAACTGCCTCATGAGACAAGGCATGTCTCCTAATGGGGGCTCTAGATGACTCTTTCCTTGCCCTTGCAATGATAAAAGTTCTAGAAAATTAAAGTGTCTTAAAGACTGAATTTGTCTACTAAATGAGAGGGAGAAATGCTACTAGGACTTGGTAAGTCCCTTAAAAATGATGGGCTTGGGCTAATGCCTTCAGTGCCACTGGCTAAATTATCGTATAAAATTATTACATCAAATTAATACTCATACCTATTAATGGAAAAGGCTATTATGATAAGAGAACATAACAGACTTCAATAACTTTATGACATATCTGAATAGAACTAACATTAATCCAACCAGTTCAATAAAGAGACCAAAATAAGATTCTGATCAACTTATTCTACATGAGACCCCTATAATCTTTCTTGGACCAAAGTTATATAATCATCATGATACAGGACATGTTATAATGTACCAGCTTTAACCTTGATCGTAAGCAAAACTGATACCAACTTATCAGGGAAGATATATATAAAAACAATCTCTCAATACTGACAATCAAGTCAGTCACAGAGCATACATGAAAAGATAACTTATATAAGCATTACCATCTTTAGCTCAAATGTGCATGAACAGAAGTTATGCTGCAACTATAAAGTGCATAATCATATGGAACAACAGCTATGCTACAAGTGTGAAGTGAATAAGCATACAGAACAACAGCTATTGTATAACTGTGAAGTGAATAAGCATACAGAACATCAACTATGCTACAACTGTAAAGTGCAAAAACATGCAGAACATCAGCTATGCTACAACAGTGAAGTGCATGATCATATAGATCAGCAGCTATGCTACAACTGTGAAGTGAATGAGCATAAAGAACAACGGCTATGCAGTGTAAAACAACAACTAAGTGGTATATGATAGCAACTATATGCTCTCAAGTAGACATAAATAATAGTTACAAAACGAAACAACTTATAACGGCAGTAACTACAATCATACAACTTTATCCAAACCCTCAATTCATCGCACTTAAGTTCAAATGATCTCTACACAGACACAATTATGTATATTATCACACACTCGCATAGGCATACATTCATTCACTCATGCACACAGCCATATTCACACATATATACACCCGTATACATGCATGCACTCACTTACACTCATATACACTCATATTCACATAGTCCCACACACCTATATATGTGTACCTTCATATTCACAAGCATCTACTCACACATCCCTACCCACTGTCACCTTTACTTCTCATTCACATACGTAGCTTTATACACAGGTACATTCTCTCATGCAAGCTTATATGTACATACACATACACAGACACATTTACACATACATAGATACATCCACATACACACAACATATACACTTCAGTTAATAAATTGTAAAGGGCTATTATGGGCATTTTATGGCTCAACAGATGAAACGCTGCTATAAACGTTATTATGACTGAAGGGTCTGCTATAATATTGCACTAGAAACTAGCTCATCCAAAGAAACAACTACATGAATACCACTAGTAAGTTAAACAAGAAAAGCTCTATAGTGAACATATCACTATCCCTGTTATGAAAGACAAGATGAGTTTTGACAATCTCACAATCATCCAACTATTACTACAGGGCTGACAAAGTTGTTTTAAAATCAATCACTAGGGAGAAATATAAGCCAAATCATTCAAAACCAAAGTATAATAAAGCTGACACTCCCCCTTTGACATTTAAAATAAGTATTAGCTGAGTGCCATAGTCATATGTCCCCAAGAATAACTAGTCCTGAATGAATTTTTTCATCAAGAATAACTGGTCTCATATGGATAATTAAAACAATTCTTCCAACAATGTAATTCCATTTAACTAGTGTCCCCATTAATAAGCCATGACAACAGGTGCGCCCAGAATTGGATAACACTTACAAAAACACTAGCTTCTTACCATGAAAAGAAATTCCCATCAATATACACAGCCACATCATCAAGATATTAACAACACTTTTAAAGTAACCTCCATACACTTATTCACACATCTATACACGTCTGTACACACACACATTCTCATATACACTCACACAACAACTCACACACCTTCACACACACACACACACACACACACGCACACACACACAAAGGACACACATACATGGACACACATACAAGGAAACACATATATACACATACACATACACCTACACCTACACACACACACACACACACACTCACAGACACATACACAGCCACACACACATATACATACGTACACATATACACCTGCGAACACACATTCATAAACACAATCACACACCTACGTGCACACACACACACACAGACCTTTTCACTTCTGTTAAACACTAATTTCCTCTTTATTGGTCTGAATAAAATCTCTAGATTCAAACAAATCCAAAATTGTCGGCCAGATTCATGACAAAAATTAAAAGGATTCACCGCTTGAATTGTTTAACAGCAAACAAGAAAAAATGAGGTTGAATCAAAACTTCTTATTCATACAATCAATTTTCTTTCAGCCAAAACATATGTATCTTTCCAAAGAACAAAAGAAAACAAAACCTGTTTAAAAGATAACTACCGGATCAAAATGACACTAAATTAACATCATCTACACAAAATCACTAATCAATTAAAAGATCACATTCTATTTCATCACAACACACACAATTCATAGAAATCATATATAAAAATAAAAGCACAACATGCGCTAGAGGGAAATAAATTACCAGACTTGTAGATCAAGTCAAATCTTCTTAAAATTAAATGAAATACTCTAATAACATCATCCAATGCATAAAAAATTATCATTATCATCAAAATCATAAGCTAACAAAGTTTAAAGAACAAATGAATAACCTGATGGAAAAGAATCAAAATCTTCTCTCTCTTATACCTTTACTTCTAGCACTAAGAATACAAAGAATCGATGAACAGAGCTTGCACTAATGATGAATCTAGATCGTAATATCCAGATTTAATCCAAAATAATCTGAATCAAAGTATGTAACCTTTGGATCTGAAGTTCTAAAGAATAGATCTAAGCTCAAAAGGATCGGATTTAGGACTTTTAGGATAAACTCCAAGGCTTAGGGTTTCTATGGAAGTTACAAGTAATTTCTTGAAAGTCAGGTTGTAAAAGCAAACAGAGTAGCAATATAGAGGAACTTGCCAGCCGGAACTTGACCGGAATCTGGCTGGAATTAAGCTGGAGAAGAAGGAGATGAAGGAGCTAGGGTATCAAGGAAAGGAAAATGAAAATTTAGGGTTTGAAAGTTGGGAAAATGGTGGAAACGAACTTCAATGTGGATCTGTAATAGAGATCAAAGCAAAAATAGCAGCCACAATAGAAATATTGCAGGAGATTGGCCGGAATCCGACCGGATCTTGTCGGAGAAGGAAAAAAAATGAAGAGATTGTAGTTAGGGTTAGGGTTTTTAGTTTGGGGATTTCTCTCTCTCTCTCTCTCTCTCTCGCCCAATTTTTTATACCAAAATGAGAAAAATCTCCCCAAAATCTGATCGATGGTGTATATACTTATAGGGAGGTGAAAATTTCATAACCTCTTTCCTTTCGGGACAACCCTACTTCACTATTTCATCCAAACCTTCTCCTCTCTTTTATAAAGAATACTACATATTAGCCTCCCTTTTTTTTCTTTGCTCAGCCCTCTTTGTGATAATACATCATTCTTTATGGGAAATGATTAACCTTCACCCCTTTCGATTCCACAAACAACCCCCTTCCCTTTGATGCATTTATACCTACTCATTTTTACCCTACATGGGTGACCCGAACAAGCAAAGTGGTCCCTGACCAAAAGAGAAATGATATATTCGTACTCCTCTCATGTTGCTATGAACAGCCCCCTTGGAGTAACTTTTAAACCCATTATCTTTTACACTAGAAGGGTGGCCTGGATAGAAGAAAGGTGGGTAACAATAAAGCCAAAAAAGAAATGAAATATTTAGTCCATTTTCTTTCTCCCAGACAACCTCTTGGGTAGGGCTGCAACTCGGGTCGGGCGGGTCGGGTTTTGGAGAACCCAACCCTACCCGAGAAATATCTCGGGTTGGGTTTTTTTTCGGAAAAGCCACGATTCCCAAACCCGGCCCTACCCATGATAAATCTCGGGTCGGTTCGGGCCGGGTCGGGTTTTTTCACGTTGACGCAATTTTTTAAGGAAAATTCTTGTTTGGCAAGGCAACTCAACTCATAGAAACAGAAATTACACTTGAATCAAACAATGATGTAATTACACTCACATCACACTTGAATCAAACAATGCTGTAAACAAACAATGTTGTAATTACAGTCAAACAATGCTGAATCAAACACTTGAATCAACTCAACTCATAGAAGCAGAAATTATACTCACATACAGTAACAGTGGGTGCGTGGGTTTTCACTTTTAACTTTTAACTAACAATAGAAAAAAATGTACATATAACTTATGTAACTCGGGTCGGGTCGGGTCGGGCCCCTTCAAACCCGGCTCGACCCGAGATTCATGCGGGCTTTTGAATGCTCAACCCGGCTCGACCCGAAACCCATGAAACCTGAACCCAACCCAGGCTATTTTCAGGTCGGGTCGATGCGGGTCGGGTAAAACCCGGCTCGAGTTGCAGCCCTACTCTTGGGAACAGCCTCTTGGGTGTATTTATCATTTCTCTCTTTATTCTACAAGGTAGCTCAAACAGGGACCCAACACATCTCTAATCTTCAGTCCCACATGATGACATGTACATGCAAACATGACCATGCAAATCGTGACTTCAGACCATTCTCAATAAGATAAACAGCTAAAGAAATCAATGGCCTGACTTTTCTCAGCTAAGATCTAATCCAATATGCTTACTAAAGGGGGTTATTCATAGCATCAGAGTGAAGTAGAAAACAATGAGACTGTGGGACCCGATCCCGCGAGAGGGGTGGGGCGCGAGCCGCCACGCTCTCTCTTGGTCTCTCGTACCCACGTGAATGGCGTGTGCTTTTTATTATTGATTTTAATTACTCAACCAAGCAGGCAGCAACCAAGCCATAGGGTGCAAACAAACGTGCAACCCAATACCCATTAGGGCAGGGGTAAGCCGCCGAGCCTAGCAAGGTGTGATTTAATTCATCTTTTCCGTGAACTTGGGATCACTAAGGCAATCCGAATTCCACGCAAAAGAGAGTGACAGAGTCGCCACCTAGATGAGGGATCTAGGACCCATAATTGACCAGAAATCTAGACTCGTTACCTGGTTACAAGAATGGAAGGTATGGGGAGTTACCACCACATGCACCATTCCTGCCCGATAATCGGTCTTCAATTTAAAAAGTTAACTCTTTCAAATTTCTTTTAAATGGCTCATTTAACTCTATATTAATGTGCGAGCTATGTGACATGCATCCTAAGATCTAATTTCAATATAATTCCTAAATGTGTATCTTGATTTTCTTAATTTGTTTGAATTCAATCTAAGTGAAAGTTCTCCTAAACTTCTAATTTCATGGAAAGTCCTGAGTGATTTAATTACTTTTAATTTAAGGATTAATGTACAAAACCCCACTTATGTGTGGAGCCGACTCGTGATTGGTACGCAATCAAGCATCCAAGCTGCCTACGTACCCAAGCCTCACTGGGATCAGAGTCGACGTAGTTCGGTGCACCTAAGCTAAGCTACTTATGCCTAACTCATCTAAGACACCGATCTAAACTGGATTGACTGTTTCAACAGTTTTAAATAAGTTATTTAATTCAAGTTGAAGATTTTATTATCCTAGGAATTCATCTAAGATGCTATATGATCCTATCTAAGTGCAAGTTGTCCCTTAGACTAATGCAGGTTAACCTACATCCTAGGTAACTAGGCTTGTCCTAGGGAGAGATGGGGTGACTAGTGTAACTAGACCTATGGCACGGTTGCTATCCATAGCAAACGTCCGTGATGAGGCTGGACTCCTAACTTTAGGATTCCTTAAAACCTATGACTCCCTAAAACCTAGGACATGACATAACGTAAGTGTTCCTAAATAGGGCTCTAATGGTTCTTATGGCGGAAACCGTAATCCAACAGTTCCGGAAGACATGAGGTAAATCGATTTAAGTTCTTGCGGTTAATTAATTTCAGATTTCAAGGATTTTCGGTTTCTGAACATCTAAGGAATACCAAAGGCTCTATGGTGCGCAAGTTTTGACCTCGAATCACAACCATGGAAGGGAATCGTGCTCTCAACCCTTGTATAATTTAGCACGTAAATTATAGTATCTTATTGCCTGGCATATTTCTCAGGATTTCCGTGGACAGTGGACCTCGGAGCCAATATCATACTATAATTTACGCACTCCAATTATGCTGGATCGATCGCAATTAGTATACGATTATGGTTACGATCTCGGCAGTTAAATTGTCACAGAATAGCCAATTTACAAAGGCAATCTATGAACCCTAAGGTTTCTGTTTCTAAAAGTTAGGGATTGAATTTATGATGAAAATTTAAGGTTTTTTGGAGATTTTTACTGACTTTTGTATTCATTTGCTATTAAATTGTGATTTAATATCATTAAGACCAGATTGTTAGGAATACTCATTAACCCTAAGCAATCAAACTCCAAATCAGTTAAAACTTTTCCAGTAACAAGATATAGATAATTGTAGCTTACTAGAAAAATGTCATGAATTATCATTAAGATATGATATCAATTTCTGATTTTCCAAAATTTAAATCAGATTATAGATTAACACATCAACTTGTAGCATATCAATTTCAAATTAATCCAACATTTCACAGAATAAAGATAATCATGAGATTAAACTACTGTATAACTTTCATGAACTTTTATTATGATTTGATGCCAATTGAAATTCACACAAAAATCGGATGAAACCAAAGAATTACTTAAAAAGCAAACCCAATAGTATCTTGAAATAAAAAAAAAATTCCAGTAGATATATAACAGATAATAAAATTTTCTATCAAAATTTCAAAACTTAAAAATTAAATCTCCTTCATAAAATCGATTTTTAAATAGAAAAGGGGGATTTGTTTCCTAGAAATTTAAACCCATTTATTAAAATAAATTACAAAACCATATTAAAACTTTAAAAAATCAATTTAAATTTTTATTTAACATTTCAGTAACCTAAGTTTTTGGTTTGTAAAGAAAAATTTTAAAAATTTACTAATTTAATACGAAAAAGAATTACGGCACGTAAAACGAAAAAGCGATTTGAAAACAAATAAAAAAACTTTTTTTCAAAAAACAAATCTCATGAAAAATTCAATTAATTATTGAAAATTAATTCTGGAGAGTTTCATTAATTTTTAAAATATTTTGATATTTATTAAAAATGGCCGAAATTTAAAATAATTTAAAACCGGATTAAAAAAGTTCAAAAAAATTCGAAAATTTTGGGTATTCTGGAAATCAAAACATTAGTTTGGAAATAAGATTTTATAAATTTTGGACATGGTTTGATATACTTTTGGATTCGTTAATCAAGAAATAACCCCTTTCGGGGTTATTGTTTGAAAATTAGAATGAAAATTAAAACGGCCAAACCGTGATTGAAAATTAAGTTTCCAGCAGTATTTTATTTTATAAAAATTCCAAAAAATATCATTTTTTAAAGAAACCCACGTTTTCTAACACTTGCTTTGATAATCCGATTTAAATCCATATTGAATAAAAAACGAAAGAAAATCATTATTAAATGGAGGAAATTTAATTTTTGGATCAAATTTTGGATTTTCAAAAATCATAATCTATATTATAACATACTGGAATTTCAAGAAAAAAATCATTGATTTGATCTATCAAAAGTAAAACCCTAACATGCTTTTCTACTTTTGATATTACAAAGATAAAGATCCTACCGTTGATCGCGCTCCTTGTCTTTAGGGTGCGTAGATCCGAGGTATACGCTTTGTCGCACCCTTTTATATGATGAAGAAGATCCAAAGAACACTATAATAATTCTTGATTGTGTGATGCCTTGGAGAAGAAGAAGGAATTCAAGAATTCCTTTTTGTGAAGAACCCTTGAGAGAGAGATCACACTTCAAGAGAAAAGAGATTTTTTTTTTCTTCTTGAGAGGAGAGAGAAAAAAAACGAATTTTGATCTTTTTCCAATCTTTTTTAGGATTGTTTGCATTGATTTTTATACAAAAAAGCTAGGGTTAAGAGAGAAATAGTAATTTCCAATGTGAGAGCTCCCTTTTTGGTTTCCAATTTTTCCTTCTTGCTTTCTTTCTTTCTTGTTTCCAAATTGGATTTGATTCCAATCTTAATTTCTTGTCAATCAAGACATGTTATTCTCATTCCACATTGCTTATTTGGAAGAAAACCTTTTTAAGCAATCATTCATCTTTTTCTTCTTTTCATTTTTTTATTCTTTTTATTTTACCTTTTAACAAATATGATGTCACCATTGTGACATCATCAAGGTTGGGTGCTCAACTCATGTGGGTCAACCATGTGGGCCGCCCACCATGGTGGTTGACCCATATGGGTGAACCCACATGAGCTTCATCTTTGCGGGCTTTAGCCCAATGGGCCATTTCACACGGGTTTCGGGTTTTCCGTAAAAAATCAATAAAATCTTTCTAAATTCAACATTCTATATATGGACCCAACTCATTTGACATTTATGGTGGATCCCTCACACATGATCGAACCATCTTTTTTGGGAAAATAATTTTTCGGACCAAAATGCCTGTATTTGACAATTACACATCCAAATGAGACCAAAATAACCTTAAATTGGTTCACCCCTAAAGGCAAATGTTAAAAATGGAAAGTCTTTGTGATCAAACTTCAAAAATAGAAACTTTTAAAGTTGGGTCCTTTTGATGAGCAATATCAAACAGGATCATTTGGTACCCCCTGAAAATACCCAAAATGCCCTCAACACTTAGAATTTCCAAATTAAGCGAAACTCCTGAGAAATTCTAAATTTAGCAGGTTTTCCAAAATTCAGGAAATCATTCGTAATCTCTCAGACATATTTCGGGGATCAAAAGAATTACACAGGAAAATACCAAATTACCCCGAGGTGCTAGAATTTGGCGAGACTAGGGAAAACCTTGAGAAATTCTAAAAATAGCAGATTTTTGAAAATTTATGAACGGACTCACAACTTAGGGACTAAATATGATATGTTTGGAAATGTCTAAAATACCCCCGAAGTGGAAGACTAAGAGAAAATCTTGAGAGATTTAAATTTAGCAGGTTTTCCAAATCTTACAAAATTACTCTTAATCCATCAGCCGTACCCTCGAGATGGTTTTGGACATATGAGAAATGATTGAAATATCTATAAGATGATGAAAATGTGGAAGCCCCATGAGTTTCTAAAAATAGCAGCTTTTTCAAAATTTATAAAATCACTCAGGATTTCTCAAATATAACTTGGGGGTCAAACGAGACACATCGAGAATGACCAAAATACCCATGCAGTTCAAAATAGGCAAAAATGAGGGAAACCCTGAAAATTCTAAAAATAGCAGGTTTTTTTCATTTGCTTGGAAACTTAAACTTTCATCTTCCAGAGGCCAAAGGAACCCCCTAGAGACCTTCAGGATCGCGAATCAACTTCAAAACTCCCATAATGAGGTGAAATCTACCTAAAAATGCATAGATGCCTAATCTAATGCTGAATACAGACTCAAGACTCGATGATACTACCGAATCTTTCACTTTTTAAAGCGTAGCAAAATGGGGGTGTCTACAGAGACATACTTATAAGTGATGGTCAAATCAACGGATCTGATCACAATATCAACTTGCACATGGAACCTAACAATAAGCCTAGCAACCACTATCATTTTATCATTTTTCTTTGTCGGAAATGACCATTATGATTTGATATTTGCACAGGTTTTAGCTTGAATCGAAGAAAATTACATCCACACACTAAATTTTGATAAAGACACTAACTCAACTTGTCTTTTCAACAAAATTTTTATATAATCCAAAACTCTAGGCTTGCCTGGGATCCTAAACTACCATATGACGAATTATGGGACACTAATTCACTTATTCAAAGGGATTTTTATTCAAAACGATGAGTTCAGGGTTCGGTCAAAATGGGGTGTCTACAGATGCCCCTCTTTGACAGAGCGTACTTGTTGCGCAAATGCCAAAGCTGAACAGACAATACATTTTGGCAGACCCGATATCAACGTAAAATAATTTTTTGGGTTTTTGGTTCTAAGAACGGTATTCACAAGGGTAAAGGAACAAAATGACACTACAAGACTCAAAGTTAGTAGGGAAATAACCTCTCACCGGCTCCTATCATGGCAATTATGACATCCGAATGAGATGGTCTCTCTCTAATACTCATGACTCAATTATTCACATCAGTTAAAAAAGACTTATAAGCAATCACAAAACACAAACACACTTTTTTTAACAAGGCTAAACCAAAGCATACACCACAACTGCTCAAAGAGCACAAACCAAATAAACTAACTAATCACTTCAACAAGAACAAATCAATCACTCAAAGAGTTCTCCGTTTAATAGACATCCTTTTTTTAGACCTTTTTTTTTAAAAAACCACAGTGTAACTTGTGTAAGACAAGCACAAATCCAAATACTCAAAGAGTTTTTATGTTTTTAGAAACCTTTTGAAAACCATATTGTGACTTGTCTAAGACAAGAACAAATCCAAACACTCAAAGAATTTTTTTTTCTCTTTTTTTGTCGATCAGTCTAAAACTTACTCAACTACTTATTAGGGTACTCGAATATTTGAGCCAAACTCAAACATCTAATACTAGGGCGAAACCAAATTTCACCAGGCGATAGCTATACAGACCATTGCTGAAAATACATCTGTTTAACTATCCGAGTAACTCTGACTCCTCTTTTTAAAGGTTGTGAATCACTCCCGATTTACATGGTTCTGCTAAACAATTTCATATAAACCCATATTCGTATGTCCTGCTAAACAGTCCCACACAAACCTCTTCGCAGATATGCCTGACTCCTAAATTCATTAGGTAGCGACACATTACAGAACGATGATTAGGCAAGTCACTACTTGACATTGTACTACTAATCATCTGGGTACTTAATACTAGGGCGACGGAAGAAAAGACCAATTCGTGTAACACAGAATCCAGTGATTTCTTACTTTTTTCTCTATCTTCCTTAAAGCTTTTCAAAAAGACCAGACCGTGCAACACAAAGTCCGCCAATTCTCTCTATTAAAACCTTATCAAGATGATTAAAGGAAAGACCAGATCGTGTAATGCGAAATCGGTGATTTCCTCCTATTAAAACCTTTTAAAATGATCGAAGAAAAGCCAGATCGTGTAACACAGGATCCAGTGATTTTCTTTGATTAAAACCTTTTAAAATGATCGAAGACAAGCCAGATCGTGTAACACGAGATCCGGTGATTTCCTCCTATTAAAACTTTTGAAAATGATAAAAAAAAGCCAGATCGTGTAACACAAGATCCGGTGATTTTCTGCTATTAAAACCTTTGAAAATGATTGAAGAAAAGCCAGATTGTGTAACACGGGATCCGGTGATTTCCTCCTATTAAAACCTTTGAAAATGATTGAAGAAAAGCCAGATCGTGTAACACGGGATCGGGTGATTTTCTCCTATTAAAACCTTTTAAAATGATCGAAGAAAAGCCAGATCGTGTAACACAAAATCCGGTGATTTCCTCATATTAAAACCTTTTAAAATGATCGAAGAAAAGCCAGATCGTGTAACACGAAATCCGGTGATTTTCTTCTATTAAAACCTTTCAAAATGATTGAAGAAAAACTAGATCATGTAACACAAAATCCAGTGATTTCTTGCTCTATTAACACTTTTTTTTAACCCTCGAAGAAAAGACCAGACCGTGTAACACAAGGTCCAATAATTTCTTATTCCGATAAAACACTCTTCAAAACACTTAAAGAAAAGACCAGACCGTGTAACACAGATTCTGGTTATTTCCTCACTCCATTAAACCCTTTTTTCAAAAATTGAAGAAAATACCAGGCCGTGCAACATAGGTTCTAGTAATTTCTTACTATGTTAAAACTTTTTTTCCAAAACAAATGAAGAAATGACCTGACCATGTAGCATGTTAGAGATATTAAATAACCGCAAGTGCACGGATCGTGTAAATACGGGTCGAACTCAGGGAAGAGAAATCTAGTTGTCAATCCTATTCTTGTACCGATTAGAATACTAGCTATGATATAACGTTGCCTGGAATGGACTTAGGATTTCCGTGGACTGACCTCGGAGCCAACACTATATATAAGCGTATATTCTAATCAATCTAAGAATCAAATTTAACTAAGATCTTTTTGATTTAAAATTCTAATTTAGGCAAAGTGTACCAAGGTTCTAATGATCTCTTTTAACTACTTATCTGATTTAATTAGAAAACCAAAATTCTAAGGGCTTAAGTAAATTGAAAAATTGCAAAAGTAATTTGGAATGATGTAAAAACCTTAATTCAATATAAAAGATTACTTAGGGTTAGAATCCATCATGGGCTTGGATTAGATTGATTAATTAAAATAATTTTTGTGTATTGAATTGTATATTTGATAATTAGTCTAAGGGAAATAAGATCAATGGATGTTATTGCCCATGAGTAATTTATCAAAGACACACTCCAATTTTAAAGGCTATATAAATATTTATAATGTTCATAACAATCACTCATACGAAAGGGGAAAGCCAATAGCATGAATGATTGGTATGCAACAATTATAAACCATTAATTCCATACCATTAAATTTAATGAAAAACCTTTCTCCTTCCCCATGGTTTCATCTAAACCCTAAGTATATAGGATTTATTTACTCATGAAGAAAGTCAAAGAAACAAAAATAAAAAGTAAAAAGAAGAGAATTGCCATTAAGAACTTGAGAAGGAAAAAGAAAACAAATAGAACTCTTCTTTAATTGAAATTGAAAGCAAAAATACATCAAATTGTAATTTAAAATAAAGAGCAAAATAAGAAAAACTTATTCTTTTTCTCCTTCAATGGTTGAATCATTGTCCTCCTTCAAGCCTTTATCGGATTCCTCTCATCGATACGAGTCCAACGGATCCGACATGTGCGAATCGGAGCTGAAACGAAGAAGTTATGGTCCGTTGAAATTTTAGAAAAAAATATAAAAAAAACTGCTGAAGACGCGACGAGACGAGACGAGACTAAAAATTCAAGAAGATGGGAGAGAGTTCAAGAGAGATTGATATATAGATTTTGGGTGAGAAAGGTTGCTAAATTAAGGGATTGAAAAAAATGTGAGGTGGAGATTAAAAAGCTAATCTTAAGAAACAAATGAAAGGACAAGATTAAGGCTTGAATGGGCTTTCTATATCTCTTCTAAAAAACACATGGGTTACTTTCCTATTTTTTTTCTTTCCAAAGGTTTGTCTAAAACCTTCTAATTATTTTGTCAAGCAACTTTCTAAATGATAGAAAAATAATGGAAAGTTTCCAAGTTGAGGAATATGTGCATGAAAGGACCAAATTGTCCCTATCTTTCGAATGAATTGCAACCATGCCATATACTTTCACAAATGGCAAATCTACCCTTCCTTTGTAATGCACATAAACAACTAATAATTCCCTTCTCTTCTCTTGATCAATTCAATCTCAACCATTGAAATTAAGATCCTTTCTCTTTTCTCATTTTTCATCATCCATCCTTGAAATTTCATCTTTCAAAGCAAAATAAGGGGGTGTGACATTATCAATTTGATCCTATTAAAGCATCATGCTAATTCGGCCAACTAAGACATCTTGGAACTTTGGATTCTCATGGCAATTGGTCATTTCTTCACTATTTTCATATGTTAAGCCCCATTTCCTTCATAATTCCAATAAAAATCTTGAAACAACAAAAACAACAAAAATACCTTAGTAGCACCGCTTAAATATAAAATATACATTCATCCTACCACTATCATTCACACATAAATGTGTTCATCATAGCACGAAGTCCAGTAATATCTTTCCTTATTAAAATCTTTAAAACAATGGAAGAAAAGGCCAAACCGTGGAACACGGAATCTGTCAATTTCTAGCCTTATTAAAATATTTCAAAACAACGGAAGAAAAGGCCTGATCGTGGAACACAGAATCTGTCAATTTCTATCGTTATTAAAATCTTTCAAAACAACAGAAGAAAAGGCCAGATCGTGGAACACAGAATCTGTAAATTTCTATCCTTATTAAAATATTTCAAAACAACAGAAGAAAAGGCCAGATCGTGGAACACGGAATCTGTCAATTTCTATCCTTATTAAAATCTTTCAAAACAACAGGAGAAAAGGCCAGACCGTGGAACACGAAATCTGTCAATTTCTATCCTTATTTTACCTTTAAAAACAATGGGAGAAAAGGCCAGACCGTGGAACACGGAATCTGTGAATTCCTATCATTATTAAAATCTTTCAAAATAATAGGAGAAAAGGCCAGACCGTGGAACACGAAATTTGTCAATTTCTATCCTTATTAAAACCTTCAAAATAAATGAAAATTAAGAAACTCAAAATGACTGAAAGAAGAGATCGACTCTTAATGATTTCACTGATGGACTAGTCATCTCTTGCAAAGAATAACTGAAAATGCATGATTTTGATCAATGATTGGACTCAAGTAACTTGAATGAATTTTCGAGTGTCAGCCCTTTTTCAAAGATACAAAGCATTCTTCTGAAGTTTGAAGATCGCTGGAGTAGATGCCAGATTCCACTGGGGTAAAGATTTTTCAAATAAACTCAATTCCAAAGGAGAACAATCTGACTAAGAAGCTCAATATAAAGAGTGTTCAAATTTCTCTAGTCTCTATTTGATGAGAATATCCATCTCAAGTATCAATCATTACTTGACATCTTTTATGACGTAAGTCATAAAAGATGCCCCTAGTATGATTACTTCCATGGCAAAATTCATTTGAGAGCAACACAAAAGGAATGAGCCAAAGGCTTTCATTAATGAACATTTGGGTTTACAAAGTTTTCACAAGCATATTTGAGTTTATAAAGCTTCTCTGAATTACAGTTGACTTTACAAAGCTTTTCTCAGATACAAGAAACTTGTTTTATTCAAAATCATCATCATATCTGCTATCTGCTGATGCTACGAACAGGCTTAAGAACTTGGTACCTTCTGAACTCTGTTCTGTTTCACATTGTCCACAGGAGCCACAAATTCTCTGCTTCTCTGAATTTTTTATCACCCCGGCGTTGAGAGGACTTTAATTGAACAAGACATGGAAACTGACTTTAACTCGACAAATAACAGACTTTGACAAATATAAACAAGGACATTGACAGATACTTGACTCAAACACTAAGAGAGACTGAAATTTGGTTTTTAATCTGATAAACAATTTGAAATGGTTAAAGTCAACCACTCTTAGAGTCCTTTGAATACCATGCTTAAAGATGTTTCAACCACTTTTCAGGATCTCCGTTATGGTTATTATCCCTTTAGATTGCTTAGTTTCAATTTTCCTAACTCAAAGAGTAACAAAGAAGTTATGTTGGTGCTTACTCATACATTAAAGAAGGGCCAAAGAGAAAAAGAAAGTTCAACTGGCTTTCAGAAAGCTCTGTCCTTCATGAAGTCCTTGCCATGACCAAATCGTCCTTTTGGGTTTTGATTTAGCGGACTGTATGCCATATATTTTGCCTGGACGTTTGCCCTTGCAGAGTTTCCATTCAGCAGGCTCAGCACCCCGATTTTTGCCTAAGCAGCCCTTTCGGCTTTTCAACTTAGCGGGTGAATGACCCTAACTTTTGCCTAGACCGCCCTTGCGGGTCTAAGACTCCATCATTTTTTTTTCTTTCTGTTTCTCTACAATCCAGGAGGAGTTTCAGGTATGTTTAGGTTCAAAAAGGCTAAACTCTAATATATTTGCATGTAATTGGACCGAATCTGGACTCCCCAGACTGCCTACGTATCCTCGAAGAAATGGAAATCAGATTCACGCAGTTCACCCATTGGGACTTTAAGGATATGACCGTAATTGATCCAGGTTTGTAGGTTCATTTAATTTTTCTCCATTTTCATCGAGGAGTCTTACGGCCTTTCCAGGTAGGACTTCATCAACGATATAAGGACCAGACCGGTTTGGCTTGAATTTTCCTCTGGGATCATATACCGGTGCCCTGTAGGACTTCAAGACAAGATCTTCAGGCTTTGAGTCTCGGACACGAACTTTCTTATTAAAAGCTTTCTCAATCCACCTCTGGTATCCCTAGATATGGTATAAGGCTCTCAGCCTCTTCTCATATATCATCTTCAATTCATCGTGTCTAGCTTTTCCCCATTCAGACTCTGGTAAATCAGCCTCTATCATCACTCTCAAAGAGGGAATTCTCAGCTCAACAGGGAGAACTACTTCCATTCCGTACACCAAAGAATACGGAGTTACACCTATTGAAGATCTGATCGATGTCTGATAAGCCGATAAGGCATATGGAAGTTTATTCGACCAATCCTTATAAGTCTCAGTCATCTTACTGATAATGACTTTGATATTCTTGTTCGATGCCTCTACAGCTCCGTTTGTTTGAGGTCTGTAAGGAGATGACTTGTGATGTTTTATCTTAAACTCTTCACACAGGTGTAAAACCTCCTTTTTAAAATGCGACCCATTATCTGAAACCAACTGGTGAGGTACTCCGTATCTGCAAATAATGTTTGTACAGATAAACTTTGCAACTGTGTTCGAAGTTATGGAAGCATACGAAGCGGCTTCAATCCACTTCGTAAAATAATCAATAGCTACCAGAATGTAGTCATGTCCGCTTGAGGATCTTGGATAAATCTTCCCAATTATATCAATCTACCATACTGAAAACGGCCACGGCGAAGTCAGAGTGCAACTCCGAAGGAGGAACATGGATGAGATTTGCATAGGAATGTACTCTTTCCCTGGGGATACAAGTACTGCTCCTACTCCTTGTCCATGATTATTTACTGCACCATCAAAATACATCAACCACTTAGTGTTTTGGATCTCTTCTTCAACTTCCATGATTTCTTCATCTGAAAAGTCTGCCTTAAGAAAGGCATTCTCTTCAACAGGAGTATCAGCTAATTGCTCGACTATAACCCGCCCCTTGATTGATTTCTGAGTGACATAAGTGATGTCAAACTCAGATAATAACAACAACCACCTTACAGTTCTCCCTGTAAGGGTGGGCTTTTCAAACAATTACCTTAACGGATCCATCTGTGAAAGCAAAAGAACCTTGTTTGAAAGCAAGTAATGTCTAAGCCTTTGGGTTGCCCAGATTAATGCTAGACATGTCTTTTCCAAAACAATGTTCTTTAACTCATATTCCAGCATCTTCTTGCTGATATAGTAAATAAGCTTCTCCCTTTTACTGTCTGGATCTTGCCGAGCAAGCATGCAACCATCGCTGTATCCGTGATAGACAAGTACAACAGCAACGGCTGGCCTGGAATGACAGGTGATAGAACAGGAGGTAAGGATAAGCACTGCTTAACTTTTTCAAAGGCCTCTTGACACTCTTCATTCCACTTCTTCGAGGAATTCTTCTTTAGAAGCTTGAAAATGGGTTCACACGTCATCGTCAGATGTGCTATGAACCGTCTCAGATACTGAACTTTTTCGAGGAAACCTCGGATCTGCTTTTCTGTCTTAGGTGGCTCAATCTCTTCGATCGCCTTGATATTTTGTGGGTCCACCTCCTCTTTCACTTACCATAAACCCTAAGAGTTTTCCTAATGTAACACCAAAGATGCATTTACTCGGGTTTAGGCAAAGCTGATACTTCTTGATCCACTCAAAGAATTTTCTTAGAGCAACAGTGTGCTCAGGTCGAGTCTTTCCCTTTACAATCATGTCATCTAGATAAACTTCGACGTCTCTATGGATTATATCGTACAGAAGAGTAGTCGCAGCAATTTGATATGTAGCACCCGCATTTTTCAGACCAAACGGCATCACTCTGTAGCAGTAAGTACCCCACTGAGTAATGAATGATGTTTTCATCATATCCTCAGGTGCCATCTTAATCTGGTTGTAGCCTAAAGAACCCATCCATAAAGGATAAAAGAGCATATCCAGCGGTGTTATCCACCAGGAGATCAATATTCGGCAAAGGAAAGTCATCCTTAGGACTTGCATTGTTCAGGTCTCGACAATCGACACACATTCGAACTTTCTCGTCCTTTTTGGGACCGGTACAATATTGGCCAGCCACTCGGGATATTCGACCACTTGAATAAATTTTACTTGCAACAACTTTTTAACTTCTTCATAAACTTTCAACTCTCATTCAGTTTTGAGTTTTCAGATTTTTTGCTTCTTTGGCTTAGCACTAGGAATTAAGGGTAAGCGATGCTGAACAATTTCCTCACTTAATCCCTGCATGTCATCATATGACCAAGCAAAAACTTCCTTGAACTCTTTAAGTAGGGTGATCAATTCCTTGTGTTCTTCGGGAGATAAAGTTTTTGCCAATCCGACTCTCCCGAATCAAGGTTTCGTCACTAATATTCACAGTCTCAATTTCCTCTTCGAGCGGTTTTGCTCGGTGACTCTCCTCCTGTTGGATCATGTGTCTAATTTTAGGGGGAGTGTCTTCGGCATCCTCGTCAGAGGGGGAGTCTTGATTGTTATTATTAAGATTATCAGATTTTAAAGCAGATTCAGTAGATGAAATATAAATAGAGACATGAATGTACACAGAAGAAGAATTATTTATTTCATTGAAATTTGAACCAAGTACATCAGAAGATGAACTACCCTCATTGGGGTTTACAATGGACTCTAGACTCATTTTTACAGACTCAATGGATACCTTAGCCGGGGGAAGGAGCTTACCTTGGATGACTTGTTCCTCGCCTCAGGGTCATCAACTGAAACTACTGATGCTTACTCATATGCTGGCCGGTGTTAACACCAGTGTGAACTGACTCAAAACTATGTAAGGAAACAACATCAGACTTCTTATCAGAAACAATCTCCAACTCGAACTCACCAGAAAAAGAAAAATCGTCACCGACCTCAGGAGAATCATCCTCTACGGTACCTGCATCAAAAGATTCATTAGAAGAAAAGACTCTGAATTAGACTCAGAGACTGACACATACTTACGGACAACCGACTCTTTTGAAGGGATACAACTGTACTGGAAAGTACCTGGGGTAGGATCTGAGAGGTCCAATTAGTCAATGGTTCCTCTACCGGGGTGATTAGGTGAATGAGATTTAGAATCAAAGCACTTTGATCAATCACAACAATAGTCTGAGACTCCTCATGAAATAATGAATTCAGAAGGCTCGGCTATATGTGTTCTGCCCAATCTGTTTCTGACTCAATTTCTGTGATCTGCACAGATGTCGGCTCATCTTCTAATTCAAGATGGAAGAAAATTTCAATGCCTGACAACCTTTGTCCTGTATTCTCTTCCAGCCAAGTCTCAGCAAAGCCAAAGAAAGGAAAGTCTGCACCCTCTTTTCGGAATCGGCCATTCATTGTCAAATCAATCGGTGCCATCGGTAATTCTAAGCCACGGCGATGGTTTTCTGCCCATTTCAACATTAACTGTTTCATCTCTCTGATTTCTTTCTTCGTGGGTTTGTACCCCAGCTCGAATAAACCATTGAATATTTTGAACACTGAAAACTCAGTCAGACCTTGATGATATTTACCTAATCCGGCACCTGGTATATACCCCTGTCAGCGAATCATAGGAAACAAATTTCTTCATTCCTTCTTCAACAGTGATTGCGGTCACTTCTAGTGAAAACCCAGTCAGACTTACATCTCCGGCCTTTCCCACAGTCAAGTCTTGAGTAATCTGCTCTATCTCAAGGTCTGCATCTCCTTTTACAGTTATCACTCTATTCTTATGAACAAACTTCATCTTTTGGTGAAGAGTGGACGGAACAACCCCGACCATGTGCAACCATGGACGACCAAGTAACAACAGGAATGAAGCTTTGATATCTAAATCTGGAATTCTATCTCAAAGTCCTCTCCTCTGATCTGTATCTCAGTGACCAGAGTTCCGATTACGTCTCTACGAGTACCATCATACGCCATAATACCCTGTTTAGATGGGATCAAGTCTTTAGGCTCGAACCCAAGGGTTGTCGCAGTACTCAGCGGGCAGACATTTAAAGCAGAGCCATTGTCGACCAACACTTCTAGCATCTTCTTCTTATTGCAAATGACGGTGATTTTTAGAGGTTTGATGTGGTCCCGGCTCTCAGGATATAAGTCATCATCAGTAAATGACAAAGTCTTTGCTGCTCTAGCCATGGCTACGAGACTGATAAGCTCGTCGGGTGTGGTATTAACACAGACTTGTGCTGCGTTAAGCTCTCAAAGAACTAGCTTACTGTGCTTTGATGAGGCCATGAGTAAACCCCATACTGAGATATTAGCCTGAGTCTTTTTCACCTATTTTAACAAGTTCTCATCTTCTTCATCTGTGTTTACCTTATTCTGCCTCTGATTTTCTGCATTTCTCGCAACTTCTATAAGATTTTCTACACTTAATTCCGGAGGTTTGAATACACGTCCGCCTCGGGTCATGTGACGCATCTCATCACACTGATCATCTAACAACAGTAGTTCATCCTCTTCCATTCGGAGAACATACGGCGCTTTACTGACTTTTTTTCTTTGAAATCATCCGCCCTAAGAACATACAGGGTTTTCTTTGTTTTTCCCATGCTGTCATTTTGAAACACATAAGACTGAGATAAGGACAACTCAGCAAGTTCAACGTCGTCAAATGAAATTACGTAAGGCTTCTTCTTTTTCACTTCCTCAAGTTCTTTCTCGTCAAACTTCATTACATAGGTTTTATCTATTGTTATGGCACAAATGAGAGTTGATGGATCAAGCAAGGGTTCAACAACAAAAATGGCATTGGTAGTAGTAGGAGGTATAGTTCTATGATTGGGAAGTGGGTTCTGAGTAATGTTAGGCCCTTCAACTGCAAGTTCGTCCTTGTCAATCATATTCTGAATTGCATGCTTTAACGCCAGATAATTTTCAGTTAAATGTCCTGGGCCTTTGTGATATTCACAATATTGATCCATTCTCCAGAATGCAGGTAAGGGATCAGGTGGAGGTTTAATATCTGGGAGTCGGATCTTCTTATCTCTTATAAGCCTCTTAAGTATCATCGGTAAAGGATATGGAAGGGAGTCAAACTTTCTATCAAAGGTCCTCTTCCTTGGTGTCTTTGCAATTCTGTAACAACCCTGGCCACTGGCTCGGTGTAACTAACAGCATGAATCTCCTTTGGCTAGACCATTGGCCTTTTACCTTCTTGAATTTCAGAAGAAATTTTTGCTTTCAGACCCTTTCCTATGGCATCCTCTGTCTGGGTACCAGTCTTAATCAAATGATCAAAGCTCGGGTAATGCTACGGAGCCAAGAAATGAAAGTACTGTTGAGACATGCTTTTAATAACTAGTTTGATCTGATCGACTTCAGACATTCTCTGGCTCAACTGAGCAGACTTGCGTCTCCAACGTCTGATAAATGAAGTAAAGTTCTCCTGAGGACCTTGTTCCAGCTGTTTCAGGTCTCTTTTCATGACCTCAATTCCTTCTTCCATTGAAAACTGTTCAATAAGTTTGTCAGAAATGTCTTCCATGGTCCTAACTTCTTCTGGTTTCAGCTTTAAGAACCACTTTTTTGCAATTCCTACCAGAGAGATCAGAAACAACTGGGCCATCTGTTCGTGACTCAAGCCATATTGTCGTGATAATATAATAAACCATCTCATGTGATTGCGCGGACATCCGGTTCCATCATACTTATCATAATCAGGGACTATGAAATTTGGAGGCAGAGCAACTGTAGAAGACATCATTAATTCAGAAACATCGAATTTCTTGGGCCCTTGAACCCTCATTTGTTCCATTTCCTGAGCCAATTTGCCAAATTTCTCAAACATTTCCGTTTCCAGCTTTTTATACATTTCTTTTTCCTTATCAACCTTTGGAGCACAATACTTTGGAGCGTATTGTTCATCATCTAAATCGACCTCGAAAGGCGAGATAGCAGGTCTATTCAACTTTTGAGATGTAACCGGGGAGGTGGAGGTATGGGACCTCTGGATGTAGAAGCCTTGTGTTAGCCCAAGGGTTCCCATGGGTTCATTCAATCACCTTATTTTGATGATTAACAAAGAAAAATTGATTAGTCTTTAATAGACTAATTGTTTGCCTTGAGTGTTGTGCTATGGACAGGAAATTCACAGCTTAATCCATGATAGCACCAATACACACACCATTGATGGCCTATGCTTGAAGATGAACCAAACACATGTCAAAGGAGCTGGAGCATACTTGGATCAATCATGCCTTGGAGGGTCAACCAAGGTGAAGCTCAACATCAACCATCTCAAAGCATTGAACAAATAAAGGAAGATCAATGAAGGCCAAAGCTTGTGGATCAACAACTTGCAAAGGAGCTTGAACCAAATGGTGGCATCATCCTTGGAAGGTGTCAAGCAAAGAAGCTCAACCTTGAAGATCCCAAAGCAAGTCATGCACTCAAAGAGAAGATCAATCAATAGCTACCTCAAGAGTTCATTCAAGAGAGTGGCAAAAAGGGTAGATTGTATCACCTATCTCTCTTGTGTTTTCTCTAGTAAAGGCACATCTTAAAATCCCTAAAAATATATTTTTCAAAGAGACCACTAAGCTTAAAGTAGAACTTAAATGGATAAGTGAATGGCCATGGTGGTGTACTAACATGTTGGGACCCATATGGCAATCCATCACATTTGAACAAAAACTGAGTTCTGAAGGCCAACCTGGACCAGCAACTAAATCCTATCAAAATTTGTTTAAAATATTTTCAAATATTTTTTAAAATATTTTTAGTAGATAGCTCTCATTTTTCTCATATTCGTAGAGTATAAGAACGTTGAAATCCGATGAGAAACAAAGGAGATATGAATTTTCAAAGATAGGAGTTGAAATCTGGAAACCAGGTACGGAACTCCGTGGGTTTCCACGTAGCTCCGTGCACGGAACTCTGTGGAATCCCACAGAGCTCCGTGGAGCAACCTGTCTCAAAATAAAAAATGGGTAATGGTAATTACGGAGCCTCCGTGGGTTCCTCCGTACTAGCCATTGAAGACTCCCAAACAATCATATTATGTTGGGATTCTATATATACCCACTGTATGGGTTCAAAACTTGATGATGAACATGTTCTAACTCTAAGAAACCCTTGAAAATCATTTGGCCATTATTTTTGGGTAAAATCTCTCTCCATCTCACTTGTGCTTTGATCTTGAGAAATTCTTTTGAGATTGGATTAGCCATTACTTGTAATCATCTTTGAGAGTGTATTGTGAGCTTTACATTGTATTAGCCTACAAAGAGGCAAGAGAGCTTGTTACTTCTTCTCTTCATTGTATTTGGCAACAAAGGGCGCCGTATTTAAGACCCTTGGAGCTTGGACGCTCGGATTGTACTTGGCGGAAGGAACGCCGTATTTAAGTTCCTTGGAAGAAGACTAGTGGAATCCTCAATGAGACAAACTTGAGAAGAGTGGAGTAGGTCTTGGGTTTAAGACCGAACCACTATAAATCTTTGTGTCTCTTGTGTGATACTTATCTCTCTCTCTCTCTCACTCTCTCATTTGTGGTTACTCTTGCATTTTCATATTTGTGTTGTGAGAGTAATTAGCATAGGCATTAAACTTAAACATCTTTACCTTGCTAATTTGGCTACCAAACCGCTTAATTAAGTCAATAATCAACAAGGCTTTTGAGTTTGTATTAATTGGCAATAATTGTTTTCAGCTCTACTATTTGAACTTAATTAAGAAAAGATAAAACTAGGGTGAATTTAGGAAAAGTTTTATAAAAGGCAAAGTTTTATAAAGACACCCAATTCACCCCCCCTCTTGGGTTGCCTAGTGGGATTTCACCTTGTCACTTATCTGGGTTTTCATGTAAGGTATTTCTTCTTTCATTCCTGCCATGTCCCGAGTGAGGTTTTTTATCATTTCTTGCAAGTTCAACAAAGATCAGTTGGGTAAGCCATTTGGTTCACTTCAAAAGAACCTGATCATGCTGGTGAAGATGGTAAAGGTATTGTAGGTGACACAAGGGAATCAAAGTGACGAACAAGTATAGACACTGAGGTAGGTCTAGACCAGGTGGGTTTAACTTGGGTGTCCTTTTTTGGAGCGATGTTTGCTCACCGTAGGAATCCTGAATGGAAGTTAACAAACTAGATTAAATGAATGATAAATGAGATTAGACATTCTAGTCAAATAAAGATAAGAAAAAAAAATAAACACACACTTTTCATTGATAAAACTTGGTCTGATTATAAAGATAAACTGGTAAAATAATGGATAACATAATCATAATATTGAAATTCTGGACTACAAGATGTTTAGGACATAAAACAGACGAAGACTCTCAATCCTCCTTTTCCTCCAATCTTGCTTTCTTGGCTTTTCTACCCTCTTTCTCGGCTTTCCTTTCCTCCAACTCTTGGGCTAACCAAGGATAATAATCAGGTGATGATTCTCCGATAGCCGCTGTAGAGATGATCGACAATATCATGAAGGATGCTTTGCTCTAATCAGCCGCTATATCATGGGCAATTGTGGGAGTAATGTCTTGGGGTAGATAGAGTGGTGTGAGTCTGGGTTGCATCTGAAGGCCTCCATACTGACGAATAATTTGATCATGTATGTAGTAGGAAGTCTTTTCTAGACCAAGGATACAAAGGTAATCATATTTGGGGGTACGAAGGATAGCCTTTCGAAAACGTGGGCACCTCCAATTAACATGAGCAGGGCTACAAGATTGTAACCAACTGTACCATTCTTCGACACCCCTCCTTTCTTCGGAACGAACCATTTAGGATACTCACGCAGGATAGTTGCACGGCTAGAACAGGATTGAAGAATCTTAAGTTTTTCACAGATCCAAAGGTATAACAATTTAGGACACCCCATGAAGGACTTACTTCCTATTCGAACAATCCAGTCTAATCCCGTGAAGGTTTCAGCAAGCATAGTGGGGATATGATTTCCTCCTTTATTGATTTGCTCTACCAAATCAATAAGGACAGGAGACGCGGTATGGGAGTGATCATATACCAGGATACGAGCAGAAGCACAAAGCATAAGGGCATTATGCCATTTCATCCTAAAAAGGGGGTCTTGAATATCATCGGTTTTGGCGAATGCTTTTACCATATCGGTGATCCTTATCTCATTGCCATCGAATAATTCTTCGGTTTCGACCCAAGGATTTGATACCAAATGGTTGAAAGCATCACCCCAAGTACCCCTGAATGTCAGTTCGATCATTGGTCCATCTATAGGGTACTCTAGAAGGGTACACCATTCTTCAAAACTGGGACAAACTTCTTGAAGGCCAAAGCTAAAGACATGAAGTTTATGATCCCGACACATGGCGGCTGCTTGGAACAATTTCCAGTCAATGTCGATGAAATTCAAGTAATGAAAGGTATCTACAAGCTGCTCAATCGGGTCAGACAAATGATATATTCCATGGTTCCTCGGGACTTGATTAATTCACTATTGTAGGAGTGAGTTCGACATGACGATTTCCTAGTAGTCATACAAGACAAAATAATGAGGGCCAGTCAACTCTAAATAGGTAAAAGAAACAAGGATAGTCTAAACAGAATTATAAGGAAAAGGGCAACCCTAAATAGGTAAATATGAGGATAAACTCAACAATAAATCAAGAACAGTTAAGGATACACTGGCAAAATCAACTTTTCCACCAATGATCTAAATCATGATCCAGAAAAAGGTAAATGAATGAAGATACGAACCAGGCATGATCAAAGGATCAGAAAATAGACCAAGGTCATAAAGATAACAAGTAAGGGTCACGGACCAGATCTAAATCTGAAGGGTGGATTGATATATTTGACCGGAATAAATAAGGAGACCTTACTATGGAGTAAGTACTGGATAGGAATCAAATGGTATGATCAAAGAACCAGAAGATAGATCATGATCATAATGGTGGCAAATGGGAACCACCGACCAGATCTACACCTAAATGATATATGGACATGTTGGATCAAAATAGATAAGGAAAATCTTACTAAAGAGTAAGTTCCCATCTAATAATCAACATATGAGGTATAAAATAATGGTACGGGGTATGGGTCAAATATATAATCAAAGAATCAGATGATAGACCATGGCCATGATGATAACAGGTAGAAGCCACATGCCAGATCTTCTTCCAAATGATTTATGGATATATTTGATCAGGATAGATAAGGAAATCTTACTAAAAAGTAAGTTCCCATCTAATAATCAGATGATAAGATATACCATAGCCATCACGATGACAAATAGAGTCATGAACCAGATCTAGATCCTAATAACGAATAGATATAATTGATTGGATCAGATAAGAAAACCTCACTAAGGAGTAAGCCCTCATCTAATAATCAACATATATACATATATACATATATATCCTAACCAGGGGCACCATCCTAAGTCTAATCTAGCGGAGTCAAGAAAGTCTCAACCCATAATTGACTGATGAGTGTACTAAAAGATGGAGCGAGTAACCGCATAAGGCGAACTACTCTCCTACACTACATAGGTCAAGGCTGGTTTCTAACCTAGGCTTACATGTGCTAGGTGCACATGTTCGTCTTATATGCATATGATAATGTAAAGTAAGGCCCCAATATATACACTAAATGGGTCAACATGCTGATGCACGACTTAGCCTATTTGTCCAGAATATCTGAGGAAAATACAGAGTGATGCACCATTTGAATGCCGTTGGTATTAGATCCCAAGCGGTGTCAACATGTCATGACCTCCTGTGTCCTGGCTGGATCCATACCGAGGCCGACATATTGACATATAGATAAAACTAAAAAAGAAATAGAAAAATGCATGGAGTGAACTGTGTGAACCCTTGTTTTATTATGCACCTACTTGGTGCCCCTGGATTCTAACGATAAAGTTCCCATTTAACTTGATTTTGGCCTAAACTTCTTCAAAATTAGTAAAAATGACATTTCTATAGAGTTAGGCAATGTTTCAAGAACTCCCCAGCAGAGTCGCCAGCCTGTGGACCCTGATCCTGAGGAGAGGCGGCGAGGATACGGGTCCCCCGTCGGTCCTTTGGATCATCCACATGAAAGGAGAGCACTACCAAGGAACTTTCGAAACGGTGTCACCCTCATAGCATAGCACGAGTGGCGATAAAAATGAAGAGATACCTCTTGATCCGGAGCCAAGGCTCGAAACCAAGATGTACCTAAAATAACTCATAGTCGCCATCCATGGATAGGCCATGGAACCCAAAAATAAAATCCTTTGTGTAATGGATAACCAGAAATATATATGGGTCCGTGCCTGATTACGGATGAGGAAGGTCCGAAGAGCATCTCAATTCGCCGAAGTGCAAGCACTTGGTCTCTTATGCCATTTATTATTAACTTTGAAGAGTTTTGGGTGAAAATTATGTGAAATGAGAACAAATCTAATGAGAAAAAATGCTTATGT
Source organism: Tasmannia lanceolata (assembly GCF_043159265.1). Classification (NCBI taxonomy): domain Eukaryota; kingdom Viridiplantae; phylum Streptophyta; class Magnoliopsida; order Canellales; family Winteraceae; genus Tasmannia; species Tasmannia lanceolata. Next base: position 29,478,967 of record NW_027518695.1, on the reverse strand, counting down.
AACATTAATGACCCGGGGATAATAAGCACAGACAAAATAAATAAAAGAAGTGTCACCTAAGCATAGCTAAGTTATGAGTGTCATGCCTAATGGGTGTCTAAGTTCTGGTGGGCAAACACATGCATGCTACAGCTAAATGTATAAGGTCTGTATAGGAAAAGAAATCTAAAACTAGCAGTTAATCATGAGATGAATTAAGAATACAGTAAACGAAATAAAGAATAAACAAAGTGATAGCAGATAAAAGAATAATGGAATGGAACTTAGGGCGAACACATAGCGCCTATATACATCAGGGCGAACACATAACGTCTAATAAATTAGAGCAAACACATAGCACTCGTAAATTAGGGCGAACACATAGCGCCTGTAAATTAGGGCGAACACATAGCGCCTAATATAATATAAGATCCTGTATATGCAGCAAAATGAATAGATGTATATGATTAGATGATTAAATAAAAGAACTACGGCTACACATGAGTTAAGACAATAAAGAAAGCGGTGAATAACTTATAATTAAGCAAGAGTATGAGCAGTAATGAAAACTGTGAAGAACAAAAAGGGCTAAGGCTAAGCATGAAGAACTACAACTAAAGAAGTCTATAGTGAATAGATAACGGCTACAACTAAAAACTGCAAATGACAAATCACTATCAATCAGAGAATGAAAGCATAGTACCATGATCTTATGTAATAAATAGTAGAGAACACCAAACACAACTCCTAAAGTACTAACAACAGACCCTAAACTCTAAATGTATTCCTCGACTCTTGGATGATCTGATGTTCATCCAAGCCGCCTACGTATCCCCACCTCCACGAGAATCAGAGTCACATAGTTCTTAGCGGCTATTCTAAACTATGATGCCTAAGACATCTAGACCACTAAACTAGACTCAAGCTAAAAGACCGGACTGATTTTTAAAGTTTTTAGAACGTTATTTAGGTTAAAGTGAATTGTGAAATTTAGGACTTCCTATATGCCCTAACTAAATGTAAGTTAGCCTAAAACTAATGCAGGTGGTTCCTATATCCTATGTGTAACTAGGCTGTATGTCATAAGAAAAATAATGGGCAGACTAACACATCCTATTCTAGTCAATCAGTCGATGATGTGGATCGCCAACTGACCGGACGGAGGCGTGAACAAACTCCTAACTCTAACACAAACACACACAAACCAAAACACTCTATCCAAGACAAACTCCTACCTCTAGAGGAAGAACTTTTTTAAAACAGATTTCAAAGTTGTTTGAATGATGATTTAAAAAAAAAAGATTTACAAAGTTCTATATACAAAGTTTGAAAGGTTTATTTTGAAATGTTTGACTGGACTTGGGATAAAGATCCCAAGCTACATACGTACCTCATGGAAGAGAATCAAGCCAACGTAGTTCGGAAACAAACTTTACTAACTACTCCTAAAATTAAACATTTCAAACATTTTTTATAGTTTTTTCAAATTTCCAAATGTTTTTGTTATTTTGATTTTCAAATGTCTTTAAGTTTTTAAAATATTTTCACCCTTTTAGTTAAAGGCCAAATGAAACAAACACAACACTAAACTAGGGCAAAGCCTTAAAGCTAAAGGGAAAACTCCGAACAAGCAAACTAATGCCAAAGACACAAGAATAAACCACAAACAAGTGAGCTAAAGTCCTAGGTAAAATGAAAAAGAATAGAATCCCAAACAGGTTAAACTCTAACAAGACTAAGTCAGTCACTAAGGATAAACTTCTAAACCAACTAACACTAAAGAAGGGTTATAAGTACATCAAAGACACTCTAAATGAGAGGCAAATGAGTCAAAGGCTCTATCACTATAAGAAAAGTGCAAATAAGTCAAGGCATGACTAATAGACATAGAGGACATAAACAAAGTGCTAATGAAATTGGACAAGTTTCCAAGAAGTGGGCTCCAAGTAACCTTATCATTGCCCTTGCAATGAATAAACGGAGCAAAGGCAACGAACAGACTAAGTTGGTCTCCAACTAGTACTGGGTATAAGTTGGGGTACAACTTAGAAAGGGTTCTATACATGAGGCAAGTCATGCCTCCTAGGGGTTAACTCTATACTTAATCCAAGGTATACTCCCTAAGAGATAGGCTCTAAACAACGAGGCTTGTTTCCAAAAGAGAACTGCATCATGAGACAAGGTATGTCACCTAATGAGGGCTCTAGATGACTATTTCATTGCCCTTGCAATGATAAAAGTTCTAGAATCTAAAAGTGTCTAAAAGACTGAGTTAGTCTACTAAGTGAGAGGGGGAAATGCTACTAGGACTTGGTAAGTCTCCTAAAAAATGATGGGCTTGGGCTAATGCCTTCATTGCCACTGGCTAAATTATTGTATAAAATCATCACAACAAATTAATACTTATACATGTTAATGGAAAGGTTATTGTGATAAGAGAACATAACAAACTTCAATACCTTTATGACATATCTGAGTAGAACTACATTAATCCAACCAATTCATTAAAGAGACCAAAATAAGATTCTGATCAACTTATTCTACATGAGACCCCTATAATCTTTCCTGGACCAAAGTTATATAATCATCATGATACATGACAAGTTACAATGTACCAGCTTTAACCCTGATCGTAAGCAAAACTGATACCAACTCATCAGGGAAGATATATATATATATATATATATATAAAAATCTTGCAATACTAACAATTAAGTCAGTCACAGTGCATACATGAAAAGAGAGCTTAAATAAGCATTACCATCTTTAGCTCAAATGTGCATGAACAGAAGTTATGCTACAACTATGAAGTGCATAATCATATGGAACAACAGCTATGCTACAACTGTGAAGTGAATAAGCATACAGAACATCAGCTATGCTACAACTGTAAAGTGCATAAGCATACAGAACATCAGCTATGCTACAACTGTGAAGTGCATAATCATATAGATCAGCAGCTATGCTACAACTGTGAAGTGCATGAGCATATAGAACAACAGCTATGCAGTATAAAACAACAACTAAGTGGTATATGATAGCAACTATATGCTTTCAAGTAGACATAAATCATACTTACAAAATGAAACAACCTATAACGGCAGTAACTACAACCAAACAACTTTATCCAAACCCTCAATTCATAGCACTTAAGTTCAAATGATCTCTACACAGACATGTATACACACATACACACTTATATATATATATATATATATATATATATATATATATTATTACACACTCGCACAAGCATACATTCATTCACTCATGGACACAGCCATATTCACTTATATATACACCCGTATACATACATGCACTCACTTACACTCATATACACTCATATTCACATAGTCCCACACCTATATATGTGTACCTTCATATTCACAAGCATTTACTCACACATCCCGACCCACTGTCACCTATACTTCTCATTCACATACGTAGTTGTACACACACACACACACACCTTTATACACTGGTACACACTCTCATACAAGCTTATATGTACATACACAGACACATATACCCATACATATATACATCCACATACACACAACATATACACTTCAGTTAAGAAATTGTAAAGGGCTGTAGACACCCCATTTTGACCGACCCCCCTTTTTTTTCCCATAAATGACTAAATTCCCGAAGTTGAAAAATCCCCATTTGCAAGTTATTGCTAAAAGCCTTTCTGAAGCGCGAGTGACCCCTAAGCTCAGCAAATTGGCCCAAGTCGCACCCCAACCCATGGTCTTGGGTTTAATCCGAGCTTAATATAAGGAAATCCAGAGTGGGGTGGATCAGATGCATAGGAGTGCCCTGTAAGTGAATTAAAGAAGAGAAAGTGTATCTTGTTTTCTAGTTGGCCCCCCTGGAGATTTGAAAAGAGCATTCATTATACACTAGAAGGGGCTGTTAAGAGTAAGAGAGTAGTTATAAAATACACTAGAAAGGGGGTTGTCCAGTTATGAAGAGGGAGTGCGGGTATATCATTTCTTATCAAAAGGAGGGGTGTATTATTGAAGTGAGGGAGTGCCCTTATCGGAATTCTTCATGTATATTTAACCAAGAAAGAATGGAGTGTGAATTATCAAGAGAAAGGGTTGCCTTGGAGATTGCCATGGAAAAATATACCATTGATGTATATGGTGTAAAAGAGGGGCGCTATAGCTAGACAGGGGCTGTCCATGGAAGATGGAGTGCAAGTATATCATTTCCCATATAAAATCCCCACCGAATTAGGGCTAAAGGGAGGTCCCCATTTTTCAGAAAAAAGAAGATCCCTAGCCGCAAGCTACGCGCGCAGCGAGAGAGAGAGAGTTGAAGGGAGAGGCCACCTCCGACTACATCTCCGGCCAGCCATCTTCTCCATTTCTTCTTCTTCTTCTTATTCTTCTTTTTCCATTTTTATTCTTCTCCACCTCAACCGATCCGACCACCACCTCGCCGCCACCATCTGCACCTTGGCACCACCACCTCCACGAACCCCATCTCCGGCCGAAGCTCCACCCTCATCCCATCACCACCACCAACAACCACCTCTAAGTTCCGATTGGATCTTCAACCCAAACCCACCACCTTCTCCTACCTCTACACCACCACCATCCTCATTCCCACTAAACCCATTTCCATTATCTTCTTCTCCGGGAAACCCACCGGAATCCGGTCGGACACCATTAAATTCGACCAAACCCACTTCGATTTCTCCATCCCCTAAACCACCCTTTTCATTTTCCCCACATCATCACCACCATTTTCAGCCACCCAAACCCACTTCAAAACCCATTTCCCTACATATTTCCTCCATTTCCACCATTAACACCACCATCTCCTCCATCAGCCACCACCCTCTTCTCAAAGCATCATCTCAACCTCCTCCTTCACAGATCCCTAATCCTTATCCCCAAATCCACCACCAACAGAGCCACTGATTCCATCCTCTCCGATTCCATTTCTGCCGGAGCTCCGGCCAAATCCCACCACCATCTCTCTAAAACCCATCTCATTTTTACCTCCTCAATCTCTCACCTCCATTGAAACCCACCTCCTCTACTTTCATCCCTAATATCCAAACCCATTTTCGTCGCCCCAAATCTCAGCCATCTCCCTCCGACCTCCATTAAATCCGACCCAAACCATCATCTTCCCTCCTTCTTTTTCCTTCACCTGGTCAGCACCTTCACACCCGCACCGACCATAACCTCCATCTCCGGCAACCCCATCGGAGCTCTGACCAAATCAACACCACCATCTCCTTCTTCTTCTACTTTTTTCTCCTCTTCTTTAAAACCCAAGACCCAAACCCATTTTTCTTAACCCCAACCCAACCGAGCTCCACCATCCATCTCCTATTCTCAGTTCAACCCATTCTCAACCAAGTTTTTTTTTTTTTTTTCATTACCAGTTCCCTCAAACCCATCTCAAAAAGAAAACCCTCATTACTCTTAGAAGCCCTTTTTATCATTCGTCACAGACTTCACAAAACCCCAAGCCTACCCCTTGAAATTGTATAGAAAATCCTCTTGGATCCGATTTCAAAAAGCAAAATCCCTCAAAGAAGAGGTCTGCAACTCTTTGGGGTGTGGGAGAAAGGAGGAATAAGATCAAGCTCAAATCACCACCACCATCTCCGGTGATCTCTCGTCAAATCCAACAACCCGCTCAACCTGGCGATCGTCGACCAATAGCACAATCGGCTTCATTTTTTCCGGCACCACCATTGGATCTGGCAACTCACGGCAAAATCCATTTATTCTGGCCTGCCAATTTTCAGAGAGCATTGGAGAAGAAGAGGAAGTAGCAAATCAAAGCAACTTTCAGAAATCATATAATTTTCATGTGTTTCATCAAGATTCCAGGTAATTTCTCATTCCTGTTATATCTGTGAATATTGGATGGCATATATCATTTAGAATAGTGTTGGTCTGTGAATCTATACATGGATGGTGTTTGACCCAGGGATTTGGTTTTAACTTGGTTCTTGAATCTAACCTACTCTACTCCATGTCTTGGGTATGAGTACCATTTGATTTCACAGGAGACCCCGTGTCGAGGGTTTGATTGTATGCCTTATTTGATCTCGTTTCGTTGCCCCATGTCGAGGGTATAAACAGACGATTCATTTGATTTCGGGTTGGTATTCTATCATATGATAGATGGTTGTTTATCTGTTGAATTAATTGGCTATCTTCACCTATTGATTGGAAAATGAGGTATGCTAAGCAAGGAAAATTAGATGGTTCTTCATTATCCCATGTCGAGGGTATAGGTGCATGACTTATCTATATATATCCCTTGTAATTAGGTTGCAAAAATCTTGTTAAATGGATAATAATATGCTACTAGCATGAAGAGTGTGAGGAATCTAATTTTTTTCATTGCTGTGAGGATGTCATTTCCTTGAGACATTCACCTGTATTCCTAACTGAATGTGTTTTGGGCCCTCATTTTAGCGGGCGATGAAGGCGCTAGCCCAAGCCCATCCTTAGGGGACTTGCTCAGTCCAAGTAGCATACTCCTCCTTTGTATATAGGAGACTTGCCCAGTCTCATCAAAACCCTTGTTTACGTCATTTGTGTCTCAGAGACAAGCCTTGTCTCATATAAAGAGTTTCCCCTTTAGGAGGCTTACCTAGCCTCATGTTAGAGTGGCCTCCTCTTTTAGAGCTAGTCTTTGACTTGGTAGTGTTATTAGAGAGTCTCCGACTCATTTGTACTCCCTCCCTGGTGTCATTAGTTAGGAGTATTTCCATTCAAGACTAACTCAGTCTTATTAGAGCCTTCCCTGCTTGGGATCTTAGATTGTTTTCTCTGTTCTTGGGACGCTATCTTTCTTGTTGTGGTTTGTCTCTTTGAGACGCTAGTTGCTTATTTGGGGTTTCCCCTTTAGATTTAGGGCTTTGCCCTAGTTTGTGGTGTTACTTGCGTGTTCCCTTTAAGATTGAAAATATTTAAAAGTTCAGAGCATTGGAAAAGCTTTAAAATCCAAAAACATTAGAAATTTGAGATTCAAAAACATTTGAAAAATTTATAAAATATCAAAAACATTTGAAAAACATTAAAACCTTTAAAAAAAATTTAAAGTGTTGAGTTTTATAGCGTATTAGGAGAGTTCGTTTCGAACTACGTTGGCTTGATCCTCTTCCACGAGGTACGTAGTGCAGCTTGAGATTCTTATCTCAGGTCCAGCCAAACTTTGTAAATAAACCATTCAAACTCTTTAAAAAGGTACAAAAATATTTCATAAACCTGTTTTCGAAAAATCTTCCTCTAGAGTTAGGACTTTGTCCTAGATAGAGAGTTTTAGAGTTAGGGTTTTATATTTGATTTGTTGTGTGCTTGTTTGTGATTGCTTTAGAGTTAGGGGTTTGTCCTAGAGTTATAGGAGCACCTCCGTCCGGTCAGTTGGTGATTCACATCGCCGACTGATGACTAGGTCTAAGATGCGTTAGTGATCCCATTGTTTTCCTTAGGACGCACAGCCTAGTTACACATAGGTTGTAGGAACCACCCGCATTAGCTTAAGGCTAACCTGCATTTAGTGAGGGCATATAAGGTGTCCTAAAATCTACAATTGACTGAAATTTAAATAATCGTACAAGAAGCTTTAAGAACTGGTCCGGTCTTTTAGATCGAGTCTAGGATAGAGGTCTAGGTGTCTCAGGCATCCTAGTTTAGAATAGGCGCGAAGAACTACGTTGCCTTGATTCTCGTGGAGGCGGGGATACGTAGGCTTCTTTGGATGAATATCAGACCATCCGAGGACTCGGGATTAAGCATTAGAGTCTTAGGGTCTGTTGTTAGCGCTTGGGATTTATGTTTGTATATCGATTTTTACATAGGATCATGATAGTGTGTGTTCATTTCTTGGCTTTCTTACATGCGTATTCTTTTATCTGCCTGCATTGCTGCTTATTCTTTACTTCATTCACATGTTTCTTCTTTTATCTGCCTGCATTTCTGTTTATTCTTTACTTCGTTTATTGTATCTTAATTCATTTCATGATTAACTGCTAGTTCTAGATTTTTTATCCTGTGCAGACTTTATACCTTTAGCTGTAGCATGCATGTGTTTGCTCATAAGAACTTAGACACCTATTAGCATGTCACTCATAACCTAGTTATCATTAGGTGATAGTTATTTCGGTTCTTTTGTGTGTGCTTATTTTCATCTCCGAGACATGCATGATTAGATAGACATTTTCTCGGAGATGCGTGTTCCTATTTCATATGATTTTCGCTTGAAACTCTTCAAGGTTAATAATAAATGGCATAAGAGACCAAGTGTTCGCACTCGGGCGAATTGGGGGCGCTCATCGGACCTTCTCCATTCGTCATCAGACACAGACCTTTTGTATCTCTAGTTATCCATTGCAAACAGAGCATTTATTTTGGTTCCATGGCGTGTCCATAGATGGCGACTCTGAGTTATTTTTAGATATATCTTGGTTTCGAGCCCTGGCTCCAGATCAGGATGTATCTCTTTCTTTTTATATCGCCACTCATGCTATGCTGTGAGGGTGGCATCCGTTTCGAGAGTTCCCTGGTAGAGCTCTCCTTCACGTTGTGGAGATCCTGAGGGTGTTAGGGACTCATTCCCTCACCTCCTCGGACCGGGGACCACAAGGGCTATTTTGGGCATTTTATGGCTCAACAGATGAAGGGCTGCTATAAACGTTATTATGACTCAAGGGTCTGCTATAATATTGCACTAGAAACCAGCTCATCCAACGAAACAACTACATGAATACCACTATTAAGTTAAAGAAGAAAAGCTCTATAGTGAACATGTCACTATCCCTGTTATGAAAGACAAGATGAGTTTTGACAATCTAACAATCATCCAACTATTACTACAGGGCTGACAAAGTTATTTTAAAATCAATCACTAGGGAGAAATATAAGCCAAATCATTCAAAACCAAAGTATAATAAAGCTGACACTCCCCCTTTGACATTTAAATTAACTGAGTGCCATAGCCATATGTCTCCAAGAATAACTAGTCCTGAATGAATTTTCTCATCAAGAATAACTGGTCTCATATGGATAATTAAAACAATTATTTCAACAATGTAATTCCAGTTAACTAGTGTATCCATTAATAAGCCATGACAACAGGTGCGCCCAGAATTGGATAACACTTACAAAAAACTAGCTTCTCACCATGAAAAGAAATTTCCATTCATGTACACAGCCACAACATCAAGATAGTAACAACACTTTTAAAATAAACACCTCCATACACTTGCTCACACATCTATACACATCCGTAAATACACATTCTCATATACACTCACACAATAACTCACACCTTCACATACACACACACACAAAGGACACACATACATGGACACACATACAAGGAAACACATATATACACATACACATACACCTACACACACACACACACACTCACACACACACACACACACACACTCATAGACACATACACAGCCACACACACATACACATACGTACACATATACACCTGCGAACACACATTCATAAACACAATCACACACCTACGCGCACACACACATACCTTTTCACTTCTGTCAAACACTAATTTCCTCTTTATTGGGCTGAAAAAATCTTTAGATTCAAACAAATCCAAAATTGTTGGCCAGATTCATGACAAAAATTAAAAGGATTCACCGCTTGAACTGTTTAACAGTAAACAAGAAAAACTGAGGTTGAATCAAAACTTCCTATTCATACAATCAATTTTCTTTCAGCCAAAACATATGTATCTTTCCAAAGAAATAAAGAAAATAAAACCTGTTTAAAAGATAACTACTAGATCAAAATAACACTGAATTAACATCATCTACATAAAATCACTAATCGATTAAAAGATCATATTCTATTTCATCGCAACGCACACAATTCATAGAAATCATATATAAAAACAAAAGCACAACATGAGCTAGAGGAAAATAAACTACCTGACTTGTAGATCAAGTCAAATCTTCTTAAAATTAAATGAAATACTCTAATAACATCATCCAATGCATCAAAAATTATCATTATCATCAAAATCATAAGCAAACTAGGTTTAAAGAACAAATGAATGACCTGAAGGAAAAGAATCAAATCTTCTTTCTCTTATTCCTTTACTTCAAGCCGACTAAGAATACAAAGAATCAATGAACAGAGCTTGCACAACAGAGCTTGCACTAATGATGAATCTAGATCGTAATACCCAGATTAAATCCAAAATAATCTGAATCAAAGTATGTTACCTTTGGATCTAAAGTTCTAAAGAACAGATCTAAGCTCAAAAGGATCGGATCTAGGACTTTTAGGATAAACTCCAAGGCTTAGGGTTTCTATGGAAGTTAAAAGTAATTTCTTGAAAGTTAGGTTGCAAAAGCAAACAGAGTAGCAATATAGAGGAAATTGCCAGCCGTTCCCTTTGATGCATTTATACCTACTCATTTTTACCCTACATGGGTGATCCGAACAAGCAAAGTGGTCCATGACCAAAAGTGAAATGATATATTCGTACTCCTCCCATGTTGCTATGAACAGCCCCCTTGGATTAACTTTTAAACCCATTATCTTTACACTAGAAGGGTGGCCTGGATAGAAGAAAGGTGGGTAACAATAAAGCCACAAAGAAATGATATATTACTCCATTTTCTTTCTCCCGGACAACCTCTTGGGAACAGCCTCTCGGGGTATATTTATCACTTCTCTCTTTATTCTACAAGGTAGCTCAAACCGGGACCCAACACATCTCTAATTTTTGGTCCCACATGATGACATGTACATGCAAACATGGCCATGCAAATCGTGACTTCGGACCATTCTTAATAAGATAAACAACTAAAGAAATCAATGGCCTGACTTTTCTCAGCTAAGATCTAATCCAATATGCTTACTAAAGGGGGTTATTCATATCATTAGAGTGAAGTAGAAAACAATGAGACATACTTATAAGTGATGGTCAAATCAACGAATCTGATAACAATATCAACTTGCACATGGAACCTAACAATAAGCCTGGCAACCACTATCATTTTATCATTTTTCTTTGTGGGAAATGACCATCATGATTTGATATTTGCACAAGTTTTAGCTTGAATCAAAGAAAATTACACCCACACACTAAATTTTGATAAAGACACTAACTCAACTTGTCTTTTCCGCAAAATTTTTATCTAATCCAAAACTCTAAAAAAAATTGCATAGGCTTGCCTGGGATCCTAAACTACCCTATGACGAATTATGGGACTCTAATTCACTTATTAAAAGTGATTTTTATTCAAAACGATGGGTTCAGGGTTCGGTCAAAATGGGGTGTCTACAACTGCAGAATAGCAAGATCAAATATTTCACTGTCGACTTAATCAACTCTTCTTCATTTGAATCCATTTCGGAATGAATAACATTTACTACCTCTTGAAAGGTGGCTGTTGGAACCTCAAACCTCCAACCATCCACACTTTCCATACTATCCCAATCTAATTGCGTCCTTTCTCCTTTCATACTTAAACCTAATATTTTGGCTACATCACTAACTAGAAATGGAACTACCATGCCGCCTATTCTAAATGCTTTTCGTTTCGAATCCCATATTTTGACCAATGTCGTCAAAATCCTCTTGCGCAACTCCACATCTTCGAAGTCCTAGTGTAGTAGCAAATCTTTAAATGGGATCTCATTTATCAAATTTTTTTATGCATCCCGTAACCGAAACGTTTTTAGAGACTCGTGAAAGCGGGAAGGACAACATCTAGATAAAACATATTTCGCTTGCAAAAAATGCCATTAAGAAACAGTTGAGGTAGAACCTTAAGGAGATGCAAATGGAAAATGGAAAAGTTACTCACCATGAGGAAGACGCAAAGAAGGAAATGGGAAACTTCCTGTCCTTAACTTAAACACAATCTGTAGAAACCAGCAACAATCACTTGAAATAAAGTATTAGTCCCTTGAAACAACAATTAGAACAACCATAGCTAATCCCTTCAAACTTAAACCAGCAAAAATCACTTCAAACAACACAGGGCTCTCCAAGTCACTTGAAACAACCATAACTACAGATAATCAACAACAATAAGGACAACCATAGCTAATCTCTTCAAACTTAAACCAGAAATAATCACTTGAAACAACAAATGAATTTCCAAATCACTTGAAACAACCACAGGTAAAGATAATAAAAAATATCCATAACATCTATATTAACAGACCATCCATTCAAATTAGAGACATAGCAAAAACCAAACAAACCATCCGAGAGTCACATGGCTCCCCAAGCCAAAAAGTAACCAAAACATAATTGAGTCATATACATGCCAGATAGCAAAAAGCAATAAGGAACTAACAGCACGGGGAGCATGTACAGCTCTGAACAACAACAACTGCCTAATGATCAGGGGGCAGCAGGCAGTGGACCAACTCGGTGACTACAGAAACCTGCTCTGAGAGGGAGGTGAATGCCGTGCCACACTCCTGCGGAGGGTTGAGACCTCGGTGCCTAGGGCAGTCAAAGCCTGCTAAGTCACCACATGGTCTTGATGATGAGATGCGACAAGCTGAGAAAGCGTAGTAAACTGGCCCTCAAGGTACTGACGATGTGCGAGAAGCTCCTCTGCTGATACACGCTGAGCCTGCGGACAAGGTGGTTGAGCAGGGCGCTGTTCATCAAGTCGCATGGCCTTTATAGTTGTACGATTCATTAGAGTAGAAGGACGAAGGCGTTCTTCACCACCTTGGATCAACTTCTCATGTTTGAAGATATGTGTGAGAAGCATCCCAAATGGTAGACTAGCCAAGGCCTTCGAGTAAGTGTCCTCTATGAACCTAAGGAAGATATAGACAATGTGAAGGGGCTTGCCCTTAAGGAGTCAATACATAATTAAGACCTCAAAAGGCCGGACCATGTCACTATTGCCTTTGCGAGGCGTGATATTGCTGGTGAGAATCTTGTGTAGGACTTTTGAAATTCCAAGGGTGGTCCCGAGTATGGCAACTAATGAGGAGAAAAAATTTAGGTTGCTAACAAGTTTTAACCTTTTGAAAACTCAAACCCAAATTTTGAAGATTAAGAGATCAACAATGAAAATTAAGCACACAAGTTAAATCTACAGTGCAGTGCAAATGAAAAGCAAGAGACAAGAGAGATTGCACCCGAGATTTAAAGTGGTTCAGTCCTCCAAACGCGAGGCCTACTCCACTCCACCAACCAAACCCGTTGATGGCTTCACTATATGATCTTCTTAACTTCGACGAAGATCGGTGCCGATTATAATTCCAATTGCTTTAACTTTGGTGGCAATCTTCACCACGGAGAGTGGGCTCCGCTTCTCCGAACACTCGCCCGAATACAATCTTGATAAAGAAAGAAAGAACTAAAAACAATCCCTCACAAGGGTTTACAAGATTTGTAGTAGATGTACAAATTTGAGCCTAATGATCCAAATCCTAAATCTAGAGGATGAGAGGCATAAATAAGCTTTAATCACTCTTGGGATATTCAAATTGAGTTTTAGAGTGTTAGAATTGATAATTGGGAAGTTTAGAATGCCCATATATATAGAAGAACCAAAATATGACCGTTTGGTGGCATAGTGGTAATTCTGCAAAAATTCCCAACGGCTATAATTGTTACCGTTATAGTGTTCTCGGAGTTCCGAGAAATTTTCTCGGAGTTCCGAGATTTCTCTCGGAGTTCCGGGAATACAAACAGAAGATGGAAAAATTCTACTGGACCAAATCTCGGAGCTCCGAGGATTTGTCTCGGAGTTCCGAGAAGCCTATGTCAAGCAGATTTTCAATCTTTGTTTCTTTATTCATTGGGGCTTCCAACTTTACACCGAGTTGGGATTGTTATGAGGGTTCCAAAGTGTTGGAACACCACAAGGACAATCACTTAAACATTCAGGGGTGTGTGTTTATTTACTTAATTTATGTCTCTTAAAAACTAAAGCTAGGATTGGATCTTATACATTCTAAAAAGGACTTAAAATGGTCTTCACTTGCAATGCTTCAAGTCTTCATGCGTCTTGGATCTCCGATGTCTTTGGCCTTCCGAATGTGGTCCAATGAGAGCTTCTTGGCCTTAATCCAAGCAATCTTGTCTTAGCACAATTAAGATCTACAACTTAGACATGCAAACACATTAGTGATCTTAAATCACTTGTGTATTGGAATCATCAAAATAAAATGGGAATGCCAAGGTGGAAACCATTGGGCTTACAACTTTGCACCTAGGGCTCAGGGAATTGTAGGATACGTTGGTTGAGCCGTCAGTAGGTGGGGGTCAGCAACCAAGGTCCCCATAGGCGGTGACATGATCAACCATATAAACACTAAAGTCATCCATAGTACCGGGCCAAAAGTACATTTCGTGGCTGAGGTGGGAAAAGAGGCGACTTCACAAAACTTTTCGATGGTCATACAAAAGGTTTTATTATTAACTGTGGATTGGAAGACCTTGTAATCTTCGTCGACTCTAAAATTGGCATAGAACTGTTTCACAAGAGTCGGGTACGACTCATTATGAATTTGGAGAAAATTGACCCATCCAAATGCTAGAAATAGGGATTGAACATCATAAACGGCCAGATATTCAAAAACGATTTTCCTACCTCAGAGTATGCCCTTGGTTTCTATACGACGGACGGAGGATGCCTCCGTGACGGAGCCGACCTCTAGGTCCTCATCTTCAATGCCCATATCTTTGACTTCTTCGGAGGGAGGAGTAGGAGGGGAGGGCTCAAGGATAGCCTTCCCATGCCGTTTGCAAGTGGAAGGGCCTTCGGGCACTGTCACATTCTTATTCACGTGCTTGGCGCGCGGCATGATCATATAGGGGTTTTGGCTTAGGTTGTTAGGGGGTTGAAAAAATAAAAAGGGAACCACTTCCGGTCCTTATCTGCAGAAACCAGAGAAGATACTTGAAGGAGAAGATACTCGAACAAAACCACTATTTAGAGACTTGGAACCACTTTAAACCAATGTTAGAGGATCCATGGAACCACTAATACAACAGTTGGAATAACATATTAGAAAGTTTGAATCAGTATTACTGCATAGAGGATCCAGGGAACCATTGAGACCTTAAATGAAACCATTGAGACCATAAATGAAACCCTTTGAAAACCTTTGAAACTATTAAAACCATTGAAAATCGTTGAAACCCTAAGTGAAAGCCTTCAAACCATTGAAACCTAAATGAAAGCATTGAAACCCTTTCAAACCCAAAATGAAAAATGCTGAAATACCAACTATAACCCTTTGAAACCCTAAATGAAACCATTGAAACCCTAAATGAAACCCTTCCAAACCATTAAAACCATTGAAACCCTAACCGAAACCCTTGAAACCCTAAATCAAACCCTAAACCATTGAAACCCTTTGAAACCCTAAACCATAGAAACCATTGAAACCATAAATGCAACACTAAAACATTGAAACCCTAAATGAAACCATTGAAACCCCTTCAAACTATAAATGAAACCCTTTCAAACCTAAAATGAAAAATGCCGAAATACCAACAATAAATGAAACCCTTTGGAACCACAAATACGACAGTTGGAACCAGTATTAATGGATAGAGGATCCAGGAACCCACAAATTGGACAGTTGGAACCAGTATTACTGGATAGAAGATCCAACGAATACTGGTTCCAACTTTGTAATATGTGGTTCAGTGGATCCAACTTCCATGGAATACTGGTTCCAACTTTCTAAACCCTATATGAAACCCTTTGAAACCCTTTCCGACCATTGAAACCATAAATGAAACCCTTCAAACCAGTGAAACCATTGAAACCCTAAATAAAACCATTGAAACCCTAAATAAAACACTAAATGGATCCATTGAAACCATAAATGCAACCCTAAACCATTGAAACCCTTTGAAACCCTAAATAAAACCATTGAAACCCTTTCCAACCATAAATGGAACCCTTTGAAACCCAAAATGAAAAATGCTGAAATTCCAACTATAAATGAAACCCTTTGGAACCACAAATACGACATTTGGAACCATGGTTTTAAATTTCGACCAAAATCCGAAATTTCGGACCGAAGTCACCGATACCGAAATCACCCAAAACCGAAACGGTCATTTATTTCAGCCGAAATTTTGGTTTTTCCGAAGTTTGACCCAAAAATCTGTTTTTTAAAATATTATTTTAATAGTGGTTTTGTTCGAAAAGCATCCGAATGAAAGCCTAAAAATCGAAAAGCATCCGAATGAAACCCTCTGCAAAGCATTTGAAACCCTTGAAAAAATATAAACCAATTAAACCCGTTTCAAACACTACCAAGGAGGCACTTATAAGAGGTTCAGAGAGCGTAAAACATGGCTTGAATGTGTTTGAGATCCAACCCCTCAAGAAGAAATGTTTAAAAAATACCTTCGAAGAGTTTAGGAAACTGATTTCCGGCGAGAGGAGATGGTTTTCGGCGAGCACGACAGGCTTTCGACGCGACGGACAAGCTTCCTGGTGTAGAACTTTACTTCCGACGAGAGGAAACGCTCGTTTGGAAGAGAGAAGGGTTTAAAGTAAGAGAGTAGGGTGAAAAATGATGGTAAATTAAAGACAAGGGTATTCTCGTCCTAGAACCACTCTGACCGTACCTGAGAACCCCTCTTTCATAATTTTAAAAAGTTTACCCTTCATTCACAATTTTAACAAAACTTTTCATTTTTTTGATGACTTTCCCTATTATATAAGAAAATAAGATTAAATTCATTTTTAGCGGGATACAAAGGGCCAATAGTTAATGGCTTCCAAAGAAGTCTTAATGTCTCATTTGCAAATAAGATTGAATTAAAATAAATAATCTTATCCGCAGTAATATTTTCTGGTTATGATTATTTAGCTAGAGTTATTTTTCAGCTATGCCACCTTTAAGTAACATGGACAAACTAGGTCATGTCGACATCATGTGGGTACACTCGATCACTAAGACTCTGACAGCAATGTGTAGATGCTCGTTCCGTCAGTCAAGAACCCTCGGAGGCAATAGTGAGTTGACATGGGTCATGGGTGAGTAGATGATTGACTCACCAGAATTTTGACTAACTCAAAGCTGGTGAATGAGATTTTCACTGATGCGTCGAAGCCCGAGTTGACTCAAGCAAGTCAATGATTGACTCATTTTATTTATAAATATTGTCTCTTAAGTATCTTGGATTAGAGCTTATCATTACATCATAGTAGACCGGAAATGATATATTGCCTCCTTTTCTTCCCTTGGCCACCTCTTTATACTCCTAAAAGAGTAGTCACAAATAAGGCGGCAACTTGGGTCGGGTTTTACCACACCTGTATCGACCCGACCCGAAAATAACATGGGTCGGTTTAGAAATCATGAGTCTTGGGTAGGGTAGGGTTTTAAATAGGAAAACCCGACCCAAACTTGGGTAGGACCGGATTTAAAGGAAAAAAATCCGAAACCCGAAACCAACCCGACTCATATGGGTGTACTGGGATTTTCTTAAATATCTCTTGAATAACATTGCAAATTATTTTCCAATATATTAATAGAATTGTTTTCATTGAGGTGATCATGTGTGTTATGTGAAAATATAGTGTCCTTAATAAATTTATACACTTGATGACATAAATTTAGAGATTTTTGGTGGGAAGATTTGTTTTTTTTTCCCTACAATCTTTAAAATTCGTAACTATCATACGGTTAAAAATGGAAACCTGACCCGATCCGTCTCAATCCGAGAAACTATCTTGGGTAGGGTCAGGTTTACGAATCTCGGGTTTTCCTGTTAAAAATTAGACCTGACCCGAGATAATTCTCAGGTAGGGTAGGGTTCTTGAAAACCCAACCCGCCCGACCCGAGTTGCACCCCTAGTCATAAACATACCAAAGGTGGTGGCCTTAGGAAGAAAAAGGGACAAATTGTAAGCCCAAGGGTCTACTCTCCTATCTTGTTTTGATGATTCTAAACATAATTGATTGTGTTTTTGAATACTAATCAATTTGCTTTGAAGTGTTGTGTTTAAGATAGGATTGATCATTGAAGAAACCAACACACAACATGGTCATGCTTGAAGATGTACCCAACAAGAGTCAAAGGAGCTAAGTAGAGCTCACATCATCTCTCAAGCAAGTATACAAAGATGGAAGATCAACTTGAAGACCAAAGCTAAAGAGAAATTGAAGGTTGCATAGGTATCATTGTACATCTCCTCTCTTTAGATTTTCAAGTCAAGGCAAAGTATTTTCAAAATGTTTTTCAAAGAACACTTAAAGAACTTTAAAGGTTTAGTGAATGATTATGTGGTGGACCAACATGTTGGGACCCTCATAAACATTCCGTAATTATCATAGGAGTTGAGTTCCAAAAGCCAAAAATCAAACAAGCAATAAAATCTCAAATTTGCTGATTTTTTAGGCTTCTCGGAACTCCGAGATTTTTCTCGGAACTCCGAGCTCGGAACTCCGAGAGAAGGTCCAGTAGCTTCTGGACATTTTCTCGGAACTCCGAGAAATGGTCCAGTAGAAATTTTATTTCTTCTGGCCGTTCTCTCGGATCTCCGAGAATATTTCTCGGAACTCCGAGATTTTCTCGAAGCTCCGAGAACCTCGCAACAACTCAAAAAATAGCCGTTGGGATTTGAATTATTTTGTGGTTTTTGATATTCCCACCCCCAAACGGTCATATTCTTTGGAGAGGCTATATATACAACATGTAGAGGATTCATCCTCTCTCTTGATGATTTGAAAACCTCCTTGAGCATTAAAGAAAACTTGCAATCCATTTGTGCAAAAGATTTTGTTTTCTTCCCAAACTTCCATTGCACTTGCAAATTTCTTGAGTTGGGATATTTAGAGCTTTCACTTGCAACTACCATCATTGAAGAGCAATCAAGGGTCTACAAAGAGCATCAAGCTTTCAAGAAGAAGCCAAGCTATTCAATCTTCATTTCTTGCAAAGGTGGCTAGGGCATCCTACCTTAATACCCTAGGGAGCACCGCTTAGAACTCGGCGGAGAAGGAGAGTCTTTTGTAAAGGTGTAAGGGCATCCTTATTTAATATCCCTTGGAAGTGTAACCGCCTCGGAGCCGGGCATCGTGGAGGTCTCCAATAGTGGAAATCCTTAAGGACGATCTTAAGAAGAGTTGAGTAGGGCTTTGCCCGAACCACTATATATCGGTGTGTCATCTCTCATTTTTGTACTTTCATTCTTGTTTTTGGTTTGGTATATCTTTTGTTTTCAATCTTACTTGCACTAACCAAAAACCTAATTTAAAGAAAAAAATTTCTAACTAGGTTCACAAGTAATTGTCAAAAGGGATAATTTAGTGTTAAAATTCAATTCACCCCCCCTCTTGTTAATTTCAATTGGTATTAGAGCCTCGTCTCTAATTTTTAAAAAAAAAACCCTAACCGGTCTAGAGTAAATATTCTAAAATGGCAAACCATCCTCAACACCATGAAGGTTACTCAAACACTAGGCCACCCTATTTTGATGGAACAAACTATTATTTTTGGAAAACTAAAATGAAAATCTTTTTAACCCAAGATTATCAAATGTGGAGAGCAATTAATAATGAATACACATTACCCACAAGAAATCTAAATGATTGGACCGAAGCCGAACAACAAGTTTCAAATTATAATGCCAAAGCTATGAATTCCCTTATTTGTGCTCTATCTCCCGGAGAATTCAATAGAGTATCAAATTTGAATTCGGCTAAGGAAATTTGGGATACCTTAGAGGTCACCCATGAAGAAATCAATCAAGTCAAAGAATCTAAAATGAATCATCTTTTTCGGCAATATGAACTCTTTCAAATGACACCCGATGAAACAATTGCCGATATGTACACGATTCACCAATCTTGTAAATGGACTAAGGGGTCTTGGAAAACAATTTTCTAATAGAGATTTAGTGACCAAAATCCTTAGGTCCCTACCTTTGTCATGGGAATCCAAAACCTCCGCAATCACGGAAGCCAAGGACATGAATACATTAAACCTAGATGAACTAATAGGGTCATTGATCACCCATGAGATGATTTTCAAAACAAAAGCACCCGAAATTGAAACTAAAATTGAAAAAGGAAAAGGAATTGCTTTTGCTTGTAATGTAGGTGAAAATGAAGATGCAAAGGAAGACATGGAAGATGAAGTTGCCCTCCTAACAAGAAGGATCAAATTCTTGCAAAGGAATATGGGAGACATGAGAAATAGAAGGACCAATCCTCCATTCAAGAAGAAAGAAGAACTTGGTGATGGATCTTCTCAACCCCGATGCTACGGTTGCAAGAAGCTTGGACACATTCGCCCGGATTGTCCACTCAACAATGAGCCTTCTTCAACCAACCGCTTCAAGAGAAGAGAATGCAAGAAAGGAATGACCGCCACTTGGGATGAGGAAATTGAAAGCGAAGGCAAACAAAATGATGGCGAAGATTGCTTGATAGCAAGGAACGTGTGCTTCATGGCCTCAACAAACGACAATAACGAGGTAAACACTTTAAATGATGTCATTGTCTTAAAAGAAGTTCTAGATTCCTTACAAAATGCAAATGATGAACTTGAAATTCAATTTGATAAAATTGCATCACTTGAAAATTCTCTTGCTAACATGACAAAAGAATTTGGTTGGTTAAAGAAAGATCATGAATTTTTAGATGATAAAAATAAAAAATACAAAGTAGAAATTCATGAGTTAAATGCTTCTATCAAAATCTTAAATGAAAACCGACAAGAACTTTCTAATGAAAACAACAAGCTAAATCATGAAAATGGTAAACTATCTTTTGAATATGATGAACTAAAGAAACTTTTTGAAAAATTTGAAAATAGTTCATTGAAATTGGATAAGCTTGTTAATATACAAAGAATGTCAAGTGACAAAAGTGGACTTGGACATAAATGGAATACTACAATATCTAACTATAAAAACTAATCTCTATATGTGCAATTCCTTCTGAACCAGATCTCATATTTTTTTGTACATAATTCTTGATACAATCCCGTATTTTTTCATCTTCCTGGAGACCGGATTTGACCAAATAGGATCATCCAGTTCCTATAAAACCTATCACTAAAATACCCCTAGAAGGGGATAGGTCTAAGCGGAGCGAAAAGGGTTTTCCATGAGATGGGAAAGGAGAACTATTAGCCCCACACAAGGTTCAAGATGTTTCTTTTGTCCGATCCAGGCGATCGGAAAATAAAGAAATGGTTGATATATTCAAGATAATTACGTATTTACAAAATACCGTCTCAATTCATCCTATTTCATTAGATCCGGGATGTGCTATGGTTCCGAAGGATGAACCGGATATGGACAGTTCCAATAAGATTTCATTCTTGAACAAAAATCCATTTTTTTCAGCAGCTTGATCGGACCAAGCCTCTGCAATTTCAGAATCTCCCTGTCGAATGGCCTGTTCTCCCCAGAGCCGCTCCTGTATAAGGCGCGAGGTATTGTAATGTTGCAGGCGAATCCGCCGTTTTGAAAAGGCTTCTTCTAGTAGTACCAAGATTTGTTTTTATTGTGGTCTAGAAGGTCATTACAAAGTTTCTTGCTTGCATGCTAAACAAGATAAAATCAAATTGAACTCTAAAGTGAAAATAAATGAACATAGCAAGATTAGGAAGATTTGGGTACCTAAGGGATCTCACTTGCCTATTCATATGTAGGTATGCCTTAAAAGCCATAACAAGAAGAACACATGGTACCTTGATAGTGGATGCTCTAGACACATGACAGGAGACCTTACTCAATTCGCATCCCTATCACTCAAGGATGGTGGAGACGTTACCTTTGGAGATGATAAGAAAGGAAAAGTCAAAGGTGAAGGCACCATAGGTAACTCTACCTCTCTCATACATGATGTACTATTTGTTGATGGCTTGTCCCATAATCTTATTAGCATTAGTCAATTATGTGATAATGGGTTTGAAGTAGTCTTCAATCCCGACAAATGCATTGTTAAAAATAAAATAGATGGAAAAGTAAAATTCATAGGTTCTAGAGACAATAACATTTACACAATTGGACTAGATGATCTTAGACTCCAAAATGTGACTTGTCTTAATGCCATTAGTGAGGATTCTTGGCTATGGCATAGGAGGTTGGGTCATGCCGGAATGGAACTCATTTCGACCCTCTCCTCAAAAGAAATTGTTAGAGGATTGCCTAAGTTCAAATACACCAAAGATCACATTTGTAGAACTTGTCAATTAGGAAAACAATTGAAGAGCTCATTTGCACCTAAAAATTTGATTTCAACTTCCTACCCCTTGCAACTACTTCACATGGATCTTTTTGGACCAATGAAGACAAGTAGCCTAGGTGGAAAGAGGTACGTGTTTGTAGTTGTGGATGACTACTCACGATTTACATGGGTCATATTTCTAGCACACAAAGATGAAACTTATGAAAACTTCCTTATACTGTGCAATCAAATACAAAATGAAAAAGGTATTGCTATCTCCTACATTAGAAGTGATCATGGAACGGAATTTGAATATGTACATTTTGACACTTACTGTAATGAACATGGCATAAAACATAATTTTTCCGCACCTAGAACACCTCAACAAAATGGAGTTGTAGAAAGAAAGAATCGAACTCTCCAAGAAATGGCTAGAACTATGTTGCATGAAAATGATCTCCCTAGATATTTTTGGGCGGAAGCGGTTAGCACCGCTTGCTATATCATAAACAGGGTATATTTAAGGCCAATTTCTAAGAAAACACCTTATGAGCTTTGGAAAAACTTGAAACCAAATATAAGCTATTTTAAAGTGTTTGGATGTAAATGCTTCATTTTAAACATTAAAGATAATTTACACAAATTTGATAAGAAGTCGGATGATGGAATATTCTTAGGGTACTCTTCACATAGCAAGGCATATAGAGTATTTAATAGAAGAACCCTAGTTGTCGAAGAATCCATGCATGTGACATTTGATGAGAGAGAGCCAACACCTCAAGAAATGCCACATGATGAGGATGAACCTAATGAACATCTCTTACCTAAGTTAAGTACTCCTCCTCATGCATCTACAAGTCATACATTACCTAGTGAGGAAGCAGAAAATGTAGATGATGACTCACCACCTAGGGATAGGAGAACATTGGTAGATCATCCTGAATCCCAAATTTTAGGTGATGCCACATCGCCAGTGAGAACTAGATCATACTATCGTAGTGTGAGTAACAATTTAGTGTTCCTATCCGAATTAGAACCTAAATCCATCAAAGAAGCTGAAAATGATGAATATTGGTTGATGGCTATGCAAGAAGAGTTAAGTTAATTCGAAAGGAACAAGGTGTGAAGGCTAGTGCCTAGACCTAGTGATCATCCAGTCATTGGCTTGAGATGGGTGTATTGAAATAAATTGGATGAAAATGGAATTATCACTAGAAATAAAGCTAGGCTGGTAGCCCAAGGATACAATTAGGAGGAGGGAAAAGACTATGATGAGACATTTGCTCCTATTGCCCGTATGGAGGCTATTAGGATACTCTTGGCATATGCATCTCATAAAGGATTTAAATTATATCAAATGGATGTCAAAAGTGCATTCCTAAATGGCTATATCCAAGAGGAAGTGTATGTTGAGCAACCTCCAAGTTTTGAAGACTTCAAACATCCAAATCATGTCTTCAGGCTTGATAAAGCTTTGTATGGGTTAAAGCAAGCTCCTAGAGCTTGGTATGAGACGCTTTGCACTTTCTTGGTTGAAAAAGGATTTGAGATGGGAAAGGTGGATAAAACATTATTTATCAAAAGAGAAAATCAAGATATCCTCCTTATCCAGATATATGTAGATGATACCATATGTGGCTCAACTAATCAAAAATTGTGTAATAAATTTCCAACTTTAATGAAAAATGAATTTGAAATGAGCATGATGGGTGAGTTAACCTATTTCTTAGGACTCCAAATTAAACAATACAAAAATGGAATATTTTAAATCAAGAAAAATATACAAAGGAGTTATTAAAGAAGTATGGCATGGATAGCAGTAAGACATCAAGAATTCCCATGAGTACTACTGCTAAGCTAGAAAATGATGAATTTGGCAAATCTGTGGACCAAAAGATGTATAGGGGTATGATAGGTAGTTTACTCTATTTGACAGCCAGCATACCAGACATTATGTTTACTGTCTGTCTCTGTGCTCGATTTCAATCGGATCCAAAAGAGTCTCACCTATCAGCAGTCAAGAAGATCTTCAAGTATTTAAGAGGAACACAAAGTCTAGGACTATGGTATGAAAGATCATCTTCCTTTACTCTCATCGGATATTCAGATGCAGACTTCGCCGGATGTAGAGTAGATAGGAAAAGCACTAGTGGGACTTGCCAATTCTTGGGTAAATCACTTGTTTCATGGTTTAGCAAGAAACGAAATTCAGTAGCTCTGTCCACAACAGAAGCAGAATATGTGGCAGCTGAAGCTTGTTGTGCTCAAGTCCTATGGATGAAAAGCACATTGAAGGACTATTGCATTAAAATGGAAAATATTCTCATCCAATGTGACAACACTAGTGCTATAAGCTTAACAAAGAACCCCATACAACACTCAAGAACAAAACACATTGAGATTAGGCACCACTTCATTAGAGATCACTCACAAAAAGGGGATATTTGCTTAAAGTATATCAACACTGAAGATCAATTAGCGGATATCTTTACAAAACCCCTTAGTGATGATAGAATTTGTTATATCCGAAGTGCCTTAAACATTTGGAGTGCGGATCAAGTCAAAGAAATTGCCAAATAAATACTTTGTGCCTTTCACCAGCTTATCTATATAGTATTTATATATATCATCTTTGTTTGGTAGTATCTGCATGAATGAGATGTCAAATATTAATCTTAAAAATCACTCAATTGGTACTCTTAGCCTTTTTAGTTTTCTAAGTTGGAGAGGTACTTTCACTTTAATTAAAATACCTAACATTTTGACATATGTCAACATCTCGATCATGAACAGGTATATGTGCATTACTTGGTTATATATATTTTTATATATTTTTATACCATAAGCATTGATTTAGGGGGGGCAATCTTTATCTACTCCTAAATTGCTTTATTTTTTTACACCCTTTTCTGTCGATGACAAAAGGGGGAGAAGTTTGAAATTGATTATCTATTCAATTGACTTTATGCACCATATGCTTTTAATTGTTATCATTTATCTGTGTGCATATATTGAGGGGGAGTTCCAGTATTCACTACCTACTATGTCACTCCACACACACCTCATAATCAATTTTGTTTGTCATCATAAAAAACGGGGAGATTGTAAGCCCAAGGGTCTACTCTCCTATCTTGTTTTGATGATTCTAAACATAATTGATTGTGTTTTTGAATACTAATCAATTTGCTTTGAAGTGTTGTGTTTAAGATAGGATTGATCATTGAAGAAACCAATACACAACATGGTCATGCTTGAAGATGTACCCAACAAGAGTCAAAGGAGCTAAGTGGAGCTCACATCATCTCTCAAGCAAGCATACAAAGATGGAAGATCAACTTGAAGACCAAAGCTAAAGAGAAATTGAAGGTTGCATAGGTATCATTGTACATCTCCTCTCTTTAGATTTTCAAGTCAAGGCAAAGTATTTTCAAAATGTTTTTCAAATAACACTTAAAGAACTTTAAAGGTTTAGTGAATAATTATGTGGTGGACCAACATGTTGGGACCCCCATAAACATTCCATAATTATCATAGGAGTTGAGTTCCAAAAGCCAAAAATCAAACAAGCAATAAAATCTCAAATTTGCTGATTTTTTAGGCTTTTCGGAACTCCGAGATTTTTCTCGAAGCTCCGAGCTCGGAACTCCGAGAGAAGGTCCAGTAGCTTCTGGACATTTTCTCGGAACTCCGAGAAATGGTCTAGTAGAAATTTTATTTCTTCTGGCCGTTCTCTCGGAACTCCGAGAACCTCGCAACAGCTCAAAAAATAGCCGTTGGGATTTGAATTATTTTGTGGTTTTTGATATTCCCACCCCCAAACGGTCATATTCTTTGGAGATGCTATATATACAACATGTAGAGGATTCATCCTCTCTCTCTTGATGATTTGAAAACCTCCTTGAGCATTAAAGAAAACTTGCAATCCATTTGTGCAAAAGATTTTGTTTTCTTCCCAAACTTGCCTTGCACTTGCAAATTTCTTGAGTTGGGATATTTAGAGCTTTCACTTGCAACTACCATCATTGAAGAGCAATCAAGGGTCTACAAAGAGCATCAAGCTTTCAAGAAGAAGCCAAGCTATTCAATCTTCATTTCTTGCAAAGGTGGCTAGGGCATCCTACCTTAATACCCTAGGGAGCACCGCTTAGAACTCGGCGGAGAAGGAGAGTCTTTTGTAAAGGTGTAAGGGCATCCTTATTTAATATCCCTTGGAAGTGTAACCGCCTCGGAGCCGGGCATCGTGGAGGTCTCCAATAGTGGAAATCCTTAAGGACGATCTTAAGAAGAGTGGAGTAGGGCTTTGCCCGAGCCACTATATATCGGTGTGTCATCTCTCATTTTTGTACTTTCATTCTTATTTTTGGTTTGGTATATCTTTTGTTTTCAATCTTACTTGCACTAACCAAAAACCTAATTTAAAGAAGAAAAATTCTAACTAGGTTCACAAGTAATTGTCAAAAGGGATAATTTAGTATTAAAATTCAATTCACCCCCCCTCTTGTTAATTTCACAAATTAATTAGGGCTGCAACTCGGGTAGGGCGGGTCAGGTTTTGGAGAACCCAACCCTACCCGAGAATATTTCGGGTCGGGTTTTTTCACGTTGACTCAATTTTTTAAGGAAAATTCTTGTTTGGCAAGGCAACTCAACTCATAGAAGCAGAAATTACACTCACATTACACTTGAATCAAACAATGATGTAATTACACTCACATTACACTTGAATCAAGCAATGTTGTAATCAAACAATGTTGTAATTACAATCAAACAATGCTGAATCAAACACTTGAATCAATTCAACTCATAGAAGCAGAAATTACACTCACATACAATAACAGTGGGTGCGTGGGTTTTCACTACTTATGTAACTCGGGTCGGGCCCTTCAAACCCGGCTCAACCCGAGATTCATGCGGGCTTTTGAATGCTCAACCCGGCTCGACCCGAAACCCATGAAACCTGAACCCAACCCAGGCTATTTTCGGGTCGGGTCGATGTGGGTCGGGTAAAACCCGTCTCGAGTTGCAGCCCTAAAATTAATATATCACTTCCCTTTTAGACACTTAATTTGCTAAAGGGCCCACGGCCTAGTACAATGGTCTCTGATCTCACTCTTGACACAAACCCATCTGCTTGACCAAGGCCCAAAAATGATGTAAATGAAGGAGCAAAATGTTTTAAAATACACACAAAAGTCCCTTTTAATCAAGACCTTAGGATCGTCAATTTGCCATCGGACACATAGTCTTATATGGCCTAGTGGTGACCCATCAAATCAACGGCTCCAGTCAGCAAGATCACATGGCACATGTATGGTGATCCTTCAAAACTCCAATTATGGGTTCCACCCCCCTTTAGCATGTTTCTAAATGATTGATATGCTAATAGACATCTTACATAAAGGGGTAGCTAGAAATATCAACACATATTATAAATAAATGATCCCTATTGAATAAAGATAAAGTATGGAAAAAAAAAACGATTGTTAAATGTCTACAATATCATTATTTTAAACAAAGAAAAGCTTTCCCTCGGCCACAGTCTCTTCTCATGCCCACTTTTTAACCTTTTTAAAGGAAATTCTAAGAGGAAAAATTGCAAATGGGCGAAAATACGAGAATTGCGAATGGGGGACACTCTTATGAAAATTTTTAAATGGGGGTCGAAAACCGAATTTACGATAAAACTTGACCAAAATGCCCCTAGGGGTTATCAAGTCTAAAAAGGGCTTATCAAATGGTTAACATGGCCAAATATGATTTAACAATTCTTACCTAAACAAGGTTATCAAATCTCGCCGGGGATATCAAGTTATCACAAGGGGTTATCGAGTCTCACAAGGGGTTATCAAGTCTTTATGACCTTGATAATCCCTTTTTAGACTTGATAACCCCTTTTTAGACTTGACCCATAGGGGCATTTTCGTTAGGTTTTCACTGTTTACGTACTTGATAACCCTTTTTAGACTTGATAACCTCGTTTTTTACCCCCCTTTATAAATTTTCAAAATAATATCCCCCGTTGGCAATTCTCGTATTTTGGTGTTCCTCCTTAGCAATTTTTCCATTCTAAAAAGAGCAAGATCCCTGCCAGTTATAGTCCGGTAATTCATACACAATGAAAAACTCTTTTTCACACTTCTGATATGAACTAAATGGATCACCAAGAAAAATGCTTTAGTCTCCTTTTGTTCGGAAATTCAAGTGATTATGTTGAAGTATTTGAAAATTGAAACAACAAATGTGGCTAAAGAAGTCATTGTACTGTACCTGCTTATTCTGCAAATTCCAACTACAATCATAATTATGATTCAATAAAATCCAAATAAATCAGTGGTGGAAAATGACCAATTTCTGTTGGGTTCCTGTAGAAAATTATCAAAATAGCCTCCTCATAATTAATTGAGTAAAAGTCTACATTTTTTCTTTGGACATGAAATCTAGGGGCCGTTTGGATATGCGGATTTTAGAATCTTGGATTTCATCAAAATAATGAACGAGAGACAGAGAAAAAGGAGACCAGCCTTCGTTTTCTAATTTCTCACCCTCCTTTCCGACAACAAGACAGTGGGAAATCGTCCCATTTTTCTAGGTTTTAGAAATCTCAGGATGGAGGAAAGATTTCTAAAACCTGGATTTCTTATTTAAAATCCAAGAAACGGTGTCAGGACAGCAAGCTGATCATGAGCCCTCTTTTACACTGTTTTCAAACTAAAACATGGATTCTAAAATCCGCATATCCAAATGGCCCCTAGATGTAAAAGCTTTGACAAACAGCCACGAGAATTTCCAATTCAAACTGTCTCTCTTCACATGTAATCTTGCAAAAAAATCTCCATTCTCTTGCTGTTGTTGCACCTCTCTTTTCTTATTAAATTGCTACATTTTAAACACCCCCTCCACCCTATCAATAATAAATAAAAAATAAAAATCAACTTATAATTCAGAGATTTTATATGATGTAAACCCTTATAATCCTGTATTTTTCTAAAAGTACTGTACGGCCTGCACCATAGGATGATCCAAACCGTTCATTTGATGGGCCACAATGTAAATAGGTTGTGCCCAAAAAAATATTTCCATAGGATGATTGTAGCCCTTCGATCTATAGAGGAAATGCATATTATTGAAACCTCTGTAGATGGAAGGGTTGAAATCATCGTACGTAAATAATTTTGGACACAATCTATTTACATTGTGACCCATTAAATGGACGGTTTGGATCATCCTATGGTAGAATCCGTACAGTACTTTAAAAAGATACGGGACTATAAGGACTTACACCATATTATTTCTCTATAATTCATACACTTGCTTTTTCAAAATTATTTTGGGTGCCCATAAAATGATCAGTTTACCCTCGTCTTATTGAACCCTAATCCCCATCCATTGCACCATGAAGAGAATGAGATTCTCTCTCATGATAATCACAAAAATTAGACTAATTCTTAAATTTAACCAGAGCTCATCTCTCTCTCTCTCTCTCTCTCTCTCTCTCACGTTTGGCTAAACTATACCACATTGCAAATGATGAAAAAGTAGTTTGAAACAAAGAACAACAAAATGGAAAGCAAAAAGTGGAACACCAACATCACCAATTTGCTTCCCACTAAAAGATGGGTGAAATGAAAGGAAGCAAAATGTCATGAGGGACCAAGGACCATAGTAAGGTGATACATTTTCCACGTAAAAGTGTGATGGGAGGTGATGTTGTTGAGTTCACTCATGATTACTATATAATCAAAAGAGAGCCCGCCCAAGCTAGTACGTGTGACCCTTCCCTTCCCTCTCAAAACTCCCCCTTTTTTCAAACCAAATCATTCCTCCAAGAAAATCTGTCTGTCTTACCCCCCACAGAAGCATGCACATTATTTGCATGCAACCAAAACCCTATAACCCTAGAGCCTTGGAAACCTACTATTCCAACTATCAAGGGCCTAAATCAAATATTTAAAGAAATTAAAGAAAATTCATTCATACTCAATTAGAAACCTTCAAGATGTTTTCAGTTTAAACTTTGAAAGTCATTGGTTAATAATATCTGTATTATATATTTAGAGAAATGATATCGGCACAACCATGCTTTGTTATTTGCATGAGCCTTGCTTTTACAAGCCAATTATAAAAGAAAAGACAAGCAAGATCCGTGCAAATAACAAAATGCGGTCGTGCTGATATCATATCCCTATTTTTATAGTACATGTAATAATATGGTTTGGTGTTAGGGACGTAGAAGGCATTTCCCAGGTGGTCAGCCACCTCATGAATGAAGACAAAATCTGCTGAAAAGTGAGCCTCTGTGGCTGCTGTCAGATGCAACAGACCATCTGCGAAATGCCTTCTACAATGGACGCTAGCAAATCCCTTGGACGTAACTCGTAAGTAGCTTTTTCTTTTATTTGGGCCCCTTTGCTCATCATTCCAAGAATATTTCATGTTTATCACAGACCCACTTCCCACCCACCTTTTGTCTGGAAACAGATGTTGACTAAATCCAAAAACTTAGAAAAGCATGAGCTTTCATGTATAAACTAGTAAAAATGCCTCGCAAGTGCTATCCATTTAAATTATCCATTTAAAATTGTACATACCACATCAGAGGTTGATCTAAACCGTCCTGTGATGGAACACAACATCAATAGGTTGTGCCCGTAAAATCATTTCCATAGGCTGATCCTAGCCCTCCAATCTATCGAGGTTTCCATGATTGTTGTTCATGTTAAGGTGTCCAAAATTCGTCAATATTTTTATAGGTGTCCTCCATTCGTAATATCAACATTTCTATAATTTGACCCGCACATAGTGAATAAGGAAAAGTAGTTTTTTCGTCATCGTTAGGGGTGCAACTTGGGTGTCAACCCCCAACTTTTGATAATGACACTCATTGTAAGAAAATAAGAAATAAATAGCTTGGGGCCGGGTATTAGTAGCTGTCCCTCACCTGAGACACCTCACTTTTCAGTGAATCAAGGAACGTAACTCATAGAACTTTAGCGATGGGAAGATCTGGTTCGGTCAAAAAAACAAGACATGCAAAGGAGCTCACACTTCCACTTTATTAAAATGAATCATAGACCTATAGGTTCAGCATACTTGACCTAGGTTAGATGCCTAATGACCTCACCTCGAGTGAATCATAGAACTCAAAAACACAGATCCTAGGACTGGAGAACTATACGAACAACAAGCGGCACACGAGAAGGCAGTAATTGTGCTCGCAACTCCGTGGGATAGCTGAAAGTACGAGTATGCCTTGGGGTTGATCCCTGCGCCTTAAGTGAGCGGTAGGAGCATATTCGTTTCCCTGGCTACGTAAAATTGGCCACACTTCAAAGAAGGAGATGAGGTGAGGGAAGCGGTTGAAGAGGCTGGCACGCTAAACTAGACTGCGACAATGGCTCCATACCGGATACAACTACAGATACGGCTCGGAAGGGAGACTGTTTTGATTAGATTTTTTCGGACGCGGCCCCCAAGCACGCGAGCGCAGAGAGAGAGAGGTTAGTTTCATACTCCGGAAGGTTCAGTCCCTCGATCGGGGACCTCACTTGCACGCAAGCACGCGAGCGCGCAAGGAGAGGTTTTGATTCCTTATCGAGACCGGCATGACCATATCGGTTTAGTTGTTGCGTTCGGTCCCTCGCCCGAGGTCCCTCACTTCATTACTTTGGGCTTAGGGATAGGTTTTCTTCCTACTCCGGACGGGCATGGCCCCCCACGACAGTGCTCTCAGTCGGAGAGGCCTATCCTCTCAAGCGGCGAGGCCTGTGTTCTTAGTCGGCGAAGCCGCACAACGGGAAGGAGTGCTCCTTTGCTGCACTTATGGCTTATGGCTTTCCTGATTGAAGTAGTCGGGCCTTACTCCACTCATGGCGGCCCGTTAGGGTCCAGTCTAGAATTCTCATTTTGATGTCTTTTCATTTTAGGTTCCCTTCCATTGAAAGAAGTGTTAAAAAGTCCACTCAATGCCGTATCTGGGTGGTGAATTCGAGATGGAAGGAAGTCCGAGGGTGGCTAGGGATGACAGAGGTTCCTAGTATCCTCGAGTGGTGATGAAGCACATGGCCATCTGCCTACTAAGCTCCGTGTAGGAGCCGATGGAATTAGGCTGAAACATGGTGAACCAAACTTGCACCACCCCCTCCAGGTGGAAGGAAAGACTCGGCACATGACGGCTTCCGGGATGCCATCAATGAGTAGAGTGGTTCCAAACGGGTCCCTGTTTTCCCTAGGGTTGGTGGAGCCGTCATAGGGGGCAAACAATGGTATTTGCAAATTCTCTGGAATAGGCAAGTCCGTAATCTTTGTCGTGAAGAGGAGGTCTTGTTCGGGGTGATGATTAAATGCCATCTCTGCTGTCAAAAGCGGGGATGGGGGGATAGAAGTGATTATTTCCTATCAATAATGCCACCTCTTAATGAAAGCACCAATCGCTGCTCAAATCTGTACCTGGCAGTGAATGGTCCGGATTTGTGATCCTACCTTCTACGAGGATCCGCCTGACCTATATCTTGCGCCCACAGACAAAAGGTTAAAGACCACTTAGAGTCAGAACTTTGGAGGGACCCGTCGACACTCAAGTTAGACGGAGGCACCAGGAGAGAAGGAGAACTGAGCGTAGATGAGTGATTATAGATTAGTGCACCTGGAGGGTTGCCCTACCCTAGAGGTGGAATACGAAAGGTTTGCTCTGTCGGGTTCTCCTCTCTTTTCCTTTGCATAGGGGTCCCCCTTAGATAAGCGGGAGTTTGGTATCCTGGGCACGATGTGGAGGTGACGTGGACCGCATGTATCGCTGGCGATGTATGCGTGGTAGTGCATGCACGTTAAATCCTGGAAGGTGATTCGACAGGATATGAGATCATGCGGTGACCGGTTGGTGGCTGATTGAAATTGGCCTTGATACGATGGAACTGGGATTTGGGGCAGATTGTGGCAGTGTTAGTCCATGATGGTGATGTGACACCAGGAAGCTTTGTTGTGGAAGACGCTATGTAGTCGGACGAGCTAATTGGGAGCGAGGGAGGCCACTCATGCCCAGGCTATACTGATCGGCCTTACTGTGGTGGTAGCGCCACATGTAACATCAGAGAGCAGTGTAATCATCCGAGAGACCGCTCCATTTTTACCCCCTTCATTAATGACACCCTTTACCACTAGTCTACGAGGTTGACAACCAAACACTACTTACCACTACTCTTCCTTTTCATTAATTTTAGTGGCTATCATTCAAAAAAAAAAAAAAACCTTACCGCTACTCTAATTACGATGAGGTGAATTGGCTTATCTCCTCCCTGTTAAAAACACTACTTATCACTCTCTTTTTTCTTTTTTTTTTTGAGAAAATGATATTAGCTGCTCTGTTTGGTTGCTGGGGTTTTTTTTTCCTAAGATTTATGTGGGAGAATATTTAGTGATCACATCAGCAAAATCTTGTCTTGAAAATCGTGGTCTACCTCTCTCTCTCTACCCTCTCTCTCCACTCATCATAATATTTTTATCTAATTAATGCCTGTCCCCTCTTTTGTCTCCTACCTTTAGCCACATAAATCCAGGAAAAAAAAAAACCCGGCAACTAAATATACAAAGCTTTTTTAAGTGCACACATTCAGCTGTCAAAGTTTATTACAAGCCAATTAAAAAAGAAAAGACAAGCTGAGTGTGCAATTATTAAAACATGGTTGGGCTGATATCATTTCCCTTTTCTGGGCTGGGATGGAATGATTTAAGTTTGAAATCCATTGTAGTCCTAAACCTCTAATTAGACCCTGGAGTTGCAGTCCAGTACAGATGCCGTACAATTGCAAAGTGACTGGTTGGACAGTTATCCTCTGTCAATCAATCCATCGCCATTGATTGTAAAAAAGCAACCTGTTTTTGGTTATGTGATTAACACCCCATTATGTCTCGGGAGGAGGAAGGAGGAAAAATCTCTGAAAGGCAACTTTGCTATTAAAACCCATTCAGATTAAAACCTTGTTTTTCCAAGGTGATGACCAGTTGACCGGGATTAAAACCCATTGAGATTTCTGGGTATTTGAATGTGGGGGTGCGGGGTTTGGCTTTTTTGGCAAGGTTTTTAGTAGGGTTTAAGGGTCATAAAAAAGAGCAGAGGAAAGCAAACACATGTCTTTCTCAAAACACAGATCCCTATAGAATGTAAGGGTTATCCAGCGTCCCTTGCTAGAACTCATTCTCTTTGCTTTCTTTAAATTCCAGAGCTTTTCTGCCGGGTTTTTGCATAGAGAGAGAGAGAGAGAGAGAGAGAGAGAGAGATTCATGTGTTCAGTTAGATTTCTTCCTGGGTGCTGCAGCTAGAATACAAAAAAAAAAGAAGTTTAACATGGTGGGAAACAAGAGACTGAGGAATGATTAGTTGGTGTTTTCCAATGATTTGAATTTTCTTACTGAGAATCCGACTAGCGTATCTGAAGAAAGGAGAGAAAGATGAAGTCCATGAATGATAATAACTGGTTGGGTTTTTCACTCTCCCCCCACTTGAACATTGAGGTTTCAGCAGACCCACATCAAGAACAGGTTAGTGCTCCTCCTGACCTAAACAGATCTGGGATTTGTTATGGAGTTGAGTCAGAAAATGGAGGGTTTTACTCTCACTTGTCTGTAATGCCAATCAAGTCTGATGGGTCTCTTTGTATCATGGAAGCCCTTTCCAGGTCAAAACAGGAAGGTATGCTTTAATTTTCCCTTTTATTTATCAGCTCTTTTTAAACTAATTTTTTTTCTCTAAAGCAGTCCTATGTATTCTTTCATATGATAAGGAATGGTGACATCTGAATCACCAAAACTGGAGGATTTCTTAGGTGGTGCAACGATGGGAGCACATCAGTATGCAGGTAATGACAGGGAAGCCATGTCTTTGAGCTTAGATAGCATATATTATCACCAAAACACAGAACATGAAAACCAAAGACAGCATTCTCTCAACCTTGTTCAACCCTTTAGGCAACAAATTCAATTGCAACAGAACAATCCTTATTTCCAACCACTAGAGGAAGGGATTTTCTCTGGAGTAACAAGCCATGGAATGTACCAAACACCATTAGAAGCAGAATGGGTGGCTAGGCTTTATCCTACAAATGATGCATTGGTGCATAAAATGGGTAGTTGTTTGGGTGAGGATGGAGGAGGGTCTGGTTCTATGGCTTTAATGGGTTATGGGGATTTGGAGTCTCTGAGCTTGTCAATGAGCCCTGGTTCTCAATCTAGCTGTGTTACAGCTTCACAGCATATCTCACCTGTTGGAACTGAATGTGTATCCCTTGATACAAAGAAAAGAGGAGCTGGGAAGGTTGGTCATAAACAGCTTGTTCATAGGAAGTCCATTGATACATTTGGGCAGAGAACATCACAATATAGAGGTGTTACTAGGTAAGGAGAACAGGTATTTCTTTTTTTGTACTTTTCTTTGTGTCTTTGCTTTTGGCTTCTTGGGTTATGGTTGATGCTTGGTCATTTTACTTTTCTTTTAGGTTGCTATTTCTTGATAGATTTTTTGCTGATTTTATCCTTTCTAGTTTTTGTTTATTTTGTTTCATATAATTGTTCATATATTTTTTTTGGGGGTTCTTGTTTGATGTTGAATTCTTCTCCTTTTGGCTATTCCTTATACTTTAGCTTTTGATGATGCTTCTAAGTTCTAAGATTCGTGGTTTTACCTCTAATCCTACATCAGGCATAGGTGGACTGGTAGATATGAAGCCCATCTCTGGGACAATAGTTGCAAGAAGGAAGGGCAGACCAGAAAAGGAAGGCAAGGTAGGCCATAAAAGAAACTACCTATTTTCCAATACTTCTTTGGTAGTAGTCCTTTTCATGGCTTGTGTTTATTAATTTCTTTGGTCTGTTGGGCTGACATTTCATTTGTGGTTTGACATGTTCTCTGCTTGTGGGTTTGTCATGCAATCAAATGCATTGCAGTTTATCTTGGTAGGGTCCTTTTCTTAATTGAACCATTAAGATCTTCATATTTCTTTCACTAATCCTATCAAAATCCAGTTCATTTTCTCTTAGCTTTCAACTTTTGTATTTCAGGTGGTTATGATATGGAAGAGAAAGCTGCAAGAGCTTATGACTTAGCTGCTCTCAAGTATTGGGGTTCTTCAACTCATATCAACTTCCCGGTATTGATTGGTGGCGTTCGAAGATATAAATCATTTTATATTCTTGTTTATGACATTGGACTGAAAATGGGTTTTGTGCAGGTGAGTAATTATCATGAAGAAATTGAAGAAATGAAGAACATGAGCAGGCAGGAATATGTTGCACACTTGAGAAGGTTAGAGACCTCTGATCTCGTATAGCACATCTGCTTTTCTTTCTTAGTGATGCTAATCTTTCCCTTACCTCATACTACCAGAAAAAGCAGTGGTTTCTCAAGAGGGGCTTCGATTTACCGGGGTGTAACAAGGTATCTCTGTTTTCCTTTGATAATTAAATTCCCATTCATTTGAATGTATGGTTTAAAATTTCAATTTTGGCCAAAAGTTGTTAATAAAAAAATTTCAATCATGTTCCAAAATTTCTGCTGAAATTTTGGAAATTGCGTCCGACATCGTCTGAAATCTTGGAAAAACAAAAAAAATCGAAAAAATAAAAATGTAGAAATGGCTGAAATTTTCGCCGGAATCTCAAAACTTCGGCCGAAATCTAGGCAGACACCAACTTCATGTACTTTCAGTGTCGGCCCTGGACAAAATCCGAAATTTCGGCCGAAATTTAAAACCGTTTGAATGGAATGGTCTACTGAATCATTGTTTTTCTGCTTTTTTCTAGGCATCATCAACATGGAAGATGGCAAGCTCGAATAGGGAGAGTTGCAGGAAACAAAGACCTCTACCTTGGGACCTTCAGTAAGTTTTTGAATCTTCAATTCTACAGGCTTATATTTCATTGCCTTTATTATTGTTTTTGCTACTCCACTTTTCTTTATACAAACTCCAATTCGTACATACAGTTTATTTAAAAGCTAGCTATTAGATTACGGTTCTACCAAAACATAAGTTCTTAGAATCTTGAATTCTCAAGTGCTTTAAGCTCTTTCAAAGGCTGATATTTCAGGCAGTCCATGCTCTTATAAGGCTGTTTTCCAGCCCACTTTTTATACTTTTGTCAGGTTGATTTTTCAGCCACTCAGATTCTAAGGCTGGTATTCAAGAACCCTGAGCTTTTTATAAGGCTGATTTTTAGGCATTGTTTATATCAGCAAAAAGTAAAAGAAAGAAAAGGTTTTATTAGGCAGCTTGCTGATTTATGGGCAAGTTATCCCCTTAAGTCTAATTTTGAGGATCACTAATCTTTTATAAGGTTCCAATTTAAAGCAGTATAAAACCTTACATAAGGGTGATATACAACCAATTGTTAAGTTCTCATGACGCTGAATTTTCAGGCACTCAAGAAGAGGCAGCTGAAGCCTACGACATTGCTGCGATAAAATTTCGTGGGGTGAGTGCCGTTACGAACTTTGACATCACAAGATATGATGTCGAACGAATAGCGGCTAGCAGTACTCTACTTGCAGGAGACCTTGCCAAGAGAACCCAAGAGATAGAATTTGGCAACAAGGCTACCGACCACCACCCATCAACTAATAATAGTAGTGGGGAAGCTGATTTAACAAAAGAAAACAATGGCACTTCAGACTGGAAAATGGTCTTGGATAATTCCGCCCCACAGCAATCTCCAATTGCTGAACCACTTGATCATAAACTGATGAGTGCTACGTGTTACAGACACCAATCCTTATCCTCTCTACATGAAATCATCGGAATGGATACAGTGAATTCAGCAGCGGGGATTGATGATTCGGTGAAACTAGCGACAACCCACTTATCTAACTCATCCTCCTTGGTGACTAGCTTGAACAGCTCAACGGAAGGAAGCCTCGATAAAACCGGCCTCTCGATGCTCTTCACAAATCCCACAGCCTCCAAATTCATTACTCCCACTCCTATGAGTTCTTGGATTCCATCAACTCAGCTCAGGCCTGCAATTGCTGTGCCTCAGATGCCAGTTTTTGCTGCTTGGACTGATGCTTAGATTCTGTTCTGGTAAACTTGTAAGGTTTTGTATGGACAAACAAACAAAAGAAAAAAAAATCCGTATTACAGAAAAAGGGTGGAATTTTGGTGATTCTGGTCATCGTGGGGCCTCTGTAACCAGAGGTTTGAAATTTTGGTGCTGCTCCTTTTGGCCACAGTGTAGGCCTTTTTTTTTTACCTTTCTTGTTTTGAAATTGGGAGGGCTGAAAGTAAGATGCAATGATTTCTGTTTGAAATGTTGTTGGTAATATGGGTGACCAAACCCAGCTCATTGCTTCCCAATAATGCTTGGTCTTGCTTTGACTGCTATCTCATCTTCCTCTACTGCTACTCTTATCACCATCATTACCCTTCCCCCTTTTCTCTTTTGATTTTCCCTCAAAGGTAACAGTCATTCAAGACCATTATTCAACAAAAGAGATAGATTATCAAATCATGTTTATCTGCTCAATAGTTTGATCATGTGTCTAAGGGTCAGTTTATAGCCTTCTGTACTCAGAACAACAAGGCACATGTCTGCAATTATTATATGGCCTTTACAGATAAAACTCGTTGACTTTTTTGTTTCTCTGGTTGAGAACAGAATTTTGAATTCAAAATACCATCACGTTTGCCTGTGGTTTCAAAGTTACAAATGCAAGGAAAGCCCTCCCTAAAGAGCTCAGATTCACACACAAAATGCTTGCCTATGG
Organism: Tasmannia lanceolata; assembly: GCF_043159265.1. Lineage (NCBI taxonomy): Eukaryota > Viridiplantae > Streptophyta > Magnoliopsida > Canellales > Winteraceae > Tasmannia > Tasmannia lanceolata. The sequence continues at coordinate 29,440,081 of NW_027518695.1, read as the reverse complement.
GTACCCATGGACACATTTTTGCCGAAAAGCAACACCAGAAACCCGTATGGGTGTGGTTCTTTGGCTTAAAGTCATGAGTTTGCTACCCATTGATGCAAGTTCGAATCCCCCTGGGCTTGCCCGATGCGCATGGTTTATGGGTGATTGTGCACGTCTGTGAGGAATAGTCCCGTACTAAAAATTGGGGTGGGGATACCATATGTCATAAAAAAAAAAACACATGAAATAATTTTGCTAGGCATAGGAAGACAGATCCTTCTTGCTACGTTCAATAACACATATTTCTCTTTCCCACAATGTTGTTCCCTTTCTAGAAGTTATTTTCCTTTAACTGCTTTTTGCTTGCATGTCTAGGAAGATACCACAGCATTCTATTAGTGCATGTTTCTTAAGGGTCTGTTCCAGTGAGGGTAAATAGGGGGCAAAACATTCGTTTACCCTGTGCAAAACTTAAGCGTGTTCCAATAATCAAAATATAAGCAACTTTCCTCATAAGTTATTTCGGTGCTACCATCTACTTACCCTAAAAGAGGTGAAATGGCATACACTCAAGGAGGTAGTAATCAAACTACGCCGTATCATGTTAAAATGACCAGAGTCCTCCTGTCATGGAGAATGACCATATATACCCTTATTTCATAATATGATAAAAATACCTCCATTCAGGATAAAATGACTAGAATATCCTTAAGCCATGGAAAATGACTAGAATACCCCGTCATGGAAAATGACTAGAATACCTCTATAACATAAAAAAGATCAAAATCCGCCGTATCGGGTAAAATGACCATAATGCCCCTGCATCATGGAAATGGCCGAAATACCCCTATATGACCAGAATATCCCTGCATCATGAAAATGACCAAAATGCCCCTATATCGGATGAAAATGACCAAAATACCCTTGAGTCATTGAAAATGACTAAAATATCGACATGAAACGATGAACATACCCACCATATGGGGTAAAGTGACTAGAATACCCCCGAGTCATGGAAAATGACTAAAATACCCCAATATCAGGTAAAAATGAACACAATACTCTGAAGTCATAAAAATAACTAAAATACCCCTATAACATAAAAAATGATCAAAATGTCATATGAGGTAAAAATAACCATGATACCTCTGCATAATGGAAAATGATAGAAATACCTAGGGTGAAAATGACCAAGATACCTGTAATAGAAAATGACTAAAATACCTTTATGATATAAAAAAGATCAAAATACCCCAATGCGGGGTAAAATAACTATAATACCCGGAGTCATGAAAATGACTAAAATACTCTCATGACAAAAATGATGAAAGTACGCCATATCGGGTAAAAATGACCAGAATACCCCCGAGTCATGGAAAATGGCTGACATACCACTATCGAGTGGGTAAAAATGACCAAAATACCCCTAAGTCATGTAATAAGATTAATATACCCTTATGACATTTACCCTCTACAATATGTGGTCCTAGAACATTAGAAACAATATACCCCCTCTGTATTTACATGGTAAGTAGATTACATTGAAATAATTTACCCTGAAATGGATTACTCTCTCGTATTTACCCTCACTAGAACAGACCCTAAGGGTATTTCCAGTGAGGGTAAACACAATGGAGTAATTCATTTCAAGGTAAACCATTTTGGAGTATTTACTTACTGTTTTGGTTTACCTTTATGATTTAATTTTCGTTGTTTCAATGTATAGGGTAAACTATGGGGTCTTTGATTTCGAGTGTTCCAATGCCACATATTGCAGGGATTAAGTGTATTAACTATTTTTAACCTTCCAATTTACACCAATTAGATCTGAGGTCTATATTCATCTTCTCAAGAAGTTTTTTGTACCACGTCTTATATTTATGTTAAAGAAAACAAGATGAGTGATTTAGATTGTCAAAATAAGTTGGTCCCGTGACATGATACATTTCTTAATTATATTTTAAAAAAATATTCATCATCATGTTCTAAAATAAAATTTCATGAAAATCTATTGCCCTATTTCAAAGCAAAAAATGACATAAATATTTGTATGTCATAAACTCATCGATCAACATATTGTCAAAAAAAGAAATAAAAAACTATCATCTAAAAAATGTTGAGAGTCATCACCAACTCTCCACGGTATTGGAGGGGCCGGGCCATCACAGGCGCGCGCGGGGTGGTGCGGGCCTACACATGGACGTTCACCTTAGTTTGGAGTTATGATTTGTGGACACAGATACTGGTGTCAAGTGTCGACACGGACACAGAGTGTCGGATACGGTAAAGCCCCAACTTTAGAAATGGGGACGCAACTAAAATAGAAAGTATATGTAATCATAATTTGTGGATATGGATTTGTTTATCCAGTTTCGACATGGATACGAGTTGTCTAAATGAGGTAAACACAATATTCAATAATAAAAAAAAACAGAATGTCCACACACCCACATTAAATCTAACACTTCCAGCAATACAAGTAAAAGTGTCCAAAGGAGTGTCGACACATGTGGACACGTGTGTCATGTTGGACACGACATGACACGTGAGTTGGCAATAAATTCTAAGTGTCGGCCAAATCATAAGTTTGGAGTGTTATTTTATGTTGCTAAGTTGGGTTGGTTTCTAAGTATAATAAGAGTATTACTTTATTGTTGTGTTTTTAGGAAGTACTAGAATTAGAAAGTGCGTTAGACGAATAGAAGTTAAAGATTATGCATGTTTCCTAACTATAGTATTTGTAAAGGAAACACCGTTGCTATCTCTATTAGTTATTTTTAGTTTGGCTTTATTTCTTTTTATATATAAATAGAGGCAATAGAGCAGACGTTAATAGACAAAGAGGAAAACGTGAAACGTTGTCACGAACAGGGTGTGAAAACTGTGAATACAGTGAATATAAAAACAAATTGTGAAGAAGAGTGTGTACGATTTTGCGTTGTAGAATAATACTAAAGTGAAAGTGTGGATCCCGTCCGGAGGTCGTCCCCTTCTGTGACCCACGAGGGTGTTTGTTACGATAGCACCTTTATCCATTTATTTTGAATGTGTTTGCTTTTCTCGCAAAGTTGAGATGAAAATCCTCACTTTACGAAAGAATCCATGACTAGAATCGCCACCTAGGTTAAGGCCTAGGACCTATAGTTAACTTTGTAGGTTTGGTCTATGAAGCAAAGTTGGGTAAGTTACCTGGTTACAAGAAGGGAAGGTGTTAGGCATCCTTCTTGCCCGACAAATGTCGGTCTTTACTTTTAAAGCTTTAATTGTTTAAGTTCTAACTAAAAGGGGTGAATGTAAATATTTATTTGAACTAACCTAAAGGCTTCTAAGGATTTGGCCGTTCACAGTTTAGACTCATGCGGGCCAGGAGTGTATCCTGCATGCAACTACATGCCTATGTGCCTATGTGAATGTTTTGACATTTTATGAGATTGATGAGATTTGGTTTGAATTGAATTAGATTGATTGAATTGAGTGAACTATGCTACATGCTCCTAAGACTAATTGAATGGTTTTATGTTGCATTTTCAGTATATTTGTGAACTTTGGATTCTAAGAATTCTATTTTGGAGAACATAAAGTGTAATTTCAAAGTTTGGAACCTATAACTTTATATTTTGGAGATTAGAATTTTCCAACTTAGGTGATTATGAGTTCTTAGATTCTTTAAGATTTTCGAATTCTTTTGAGTTCCAAATTTAAACAAATACAACTAATCATGCAAAGAAAGTAACTAATATGCAAAGTAACAAAACATGCAAGGAGAGAGCGAAGGCAAACAACTAGCAAGATACCTAAATATGTGATTTCTAAGCATATGATGAGAACAATTAACAAATAAGAAATCTAATCATGCAACTAGGCAAAAAGAAACATCTATCAAGCAAAAAGGTTTAAGGAAAAGGGAAGAATGAAAAAGGGAATGGAAGAGATGAAGAAGGGTGTGACTGAACTTGGTTTTGCCAACTTGCCTACGTACCTCATGGTGGGGATCAATCCATAAGTAGTTCCGTGAGGGTTTAAAAATGAAAATTGAGCCGGAGGTTTAGATTTTTGTTGATTTGGGAATTTGGGATTGGAATTTGGAATGGGGAATGAGAATGGGCTTCAAGTAATCACCTACATTTAAGGAATTGGATTTAGGGATCCAAGAGATGGGCGTATGGCAATTTGCCAAGTGAGTTGGGTTCGGGTAGAATGGGGTTCGGGTTGTGTTGAGGTGCAACTTAGGTTGAGAACATAGGGGTGCTACTTGATTAGGAATAGGGGTGCCACTTGTGTTGGAAATAAGTGGCATGACTCGGGTGAGTCATGGAATGCGACTCAGTTAGGGAGTAGGGGTATGACTAGGTGGACTTGGGCTCTATAGGTAATCGGATGATTTATGTGGGCAAGTACTGTTTGGATGGTTTGTAGGGCGATGTCATGGGCTGGCGTAGTAAAGGACATGGATATGAGATGGGTGTTAATATGAGAGGGGATGAAGTGGGGTTCAAATGGAATTCTATGGGATGGAATGTTGTGGTGATGGAGGGCCATGGGATGATGGGCGTGGGGTAGTAGGCTTAATTAGATATGGGATGGGGTATGTGGATTTAGGCTATAGGATATAGGTCTGTATGATTATTGGGGATTTTAGATTTAATGGGAATATAGTGGTCTGTTTGATCTCAAAGGGAAAAATGGGACCGAGTGGGTGTTGGGTATGTTCGGCTCGGATGAATTAAATAAGATGGGGTTTGATGGGTCATATACAAGAATATGGGTCCGATGGGTTGTACAGATGAATATGGAACATGGGGTCTGATGGGATTCAGCTATGGGAACATGACTATGGTGACATGGCTATGGGTATGGGACATGGGTGATGTAGACTATAGGCATGAGTTGGGTTTAATGGGATGAATGGATGTGAGTGCTAATGTAGACCCCGATCCCGAGGACGGTGGCGAGGACACGAGATCCTCGTCGATCCTGTGAGATCTCTACACGTGAAGGAGAGCTCTACCAAGGAACTCTCGAAAGAGTACCCCTCACATTATGAGTGACGATATAAAATGAGATACCTCTTGATTCGGGGACTAGCCCGGAACCGAGACGTACCTTCAAAGAAGAGTCGCCATCCAAGGAAGTAGGCCCTGGATACCATACTATACTCTGTCGCAACGAATAACCAGAGATACAAAAGTCTGTGCCTGATGACGAATGGGAAGCTGTTAGGCGCCTCCAATTCGCCCGAGTGTAAATATTCGGTCTCTTATGCCATTTATTTATTAACTTTGAAGAATTTTGGAGAGAATCATGTGAAATGAGAACGGATATCCCCGAGAAAACGTCTACCTAAACATGCATGACTCAGGGATGAAAATAAGCACACACAAAAGAAATGAAAGAAATGCCACATAAGAATAGCTAGGTTATGAGTGTCATACCTAATTGATGTCTAAGTTCTGATAGGCAAACACATGCATGCTATAGCTAAAGGTGGTCTGCACAGGGTGAGAAACCTAAAACTAGCAATTAATCATGAAATGAATTAAGAATACAATAAACGAAATAAAGAATAAACAAAATGACAGGCAGATAAAAGAATAATAAAATCAAACCTAAGGCGAACACATAGCGCCTATCTACATTAGGGCGAACACATAGCGCAAAATATAATATAAGATCCTAACACATCTCATCTAGAAAGCATTAAATGATAGATATGATAAGCAATAATGAAATAAAACCTAGGACGAACACATAGTGTCTGTCTACATTAGGGCGAACACATAGCGTCTAATATAATATAAGATCCTAACGCATCCCATCTAGAAAGCAGTAAATGACAGATAGGATAAGCAATAACGAAATAAAAATCTAAGGTGAACACATAGCGCCTATCTACATTAAGGCGAACACATAGCGCCTAATATAATATAAAATCCTAAAACATCCCATCTAGAAAGCAGTAAATGACAGATATGATAAGCAGTAAAGTAGGAAAGCGCTACAGCTAACTAATAATCAAAACAGGTAAGTGCTACAGCTAAGCATGTAAGTAAAACAAATAAGCAGATAAATGCTACAACTAAGCATTTAAGTAAAATAAGTGAAAAAAATAAATGCTACAACTAAGCATGTAATCAAGATAAATAAGTAGGTAAATGCTATAGCTAAGCATGTAAGTAAGCAAAAAAATGAACACACACTATCATGATCTTATGAAAAATCATCATCAATATAGAAACACAAGCCCTAAAGTGCTAACAACAGACCCTAAGACTCTAATGCTTAAGCCCATGTCTTTAGATGATCTGATGTTCATCCAAAGAAGCTTACGTATCCCCGCCTCTTACAGGAATCAAGACAACGTAGTTCTTTGCACGTCTATTCTAAACTACAATGCTTAACACATCTACGACTGCTATCCTAGACTCGACCTAGAAGACTTGACCTGTTCTTAAAGATTCTTTTGCGATTATTTAGATACAAGTAGATTGTGGATTTTTAGGATTCCCTATATGCCCTAACTAAATGCAAATTAACCTAGTCTAATGCAGGTGAGCCCTACATCCTATGTATAACTAGGCTGTATTCCTAAGGTAAACAATGGGATCACTAGCGCATCCTAGTCTAGTCATTAGTCCGCGATGTGGATCGCTAACTGACTGGACAGAGGCGTAACATACTCCTAGCTAGGACAGACTCCTAACTCTAGAACAAACACATCCAGGACAGACTCCTAACTCTAAGACACCCTAAACATCTGGGACAGACTCCTAACTCTAGGGAAAGAACTTTTCGAAAACAGTTTTAAAGAATTTTTATATTTTTAGAATGTTTGAAATATTTATTTTTTAAAAGTTTGACTGGACTTGGGATAAGGATCCCAAGCTGCTTACGTACCTTGTGGAAAGGGATCAAGCCAACGTAGTTCGGAACATAATTTCCTAACTACTCTCTGTCGACCCCGATCCTGAGAGGACGGTGAGCGAGGGACGCTAGATCCCCCCTGTCAATCCTCTGAGACCTCCACTATGTGAAGGAGAGCTCTACCAAGGAACTCTCGAACTGATGCCACTCACAGCATGGGTGGCGAATGTATATGTACGAGATACCTCTTGATCCGGAGACAAAAGCCTCGAAACCAAGACGCACCTAAAATAACTAAGACTCGTCATCCAGGGGAGCTGGCCCTGGAACCCATGAAATACTCTGTTGCAACGGATAGCCAGAGATACAAAAGGTCCGTGCCTGGTGACGAATGAGGAAGATCCGAAGAGCACCCCCAATTCGCCCAAGTGCAAGCACATGGTCTCTTATGCCATTTTTAATTAACTTTAAAGAGTTTTGGGCAAAAATCATATGAAATGGGAACAATCATCCCCGAGAAAACGTCTATCTACGCATGCATGACCCGGGGATGGGCAAAAGAAAATAAACATCTGAATCCTAACTCATCGCATCTAATCCTAACTCATCACATTCTAGGAAAGCAGTAACATCCGCATACATAGCTACAGCTAAGCAGATAATGATAGATATAATGAGATAAGGAAAGCAAATATCTAAGTTTAGAAAGATACTCAAGCTAAGACGAATGGATAAACGCTATAGCTAAGCAATCAAAGCAGTAAAGTAAACACAATAGCATGCGAGCCTATGCAAGAGATAAGACTAAGAAAATGGCAATCGATCGCATGCTAGAAGAACAAACAAACTAGAATGCATAAGAAATCTAAGATAAGCACACATCAAGCTAAAAGGTGCAAGAAAAGAAAGAAATCAGAAAATCCACGGTATGTGAGAACCAAAAATGCCAGGGGAAAGAAAATGGAACACACGATAGGCTCAGAGGGCGATTCAAAAGGAATCAAGCCCAGCGATCGTAATCTGCTGAAGATTGGACAAGTCTCGCGATCGTCATGACCTATCGTTGGGCTCAACGAGGACGATCCCTGTGAAGGGGTCACGCTACGTCATCGCCAGTCCCAAAACCCGATAAAACGTCGGAAAACCGATGAAAATCGGAAAACCACGATCGAAATCGGAAATGGAATGAAAAGGGGACTCCGAGTGACCTGGCGATCATCATCCTTGCCCATTTTTGTTTTTGTTTTGAAATGTTTGAAAATATTTATTAAAAAGGTTTGTTAAAAGGTTTGACTGGACTTGGGTGGACCCAAGCTACCTACGTACCCTGTGGGAAGGGATCAAGCCAACGTAGTTCGAAACAGCTTTTTCGAAAAATATTTTTGGTGTTTTTGACGATTTTTGTTGATTTTTGCTATTTGATTTTTATGTGTTTTTTTATCCCTTTTGATTGGAAAAGGGGGTTTGGCTCAAGAGGTTGCCGTCCGTCATAGCCTTGACCCGAGAGAAGACGTTCCCAAAATCGATGGAATCCCAAAACTCGAAAAGGATCCCGAGGAACACGCAAGGAGTAGTCCGAAAAAGAAAGGAAACTCCTCAAACCCTGTAAAGACCTTAAGATGGGAAAAACGATAGGAAGGGCAAGGGGTTGGCTCAAGAAACATTCCTTCATCGCCTGAACTCGAGAGGAAAATTCCCTAGAATAAATAAACAAATTGAACACAGGTGCTAATCCCAAGCCTTAATGAACGTTTTCAACCAGGAAGTGATCCCTAAGGCTAGTGAACAAGGCCTAATCATTAGCCCGGAATCATGAAAGTAACAAAGGAGAGAAAACAATAGGGGTTCTGAGCAAGTGCCAGAATCGAAGGCGGCTTCTCAAGGAAATCAAATGCGGAGGCCTAATCTTAGATCTCATTGGTTCAAATACATACGTCCACAGTTAAAGAGTACCGGGAAATTTGAGGAGTAATTATCAATCTTCAAGCCCATACTTACATTAGCGACTAAAGTTATTTAAATGAAGACTCTGAGCAAGGAATAAAACCTGTCCTCAAGTCATAAGAATGCAACAAGGAATTTCGGGATCCGAAAAATGAAACCAAAAGGGAAGTCATAACTTCGGCAATTCTTATGATTTTAGTGGTGAAGAATTGAACAAACCCAAACGTTTGGACCACCATTTCACACACAGATACAAGGAGAAATAGGCTCACATATAAATTTCAGTTTTAGAAATAGATGTCTGACATGAAAAATCAATAAAATCAACTCTCTGGTCAAGTGAAAAGTATTGCAATATGGGTACCTTGGACCGAGATTATCACCTCTAAGACATTTTTCACAGCAAATATTGGACTAATACCGAAATTATCACCATTCTTTCTTTCTTTTTTTGAAATGGGAACCTATAACCACCCAGAATTAAACAAAACCCATTTAAAAGAGAATCTACTCAACCCTGCTCAATTTCTTCCGATGTTGGCCGAATAAAGATCGGAATTAAGAGCATGCAAATCAAACCCAACAATCTCCTCCTGTAATTAATTCAAATTAATTTGAAATACATGGGTTTTTTTTTAAGAAATCAAGTAAACCAAGCAGTTGATTTATTCCCAATTTATCAGTGAAGCATCTCAAATGATAGTTGCGCACAGGAAGTAAGAAAAGATAAATTTGAATAGCACTTACAGAGGAAGAGGGAAAGAAATCTGAGTATTTCTTCCTTCAATATTCTTCTTCTCCCTGCAAATCCCCGAACCAGCAGCTTGCTTTTCTTCACGGACGGAGATGGATTTGAAGAAATGGGTTTAATGGAAGATGGGTTGCTAGCTGGCCGGCTGGATAGAGGTAAGGGTAGGGTCGGATTTTCTTTTGTTTTGTTTTTTTTTAAAGAAAGGGTTTGAGGGAGGAGAAAGCAAGGAGGTAGAGATTGTAATGGCTGGTACTGGAGATGATGGTGGTGATGTATTTGGGTGAATTTGCAGGGATGGTTGATGGTGGAAGAAAGGGGTTTGGGGTGGCCGGATTTTGAGGTTGAGGATGGGGCAAAACAGGGGATAGGGTATTAGATGGAAATGGGTTTCGTTGGGGTTCGGTGGAATGGGACCTAGCTGAATGGGTTTGAGGGAGATGGTGGTCTCGGTGGCGATGTTGATGGTAAAAGAAGGGGTTTGGGATGAAGAAATGGGAGGAAATTAAATGGGTTTGGGTGGCCGGATTTGCCGGATTCCGGTGATGACTACCGAAGGAGATGAAGAAATGGTGGTGGTAGCAGGTGGGAGGGATGGTTCGAATTTGAAGAGGTGGCTGTTGGTGGAAGAAGAAATGCAGAGGTGAGGGTGAAATGGGTTTAATGATGGTGGAGAGAATGAGGATTTGGAGAAGTGGGTTTGATGGATGGTGATTTTGAGAGGAGGGTTTGGGTATTAGATGGAAATGGTTGAGATAAGTTTGGTGGGTCGGATTCTGGCAAGATTCTCGCCGGAATCAATGGAGGCTGAGGTTAGAAAAGGGAAGATATTGGGGAAGGGTTTGAGAAGAGGGTTTGGATCATAAGGGCAGTGGCGGTTTGGCCGGACGGTGGTGGGTGAAGAGGATGATGGTCGGAGATGGTGATGGCTTGCCGGAGGTGGGGAAAATGGGTTTACCGGATTCGGCTGGAGCAGACGAAGATGGTGGCTCTCCTTTTCTCTTCTCCCTCTCTCTCTCTACTGTGTGGAAAATGAAGAATCCTCCTCCCCTGGCTCACGAGCTCTCTTGGGTTTCTATTCATTTTTTTTAATCTAATCCCTACCCTCCATTTGGTATCTTATTCTTCTTGATTACCCCTAGCCCTTGATCCTTGTCTTTGCCCTAATGCCATCTTAGAAACCCTAAGGATCTAGAGTATTCTAATCTAATCCAGCCCTACAGCTCACCCTTTTGATCCAACAGCCTATGTTCATTACTTGTAGAGAAAGCAACACTCATTTTATCAAAATACCCCTAGGACAAGGTGATTTTACAACCTCCTACCATTAGGCTCTACTTGCCTTTTCCTCCTATCAATGGGCACCCCCACTTGATTGTTTCACTCCCCTCTTCTAAAAGGGAAAATATATATGCCTCCCCTTTCTTCCTCGGACAGCCCTCCTTAGCATATTTTCTGCGCTACAGGGGGGTGGTCTAAGCAAGGAAGGGGAAAGGGCGAATTATTTTCCCCTAGATATTTTTTTCAGGGAAATGATATTGACACACCCATATTTTGATAATTTCCTAATTTTTGCACAAATGAAAGAGGAGGTCGGGGCGGTTGAACGGGGGTTATCAGGAGTTCTGGGGATCATCCAGGCTTCTAAGGGTTTCAACAATGATCTGCAGAGACATATTTTTCGGGTTCTTTTGCATTGAAGGCTCGGTTCTTCTGAAATTTTGGGGATATGCTTCAGGCACTTGAAACTTGACATTTGAGACTCAAAATTTGGTTTCGGGACTCAAATTTTGGGATTTATTCAATTTTTGGGAAGTTTGGGTCAGGTCAAAATGGGGTGTCTACACTCTCACAATATTTTGAAGATTTTCTGGTTTTTCAAGTGTTCTTTTTGTTGTTTTTGACTCAAGAGGACATATTCCTATCATCATAAGGGTAGGACAGACTCCTATATCGAGCAAAGGTTTGCAAAGGTTGGACAGAATCCTATACTTTGTGGGAGTTGAACAGAATTCCATGACTCTACAAGGGTTGGACAGAATCCTATACCTTGCAAGGATTGGGCAGAATCCTATGACTTATGAAAGGTTTGACAGAATCCTAACTCTTTATGATGATAAGACAGAGTCCTACAAGACTAACTCTCTGACTAAGGAAAAACTCCTAAAACTACCAGACAGCTACCTAATCTATAGACTATAAGGAGAGTACTAACAAGACAAGGCATGTCTCTTAGAAGAAGAGGATAACTGGGGCAAATGAGACAAGGCATGTCTCCTATGAGGAAAAGCTAATGCTAACAAGACAAAACATGTCTTCTGGAAGAAGAGGAGATGAAGAAGGGTGCTAGTGAGACTGGGCAAGTCTCCTAGGTACGGAGGTGGGCTCCAAGTAACCTTATCATTGCCCTTGCAATGATAAAATAGGATTAGGGCAACTATGCGACTGAGTTAGTCTTTGAAATTCCAAGGGTAGGCCCGAGTACTATTCTAATGGCAACTTATGAGGAGGGAAAATTAGGTTCCTAACAAGTTTTAAGCTTTTGAAAACTCTAACCCAATTTTGAAGATTTAAGAGATCAAAAAGAGAATTAAGCATATAAGTTAAATCCTAAGTGCAATGCAAATGTAAAGCAAGAGATAAGAGAGAGTGCACTCGAGATTTAAAGTGGTTCGGTCCTCAAAACGCGAGGCCTACTCCACTTTACGAACCAAACCTGTTGATGGCTTCATTATGTTGATCTTCTTAACTTCGGCGAAGATCGGTGCCACTTACAATTCCAATTGCCTTTAACCTTGGTGGCAATCCTCACCACGGAGAGTGGGCTTCGCTTATCCGAACACTCGCCCGAATACAATCGTTTGAATAAGAAAGAAAGAAAAAAAATAAAATCCTTCACAAGGGTTTACAAGGTTTGTAGAAGATGTACAAATTTGAGCCTAATGATCCAAATCCTAATTCTAGAGGATGAGAGGCATAAACAAGCTTGATTCACTCTTAGGATATTCCAATAGGTTTTTAGAGTGTTAGAATTGATTGTTGGGAAGTTTAGAATACCCATATATATAGAAAACCCAAAATATGACCGTTTGGGGGCATAGTGGTAATTCTGGCAAAAACCCCAACGGCTATAAATTTGTTCCTGAACAAGTGGTCTTGGAGTTCCAAGAGATTCTCTCGGAGTTCCGAGAATTTCCCTCGGAGTTTCAGGAAATGAAACAGAAGATGAGAAAATGTTACTAGACCAAATCTCGGAGCTCCGAGGAATTTGTCGGAGTTCCGAGCTCGGAGCTCCGAGAATTCTGTCGGAGTTCCGAGAAGCCTATTTCCAGCAGATTTTCAGTTCTTGTTTCTTATTTGTTTTGGGCTTCCAAATCTTCACCAAGTGGGATTGTTATGAGGGTTCCAAATTGTTGGAACACCACAAGGACAACCACTTAAGCATTTAGGGTGTGTGGATACTTATTTATGCCTCTTAAATCTAAACTAGGATTGGATCTTTACATTCTAAAACGACTTCGATCTTCAATTGCGATGCTTCAAGTCTTCATGCGTCTTGGATCTCCGATATCTTCGGCCTTCCTAATGCGGTCCAACGAGAGCTTCTTGGCCTCAATCCAAGCAATCTTGTCTTAACACAATCATGATCTACAACTTAGACATTCAAACACATTAGTGATATAAAATCACTTGTGTATTGGAATCATCAAAAGAAGATGGGAATGCCAAGGTGGGAACCATTGGGCTTACAGTCTTTAACCTAATTAGGGTGTACTAGTAATGAGACTTAAGTAGTCTTCTATGGGGTTGACTCACTAATGAGACAAAGCCTGTCTCTAAGGAGTATGACTTTTTCTATATGAGGCATAGCTTGTCTCCTAAAAGAGGGCTCTAGATAACTTTTTCATTGCCCTAGCAATGAGAAGGAGAATCTAATTATTTAAAGGTATCTAAAAGACTGTGCAAGTCTTCCAAATTAAAGAGGGGAGTGCTATTTGGACTGAGCAAGTCCCCTAAGGATGGGCTTTTCTGCATGAGACATAACTTGTCTCCTAAAATGGGGCTCTAGATAACTCTTTCATTGCCCGTGCAATGAATAGGGGAACCTAAGGTCTTAAGGGATATACATGTAAAAGACTGGACAAGTCTTTCAAATAAAAGAGGAGAGTGCTACTTGGACTGAGTAAGTCCCCTAATGATGGGCTTGGGCTAACGCCTTCATCGCCCTTGCAATGAAGGAAGAATTAGTGTCTAAGAGGCGTTTAAAGGCTAAGAAGACTCTCTATGAAGAAGAAGGAACAAAGAATGTATTACCATGACCATGTAAATCCCTCTAAAGGATGGGCTTGGGCTAACGCCTTCATCGCCCTTACGATGATAATGGCTAATGAATATTTTCTGACATCTAAAAGACTAGGCAAGTCCTATAAATGAAAGAGAAAGAGGTCTCCGGTTAAGGTGATAAAGACAAGTTATGGATAAACTGTCTGAAGTAATTATGCACATATCATTATCAACCTTGTATAATACCATATTTAGTCAAAATTCATGTCACACATATATTTTCATTATGATACCACTTGCTTTGTTATGCATTTATCTAATGTAAATTTAGTCATACTAATAACAATCTACAATCATTAAACAACTATTATACACAAATCACAGAAGAGGGAAGTAAAAGTAATGCCACTATCAAAAGTCGTAGAGTAATTATCAGTCACTAAAAGAAATGATATCACTACAATCCTATTTTCACCATGGCACAAACTCACCTTGTTTCTGTAAGCCCAATGGTTCCTACCTTGGCATTCCCATATTATTTTGATGATTCCAATACACAAGTGATTTAATATCACTAATGTGTTTGAATGTCTAAGTTGTAGATCATAATTGTGCTAAGACAAGATTGCTTGGATTGAGGCCAAGAAGCTCTCATTGGACCACATTAGGAAGGCCAAAGACATCGGAGATCCAAGACGCATGAAGACTTGAAGCATCAATTGAAGATCGAAGTCGTGTTAGAATGTATAAGATCCAATCCTAGCTTAGATCATTAGAGGCATAAATTAGGTAATAACACACACCCCTAAATGTTTATGAGATTGTCTTTGTGGTGTTCCAACACTTTGGAACCCTCATAACAATCCCAACTTTGTGTATAGTTGGAAGCTCATAAACAGAATTGAAAATCTGCTGAAAAATAGGCTTCTCGGAACTTCGGGAAAATCCTCGGAGCTCTGAGATTTGGTCCAGTAGAAATTTTTAATCTTCTGTTTGTATTCCCGGAACTCCGAGAGAAATTCTCGGTCGGAACTCCGAGAAACTTTCTCGGAACTCCGAGAACACTATAACGAGAAGAATTATATCCGTTGGTGTTTTTGCCAGAATTACCACTATGCCACCAAACTGTCATATTTGGGTTTTTCTATATACATGAGTATTCCCAACTTCCCAATGATCAATCCTAACACTCAAAAACTCTACTTGAACATCCAAAGAGTGATTAAAGCTTGTTTATGCCTCTCATCCTCTAAGATTAGGATTTGGATCATTAGGCTCAAATTTGTACATCTTCTACAAATTGTAAACCCTTGTAAGGGATTTTTTGGTTCCTTCTTTCTTATTCAAGAACGTTGTAATCGGGCGAGTGTTCGGAGAAGCGGAGCCCACTCTCCATGGTGAGGATTGCCACCAAGGTTAAAGCAATTGGAATTGTAATCGGCACTGATCTTCGCCGGAGTTAAGAAGATCAAATAGTGAACCCATCAACGGGTTTGGTTGGTAGAGTGGAGTAGGCCTCGCGTTTTGAGGACCGAACCACTTTAAATCTCGGGTGCACTCTCTCTTAAACTCTTGCTTTACATTTGCATTGCACTTAGGATTTAACCCCTGTACATCTTTCAGGAGCCTTAACTAATGTGTAATCAACATTTAGAATCAGATTATACCACTATAGAGTAATAAAGGATGGTTGTGCCAAGCTCAAATAACAACGAAATTCAAATGATCTTTCATATTCTAAATCTCAGCTTCATCAAAATGCAGTCCCAAGAATTGGGTATGTCCAGAACAGGTTGGTGATCATGGAGGTGTCGGTTGGATCTGAGTTGGGGTTGGGATGTGAATGGAAATTAAAACATGTATGGTCAGGTAATGGATTACAAGAGCATCTTGACCGTAACTACCACAAGCAAAATAAGTGGAATAAAGCTAAAAGCGTACAAGAGATAGAATGTGAGTGTGTCCCATCTTATAAGAATCAATAACGTGAAATGGTAGGTACACCACCATAAGTCAATAGCATCATTTCATCCAAAGCATTAACTATAATATGATGGGACCAAAATAAAATAAAGCAGGCCCAAAGTGCTCGACAAGAATTATGAAAACCCTCAACAAATGGACTCAACATAAACATTCAAATGGGCACACCCAAAGTTCTGAATAAAATCAGTCAGTAGATTCAAAACCACTCAGTAACACATTAAAACTATGATGCAGACCATTCAATGAGCAGACCCAATGCAAGTTTCTATATGAACTAATTCAGATTTTTTTTTAAAATGGAAAACATTTGATAAACTCAAAATTTACCCAGCAGTATCATGAAATCACAAAGGGTTTGTAGATCATAGCACAAACTTTTAAAAATGTAAATGTAAAGCTATATTACAAGATGGATTTTTCTTAAACAAGATCACAAACACAAAACATGATGCATCCAGACATAATGTCCTCTAAATTTATTCCATCATTACATCCTCAGGGCATTCGGTGGCTTCCTAAAAAGTATAAAATAGGCATTGAATAATGAAGTAATTCCCACTACCAAAGCAATACACGTCATAACAAGAATCCTATCCCTACAGACCTTTTTGACAAATGGCATTACGTTGTAAAAAAAAAAGGCTAAAATAATAAAACTCCAATATCTTGATCAAAATTTTGATCTATCTATCAAAGATCTTACACATCATATTAATGTTCTATTCATGTATTGGCATTTATAAATAAATGTATTATGATTTCAAAGGATAAAGCCTTAAATCACAATCGGTATGCTCAGAATAACTCAAGAAAACTCCCATGAACACTTAGTACTTAGAAGTTTTTAAACAAACAAGTTATAAGTTTACTTAAAGCACATGCCCATCACTTGCTCTTTCAAAACCAAAACAGAACAACTTGGGGATTGAGATAGTAAAAATAAAAGAAACAAAAGGAAAAACAGAACGTATTAAAAATGAAAGAACTGAGAAAATTGGGAATACTACCTGAATTTGGAGCTTTGCATGTTCGAGTAGAATTACCAAAGCTAGAATTGATGGAAATTCTAGCAAGAATGGCCAAATTTGTGACAAAGCTGAAAGCACTCTCTCTTCCCTTTATACTCTCTCACAACTTCTTCTGCAATTAAAATCTTAGATTTGAAAAAGAACTCTAGAAAAACTGCTCCTCTTTCTGTGTTTCTCCAAATCACGGTGTAATGTAATATCGAAAGCTCCCAACAGTGATGGAGATTAGTAAAACAAGAACAGGTTTGGATCTATCAAAGGGAGTAGATCTAAGATCCTTAAAGATGAACATAGGTTAGGGATCTAAAATCAAAGCAAGGAAGTGAGGGTTTCAAAGATATAAAAATGGCAGATCTAGGGTTTGGAGTGTAAAACTAGGGTTTGAAGTAAAAAAAAAACAAATCTGGACAAGGAAAGGAACATATGTTATGGCAAGGGAATCTTGTCGGACGGAGCTCGCCGGAGCTCGTGATTATTCGCTAGAGAAGAAGGTTCTCTCTCTCTCCTTGTGTTGTGATTTTCAGTTCTGAGAAGATGAAAAAGTCCCTCTTTTGCATGCAACGAGTGATATTTATAGACATTTTTGGGTATTGATATTTACACTACCAATTTTGATAAGCACGCGGTTGCGCGAAAATTGATGGACACACCGCGGAATCGTGTCCCATTCGGACCCTGCCACAAGCTTATAGGATAAATCACCTCCTTCTGCATTCACACTGTGATTCTTTCCCGGCTCGTTCGCTAGGCAAACGTTGTTGGATTTTGATGAAATTTTGCAGGGACCTTGGTGGGACCCTAACCTAGCTTAGGGTGCAATTTGGGATGCCAAAACACTGATTTGAAGAGGTTTAGCACAAACATGGAGGGTTTAGGGCCTGGTCAAAATGGGGTGTCTACAGATGACCCTCTTTGGCAGAGCGTGCTTGTCGCGCAAATGCCAAAGCTGAACAGACAACACATTTTGACTGGCCCAAAATTGATTGGAGTGAAAGAAGAATGAAGAAAATGATTTGCTAAGGTTGGATTGTTGGAAAGATTTGTTTGTGCTTAGAAGCGAGTGGTTTTTGCTCAGAAGCAGATGGTTTTTCTCAGAGGCATTGTTTTTTGCTCAGAGGCAGGTGAGTTTTGGCTCAGAGGCATGGTTTTTTTGCTCAGAGGCATGGGTTTTTGCTCAAAGGCATGGGTTTCTACTCGGAGGCATGAGTTTTTGCTCGGACGCATGGATTTTTGCTCGGAGGCATAGGTTTTTATACAAAGGCATATGTTTTTGCTCGGAGACATGGGTTTTTGCTCGGAGGCAAGTGCTCTCAGGGAGGCTTTGGTTTTTGCTCAGAGGCAGGTAGTTTTTGCTCAGAGGCAGGTGCTCTCAGAGAGGCTTTGGTTTTTGCTCAGAGGCATGGTTTTTGCACAGAGGCATGGTTTTATTACAAACTTTGTTTGTGGGTAGAAACTCCGCTGGGGATAATGAGACAGACTCTCAATGGAATAATGAGAAAAACTCTCAATGTAATGGTAAGACAAATTCTCAGAAGAATGGTGAGACAGACTCTCAGTGGATGGTGAGACAGACTCTCATAGGAATGATGAGACAGACTTTCAGAGAAATTTGATTGAGGAGTTGAATTCAAAGCATTTGTTGAGAATAACCATCTCAATTATCATTGTTCGCTTGACATCTTTTATGACTTGATTGCTCAGGTCATAAAAGATGCCCCTAGTATGATTTTACTTCCATGACAAATTCATAAGAGAGCAAAACACAGGAAAATGATTAAAAAGGTTTATATTTCTTGAATATCCGAGGTTCCAAAGCTTTACACATGTAGAACAGACTGAATCTGATTGCAAATTTTCATTTCTGAATGGTTACTGCCATTTCTCATGGATTTGAGAGCCTGCCGGATGGGCTTGGGAGCCTGTCACCTTCTGAACTCTGTTATGCTTTGTATCACTTTTGTAAGCCCAATGGTTTTCACCTTGGCATTCCCATCTTATTTTGATGATTCTAATATACAAGTGATTTATGATCACTAATGTGTTTGATTGTCTAAGTTGTAGATCACATTGGTGCTAAGACAACATTGCTTGGATTAAGGCCAAAGAAGATCTCATTGGACCACATTATGAAGGCCAAAGTCATCGGAGATCTAAGACGAATGAAGACTTGAAGAATCGCATTGAAGATCGAAGTCAATTTAGATTGTATAAGATCCAATCTTAGTTTTAGATTTTAAGAGGCATAATTAAGTTAATCTCACACACCCTAAATGTATAAGAGATTGTCCTTGTGGTGTTCCAACACCTTGGAACTCTCATAGCAATCCCAACTTGGTTGAGAGTTGGAAGCCCAAAGAAACAGAATTGAAAATCTGCTGCTGATAGGCTTCTCAGAACTCCGAGAGATTCCTCGGAGCTCCGAGGCTTCTCGGAACTCCGAGAGATTCCTCGGAGCTCCGAGAAATGGTCTAGTAGAAATTTTCCATCTTCTGTTTGTATTCCCAGAACTCCGAGAGAAGTTCTCTCGGAACTCCGAGAAATATTCTCGGAACTCCGAGAACACTATAACGGTAAGAAAAATAGCAGTTGGTAATTTTGCTGGAATTACCACTATGCCCTTGAACGGTCATATTTGGCTTTTCCTATATATATGGGTATTCCTAACATACCAACAATGAATCCTAACACTCTAAAAACTTACTTGAAGATCCTAAGAGTGATTCAAACTTGTTTATGTTGTCATATTTGGCTTTAACCTTAGTGGTCATATTTGGATCAATAGGCTCAATTTGTACATCTTCCACAAAGTTGTAAACCCTTGTGAGGGATTGTTTTTAGTTCTTTCTTTCTTTATCAAGATTGTATTTGGACGAGTGTTCGGAGAAGCGTAGCCCACTCTCCGTGGTGAAGATTGCCACCAAGGTTAAAGGCATTCGGAATTGTAATCGGCATTGATCTTCGCCGAAGTTAAGAAGATCACATAGTGAAGCCATCAACGGGTTTGGTTGGTGGAGTGGAGTAGACCTCGCGTTTTGAGGACCGAACCACTTTAAATATCGGGTGCACTCTCTCTTAAACTCTTGCTCCTTATTTGCATTGCACCTTTAGATTTAACTTGTGTGCTTGAATTTCATTGTTGATCTCTTAATCTTCTAAATTAGATTTGAGTTTTCAAAAGGTTAAAACTTGATAGCAACCTAATAATTTTCACTCCTCATTGTTGCCATTTCGGGACCACCCTTGGATTTTCACTTGGTATCAGAGCCTTGGCTCTTAAAAGATTTTCTTTTCTTAAAAATCTTTGGTAAATTTTTTAAAAATTTCAAACAAGGGAAAGATCATAAGATCTTTGGCAACTTTCTACTTGTGAAATGACAAATATAAATGGAACCGGACTTCCGGAAGGCCATTCCACAACTAGACCTCCTTTCTTTGATGGGTCCAACTATGGACATTGGAAGACAATGATGCGCATCTATCTTCTTTCGATAGATGTGGAACTTTTGCACATTGTTGAAAATGGATACATGTTGCCTTCCAAACCATTCGAAGAATGGAACATCGTAGAAAAAAGGCATGCAAATTTAAACTACAAAGCTATAAATTCTTTGTTTTGCGCCCTATCTACGGAGGAGTTTAATCGAGTAGCTCTTTTTTATTCCGCCAAGGTTATTTGGGATACACTTGCCGTTACCCATGAGGGAACATCAGAAGTTAAGGATTCCAAAATAAACTTGTTAAAGAGCAAATATGAAATGTTTAGAATGGGTCAAAATGAAAGTATTTCCGAAATGTATACCCAATTTTCTAAAATTTCTAATGAATTAGCTAATCTTGGTAAATCTTATCCTACTGATGAGCTTGTGAGTAAGTTGCTTAGGTCACTTCCTCCACATTGGGATCCAAAAGTCACCGCCATTCAAGAATCAAAGGATCTCAAGGCGTTAACCGTGGAAGAGCTTGTAGGATCTCTCATCACCCATGAGATGCTCCTCACTAGCCGACAAGAGGAGAAGAAGCCAAAAGAGAAGGAAAAAGAAAGCCGATCTCTAGCTCTAAAGGTCTCCAAGATAAAAGCGGACTCATCATCCTCAAGTGAGGCGGATAGTGATGACGAAGAAGCTTTAAGAAAATTTAAAAGCTTATGGAGAAAGAAGTATAAAAAAGATAAAAAGAAGAAGAAAGAAGAAAGTGAAGTTGAGGGAGCTATAAGATGTTACAATTGCAAGAAAACCGGACACAAAAGACCGGAATGCCCCTCTTCTCAACTCATCCTCCTCGAAGAACAAGGGTAAGAAGAAGGATTGGAAGAAACATAAGGCTCTTGCCGCCGGTTGGGATGCGTTAAGCACGTCGGGCAAGAGTTCAAGCGAAGGGGAAGATAAAAAAGATGATCTTTGCCTCATGGCATTCTCCCATGAAGTTGAGGTAAATTCTAACCCCTCTTGTTATTCATCAAGTAGTGATAGTGAAAAAATATCTTATGATGAATTGTGCTCAACCTTGCATTCTCAAATTTCAAAAAATAAAGTTCTTAAAAAATCTATTTCTAAATTAGAAAATGAACTTGATATTTTGAAAATTGAGTCAACTTCTTCCATATTTAAATCTCAAGCACAAATTGAAAATTTTAAACTTGAGATTGAAACCCTTAAGGGTTGTTTGGATGAGAAAACTTGCCAACTTCAAAATGTGGCAAGCTCTTCCAAATCTTATGAAGATGACACTTATGATTTTTTAAATCAATTAACCCATCTTCATAATGAAAATGAAAGGTTAAGATTATGTCTCCATGAATTCCTAAATGGTGACAAAATTATTGTCATAATCTTAATGAAGGCTAGTCATAGACCTAATCATGCATTTTATGATAGGACTAGCTTATCCAACCCTCATGTTAGATGCTATTATTGTGAAATAAATGGTCATTACCAATTCCAATGTGCATCTAAGTTTAGGGATTGCGGTGGAACCAAGAAAGCTTGGGTTCCCAAAGCCCCCATATGATTCTCTTCATATGTTCTTAGATTATGGGCTTTTTGCTTAATTTTGAATATCTTTTTATGGTTAATTTAATACCCCCTCTTGTATTGAATTTGTTTTCCAAATAGGGGGAGTTCTAGGTTTGTCTTTTTCCTTGAAAAAGGGGGAGTTTTAAATTGCATATTTCATCCCTTTGTTTCTCTTTTACCCCAATCTTTTTTATTGATGCCAAAGGGGGAGAGAATTCTAGTGTAAGGAAATAAATGTGCTTTTTATTGGAAAATCTCTTGTGCTTGTCATCATAAAAAAGGGGGAGATTGTAAGCCCAATGGTTTCCACCTTGGCATTCTCATCTTATTTTGATGATTCCAATACACAAGTGATTTATGATCACTAATGTGTTTGATTGTCTAAGTTGTAGATGTGGACCCCGATCCAAGAGAGAGGCGAGGAACGGACGTGCCCCCACGCTGGGTCTCTATGGATCATCCACGTGAATGGAGAGCTCTACCAAGGAACTCTCGAAAGAAGTGCTTCTCACAGCATGAGTGGCGATACAAAGGTGAGATACCTCTCGATTCGGGGACTAGCCCAGATTCGAGGCGTACCTTAAACAAAGAAGAGTCGCCATCCAAGGAAGTGGGCCAAGGATCCCATACTATGCTCTGTTGCAACGGATAACCAGAGATATAAAAGAAGGTTCGTGCCTGGTTACGAATTCGGAAGGTCTAAAGAGCACCTCATCCGCCCAAGTGCAAACACCTGGTCTCTAATGCCATTTACTTAATAATTTTGAAGAATTTTAGGCGAAAGTCATATGAAATGGGAACGAAGATCTCCGAGAAGACGTCTATCTAATCATGCATGTCTCGGAGATGAATAATAAGCACACATAAAAGAAATGAAAGAAGTGTCGCCTTAGAATAACTAGGTTATGAGTGTCATACCTAATTGGAGTCTGAGTTATGGTGTGCAAACACATGCATGCTACAGCTAAAGGTATAGGATCTGTACATGGAAGTAAGAAAACACAGTAAAACACACAACAAAATTCAATTCTATACATGACTGGACAAAATGAGTCCTAACTCTAATGTGACCTGACTCGGACCAAGATGGCCGTCCATCCCAGCTGCTCTACGTATCCCGGCCTCGGGAAGAATCGGAGTCAACGTAGTTCGATGCCCTATTCTAAACTACTATGCCTAACCATCTAGAACCGCTATCCTAGACTCAATTCCACTAGACTCGACTCATTTTTAAAGCTTTTTTGTACAATTGCTTAAGTTCATGTGAGTTGTAATTTTTAGGACTTTATATGCCCTAACTAATGCAAATTGGTTAGCCTTAAGCTAATGTAGGTGGGCCCTACATCCTATGTGTAACTAGGCTGTGCATCCTAAAGGAAACCATGGGCTGACTATATGCTTCCTAGTCTAGCCATCGGTTCGACTAAATGTCTAACCGATCGACTCGAGGCCTCCTAACTCTAGGGACACTCACACGACAGGACACATCACATCAATACAAATCAGGACAGACTCCTAACTCTAAAACACTCCATATATCTAGGACATAATCCTAACTCTAGGGGAAAATCTTTTTCAAAAAGGTTTTCAAGAATTTTTTTGTATTTTTAGAGGTTTTGAAATGTTTATTTTTAAAAGTTTGGCTGGACTTGGGATAAAGATCCCAAGCTGCACTACGTACCCTGTTGAAAGGGATCAAGCCAACGTAGTTCGAAATTTTTTTTCCTAACTACTCTCCTATGACTCAAGATTTTTGAGATTTTTGGATTTTGAAATGTTTTTGATTTTTTTAGTTGTTTTATAGTGTTTTTTGAGTTTTTGACACAAGAGGACTGAATCCTATCATCATAAGGGGAGGATAGACTCCTGAATATCCCGCAAAGGTTGGACAGTATCCTATGCTTTGCGGGGGAAAAAGACAGAAACACAACTCTCCAAGGGTTGGACAGCATCCTATACCTTGCAGGAGTGGATAAAAATCACATGATTTGATGAGAGGTTGGACAGAATCCTAACCCCTATGATGATAGGACTGACTCCTGATACATTGACTCTCTAACTAAGGAGAGATTCCTATGCTAAGGACTGACTCTGAAATTAGTAACTCTAAGAGAGGTGCTAACGAGATATGGCATGTCTCCTAGGGATGGACTTCCTAATGAGACAAAGCTTGTCTCTAAAGGATATAACTTTCTTTGCATAAGACATAGCCTGTCTCCCTGAGGGTAAGCTTTTCTATGAGACAAAGCATGTCTCCAAAAGATTGATGACGTTTCTGCCAAGACATAGCTTGTCTCATAAAAGGGTATCAAAGAGGAAACAGCTAGAGAGTTTTCGTTGATCAACTATTTCATAAGGACGAAATTAATTAGGCCAAAGACGAAAGACCAATTGTACCAATTAACTTGTTCCACACAACACAAAGTCAAACTAAACACAAATGAGAAAATGATGCCAAATGTTCAAGCTATGCCCCGAGGAGAAAGGATATATTGTGTTTGAATGCAATCAAGCTACAAGAGACATCCAACAGATCCAAAATAATCTTGTCAAATTGTGACTGTTACAGATATATGACAACAAGCACTAGTTCTCACAAGGAAAGAATAAAATGACAGAATAGAAAAATAATTGGGAAACAGAAGGTCTCAATCAAATTCACCCCTGTTCGAATTTTAGTGATGATCACCTCAGTAATTTAAGGTACCAATAAAGTCAGGCTAATTTTAACAATCATATCAAAAGCACTTCAATTCACATCATCAGATGACCATAGGATTGAGAATTATAGCCCAATAAGGATAAGATTTTGGTAATCCTATAATTCACATTTTACCTGGAGGTGCTAAAACCTAAAAAAATACACGTATGATTTAGAACTAAGCTGACGATCATAGTCATAAATCCTTGAAAATGAAGTTCTAAAGTCCTTTACAATCCATTTGAACTGGGCTTTAACATGAGTATAATCTCACAGACAACAGAGCACCATGAAATTGGGAAATGGCAGAAGAAGGCATTTCTCCAACTGATAACAATGGCGTCTAGCTGTTCAGATCATATTTATGATCCAAACTTCTAGATTTCCAAGTTATGCCTATTATAAACAGAGGGACATCCAAACTTCTAATTAACAAGAGAATGCAACAATTAAACACCTCAGATTACTTTGATTTGAATTTAATTCTTGAATTTAAAAGAAAGAATAGGGTTACCTGAATTGAAGTACAGAGACGCCGCAATTCCAAAATCAGTGATGACAAACACAAGTCATAGAAGTGGCCAGATGAAATGAAGGTCAGAGATCGAGATGATGACGGCAGAATTGACAGATCCGACCGGAGAAGGAATGAATTCGCCGGAGATTTATTACCAGAGATAGTAGAATTAGCCAGAACTTGTGAAAATAGATTGAATCTGTGGTGAATCTCCCAAATCATCGGATCAAAAATGAAACTGATGACAAAGCCGTGATGAAGAAAGTAAGCTAGATTCCGGCACTAATCGCCGGTGAAGATGGACCTTTGATCGGAGGATATGACGAAATTGCCGGAGAAGATCGGAAAAAATGGAAAAAGATAAGGGATGGACAAGTGCGGTGGCTAACCGGAGGTGAAGGAGGTTATGTGAAACTCATCGGAATCTGAGAGATTCCGTTCGAAAAATTAGTTAGGGTTTGGATCTCTGATCGGAGCTTGCTGGAGAAGAAGAAGAAGGAGAAAGAGCCGGCAAATAGACGGAGCTTGACCGGAGCTATGCAGAGCATGATCGGAGTCGCGGAGTTGCCGGAACTTGCAGAGGTTACCGGAGAAGAAGATGCCGGACGGAGATTTGCCGGAATGGAGGACAGATTCTGGTAACAACGAGGAAGAAGATAGCAGCGAGATGATTGAGACCGGCAATGGAGAAGCGAAGATGGCCGGAGGAATCAGAGAAGAAGATCTAAACAAGAAAATCCCATTTTTCCTTCTCTCTCTCTCTCTCTCTCTCTGCGATTTTGGCGGCTGGAGTTTGAAGAAACATCCGGAATCTATGGAGATCCGCCGGATTCCGATGGGCCACCGGAGAAGATGATCGGAAGAGGGAATGGTTTGAGATCCACTTTCTCTCACTCGTTTTCTAGCTCTTTCTCTCTCTAAAGGAAGAAACGAAAGACCCCTTTTTCTTCTTCTTTTTTTTATTTATAAAACCCTCATTCAGTCTATATATAGAGAAATGCTATATTTGTCTTCTCTTCATTTCCGATGGGCAGCCCCTCCTCAGTATATTTGAGACTACTCTTTGCTTACATGAGGTGTCCAAATAAGAAGCAGGGGAGAAAATTTTGGAGTGGCATGCTTCTCTCTCTCTCTCTCTCTCTCTCTTGCTGTTACAAAGTGAGACCCCCTTAAAAAAAAACTCAATCAAACTTCTCTTTATAGATGGAGATGGGGCTGATATTAGCACCCCTTGATTTGGTATTTGCACTCCCCTTCTTAATGAGAATAGGATACCCTTCTCTCACATTTCCCTTTGCCTTTTATAGATGAACGAGCAAATTTTGTTTCATTTTTCATGACAGCCACCCCTTTTGTATGATAATATACTCCCCTTTTTACTTGGACAACCACCTCTTGGATAATCAATAATACACCTTCCCTTTTATTTTCTAGGACAACTCTCATTTGGATAGTGTACTCTGCTATTGCACATTCAAATGCACTAAGAAATATTCCATCCTTCTTTCTTGGGTCACCCTAAATTGGATAACTCACTCCACTTTTTTACACTATGTGTACACTATGCTACCTACCTCGCTCGTTCGCTAGGCGAACCTTGACGGATTTCGATGAAATTTTGAAGGGACCAACATGGGATCCTAACCTAGCCTAGGGTGAAGTTTGGGACCCTAACTCATTGATTTGATGGGATTTTTCATGAAAATGGGAGGTTTAGGGCACGGTCAAAATGGGGTGTCTACAGTAGATCACATTGGTGCTAAGACAACATTGCTTGGATTAAGGCCAAAGAAGATCTCATTGGACCACATTATGAAGGCCAAAGTCATCGGAGATCTAAGACGAACGAAGAGTTGAAGAATCACATTGAAGGTCGAAGTCAATTTAGATTGTATAAGATCCAATCTTAGTTTTAGATTTTAAGAGGCATAATTAAGTTAATCTCACACACCCTAAATGTATAAGAGATTGTCCTTGTGGTGTTCCAACACCTTGGAACTCTCATAGCAATCCCAACTTGGTTGAGAGTTGGAAGCCCAAAGAAACAGAATTGAAAATCTGCTGCTGATAGGCTTCTCGTAACTCCGAGAGAATTCTCGGAGCTCCGAGCTCGGAACTCCGAGAGATTCCTCGGAGCTCCGAGAAATGGTCTAGTAGAAATTTTTCATCTTTTGTTTGTATTCCCGGAACTCTGAGAGAAATTCTCGGAACTCCGAGAACACTATAACGGTAAGAAAAATAGCCGTTGGTAATTTTGCTAGAATTACCACTATGCCCTTGAACGGTCATATTTGGCTTTTCCTATATATATGGGTATTCCTAACATACCAACAATGAATCCTAACACTCTAAAAACTTACTTGAAGATCCTAAGAGTGATTCAAACTTGTTTATGCATCTCATCCTCTAAGATTAGGATTTGGATCAATAGGCTCAATTTGTACATCTTCCACAAAGTTGTAAACCCTTGTGAGGGATTGTTTTTAGTTCTTTCTTTCTTTATCAAGATTGTATTTGGGCGAGTGTTCGGAGAAACGTAGCCCACTCTCCGTGGTGAAGATTGCCACCAAAGTTAAAGGCATTCGGAATTGTAATCGGCATTGATCTTCGCCGAAGTTAAGAAGATCACATAGTGAAGCCATCAACGGGTTTGGTTGGTGGAGTGGAGTAGGCCTCGCGTTTTGAGGACCTAACCACTTTAAATCTCGGGTGCACTCTCTCTTAAACTCTTGCTCCTTATTTGCATTGCACCTTTAGATTTAACTTGTGTGCTTGAATTTCATTGTTGATCTCTTAATCTTCTAAATTAGGTTTGAGTTTTCAAAAGGTTAAAACTTGATAGCAACCTAATAATTTTCACTCCTCATTGTTGCCATTTCGAGACCACCCTTGGATTTTCAACTTTCGAGGAGACACAACTTCATTTTTTCTTATCACCCCAGCTTTGGGAGGGATACTAACCTCACAGGACTCCCCACACTTGACTTCAAAACTTGACCTTGGCTCGACAGGGAAAGGACTTTGACTATCAACAAATGAGGACTTCGATGGACACAATTACTTAAACTCGAGGAGAGACTAAATCTGCTTCTTAGCCTGATAAGTGTTTTAAGATGGTACAGTCTACCACTCTTGGAATCTTTTAAAAAATCGTATTTAAAGGTGTTTCCTTCCTCTTTTCAAGATTTTCGTCATGGTTATTATCCTTTATATTGCTCAGTCTTAACCCCCTTAGCCTAGATAAGTTTTTAAAGAAATTCTGCCGGCACTTACTCAGACATTGAAGTAATGCCACTGCAAAAATGGAAGTCCAGTTGGCTTCCAGAAGTTTTGTCCCTTTTGAAGTCACTGTCATGACCAAATCGCCTTTTAGGTTTTAGATCTAGCGGACCGCATGCCTTATATTTTGCCTGGACTGCCTGCCCTTGCAGGTTTTCCATCCAGCAGGCTCAGCACCATGATTTTTGCCTAAGCTGCCCTTTTGGGTTTTTAGCTTAGCGGGTGAATGACCCTAACTTTTGCCTAGACAGCCCTTTCGGGTTTTTAGTCTAGCGGGTCTAAGACTTCATCATTTTTTCTTTCTTTATGTTTCTCTACAAACCTGAGCCTAAGTACACCAGAAGGACTTTAGGTAGGCTTGGGTTCAAACAGGTTTTGACTCTGGTAAGTTTTCTTGTATTTTGACCGAATTTGACCCTCCAGACTGCCTACGTATCCCCAAAGAAAATGGGAATCAGGTCCGCGTAGTTCGCCTATTTCACTTTCAAGGATTGTTTGTTTTGTTTTGTTCTTTTTTTTAAGGATTTGAAAGATTTGACCGAACCCGAATTGATCAGGTTGCCTACGTACCCTGTAGAATGGGATCAGGTCATGACGTAGTTCAGGTTTCTTATCTTTTATTACGAAAGTCATAAAAGATGCCCCTAGTTTGTGTTTGACAAAGAAAGAGTTTTTTTTTTTTTTTTTCGGCTCAAAGAGTTTGCAAACGGTTTTTGACTTTGAGGTTGTTGGCTCTTAAGCTCTGATCGACCAAGGATGGCCTCCTGGTGTATCTAAGCATAACACTTCTTTAGTTGGTCCAGATTTGTAGGTTCTGTTAATTTTTCTCTATTTTTATCGAGGAGTCTTACGGCTTTTCCAGGCAGGACTTCATCGACGATGTAAGGACCAGACTAGTTTGGCCTGAACTTTCCTCTGGGATCAAACACCGATACCCGGTAGTACTTCAAGACGAGATCTCCTAGCTTCAAGTCTCTAACTCGGACTTTCTTATTAAATGCCCTTTCGATTCTTCTCTGATATCCTTGGATATGGTATAAGGCTCTTAGCCTCTTTTCATCTATCATCTGCAGCCCATCATGTCTGGCTCTAGCCTACTCAGACTCTAGCAGATTCACTTCCATCATAACTCTTAAAGATGGGATTCTCAGCTCAACAGGCAGGACTGCTTCCATTCCATACACTAGAGAATACGGAGTTACACCTGTAGAGGATCTGATCGATGTCCTGTAAGGCCTAAAGCCTAAGGAAGTTTGTTCGGCCAGTCCTTATAAGTCTCGATCATCTTACTGATTATGACCTTGATGTTCTTATTTGCTGCCCCTACATCCCCATTTGTTTAAGGTCTGTAAGGAGATGACTTGTGATGCTAGATTTTGAACTCTTTGCACACGTGTACTACCTCTTTCTTGAAATGAGATCCATTGTCAGAAATTAGCTCATGAGGTACTCTGTATCTACAAATGATATTTGAACGGATGAACTTCGTAACGGTATTCGAAGTTATGGAAGCATACGAAGCAGCTTCTATCCACTTCGTGAAGTAGTCAATGGCTACTAGAATGTACTCATGTCCACTTGACGACTTTGGATAAATGTTTCCAATGATATCAATCCCCCATACTAAGAATGGCCATGGCGAGGCCAAAGAGTGTAACTCTGATGGAGGCACATGAATGAGGTTCGCATAGACTTGGCATTCGTGATATTTCTTCACAAAGGCAAAACAATCAACTTCCATTGTAGGCCAATAGAATCCAAGTCTTAGAATTTTTCTTGACAGCATCTTATCATTCAGGTGAGGGCCACAAACACCTTCATGTGTTTGCTCTATAAGCTCTGCAGCCTGATCCTCATCGACACACATAAGCTGTATCAGGCACAAGAATGAGGTTCGCATAGACTTGGCATTCGTGACATTTCTTCACAAAGGCAAAACAATCGGCTTCCATTGTAGGCCAATAGAATCCAAGTCTTAGAATTTTCCTTGACATCTCTTACCATTCATGTGAGGGCCACAAACACCTTCATGTGTTTGCTCTATAAGCTCTGCAACCTGATCCTCATCGACACACATAAGTTGCATCCCGTCAAATGACCTACTATACAACTCTTCACCACAAATTATGAAGTTGGCAGCCAATCTCTGCAGAGTTTTCCTCTCTTTACTTGAGGCCTCTAGCGGATGCCCCTTGCCTGAAACAAGGTTCTTGATGTCTGTATACCACGGCTTTCCATCTGAACATCTTGTTGATATCTCTATCGCTTTCACATGTGTTGGAGCCCATTGTAACCTTACCTCTAAAGGATGAACCTCCATTGTAGTAGAAATGTCTAACATCGAAGCCAGAGTAGCCAAAGCATCGGCAAAGTGATTCCCTGTCCTCGACAGATGAGTGAAAGTAACACTCCTGAACTTCTTGACCAGAGATTCGAGATAAGTGTTATAAGGGATCAATCTAGTTTCTCTTATTTTCCAATCCCCATTTATTTGACAAATGATCAGGATTGAATCCCCTAACACACATTTATGTCTTGAATTCGCAAAGCCAAAGCTGCCTCAAGTCTTGCGATGCATGCTTCATATTCTGCCATATTATTGGTGCATTCAAACTGCAACTTGATGGATATAGGGGTATACTCCTTCTTTGGAGATACCAAAACTACTCCTATTCCTTGACTATGGTTATTGATAGCTCCGTCAAAGTACATAAGCCACCTGGTACTCAGAGTCTCTTCTTCAATGTCCATGATCTCTTCATCAGGAAAATCTGCCTTTAGAAAGCATTATCCTCAACAGGAGCATCAGCCAGCTGCTCAGCTTTGACCCGTCCCTTAATTGATTTCTGAGTGACATAAGTGATGTCAAACTCAGACAACAATAGCAACCACCTAGCTGTTCTTCCTGTAAGAGCGGGTTTTTCGAACAAGTACTTCAGCAGATCCATCCGTGAGAGCAAAAGTACCTTGTTCGATAGCAGGTAATGTCTAAGCCTTTGGGTCGCCCAAACTAATGCTAGACAAGTCTTTTCCAAAATAGTATACTTGATTTCATACTCTAGCATTTTCTTGCTGATATAGTAGATAGACTTTTGCCTTTTAGACCCTGCATCCTGCTGAGCAAGCATATAACCCATTGCAGGGTCTATGATGGACAAGTACAACAGTAATGGTTGGCCTGGAATAACTGGTGGTAAGACAAGAGGCAAAGATAAACATTGTTTAACTTTCTCAAATGCTTCCTGACATTCTTCATTCCATTTCTTGGGAGAATTCTTCTTTAATAACTTGAAGATGGGTTCACACATCATAGTTAAATGAGATATGAATCTCCTCAAGTATTGTACTTTTCCAAGGAATCCACGAATCTGCTTTTCCATCTTTGGTGGTTGTATTTCTTGGATGGCCTTGATCTTTTGAGGATCCACCTCGATTCCTCTCTCCCTGAGCATGAATCCAAGCAACTTTCCTGATGTAACCCCAAATACACATTTGCTCGGATTTAAGCGGAGCTGATACTTTCTGATTCGCTTGAAACACTTTCGTAAGGCAATTGTGTGCTTTGGTTGAGTACTTCCCTTGACAATCATGTCATCTACATAGACCTCGACCTCCTTATGGATCATATGATGAAGAAGGGTAGTAGCAGCCCTCTGATAAGTAGCACCAGCATTCTTGAGTCCAAAAGGCATCACTCTATAGCAATATGTGCCCCACTGAGTACTGAACGCTGTCTTCATCATATCCTCAGGCTCCATTTTAATTTGGTTGTAACCTGAAAATCCATCTATGAAAGATAAGAGTGCATCTCCAGCTGTATTGTCAACCAAGAGATTAATGTTCGGAAGCGGAAAGTTGTTCCTAACCACGGAGAGTGGGCTCCGCTTCTCCGAACACTCGCCCGAATACAATCTTTTGAACAAGAAAGAAAGAACAAAAAATCCCCCACAAGGATTTACAAGGTTTGTAGAAGATGTACAAATTGAAGCCTATGATCCAAATCCTAATTCTAAAGGATGAGAGGTATAAACAAGCTTTGATTCACTCTTAGGATATTCCAATAAGTTTTTAGAGTGTTAGGATTAATTGATTAGAAGTTGGGAATACCCATATATATAGAAAAACCAAATATGACTGTTTGAGGGGCATAGTGGTAAATCTGGCAAAATCCCCAATGGCTATAATTTCTTCCCATTATAGTGTTCTCGGAGTTCAGGGAATACAAACAGAAGTTGGAAAAATGTTACTGGACCATTTCTCGGAGCTCCGAGGAATCTCTCGGAGTTCCGAGCTCGGAGCTCCGAGAAGCCTATTTCCAGCAGATTTTCAATTCTTGTTTCTTATTCATTTGGGCTTCCAACTTTACACTGAGTTGGGATTGTTATGAGGGTTCCAAAGTGTTGGAACACCACAAGGACAATCTCTTAAACATTTAGGGTGTGTGAGATTACTTTATTTATGCCTCTTAACACCTAAACTAGGATTGGATCTTTACATTCTAAAATGACTTCGATATTCAATTGCGATGCTTCAAGTCTTCATGCGTCTTGGATCTCCGATGTCTTGGCCTTCCGAATGCGGTCCAATGAGAGCTTCTTGGCCTCAATCCAAGCAATCATGTCTTTATACAATCATGATCTACAACTTAGACAATCAAACACATTAGTGATATAAAATCACTTGTGTATTGGAATCATCAAAAGAAGATGGGAATTGTCAAGGTGGGAACCATTGGGCTTACATTGATTTTATTATGATTTAATAAATATAAATATAAATACCTTTAGGTAGAAAAATGAAATCCCAGGGTAGATGGCAACCTAAGAGGAAGGGTGAATTGGGTATTAAAAACTTTCCCAAAAATATTGTGAAAATGAAAAAACTAAAAGGCAAATTAAAACTTTAAATACAAATGAAAATAAACCACAAATGCACAATCACAAAATAAAGAGATTGAGAGAAATAGAGAGAGTGCACCCGAGATTTATAGTGGTTCGGTCACTCAAGGGCCTACTCCACTCTACCAAGACCTCTTGGTGATTTCACTACGGATTCCTTTAATGGCGAGGAATCAACCCAATTACAATGGTACGGCTACGCCTCGCAAGACTCGCCACGAACCGGAGAAAGCTTCGCGTCTCCAACACTCGCTCTTGAGATGGCTACGCATCTCTTCGCACTCGTCAAAATACAATGTTCTTCAAAGAAAGAAAACTAAAAATTCCTTTACAAGGGTTACAAAGGATGGATGAAGATGTACAAATATAAGCCTTATTCCACTTCCTTGCTTAGATATGAGAGATGCACTAAAACACTTTGGTTTGATCTATTAGAATGTTCAAAATAATGTTCAAAGATTGTTTAGAAAGGTTTAGATAGTGTATATATAGCTCATTTGACCGTTTGGGGGTAAAACTGTAAAAAACAGAGTTAAAAAAGTCAACAAGAAAAAGCCCCAACGGCTCTTTTGCCAGGCCGCGGCGGTCTACCTGGCCATAGCGGTCCCCCGCCCATATTGGGCTAGCCTTTTTATTTTCAAATTTCTATCGTCGTGGTCTACCGAGCCAATGGTGGTCGTCCGGCGAGGGCTACCTGGACTTTATATTTTTTTGTCCAGATACCTCTCTGTGGTCGCCCGGCCATAGGCGGTCGACCGGCCCAACCAAGCTGGATTGTTTCTGGATTTCCAAAAACACATCCGCGGTCGCCCGGAACGCCCCTGTCGACCGGCTCGCTATTGAAAGCCAAGTTTGGATTTCCAGACTTGCTTCCGCGGTCGCCCGGGGAACCCCGGTCGACCGGCCCTGAGTAAAATTCCATTTTTACTTTAAAACAACAAGGGCTTTTGGGCCAAGGTCTTTGGGCTTTAGTCCTATGATTTTCAAATACATTTTCTTAAGTTTTCAAATACATTTTCAAGTTCATTTTCAAACTTAGTTAAGGCCTTTAAAACTCAATTGATTAATTGTGCCTCTAAAAGGGATACCCTAGTGGAATTAGACTCACAATCTAACTTAAGACAATCAGATGCAAATCTTCAACTTCGAAGCTCTTCATGTCTTGGTCACTTCCATGGATCTTCTCTTTGATGCTTTGGCTCTTCAAGATAACTCCTTGATTTCTCCAACCCTTCAAGAATCCTTTGGCTTCCAATGAGATGTCTTCAATTGGTTCATGCCACGATCCATGCTTCCTTAACTTACCAATCATGCACTTTGAAACATCAAACACATTAGATAAACAACACAAATCAAATTGTGTTTGGAATCATCAAAACAAGAAGGTAATGCCAAGGTGGGAACCATTGGGCTTAGAGAAAAACTTGTCTGCTTGATCTACTCTTCAAAAATTCGCCGGCAATCTAATCGACGCGAAACCACAAGTTGAATCGATGGATTCCTTTTGTTGCGCAAAAGATCTTGTGTACAACTCTTTGTTCACTTTATACTCTGAGCTAAATAAATTATAATATGGTAATATGTATTTAGATCAATGGAGCTTGGTTGGATGTTTGTCTTTGATCTAGAAAAGACAAAACTAGTTGATGGAATTGAAGGAGAAGAAGAAGAGAAAGACTTTGGGGTGTCTCTACCAATTTTCAGCACATGGAATTATGGACGAGCTCTTGAAAACTCCATCTATATGTCTTATATTTATAGAGTTCTCAATTTTCATATGCACAATCCAAAGTTTCTAGAGAAATCCTAAAAACAATGGAAAGAAGCCACAATTGGAATCTCCAATTGGGCAAGCAAGCCACCCAATAATTTGAAGCCTATATGGGACGTCCAAGCGGCAATGCTTGCTTCCCAAGCAACCCTTGGTTGCCCCATTTGGTTCCTTAGTTTCTAATTTGGTTTGTTTCTTCTCTCTCTCTCTCTCTCTCTCTCTCTCTCTTTCCAATTTCACATGTGTTGCTTTAATTTGAGAAAACAAATCAAGCAATAATATTCTAAATATTATATTTATTCTAAATTAATAATGGCACACAACATGGGGTGTGAGGCAATGGGTCCCACCCAAATTCATCCCATGTGGGTCCACTTATCCAATTCAAATTCCCATTGCATTTCACATTTAATTCTCAATTAAATTATGCAATCCAATCATATCCAATATAATTTATGATATTCCTAAAATACCTTTATGGTTAATACTTAACCATTTTGGTATTCCCAATGTATCCCATAGTGTATATCACTATATACATTGTGTATATCATTTCAATACATCCAATGCCACGAAACTAGTTCGTATAAGCAACTAAATAAATGCGGGACTTCTATCTAATAGATTATAATAGGTCAATCGAGTAGTGAGTGGGATCGTAGCAGGGATTCAACGGTAGGTCCTGCAGAACCCACAAGTGGGCCCCACTTCGGTTATTGCTCCATTGCCAATGCTACAATCGCAATAAGTCAGTGGCTTCCATTGAGATGTAACCCTGAAGATAACCGTCAAATCATCATACCCCTAATCACATCAAATGTGCTAGTCCTTTCTCCATGTCCAAATCTACTGAGTTGAGTCATATGGGAGGTGGACATCAACTACCCCCTGGGCTCACTCATGGTATACCTTTCAGTCAAGCAGTGTTGGCCCGCCAATGCATTTGCTAAAACTATTTCAAAACTTATTTTGTGAAATTCTTTTTTGATATACACTTTATCAAATCCACCTAGCAAGGTATTTTTCTAGGCCTACTGCTCTGACCAAAACAGTAGATGTTATCCTATAAAATGGTGGAGAATTTCATATCGGGTATCACTATTGACCTCGAAGGTTTGTCCAACACTCTAGTACTACCCTCTGGTGACTCCAAGAGAATCACGGTTAGATAGACCAAGAATGAGAGACTCGCTAACAGACCAATATGACCCCTCAGGTCAAAGGACATGTAAAGGGTCATGTCTGGTAGAATAGCTCAATTGTCTCATGTCCACAAGCCAATATAATTTATGATATTCCTAAAATACCTTTATGGTTAATACTTAACCATTTTGGTATTCCCAATGTATCCCATAGTGTATATCACTATATACATTGTGTATATCATTTCAATACATCCAATGCCACGAAACTAGTTCGTATAAGCAACTAAATAAATGCGGGACTTCTATCTAATAGATTATAATAGGTCAATCGAGTAGTGAGTGGGATCGTAGCAGGGATTCAACGGTAGGTCCTGCAGAACCCACAAGTGGGCCCCACTTCGGTTATTGCTCCATTGCCAATGCTACAATCGCAATAAGTCAGTGGCTTCCATTGAGATGTAACCCTGAAGATAACCGTCAAATCATCATACCCCTAATCACATCAAATGTGCTAGTCCTTTCTCCATGTCCAAATCTACTGAGTTGAGTCATATGGGAGGTGGACATCAACTACCCCCTGGGCTCACTCATGGTATACCTTTCAGTCAAGCAGTGTTGGCCCGCCAATGCATTTGCTAAAACTATTTCAAAACTTATTTTGTGAAATTCTTTTTTGATATACACTTTATCAAATCCACCTAGCAAGGTATTTTTCTAGGCCTACTGCTCTGACCAAAACAGTAGATGTTATCCTATAAAATGGTGGAGAATTTCATATCGGGTATCACTATTGACCTCGAAGGTTTGTCCAACACTCTAGTACTACCCTCTGGTGACTCCAAGAGAATCACGGTTAGATAGACCAAGAATGAGAGACTCGCTAACAGACCAATATGACCCCTCAGGTCAAAGGACATGTAAAGGGTCATGTCTGGTAGAATAGCTCAATTGTCTCATGTCCACAAGCTATTCTAATGTGATCCTGTTCAGTACGCAATCTCATTGTCGTACTCATTCTATCTTGCTTAGGGTCCACTACCTGAGTGATTGTGATAAGTCACTCCACATCTCGTGCGTGTTGGCAAGATAGATGTTAGTTGTATGCTGGAGCAGGTGTCAAACCTCTACCGCAACTAGGAACTATTAAGGTCTGCAAAGAACCGGAATCCCATATCTCCTTGTTCCCTAGGATCTGTGAGTCCATGAGCATGGGTTCCCTACTTTGCTACCTAATGACAAATACATGTTAATAATAAGTAGCATGTCACACATATTTAACTTTTAGTACCCACAAATTGTCATGGAAATAAACTTTTATTGATTAACATGTGAAATATATTGGGTTTTAGGGCACCAAATCTAACAGGAATATGGGATGGGGATGGGCTATATGGCGTGGAACCGATTGAATTGGGATGGGGATAATCTATGGCTGATTAAATTGGGATGTTTGATATGGTGTGACCAATTGAGTTGGGATGGATGCTTGGGCTATGGGATGGAGGCATGGGCTATGGGATGAAGGTAGGTGATTTGGCCAGTGGTCCAAGTAAGGAAAGGGTGAGATTCGACTAAGTGCTAAGGCTCATGGACTAAGTAAGGAAAGGGTGAGGTTCAACTAAGTGCTAAGGTGATGAGAGGTATGGGCTCATGGATGTAGGTGTTGTCTAATGGGGTTCTCTTTAACTATAGTGTTCAGTTGGGCATGGAGACATGAGAATATGGGTTGTTTGATGTTGTGGCATGGTAATTTGTATGGGATTTAAATAGCTATGAGATTAAAGGACCGGTTATGCTATGGGATGTAATGATTTTGGCCGAGGGTTGAGAGTGCAAGCCAAGATGTTTTGGGAGTGGGGATCATGGGTTAGGAAAACATGGTTCCGTTGACACATGGGTTTACAGGCTTAAGGAGGTAATCAGATTTAGATCGCATAGAAATGGATTTGGGTTTGACCTAATGCCAACACGAAAATATATCCTGATGTAGACCATGGAGGCAGAATTCGTAGCTTGTCATGGGGCTTGTAAACAAGCTATATGGCTTCGAAATTTTCTCTCGGGAATTCAGATTGTAGATTTCATTTCCAAGCCTCTAAAGATTTATTGTGACAATTCTGCGGCAGTTATATTCTCAAAGAACAACAAGAGTTCAGATGCATCAAAGCATATTGGCATAAAGTTTCTTGTTGTCAGAGAGAAAGTTCAGAAACAAGAAATATTAGTAGAGCATATCAGCACTAAGGATATGATTGCAGATCCTCTAACTAAGGGATTGAATGTTAAAATATTCAAGGAGCATGTAACCCATATGGGTCTTGCTGATCCTTTTGATTCACTGGGTTAATGGGAGTGCATTTCACCGGCATACAAGTTGACACTCCATTAAGGTACATTCTTGTACATATTTAGGGTTTTCATTTTGCTTTTCCATTATAAAGTTCTAAATGGGTTATAAATAGCAAAATATGGACCAAATGTAGAAGTGATGTGTTTTGATCACATCATCCAGCATATTTCTATTATTATTATTATTTTTTAAAATTTTGCTTTTCCATAGCAAAATAAGGACCAAATGTAGAAGTGATGTGTTTGATCACCACATCATTAAGTACAGTTCTACTATTACAGATAAGGGTCATGGAAAATGATAGAACTAATATAGTGATCATAGATGGTACCATATCTCTTACAGATATGACGATCTCTATGACCCAATATTAGTAATTTCATTTGTCTAGATCTTGTTTTTTTTTATCACACGTGCTTAAACTAAATTTGATTGGAATTAGTTTTCAAAAAGAGTGGCCACTCAAAATGCAATTTTATTATTTTAAAACCATCCGGTGGAGTTGTCTTTTCAAGCAAAGTTTTTCTTATATATATTTTTAACAATTACAAGACCAAGTGGGAGAATGTTGGACTTTTTGGATTTTTCATTGTTAAAACTGTTTTACCTAAAGACCCGGATGATCATTCCAATCTTATTTAGTTCTGAACATTAGTTTCCCATATATGCATGTTCCTTGCACGTATTTGTTATTTGCCCTCCAAAGAAGGATATGGGAATCATCCTTATTGGTCTCCTTTGATGGATATGGAAAACATGGGGTTAGTGGGCAGTTTTCTCAATAGAAGTGGTCCCAACTCTATCTCTATTTAATCTCAGGCTCATTAGGATTGCTGATCCATCCAAAAAAG
Organism: Tasmannia lanceolata; assembly: GCF_043159265.1. Taxonomy (NCBI): domain Eukaryota; kingdom Viridiplantae; phylum Streptophyta; class Magnoliopsida; order Canellales; family Winteraceae; genus Tasmannia; species Tasmannia lanceolata. The sequence continues at coordinate 29,400,727 of NW_027518695.1, read as the reverse complement.
AGCATAACCAATGGGGTTGGGAATATAAGCTCATGGGTTGGATTCTTAAACACATTGAATTTTGGGCTTGGTTGGCTTATGGCCTAATGGCTTAGCCATGTGGCTTAGGGGTTCCACGAAGACAGGATGTAGACCCAATATCTAATCTTGATTTATTAAACATGTAAACTTGTAGATCTTTAATCAAATAAAGTTTAAACTTTCTAATTCAATTACATTAGTGTGGGACATAATCCCGCGAGAGGGTGAGGCGCGAGCCGCCACGCTCTCTCTTGGTCTTTCGTACCCACGCGAATGGCGTGTGCTTTTTATTATTGATTTTAATTACCCAACCAAGCAGGCAGCAACCAAGCCATAGGGTGCAAACAAACGTGCAACCCAGTACCCATAAGGGCAGGGGTAAGCCGCCGAGCCTAGCAAGGTGTGATTTAATTCATCTTTTCCGTGAACTTGGGATCACTAAGGCAATCCGAATTCTACTCAAAAGAGAGTGACAGAGTCGCCACCTAGATGAGGGATCTAGGACCCATAATTGACCAGAAATCTAGACTCGTTACCTGGTTACGAGAATGGAAGGTATGGGGAGTTACCACCACATGCATCATTCCTGCCCGATAATCGATCTTCAATTCCAAAAGTTAGCTCTTTTGAATTTCTTTTAAATGGCTCATTTAACTCTATATTAATGTGTGAACTACATGACATGCATCCTAAGATCTAATTTCAGTGTAATTCCTAAATGTGTATCTTGATTTGTTTGAATTCAATCTAAGTGAAAGTTCTCCCAAAATTCTAATTTCATGAAAAGTCCTAAGTGATTTAATTACTTTTAATTTAAGGATTAATGTACAAAACCCCACCACTTATGTGTGGAGCCGACTCGGGCTTGGTATGTCACTCAAGTATCCAAGTTGCCTACGTATCCCAGCCTCACTGGAATCAGAGTCGATCATAGTTCGGTGCACCTGAACTAAGCTACTTATGCCTAACTCATCTAGGACACCGACCTAGATTGGATTGACTGTTTTAACAGTTTAAGAGAAATTATTTAATTCAAGTTGAAGATTTTATTATCCTAGGACTTCATCTAAGATGCTATATGGTCCTATCTAAGTGCAAGACGTCCCTTAGACTAATGCAGGTTAACCTACATCCTAGGTAATTAGGTTTATCCTAGGAGAAAATTGGGTGACTAGTGTAACTAGATCTATTGCACTGTTACTATCCATAGCAAACGCCCGTGATGAGGCTGGACTCTTAACTCTAGGACTCCCTAAAACTTAGGACACAACGTGACGTAAGTGTTCCTAAGGGGCCCTAAAGGTTCCTACGATAGGAGACCGTAATCCAACGGCTCCTAAGACGCCGATCGAGTTAATTCGATTTATTAAACTTAATGATTTTTTATTCCTAAACATCTAAGGAATACCAAAGGCTCTATGGTTCGCAAGTTTCGGCCTCGAATCGCAACCATGGAAGGGAATCGTGCTCTCAATACTTGTATAATTTACCACATAAATTATAGTATCTTATTGCCTGGCATATTTCTCAGGATTTCCGTGGACAGTGAACCTCGGAGCCAATATCATACTATAATTTATGCACTCCAATTATGCAGAATTAATCGCAATTAGTATATGATTACGGTTGCGATCTCGGTAGTTAGACTATCGCGGTATAGGAAATTTACAATGGAAATCTATGAACCCTAAGGTTTCTGTTTCAAACAAGTTAGGGATTAAATTCATGATGTAAAGTTAAGATTTTTTGGAGGTTTTTACTGACTTTTGTGTTGATTTACTATTAAATTATGATTTATTAACATTAAGACCAGATTGCTAGGATTACACAGAGACCCTAAGCAATCAAACCCAAAATCAGTTGAAACTTTTCCAATAACAAGATATGGATGATTGTGGCTTACTGCAAAAAATTTCATGAATTATCATTAAGATTTGATATCAATTTCCGATTTTCCAAAATTTAAATCAGATTATAGATTAACACAGCAACTTATAGCATATCAATTTCAAATTAATCCAAAATTTAATAGACTAAAGACAATCATGAGGTTAGACTACAGTATGACTTTCATGGACTTTTATTACGATTTGATGTCAATTGAAATTCACACAAAAATCAGATGAAACCAAAGAATTACTTAAAAAGCAAACATAATGGTATCCTAAAATCAAATAAAAAATTTCAGTATATATATAATAGATTATAAATATTTTTATCAAAATTTCAAAACTTAAAAATTAAATCTCCTCCATAAAATTGGTTTTTAAATATAAGAGATCAATTTGTTTCCTACGCGTTAAAACCCATTTATTAAAATAAATTTTAAAACCTTACCAAACCTTTGCAAAATCAATTAAAAATATTTCTCTAAAATTCCAGTAACCTAAGTTACTGGTTTGTAAATAAAAATTTTGAAATTTTATTAATTTAATAAGAAAAAGAATTATGGCACGTAAAACGGGGAAGCGATTAGAAAACAGTGAAAAACATATTTGTTTTAAAATATTTTTCAATGAAAACTTTCATTTATTATCAAGATTTAATTTTGAAAAGTTTCATTAATTTTTAAAATGATTTGGTATTTATTAAAAATAGCCGAAATTTAAAATAATTAATAATTTGATTAAATAAACTCCAAAAACTATGAAAATTTGTGGGTGATCTAAAAACCTTGTAAAACTATTGGAAACAAAATTTCACTAAATTTGAACATGATTTGATATACTTTTGGCTCCATTCATCAAGAAATAACCCTTTTCGAGGTTATTCTTTGAAAAATAGAATGAAAAATAAAACGGCCAACCCGCGGTTGGAAATTAAGTTTTCAGTAATTTTGTATTTTATATAGAACCCAAAAAATATCATTTTTTGAAAAGAACCATGTTTTAAAAGACTTGCTTTGATAATCTAATTTAAATCCATATTAAATAAAAACAAAAGAAAACCATTTTTAAATGGAGAAAAATTAATTTTTGGATCAAATTTTGGATTTTGAAAACTCATAATCTATATTATAACATACTGGAATTTCAAAGAAAAACTCGTTGATTTGGTCCATCAAAATTAAAACCCTAGCATGCTTTTTCTACTTCACAAAGATAAGGAATCTTTACCGTTGATCGCGATCCTTGTCTCTAGGGTTGGTGATCCAAGATTTACGCTTTGTCCAACCCTTTTATACGCTAAAAAAGATCCAAAGAACACTCCAATAATCCTTGATTGTGTGATGCCTTGGAGAAGAAGAAGGAATTCAAAAATTCTTTTTGTGAAGAACACTAGAGAGAGATGAACACACTTAAAGAGAGATAAGGTTTTTTTTTTTTTTTTTCTTGGGAGGAGGGAGAAAAAGTACGAATTTGGATCTTTTCTAGGATTGTTTGCTTTGATTTTTATACAAAAAAACTAGGGTTAAGAGAGAAATAGTAGTTTCCAATGTGAGAGCTCTCATTTTTGGCTTGTTTCCAATTTTCCTCTCTTGCTTTCTTTCTTTCTTGTTTTCAAATTGGATTTGATTCCATTCTTAATTTCTTGTCAATCAAGACATGCTATTATCATTCCACATTAGTTCTTTGGAAGAAAACATTTTTAAGTAATCATTCATCTTTTCCTTCTTTCCTTCTTTTCTTTTTTTATTCTTTTTATTTTTCTTTTAACAAATATGATGTCACAATTGTGACATCATCAAGGTTGGGTGCTCAACTCATGTGGCTCAGCTCATGTGGGGTGCCCACATGAGCTCCAATCTTTTCGGGCTTTAGCCCAATGGGCCATTTCACATGGGTTTCGGGTTTTTCCGTAAAAATTCAATAAAATCTTTCTAAATTCAACATTCTATATATGGACCCAACCCATTTGAGATTTATGGTGCATCCCTCACACATGATCGAACCATCTTTTTTGGGAAAATAATTTTTCAGACCAAAATGCCCCTATTTGACAATTACACATCCAAATGTGACCAAAATAACCTTAAATTGGTTCACCCCTAAAGGGAAAAGTTAAAAATGAAAAGTCTTTGTGATCAAACTTCAAAAATAGAAACTTTTAAAGTTGGGTCATTTTGATGAGCAATATCAAACAGGATCATTTGGTACCCCCTGAAAATACCCAAAATGCCCTTGACACATAAAATTTCTAAGTCAAGCGAAACCCCTGAGAAATTCTAAATTTAACAGGTTTTCCAAAATTCAGGAAATCATTCATAATCTCTTAGACATATTTCAGGGATCAAAAGAATTATACAGGAAAAGACCAAATTACCCCGAGGTGCTAGAATTTGGCGAGACTAGGGAAAACCCTGAGAAATTCTAAAAATAGCAGATTTTCGAAAATTTATGAACGGACTCAAGATTTCTTAGACACAACTTAGGGACCAAATATGATATGTTTAAAAATGTCTAAAATACCCCTGAAGTGCAAGACTAAGAGAAAATCTTGAGAGATCTAAATTTAGCAGGTTTCCCAAATCTTACGAAATTACTCCTAATCCATCAGCCGTACCCTCGAGATGGTTTTGAACATATGAGAAATGATTAAAATATCCATAAGATGATGAAAATGTGGAAGCCCCATGAGTTTCTAAAAATAGCAGGTTTTTCAAAATTTGTAAAATCACTCAAGATTTCTCAAATATAACTCGAGGGTCAAACGAGACACATCGGGAATGACCAAAATACCCCTGCAGTGTAAAATAGGCAAAAATGAGGGAAACCCTGAAAATTCTAAAAATAGCAGGTTTTTTCATTTGCTTGGAAACTTGAACTTTCATCTTACAGAGGCCAAAGGAACCCCCTAGAGACCTTCAGGATCGCGAATCAACTTCAAAACTCCCATAATGAAATGAAATCTATCCTAAAATGCATGGATGCCTAATTTAATGCTGAATACGGATTCAAAACTCGATAATACTACCGAATCTTTTGCTTTTTAAAGCGTAGCAAAATGGGGGTGTCTACAATTAGCATCTTTCCAAGATTGATCAACGAACTTTCCTCTTCAAAAATTCTAAGTTTAAGACTTTTCAAATTCGGAAAAGCCAAACTTACAAACTCCCATAATTTCTGAAAATTTAAAGAAACTTGCATGTTTTATTACTAGAAGCACCAAAATTGGGTGGCCTACCTGGTGTGAAACCTGTTGATGTTGTTTTTTAATTCCGAACACTTTGAAGATGATCCCTCGTTGATGGTGATTCCTCGTTATGATGCTTGAAGTCGATCCTCCCCTTTCGATGAAATCCGACGGAGCTCGATCCTTTGATGAAACTTTGCCGAGATTTAGAGATGATAATCGGCCAATGTATGCGGGGTGGGGGCATGGAGGTTGCTTATGACAGGGGAGAGAGCTAAAGGTGATGATTGGCAAGAGAAGAGAGGTAGGCATGGTGGTCGGCTAGTTATGTAGAGGGAGAGGATTAGTATTTTTTTGTGTGGGCTCTCTTGGAGTCTTGAATTGTGTAGAGAGAAGAAGAGAGCAAGGGTATTTATAGGTGTTGGGAGCCAAAAAATTGCTTAAAATAAAGAGAGACATTGATTGGGTCATAATTATTCATGGAAAGTGTTATTTAATTTACAATTTTAATTTAATATTTATGATTACACGAATATCACTTTGTGAATTTTTATGATTGTAATTGATCTTCAAAAAGGAACAATTATCGTCCAAATCAAAAGCTTGCCGATTTTAGTTGAATATCTTGGAAATTAAGCAATGTAAATAAAGGAAGTTTACTATTCCACATGTGAGAGGGGTGAAGGCAATGTTGCCATTTGTTGCCAATTGGAGAACATGACTGCATGTGGGGAGATCTTTTTCTAATTCTAGCTTGCTAATTCAAGGAAGTTTTCCTTTTGTATTTGGGCTTTACATATAGAATAAGAACTTTCTCTCTGCCAAGATAAGAAAGAAGGGACCAACCTTCCTGGGCTCTCTGATTCAACTTTGGATTGCTTCGCAAGCCACATCCATTCCACCATTGCTCGTCCATTGCTCGCTGACTACTGCTGCCATCTGTTTCCGTCCACCATCCGAAGGCGCACCGCACTTCATGGGAGATCGTCGTCTTTGCTGCGTCGTGCTGATTAACACAATGTGTGGCTAAATTTGTATTGTCTTTAGGTGTAGATGAAACATTGATCTTTTAATTAAATTTCTAGTTTGTTACACTTGATTGCTTGATGTTTAGACTCCATTTTGTTGAATGAATTTTTATTGTTAAATTTAGTTTAGAGAATTTATTTCTATGATTCAGATCATCTATTCAAGCATTGGTTTATATGGTGATTGTGATTGAACCGGTAATAATCTATAACTGACCGAACTAAGCGTGCTAAGCGTAGCGAAAGACGATGGTGGTCGGCAAGATAGATTATACTTAAAATAAATTATGATTATTTTTCTGTGGTATCATTAGGCTTGTAGCAGTAATGAACTGAAGTGTGTGCACCAGATATTAACTACTAGATCAATGTGGATTTGAAACCTGAAGACAACTCTTTCCTGCAAATTTTATTCCATAATTATTTTCCATAATTTCCAATTACTTGCTTTCTTTTAATTTAATTTTTGAAACTCTAAATAGCATCGCATCTTAGCCTTTTAGTTCCCTGTGGATACGATCCTGATTTTACCGCTATTCTAGAAGTAATAATTAGGTTTATAAAATTTATTTTTGATCTGATAACGACTCGAATAGACATGTGTATGGTTGAGATCACTTTTTCATATTTGGAAATACTTGTGAAGGTTAGATGGTTGCCACATATCCAAAAGATCACTTGATATCTCAATATTGCCTTAATAATTAGTTTTCTTGGAAAAATAGAAATTCTTAAAGATATAATGAGATCTTTGTTTTTTAGAAACAATTTTTTCCAGCCATTTCCTTCCTAAAAAAAATTATTTGCTGGTCCTTAAATGATTTTATTTCATTTTAGAAAGATTAGAAAAAGACAACACATATCTCTCTCATATTAAGCAAATTTGGACTTTTTTGGAAAATGCCGTAAATGGGGGTGAATTGGGGGACATTGGGGGCTGAAATAAATGTGTGGGCACGTTTTTCCATGCTGGAAAAATTTGTGGGCCTACCCTTGGAGGAGAGAGAAGGTGAGGGAAAGTGGAAGAGAGGGAAAGGATGAGAGAGAAAGAAGGAGGAGAGAGAAGAAGAGGATCTTTTTGACTTTTTTAATTTCTGATTTTTTTAAATTTTCTTATTTCATTAAAAACCCAATTTTAATTAATAGATTAAATGTGGGCCCTTAATTTCTAGCGGTGGCCCATTTTTCATAAATTAAGCGGATTGCGGGTGCGTTTGAGCCTATCGATCTAATTAATTTTCGATTGGTGATCCAACTGTTAATTAACAACTTTAAGACCACAAAGATTATTCTTTTATGAAAAACTAATGGTTTTTGATAATTTTAAGGGCCCACATTGACTTGGTTGTTAATTCATTAATATATATTCAATTGCCTTCAACTTTTCGGACGATTACCTGAAACTACCCAAAATTTAATTAAAAATGTGTAACACATGATCCTTACTGGTATTAATTGATCCCTATAAATATCTCAATTAATTATGCCCGTTAATTTAATAATTTGATAATTTTGGGCCTCTAGGGATCAATTAGGACCCAGCGGGGACCATTTTAGGGCATTTTGAACTGCTCAGCGATTTGAGCGGTTAGATCCTTATTTTAATGACTGAAAAGACTAAAATTGGGTTCAAAAGGTTTTAAATTTTTATCATTCAATATTTAGTTCAATTGGGCCATCAAACAGAATTTTCTGCTAGTTTTTGGATCTACTGGGCTAATCGGGTGAAATTCTGACTGTTATGGTACAAGTAGGCAATTGAATTGTGTAATTTCATGGACTGTGAATTATTGTCAACTAAGGTTTAGCGAAATCGGGGTGCCTACAGAAAGTCTCTCTCTCTCTCTCTCTCTCTCTCTCTCTTCTTTTCGTGTGTTGTGTGTTGTGTGTTGTTTGGGTTTTGCTTTTTGCTTGATCTTGTTTTCTATAAGTGGTATCAACTCCTTTCATATTTTGATCTTTGTTTTCAACAAGTGGCATCAGAGCCACCAGAGATTGGTGTGCATTGCCATTCGAGGGTTGATCAAGCCTTCAGGGACGAGAACCGACACGTTTGTGATCAGGGATCAGACATAGAATTGTAGATCCGGGATCCGACTTCAAGTTTGTCACTCGTCAAAAGCTTTGATCAAGGAGATGTATTTCGCCAATTCAATCAATGGAGTTGAGAAGCTGCCCAACACAAACTATAATTATTTGAAATCTTGCATATAATCTTGTCTCCAATGGAAAGATTTATGGTAGATAGTGAATGGTTCGGAACTTTTTTTCCTAACGGAGGTGCCGAAATGGCAGAGGTTTTGAGCTAGTGGAAGATCAAAGCCGGTAAAGCCATGTTCGTGTTGAAGGCTGCCATTTAGAGGGATTTTCTCGATTATATTCGCGAGGCCAGGACCCCAAAGGAAGTATATGATGTCTTTGCCATTTTGTTTTAAAAAAAAAATGACACAAGACTACAGTTGCTCCAAAACAAGATAGGCTCCATATCTCAAGGGAATATGACGTCGCATTTATGAAAATGAAGAAGATTTGTTATGGAATATCAAAACTCAACGAAGAGTCCAAGATTTCATAGACACGGATGCGGAGGATCATCATCTAAAGATTGAAACCTGAGTACAGTGGTTTCATCACGACAATCGAAGGATCGCCGTCTCAACCAACACTAATTGAATTGGAGAGTTTCTTGGCCAATTAATATAGTTTAGCAAAGCAAATGGCTTGATATACGATAAGGAAGAATGCGGATCGACGTTCTCTTCACTAGCCGAGGAAGGAAGTTTCATAATTCTAAGAATAAAAAAGGTGAGGCAAAGGCCAGATCAAATCAAAGGCAAGAAAGTTTTGATCAAGGGGGAGCCTCAAGCGGTCGTGGTTATGAAAAACAAACTCGGAACACGTAGACATGCTACAATTGTGGTAAGCCAGCCACTTTGCTAGAGATTGTCAAGCACCAAAGAAGAAAAATGAGGAAGGTAACTCGGTAACATTTGAAGATCCACAAAAGTTTGATAGCGATGAGTGGAGTTCTCTTCTCTCATCGTAGATGAGCAAGCCGATGTGTGTGAAGTTGCTCTTACGACTACAGAGGTTGTGGATGTCGCTAGTTCGGCGGACATAAAGAAAGGTGACTAAATTGACTACTCCATAGATTGGATAATTGATTTAGGATGTTCGAATCATATGACAGGGGTTGAATAGAAGTTTGTGACAAAAACCGAATACAAAGGCAGCCGGATGGAGGGAATGGTGAATAATGCGAAATTGCCTATTACCCACAAAGGTAATGTTTCCCAATCCAATGTAGAGCACAACTTATTGAAAGATGTCTACCATGTTCCAGACATGAAGAGGAACTTAATAGATGTTTCTTAGTTTATGAGAGTAGGAAATTATGTTCTTGAAATTACAAGGGTGGTCCCGAATTGGCAACAAATGAGGAGGGAAGAATTAGGTTTCAAACAAGTTTTAATTCTTTTAAAAACTCAAAACCCAATTTTAGAAATTAAGAGATCAATAATAAAATTCAAGCAAACAAGTTAAATCTAAAGTGCAAATGCAAATAAAGAGCAAGAGTAAGAGAGATTGCACCCGAGATTTAAAGTGGTTCGGTCCTCAAAACGCGAGGCCTACTCCACTCCACCAACCAAACTCGTTGATGGCTTCACTATGTGATCTTCTTAACTTCGGCGAAGATCGGTGCCGATTACAATTCCGACTACCTTTAACCTTGGTGGAAATCTTCACCACGGAGAGTGGGCTACGCTTCTCCGAACACTCGCCCAATACAAATTTTTGATATGAAAGAAAGAACAAAAACAATCCCTCACAAGGGTTTACAAAGTGGAAAAGATGTACAAATTTAGCCTATGATCCAAATCCTAAGCTTTAGAGGATGAGAGACATAATCAAGTTTGATTCACTCTTTGGATGTTCAAATGGAGTTTAAGAGTGTTAGGATTTATTATCTTGAAGTTTAGAATGCCCATATATATAGGAAAACCAAAATATGACCGTTCAATGGCATTGTGGTAATTCCAGCAAAATTCCCAACGGCTATAAATCTGGCCGTTATTAGTGTTCGCGGAGTTCCAAGAAAAATTCTCTGAGTTCCGGGAATACAAACAGAAGATGGAAAAAAGTCTACTGGACCATTTCTCGGAGTTCCGAGAAGCCTATGAAGAGCAGATTTTCACTTCTGTTTTTAGGCTTCCAACTTAACACCAAGTTGGAATTGCTATGAGGGTTCCAAGGTGTTGGAACTTCACAAAGACAATCTCTTATATATTTAGGGTGTGTGTTTATTTACTTAATTATGCCTTTCAAAATTCTAAACTAGGATTGGATCTTAATACAATCTAATATAACTTGATCTTCAATGGATTCTTCAAGTCTTTATTTGTCTTGGACTTCGATGTCTTTGGCCTTCATGATGTGGTCCAATAAGATCTTCTTGACTACGACCCAAGCAATGTTGTCTTAAAGTATTTGAGATCTACAACTTAACCAATCAAACACATTAGTGATCATAAATCACTTGTGTATTGGAATCATCAAAATAAGATGAGAATGCCAAGGTGGAAACCATTGGGCTTACAATCTCCCCCTTTTTGATGATGACAAGCACAAGAGATTTTCCAATGAAAGCATATATATTTTCCTTACACAAGAATTCTCTCCCCCTTTGGCATCAATAAAAAAGATTGGGGTAAAAGAGAAACAAAGGGACGAAATATTCAATTTAAAGCTCCCCCTCTTTCAAGGAAAAAGACAAACCTGGAACTCCCCCTATTTAGAATTTTTATTCAATATAAGAGGGGATATTTAATTAAATTTGAAAAAGATATTCAATTTTAAATCAAAAGCCCCTAATCTAAGCACATATGAAGATAATCATATGGGGGCTTTGGGAATCCAAGATTTCTTGGTTCCAACACTATCCCTTATCTTAGATGTACATTCGAATTGGTAATGACAATTTATTCCACAATAATGGCATCTAACATGAGGGTTAGATATGCTAGTCCTATCATATGCATGTTTAGGTCTTTGACTAGTCTTCTTTAAGATTATGTCAATAATTTTGTTACCATTTAAGAATCCATGGAGGCATAATCTTAACCTTTCATTTTCATTATGAAGATGGGTTATTTGATTTAGAAAATCATTAAATTCATCTTCATAAGATTTGGAAGAGCTTGCCACATCTTGGAGTTTTGCAATTTGGCAAGTTTTCTCATCCAAACAACCTTTAAGGGTTTCAATCTCAAGTTTAAAATTTTCAAGTTGTGCTTGAGATTTGGAAGAAGATTCATTTTTCAAAAAATTAAGTTCATTTTCTAATTTTGAAATGGATTTCTTTTGAACTTTATTTTTAGAAATTTGAGAGTGCAAGGTTGAGCACAGTTCATCATATGATATTTTTTCACTATCACTACTAGATGAATAACATGAGGGGTTAGAGTCTACCTCATCTTCATGGGTGAGTGCCATGAAGCAAAGATCGTCTTTCTTTTCTTCCCCTTCGCTTGAACTCTTTCCCGAGGTGCTAGTAGCATCCCATCCGGCGGCAAGAGCTTTATGTTTCTTCCATTCCTTCTTTCCCTTGTATTTTGAGGAGGATGACTTGAGAAGTGGGCAATCCGGTCTTTTGTGTCCGGTCTTCTTGCAATTATAGCACCTTATTCCTCATTCTACTTCACTTTCTTCTTTCTTCTTTGTTTTATCCTTTTTATGTTTCTTTCTCCATAAGCTTTTAAATTTTCTTAAAGCTTCTTCTTCATCGCTATCCGCCTCGCTAGAGGATGATGAGTTCGCTTTGGAGGCTTTTAGAGCTAGAGATCGACTCTCTTTTTCTTTCTCTTTCGGCTTCTTCTCCTCTTGTCGGCTAGTGAGGAGCATCTCATGGGTGATGAGAGATCCTACAAGCTCCTCCATGGTTAGCGTCTTGAGATTCTTTGATTCTTGTATGGCGGTTACCTTTGGATCCCAATATGGAGGAAGAGACCTAAGCAACTTACTCACAAGCTCATCAGTAGGATAAGATTTACCAAGATTTGCTAATTCATTGGAAATTTTAGAAAAACGGGTATACATTTCGGAAATGCTTTCGTTTTGATCCATTCTAAACATTTCATATTTGCTCTTTAACAAGTTTATTTTGGAATCCTTAACTTGAGATGTTCCCTCATAGGTAACCGCAAGTGTATCCCAAATAACCTTGGCGGAATCAAAAAGAGCAACTCGATTAAACTCCTCCGTAGATAGGGCGCAAAACAAAGAATTTATAGCTTTGTAATTTAAATTTGCATGCCTTTTTTCTACGACATTCCATTCTTCAAATGGTTTGGAAGGCAACATGTATCCATTTTCAACAATGTGCCAAAGTTCCACATCTATCGAAAGAAGATAGATGCGCATCCTTGTTTTCCAATGTCCATAATTGGACTCATTAAAGAAGGGAGGTCTAGTTGTGGAATGGCCCTCCGGAAGTCCGGTTCCATTTCTATCCGCCATTTCACAATTAGAAAGTCGCCAAAGATCTTATGATTTTTCCCTTGTTTGAAATTCTTTTTTTTTTAGTGAAAATTTTTCCAAAGATTTATAGAAAAGAAAATCTTTTAAGAGCCTTTGCTCTGATACCAAGTGAAATTACAAGGGTGTCCCGAATTGGCAACAAATGAGGAGGGAAGAATTAGGTTTCAAACAAGTTTTAATTCTTTTAAAAACTCAAAACCCAATTTTAGAAATTAAGAGATCAATAATAAAATTCAAGCAAACAAGTTAAATCTAAAGTGCAAATGCAAATAACGAGCAAGAGTAAGAGAGATTACACCCGAGATTTAAAGTGGTTCGGTCCTCAAAACGCGAGGCCTACTCTACTCCACCAACCAAACTCGTTGATGGCTTCACTATGTGATCTTCTTAACTTCGGCGAAGATCGGTGCCGATTACAATTCCGACTACCTTTAACCTTGGTGGCAATCTTCACCACGGAGAGTGGGCTACGCTTCTCCGAACACTCGCCCAATACAAATTTTTGATATGAAAGAAAGAACAAAAACAATCCCTCACAAGGGTTTACAAAGTGGAAAAGATGTACAAATTTAGCCTATGATCCAAATCCTAAGCTTTAGAGGATGAGAGACATAATCAAGTTTGATTCACTCTTTCGATGTTCAAATGGAGTTTAAGAGTGTTAGGATTTTTTATCTTGAAGTTTAGAATGCCCATATATATAGGAAAACCAAAATATGACCGTTCAATGGCATTGTGGTAATTCCAGCAAAATTCCCAATGGCTATAAATCTGGCCGTTATTAGTGTTCTCGGAGTTCCGAGAATATTTCTCGGAGTCCGAGAATTCTTGGAGTTCCGAGAAAAAATCTCGGAGTTCCGGGAATACAAACAGAAGATGGAAAAAAGTCTACTGGACCATTTCTCGGAGTTCCGAGAATTTATCTCGGAGTTCCGAGAATTTATCTCGGAGTTCCGAGAATTTATCTCGGAGTTCCGAGAAGCCCATGAAGAGCAGATTTTCACTTCTGTTTTTAGGCTTCCAACTTAACACCAAGTTAGGATTGCTATGAGGGTTCCAAGGTGTTGGAACTCCACAAAGACAATCTCTTATATATTTAGGGTGTGTGTTTATTTACTTAATTATGCCTTTCAAAATCCTAAACTAGGATTGGATCTTAATACAATCTAATATAACTTGATCTTCAATGGATTCTTCAAGTCTTCATTTGTCTTGGACTTCGATGTCTTTGGCCTTCATGATGTGGTCCAATGAGATCTTCTTGACTTCGATCCAAGCAATGTTGTCTTAAAGTATTTGAGATCTACAACTTAACCAATCAAGGGGTGGCAACGGGGCGGGTCGGGGCCGGATGTTGGGGTCCCGTTACCCTTCCCCTTTGCGGGGAATTTTCCCTCTCCCCTTCCCCTTCCCCTCTGCGGGGATGGTGGGGAATCCCCCTCCCCTCCCCGCGGGGAATATCTAATCCCCTTCCCCTTCCCCTTCCCCTTCCCCTCCCCGCATCCTTCGGGGACAAAATCCCCGCCCCGCCCCCTCTTTGGAACCCAACCAAACCAGCAAACAGAGCTTCTTTCTTCTACGTCCATTACAGACAATATTGTGATGAATGCTATGATTCTATTCATGTGATCAACAAACAGATGGACAAAATCAGAAATGCATGGATGAGACAACAAATATAAATAACAACAGGACCTCATCTTTCAGCAATTTTCTGCATAAATTATGGAATGATAAATAGGAAATGAGCACCAGGATTACCTTCATTAACAGGCAGCCAATGTGCAAAAAGTAACTATTTCAGTAGTCACAATGAACTTTAAAAGTCCATAAGTGGGCGCTCACACACGCAAAATAATGTTCATTAGTTCATTATGTATAGCATGTTAACCCCCAGATGAGCATGAGAAATGAGAATGGAGAAGAGAACAAAATCAACAAATGACTTATTTCTTTAATTGCAATTCAGTCTAGTGCTGACATGAAACAAATTTCTAGTAGCTAAATTTTTCTTGTTGAAAATTAAAACCTGCAATCCAACCCTAAAATTCTGTTGGCACTACGATTTTTTGATAATTGCATACACTCAGCGTCTCAGGCTCTCAGATTGTCTTTATTATTTCAACATCTGTGAAAAGGTTATTATAGTTCTCAAAATGATCTCAGAAGCTAATTAAAAGGAAAAGACAAGCTAAGTTTATGTTTGGGGGAATCTTGTAGCCGATCCACAGAGTTTCTAGTCGTTTTTCTTAAAAAAAACACTTAAAAATTTACAAAAAAATGGCATTGATTAGCGGGGCGGGGCGGGGACAACTCCATCCCCTTCCCCTTCCCCTCCCCGCACCGGGGAATTTTTATATTCCCCTTCCCCTTCCCCTTCCCCTTTCAAATCGGGGAATCCCCTCCCCAAACGGGGAGGGGCGGGGCGGATCCCCTCTTTTTCGGGTGAAATTGCCAGCCCTAAACCAATCAAACACATTAGCGATCATAAATCACTTGTGTATTGGAATCATCAAAATAAGATGGGAATGCCAAGGTGGAAACCATTGGGCTTACAGTTCTCTGTGGCCTGAATAGTGTGAAGATCTACAAGGAGTTACATATTCCGGGTACTCTTCTTATGGAGGGAAAAGAGTAGACTCAAACTATGAGATGTCAGCTCATGAAGCGTATGTACAAAGAACCCGAAAGAATGAAACTACCAATCTATGGCAAGCGAGATTGGCACATGTTGGGTATTCAAAGCTCAAGTTGGTGATGAAAAAGAAAATGGTAAAGGGACTTCCTTATCTAGAGGTTTGACATGACACAATGTGTGCCGGATGTCAATATGGAAAGGTACATCAACTTCCCTACACCGATTTAATATTTCAAGCGAAGAAGCCGGTCGACCCAGTCGTCTTTAGGAAAGTAAGAATGCCATCGATCGGAGTAGCAAAGTTGGAGGAGGTAGTTTGTGCAAAATTCAAATTTTTTTATTTCAACCAATAAAATCAAGATCCTAGTTACTAGATTCATATTGGTGATGAATTGAAATAGATAAAGAACTTACTTTTGATTATTCTAAGTCTGATAATCGCTGCTTGATCTACTCCCTGCTAGGTGTGCTCGGTTTCTCAAATGCGAACTCCTCCGAAGGTTGGAAGTGATGGGTTCTAAAGCTTGCGAAGTTGGAGGAGGTTGAAGAAGGTCTTGTGGGTTCCAAACTCAACTTGAAATTTCATCTACCAATTGAGTTTTAGAAACCCAATTCAAGTTCAAGAAGAACTAGAACAAGAATCTATGTGAAACTAGAACTAGAACTCAACTAGAACTTTCTAAATTTAGAAGAGGGAGAAAAGAACTGAAGAGGGGAGAGAGTTGCAGACCTTTCTCTATGAAAAAATGATGTGTAGAGTGTGGAATTCATTCAGCTCATGTCCCCTTAAATAGAGTAGCTTTGGGAGTTTGTTTCCCACTAGGATCTCTCAAATAGGCAAGCCATGTGCAATTACACTTTAGCCTTCCACCACCTTTCTTTATTTAAGTTAATAAAGCAAAGAGTAAAAACATTTTTTACATGTGAGGAACTGTGTAGAAGCTTTCCAATTAAGTGGGTCTCCAATAATCCATATATCTCTCCTTTCCTTCTTAGAATTCTAACCAATAGGAATTCACCAATCTTGTAGCCAATATGATTTCACTTAAATCCCAATCAATAGGATTCAAGATTTAATTATGCCCATGCGCAATTAAATCACAAAAACTCCAGCCAATAGGATTTAAGCATTCTATGTGCACATGTTAATTAAACATGGCCCACTCTCAAATGGTGCGCCTTCATCTCCAATAGTGTGTGTGTACCCTGTGTATAGAGCATCTCTTCCTCGCATCATATGCAATGGATTCAATCCATTCCTCGCTTATAATAAATTCTGTAACTCGGATTGTTCAGCAATCCATCAAGGGTCTAGCGAGTTGTTAGAGGGATTGTCGCATGGATTCAATGGTCATTCCTGCGGGGGCACGAATGGGCCCCACTGTGATTTCACACAATGTATCATCACTACAACCGCATTAGGTAAACGGCCCCTACCAAGACATTAACCTGAAGAATTCCATCGAATGAAAATACCCTAAGCACCTCCAAGTTCTTGTCCTTCCTCCAATCCACCATTTACCGAGTTGGCTCCTGGGGGGTGGGCATAACTCACCCCCTGGGCCCACTCTATGGTATATCATTCGATCTATAAGTTTACAGTACGCAAATGCATTTAAAGTCTTTTCAAAACAAATAATATTTTTCAATAACATTTGATAAATACTTTTACCAAAATGGGGTGGCCAGCCTTTTACCAAAGGACTTAGCTGAGATCGAACTGTAAATGCAATCTCTCACATAGGGAGATGGAGGATTCCATGTTGGGCATCACTATTGATCCCATGGGTTTATCCAATGACCCAGTGCTAATATCTGGCAATCCTATTTGGACTACTGTTAGTTAGACTAAATCCATAAGACTTCCCCACAAAGAAAAACGATCCCTCGGTTCTAAGGACATATATAGAAAGGGTCCTGACATACAGAACAACATTATCAATTCCTTGTCCAAAGGTTATTCCATTAAGTGATCCGTTCAATGCTGTAGACACCCCATTTTAACCAGGCCCTAAAGTCCCTAAAATAGAGTCGAGGTCTCAGAGTTGAAGAAATTCATGAAGAATGGATCCAAAATGAGAAGAAGGCTAGAGTTTTTGGGCATCTTATCGCGCGCATTCGTGGGTACATATTCCCTAGAAGGTTCTTAGTGTTCTCAGGGATACCCCTGCAAAATTTCATGGCAATCGGGCAAAAAATGTAAAATAAGACAGGCAAAGTTTGTGCAATAATTAAAGCTTGGTTGTGTAGATATCCCCCTTCCTTTTTCTCTAAAAGACAATACTCAAAAAAGGGAGGATTTGCCATTTGTTACAAGGGTAATTTTGGAATCCTGGTATTGCTTTTGTTGCAAGCAACCCTTAATGGCCATCGGATCGAATTAAAGGGTTAGGATCATTTGAAGAGAAGAGAATTTTTGCCCTATTTTTCTACTTGGACCACCCCTTTATAGATTAAAAAGAGTAGTCATAAGCCACACTATGGGGCTGTCCAAGGAGTAAAAAGGGAGGGAAATTTCATTTCCCTTTTATTAAAAGGCTCGGCTAGGGTTTCTCAAAAGGGGGAGAGGCCTCATTTTTGCAGAAAAACAGAAAAAACCGAGAGAGAGAGAGAGAGAGAGAGAGAGAGAGAGAGAGAGGGAGAGAAAGGGAGCCCAAGCTCCACTCACCGCCACCTCTATTTCCACCATCTTTTCTTCCCACATTCTTCTTCCCCTCCAACCACCTCACTACCATCTGCTACCACCATCATCTTCTCCGGCCACATTTCCGGTCGGAATCCGGCCATGTCTCCAATATTCTCACGACTTCATCTCCTCCACCTCAAATTAACCCATCTTCTTCAAATTCCACCCATTCAACCATCCCCAAACCCTCTTCTCATTTTCCCAAGAACCCACATCCACCATCACCATTTCTACCCAAACCCATCTCAAAACCCAAACCATTCATCTTTTTCGGCGGTTATCACCGAAATCCGGCCAGTCTTCTTCCATTCCACCATCAGCTATCTCCTCTCATTTTTTGTACCATTCCTAATTCCATCTCTGCAAAACCCTTTTTCTCATCACCTTCACTTTCCATTTTCAGTGAGATTCCGGCCCGGAATCCGGCCCACTCCAACCCAAGTCCGGTCAAAGACCCCATTAAATCCTGCGAATCTCTTCCCACCTTGCGCGACCTCCATTAGATCTAACCCATTTCCTTTCCTTGAAACCCCATCCCACATCATTTTCTACACAGAGGAACACTCTTCTTCAAAGTTCAACCCATTTTAATCCCAAACCCATTTCAGAACCCATCTCAAACCTCCACCATCGCCATTGCCACCCTCTTTCACCATTTTAACCCAACCAAGAACCTTTTAAATCCAAACCCATTTTTCATCTTCCTCATAAAACCCCTTTCAGCCTTCAGCTTCAAACCCCTTTTCCAAGCCACCACCACATCTTCTTCTCAGGTTTTGGGGTATTTATTACAAAAAAAAAGTGGAGGAAAATACAGAGAGAGAGAGAGAGAGAGCACAGGAAGAGAGGGAGTTGCAGAGGGAGAGCAAGAAAGAGGTTGAGAAGAGAAAAATTCAGAGGAGCGTGGTGGGGTTTCCGTTCAGAAATCACAGATCTGGAGAGGGGTTCTTGTCATTTAAAAAAAAATCATGAGGGTAGGAAACCCTTGCTGATCGGCAGAGAGGGATAGAAAGAGGAGAGCAGAGAAGGAGAGGTAAGAATTCGAT
Organism: Tasmannia lanceolata; assembly: GCF_043159265.1. Taxonomy (NCBI): domain Eukaryota; kingdom Viridiplantae; phylum Streptophyta; class Magnoliopsida; order Canellales; family Winteraceae; genus Tasmannia; species Tasmannia lanceolata. The sequence goes on along the minus strand of NW_027518695.1, from coordinate 29,381,698 downwards.
TCATTCTCTTTTATTTCTAGCATAGTTTCTTTTTATGTCTCTTCTCCTGTGTGAATGATTGATCATAGCTATCTTCATTGATTTCTGTTTCATCTTCTAGTCTCCCCAAATCTCAGCTCCTTAATCCCCTTTTCAGTCTTATAAGTGCTTGTTGATTTGCTACTTTTTCTCTTTATCTTCACCTGAGAGCCCACTTTCTGTAATTCGAGAATGAAGTAGTAGCTTGGTCTCACTTGATTTCCTGAAAACCAAAATTCATTTTTGCTAAAATGGCTGAAAACTTAGCATTGATGTGTAGAGATTCATTTTCTTATATGTGGAGAGCTTGCTTACTTATAAGTTCTTGGAAACATGACAAATTTTCACTCCAAAAGTTTCTCATAATGTTTTAAAAGTTATTGCATTCTTCATTAGAAAGGGTTTTCTTGTCGTCAATAATCTATATCATCGAATTGATTGGGAGAAGGATATTGGGTATCAGAAATGATTGTCAGAGGTGGTGGTTCTAAATTATTGCATGTGTGTTGTCCCGTTTACTAGTTTCAATTCTATCATGGTATTGGATTTTTGAGGTGTACAATTGGATGGCAATAATCAATTAAGCTTTGGTTCTCAGTCTGTATCGATTTTTGTAAGTCAGTGTGTCCATGTTAGAAAGGCAAGTGGATATTTGCAAGGGACTATGATATTTGATTATAGATTCTGCTTTCACCCTTTCGATCGATTGTTATTCATATTGTGCCTATTTGGAGCCATGGGTGGCATAGGATAAGACTCAGAATTTTTGCTATAACTCTATTTTCTCTCTTTCCAAAATGTCCTTTGGTTTAGGTCGAGATTTATTACAGTTTCTAGATTCCTATCAGTTTTTTGGGCTTATTCATTAATCTTAGGAGCTTTCCCTTGGGTTGGACTATGACGGAATGCCTCTTGAGCCAACCCCTTCCCTTCGTGCCTTAGAGTTTTTCGCAATTTAAGGGATTTCTTCCTTTCTTGGGGTCTTTCATAGAGTTTAGGAGTATGTCCTACCCTTTTAGAATTTAGGAGTTTGTCTTACCCCTATAGAGCTTAGGAGTCTGTCCTACCCTTATAGAGTATCGAAGTCTGTCCTATCCCCTATAGATTTTAGGAGTCTGTCCTATCCTTATAGAGTTTAAGAGTCTGTCCTACCCTTATAAAGTTTAGAAGTTTGTCCTAACCTTATAGAGTTTAGGATTCTGTCCCTTCCTCATAGAGTCATAAGATTTCATCCTGCCTTTCATAAAATCTAGGATTCCGTCCTTCTTTCATAGAGTAGTTAGAAAAAAATCCAAACTACGGATGGCTTGATCCCTACCTGAGGGGTACGTAGGCAGCTCAGGCTTGCAGCTGGCATCTGAGTTCAGTCACAACTTCAAAAACTTCCATAAGCTTCAAAACCTTTCAAACCTTCACAAAATACAAAAATTCTACAAAAATAACCTTACAAACCATTTTCAAAAAGATCTTCCTATAGAGTTAGGAGTCTGTCCTAGACGTTTGGTGTATCTTAGAGTTAGGAGTCTGTCCCGCATAGGTTGTTGCTTCGTGTGTCTGGTCGTGTGAGTGCCATGTCTGGTCGTGTGAGTGTCCCTAGAGTTAGGAGGCCTCGAGTCTTGGTCGGTTAGACACTTAGTCGAGCCGATGGCTAGACTAGGATGCACTTAGATATCCCATTATTTTCCTTAGGACGCACAGCCTAGTCACACGTAAGATATAAGAATCACTTGCATTAGCTTAAGGCTGACCAACTTGCATTAGTTATGGCATATAGGGAGTCCTAAAAAAATTACAATTCACTTGAACTTAAGCAATCGTACAAAAAGTTATTTTTAAAAACCAGTCGATTCTAGTTGATCGAGTCTAGAATAGCGGTTCTAGATGGTCAGGCATCGTAGTTTAGAATAGGCCACCGAACTATGTCGACTCTGATTCTTCCCGAGGCCGGGATACGTGGAGCAGCCGGGATGGATGGCCATCTTGGTCCGAGTCAAGTAACACATTAGAGTCTAGGGTTTGTCGTGCGGAGACGTGTGTGGAGTCGTGTTGTGTTGTGTGTTTTGCTGTGTTTTCTTACTTTCATGTAAAGACTTTATACATTTAGCTATAGCATGCATGTGTTTGCCCATTAGAACTTAGACACCAATTAGGCATGACATTCATAACCTAGCTATTCTTAGGTGACATTTTGTGTGCTTATTATTCATCTCCGAGACATGCATGATTAGATTGACGTTATCTCGGGGATATTCGTTCCCATTTCACATGATTTTCGCCCAAAACTCTTCAAGGTTAATAAGGTTAATAATAAATGGCATAAGAGACCAGGTGCTTGCACTTGGACGAATTGGGGGCGCCTAACCCCTTCCCCATTCGTCATCAGGCACGAACCTTTTGTATCTCTGGTTATCCGTTGCAACAGAGCATAGTATGGGATCCGGGGCCTACTTCCTTGGATGACGACTCTTCTTTGTTTAAGATACGTCTCGAATCTGGGCTAGTCCTCGGATCGGGAGGTATCTCACTTTACCTCGCTACCCATGCTGTGAGTGGCACTCTTTTGAGAGTCCCTTGGTGGAGCTCTCCTTCACTTGTGGAGATCTTATAGGATCGACAGGGACCTCGCGTCCTCGCTCGACCGTCCTCGGGATCGGGGTCCACAGGCTGGCGACTATGCTGGAGAAATCTTAAAACGTTGCCTAACTCTGATAAAAATGCCATTTTAATTAATTTTGAAGAAATTTGGGCCAAAACCAAGTTAAATGGGAACGCTATCGTTAGAATCCAGGGGCACCAAATAGGTGCATAAATAAAACGAGGGATTCACACACTGCACAACATACATTATCATATTCTTTATTTTTCTTTCATTGTTTTTCATTCTTGGCCTCAGGGAATAGATACGATGCGTACCAGATGGGAGGTCGTTACCCTTGTGGTGCTGTTGTATCTATTTCCAAGCAATGCGTTGGAGCTGCAGCCGTAGACACTGGGTGTGATGGTGTTCTACAGCAGCCGATGAGCAATGAACATACTCTGTATAATGCTGGGTGTGCTGGTATTATACATTAAGGGTATGGTCATATGCATAGTAGCATGCAGATATGCCTGGCCCTACTTTCATTTCATTATATTATGTATATATTAGTTGCCCCATTTAGAACCAAAATTAGCGAACCCTTGCTAGGACACTATATATATGTACTCATATAGGACGAACATGTGCGACCCGCATATGTGAGCCTAGGATAGAACTCAGTCTGCCCATGTAGTGTAGAAGGGTAAGTCACACAGTGATTACCCGCCGCGCTATCTAGTACACTCACATACACTCTTGAGTCGAGACTTTCTTGGCTCCGCTAGATCAGGTTAGGGCTGGTGCCCCTAGTTAGGGTATGTATGTATATATGTACATGCATGTATTGTATCTATTCTTAGATTAGTACCTGTCACATAGGTTAGTTTTCTGTATTTATCTCAGTCATGCTATTCTTTTAGACCTGATCGATGACCCTTACTCTTGCTTGGTTGTCGCCTGGATCATGATCTATCATGTGATCTCTAATCATATCCCTGTGATCTCTTATCATATGATTATTCCGCCAGATTGAAAACCTAAAAAGGCAATCTGGTCATGGCAGTGACTTCTCATAAAGGACTAAATTTCAGAAGCCAGCGAGAATTTCATATCTATATCGGCATCACGTCAAAGGTCTGAATAGTGCTAGCAAAGCTTCCTTTGATATTCCTCTAAGCTAGGGGTTAAAAGCGAGCGATCCAAAGGGTATAATAACCATGACTAAATACCGAAAAGAGGCGGAATCACCTTAAAACACGGTATCCAAAGAATTCTAAGAGTGGTAAGTTGTACCATCTTAAAACAATTATCAAGTTAAGAAGCAGATTCAGTTCTTCTTGAAAGTCAGTCTCGTAACTCAGTTGAGTACTCACCAAGAGTCCTTCGTCAAGCAGTTGTCAAGGTCATTCTTTGTCAAGTCAAAGTCATGTACTCAGTCAAGTCAAGTGTGTCCCAAATGGCCTGTTCGGTCCAATATCTTTTCCAAAGCTAGGGTAGCAGGTACCAGAAAATGAAGTCGCATCTCCAGAAGATGAAATGGCCTATACATGGTTTAGAAACGCGGCAAGCTCTCAGGCTTATTTGAAACTCTTGCAGCAGGCAGAAGTTTGAAGATGTATCAAGCAGAATCAATCTGTTGTAAATTTGAAAACCATTGTAACCTGAAATTCTGACAGTTGGCATAAAATTGAAGGTGTTTCAGGCAGAATCAGTCTCCTGTGCATTTGAAAGCCTTTGAAGCCCGAAATCCCTGCTATTGGCATGACAGTAGTAGACCTTTCAGCGAGAATCAATCTCTTGTACCTTCAAGAATCTTTGTAACCCAAACTTCATGAAAGAAAGCTTGAACCGGTTCGAGTTTTGTTAAGACTCCCGTATTGGAAATGAAATTATACTAGGGGCATCTTTTATGTCCTGGTGAAAGTTAGGCCATAAAATATACCTAGCATGTGATGATAGTTGAGATAGCAGTCTTAACAAATTAGGATTTGAGAAGCTTGAACACGTTTTTCAAGTCAAATTTTCAAATTGGGAATGATCCTGATAATTGTCTAATCATTCCGCTTTGTTGATCTGTCAAGAGGCCGTCTTCTCAGATCCTGCAGTGGTTTGATCATGATAATTATCTAATCATTCTGATTTGTTGATCTCTCAAGAGGCCGTCTTCTTAGATCCTGCAGTGGTTTGATTGTGATGATTGTCTAATCATTCCGCTTTGTTGGTCTGTCAAGAGGCTGTCTTCTCAGATCCTAGAACGGCTTGATCATGATGACGATCTAGTCATTCCACTTTGTTGATCTGCCAAGAGGCCGTCTTCTCGGATCCTAGAACGGCTTGATCATGATGGTGAGCTAATCATTCCGCTTTGTTGATCTGTCAAGAGGCTATCTTCTCAGATCCTGGAGTGGCTTGATCATGATAATTGTCTAATCATTCCGCTTTGTTGATCTGTCAAGAGGTCGTCTTCTCAGATCCTAGAGTGGCTTGATCATGATAATTGTCTAATCATTCCTCTTTGTTGATCTGTCAAGAGGTCGTCTTCTCAGATCCTGGAATGACTTGTCATGATGATGGTCTAATCATTCCGCTTTGTTGAATCCATCAAGAGGCCGTCTTGCCAGATCCTGGAATGGCTCGATTATAATGATTGTCTAATCATTCTGTTCTGTAATCCTCTAAATCCCGGAGTGAGAGTCTGTCTCACTATTTCATCGAGAGCCTGTCTCGCCCTTCAATTGAGAGTCTGTCTCGCTGTCCCATTGAGAGTCCGTCTCATTACTCCATCGAGAGCCTGTCTCGTCCTTTAATTGAGAGTCTGTCTCGCTGTCCCATTGAGAGTCCGTCTCATTACCCCATCAAGAGCCTGTCTCGTCCTTCAATTGAGAGTCTGTCTCGCTGTCCCATTGAGAGTCCGTGTCATTACCCCATCGAGAGCCTGTCTCGTCCTTCAATTGAGAGTCTGTCTCGCTGTCCCATTGAGAGTCCATCTCATTACCCCATCGAGAGCCTGTCTCATCCTTCAATTGAGAGTCTGTCTCGCTGTCCCATTGAGAGTCCATCTCATTACCCCATCGAGAGCCTGTCTCGTCCTTCAATTGAGAGTCTGTCTCGCTGTCCCATTGAGAGTCCGTCTCATTACCCCATTGAGAGCCTGTCTCGTCCTACAATTGAGAGTTTGTCTCGCTGTCCCATTGAGAGTCCGTCTCATTACCCCATCGAGAGCCTGTCTCGTCCTTCAATTGAGAGTCTGTCTCGCTATCCCATTGAGAGTCCGTCTCATTACCCCATCAAGAGCCTGTCGCGTCCTTCAATTGAGTGTCTGTCTCACCATTTCCTTGAGAGTCTGTCTCATTATCCCATTGAGAGTCTATCTCACCATCCAGTTGAGAGTCTGTCTCATTATCCCTTCGAAAGTCTGTCTCATCATTCAGTTGAGAGCCTGTCTCGCTATCCCATTGAGAGGCTGTCTCACTATACCTTTGAGAGTCTGTCTCATTATCCCATCGAGAGTCTGTCTCATTATCCAGTCGAGAGTCTGTCTCATCATTCCACTGAGAGTCTGTCGAGTCTGTGTCACCATCTTAGTTTTCTTTACGAGAATCTGTCAATTCAATTCATCTTATCATTCATTTCTTGATTAATCTAATGAGAATCTGTCTCGTCAACCCATCTTGTTATCCCCTTACATCCCTTTTGTTTGAAACCTTGGGCCAGTCAAAATGTGTTGTCTGTTCAGCTTTAGTGTTCGTGTAACAAGCACACTCTGCCAAAGAGGGGCATCTGTAGACACCCCATTTTGACCAGCCCCTAAAGTCCCTAAAATAGAGTCGAGGTCTCGGAGTTGAAGAAATTCCTGAAGAATGGACTCAAAATGAGAAGAAGGCTAGAGTTTTTAGGCATCTTATCGAGTGCATTTGTGGGTACAAATTCCTCAGAAGATTGTTAGTGTTCTCAGGGATACCCCTACAAAATTTCATGGCAATCGAGCAAAAAATGTAAAATAAGACAGGCGAAGTTTGTGCAATAATCAAAGCTTGGTTGTGTAGATATCCCCCTTCCTTTTTCTATAAAATAAAATACTAAAAAAAGGGAGGATTTGCCATTTGTTACAAGGGTAATTTTGGAATCCTGGTATTGCTTTTGTTGCAAGCAACCCTTAATGGCCATCCGATCGAATTAGAGGGTTAGGATCATTTGAAGAGAAGAGAATTTTCGCCCTTTTCTACCTGGACCACCCCTATATAGATTAAAAAGAGTAGTCATAAGCCACACTATGGGGCTGTCCAAGGAGTAAAAAGGGGGGGGAATTTCATTTCCCTTTTATTAAAAGGTTTGGCTAGGGTTTCTCAAAAGAGGGAAAGGCCTCATTTTTGCAGAAAAACAGAGAAAACTGAGAGAGAGAGAGAGAGAGAGAGAGAGAGAGGGAGCCCAAGCTCCACTCACCGCCACCTCTATTTCCACCATCTTTTCTTCCCACATTCTTCTTCCCCACCAACCACCTCACTACCATCTGCCACCACCATCATCTTCTCCGGCCACATTTCCGGTCGGAATCCGGCCATGTCTCCAATATTCTCACGGCTTCATCTCCTCCACCTCTAATTAACCCATCTTCTTCAGATTCCACCGATTCAACCATCCCCAAACCCTCTTCTCATTTTGCCAAGAACCCACATCCACCATCACTGTTTCTACCCAAACCCATCTCAAAACCCAAAACCCATTTCAAAACCCAAACCATTCATCTTCTCCGGCGGTTATCACCGGAATCCGGCCGGTCTTCTTCCATTCCTCCATCAACTATCTCCTCTCATTTTCTGTACCATTCCTAATTCCATCTCTACAAAACCCTTTTTCTCATCACCTTCACTTTCCATTTTCAGTGAGATTCCGGCCCGGAATCCGGCCCACTCCGACCCAAGTCCGGTCAAAGACCGCATTAAATCCGGCCAATCTCTTCCCACCTTGCCCGACCTCCATTAGATCTAACCCATTCCTTTCCTTAAAACCCCATCCCACATCATTTTCTACACAGAGGAACCCTTTTCTTCAAAGTTAAACCCATTTTAATCCCAAACCCATTTCAGCACCCATCTCAAACCTCCACCATCTCAGCACCCATCTCAAACCTCCACCATCGCCATTGCCACCCTCTTTCATCACTTTAACCCAACCAAGAACCTTTTAAATCCAAACCCATTTTTCATCTTCCTCATAAAACCCCTTTCAGCCTTCAGCTCCAAACCCCTTTTCCAAGCCACCACCACATCTTCTTCTCAGGTTTTGGGGTATCTATTACAAAAAAAAGTGGAGGAAAATACAGAGAGAGAGAGAGAGAGAGAGAGAGCACAGGAAGAGAGGGAGTTGCAGAGGGAGAGCAAGAAAGAGGTTGAGAAGAGAAAAATTCAGAGGAACGTGGTGGGGTTTCCGTTCAGAAATCACAGATCTAGAGAGGGGTTCTTGTCATTTAAAAAAAAAGAAATCATGAGGGTAGGAGACTCTTGCTGATCGGCAGAGAGGTATAGAAAGAGGAGAGCGGAGAAGGAGAGGTAAGAATTCGATTCATTCTCTTTTATTTCTAGCATAGGTTTTTTTTTATGTCTCTTCTCCTATGTGAATGATTGATCATAGCTATCTTGATTGATTTCTGTTTCATCTTCTGGTCTCCCCAAATCTCAGCTCCTTAATCCCCTTTTCAATCTTATAAGTGCTCGTTGATTTGCTAGTTTTCTCTTTATCTTCACCTGAGAGCCCACTTTCAGTCTCACTGGATTTCCTGAAACCAAAATTTATTTTTGCTAAAATGGCTGAAAACTTAGCATTGATGTGTAGAGATTCATTTTCTTATATGTGGAGAGCTTGTTTACTTGTAAGTTCTTGGAAACCGGACAAATTTTCACTCCAAAATTTTCTCATAATGTTTTAAATGTTATTGCATTCTTCATTAGAAAGGGTTTTCTTGTCGTCAATAATCTATATCGTCGAATTGATTGGGAGAAGGATATTGGGTATTAGAAATGATTGTCGGAGGTGGTGGTTCTAAATTATTGCATGTGTGTGTTGCCTGTTGAACTACCCAAAGGAGAGGATAAGGTTGTAGTCTCGTTTGCTAGTTCCAATTCTATCATGGTATTGGATTTTTGAGGTGTACAATTGGATGGCAATAATCAATTAAGGTTTGGTTCTCGGTTTGTATCGATTTTTGTAAGTCAGTGTGTCTATGTTAGAAAGGCAAGTGCATATTTCCAAGGGACTATGATATTTGATTATCGATTCTGATATCACCCTTTCTATCGATTGTTATTCATATTGTGCCTATTTGGAGCCATGGTTGGCATAGGATACGACTCAGAATTTTTGCTATAACTCTATTTTCTCTCTTTCCAAAATGTCCTTTGGTTTAGGTCGAGATTTATTACAGTTTCCAGATTCCTATCAGTTTTTTGGGCTTATTCATTAATCTTAGGGGCTTTCCCTTGGGTTGGACTATGTCGGAATGCCTCTTGAGCCAACCCCTTCCCTTCGTGCCTTAGAGTTTTTCCCAAGTTAAGGGATTTCTTCCTTTCTTGGGGTCTTTCATAGAGTTTAGGAGTCTGTCCGACCCTTTTAGAATTTAGGAGTTTGTCCTACGCCTATAGAGCTTAGGAGTCTGTCCTACCCTTATAGAGTATCGAAGTCTGTCCTATCCCCTATAGAGTTTAGGAGTCTGTCCTATCCTTATAGAGTTTAGGAGTTTGTCGTACCCTTATAAAGTTTAGAAGTCTGTCCTAACCTTATAGAGTTTAGGATTCTGTCCCTTCCTCATAGAGTCATAAGATTTCATCCTGCCTTTCATAAAATCTAGGATTCCGTCCTTCTTTCATAGAGTAGTTAGAAAAAAATCCAAACTACGGAGGGCTTGATCCCTAGCTGAGAGGTACGTAGGCAGCTCAGGCTTGCAGCTGGCATCCTGAGTTCAGTCACAACTTCAAAAACTTTCATAAGCTTCAAAACCTTTCAAACCTTCACAAAATACAAAAATTCTTCAAAAATAACCTTACAAACCATTTTCAAAAAGATCTTCCTATAGAGTTAGGAGTCTGTCCTAGACGTTTGGTGTATCTTAGAGTTAGGAGTCTGTCCCGCATAGGTTGTTGCTTCGTGTGTCTGGTCGTGTGAGTGCCATGTCTGGTCGTGTGAGTGTCCCTAGAGTTAGGAGGCCTCGAGTCTTGGTCGGTTAGACACTTAGTCGAGCCGATGGCTAGACTAGGATGCACTTAGATATCCCATTATTTTTCTTAGGACGCACAGCCTAGTCACACGTAGGATATAAGAATCACTTGCATTAGCTTAAGGCTAACCAACTTGCATTAGTTATGGCATATAGGGAGTCATAAAAAAAATTACAATTCACTTGAACTTAAGCAATCATACAAAAAGTTATTTTTAAAAACCAATCGAGTCTAGAATAGCGGTTCTAGATGGTCAGGCATCGTAGTTTAGAATAGGCTGCCGAACTATGTCGACTCTGATTCTACCCGAGGCCAGGATACGTAGAGCAGCCGGGATGGATGGCCATCTTGGTCCGAGTCAAGTATCGCATTAGAGTCTAGGGTTTGTCGTGCAAGTCGTGTGTGGAGTCATGTTGTGTTGTGTGTTTTCTTACTTTCATGTACAGACTTTATACCTTTAGCTGTAGCATGCATGTGTTTCCCATTAGAACTTAGACACCAATTAGGCATGATATTCATAACCTAGCTATTCTTAGCTGACACTTTGTGTGCTTATTATTCATCTCCGAGACATGCATGATTAGATAAACGTTATCTCAGGGATATTCGTTCCCATTTCACATGATTTTCGCCTAAAACTCTTCAAGGTTAATAATAAATGGCATAAGAGACCAGGTGCTTGCACTTGGGCGAATTGGAGGCGCCTAACCCCTTCCCCATTCGTCATCAGCCGTGAACCTTTTGTATCTCATGTTATCCGTTGCAACAAAGCATAGTATAGGATTCAGGGCCTACTTCCTTAGATGACGACTCTTCTTTGTTTAAGGTATGTCTCAAATCCGAGCTAGTCCCCAAATCGAGAGGTATCTCACTTTACCTCGCTACCCATGCTGTGAGTGGCACTCTTTCGAGAGTCTCTTGGTGGAGCTCTTCTTCACGTGTGGAGATCTTAGAGGATCGACGAGGACCTCGCGTCCTTGCTCGACGTCCTCGGGATCGGGGTCCACAAGTGCGTGATCCGTTCATCGCACCCATTCAACCTACTTAGAGTCTACTACCCCAGTGATTGAGATAGGCCAACACAATGCGTGTTTGGAGGCAGGATCGATGACGATTGTGCATATGTATGAGGTGTCCAACGTTAACCCCAACCATGAATTTCAAGGTCTGTAAAGAATCGGAAGGTCATATCTCCCTGCCACATAATCTCTATGTAAATGCCCTATCCTACGATGCTAAGGACAAATGTACATTTAAAAGTATATCACATACTCCATAAAATATCCATCAGATGTCATGAAAGAATCAATTTATTCAATTATTATCAATTCAATACAAGTTCTATTGGCTTTTAGGGCATATAATCTAACAGTTATATCATATTATGACATAGGACCGTGCATATCAAAGTACTAACAACATTAATATAGTAAATAGTATGGATGTGTGGTATAGAAATTAAAAGTAAATGTGATCTTTCATGCTTATTTTCAAATTGATACAAACTTTATCTCTATTGCTGAACCCTTATGCTTCAACAAATGAAGCTTTTGAGTTGGGTAATCCCGATGTCTTAAGATAACTTTTTGATTTACTCATATGTGAGAAATATTTATACCGAATAAGCAAAACCTACCTCACTTAAAGCTTTAGACTTTAACGGTCACAGCTCCCATGAGGAACTGCTGTATAAAACTTTAATTATAACACCTCAAATGAGGCATAAATGTAACATCTCCCATGAGGCAACATTTCCCATTAGGCATAACTGTAGCACCTCCCATGATGCTCAACTGTAACACCTCCCATGAGGCACAACTGTAACACCTCTCATGAGGCATTACCATATATAATTGATCATGTGTGCACAAAAACAGCAATAATACCTATAATAACATTCTTCAGAATATATAAACTTCATTCATATAAAGCAACTGCAAATAATAGAGCCGTACAACTGAAAAAAAATAAAAATATCATAATTTTAAAAAATTCTAAGAAACACGTACCTTCTCAGAAAGCTTTGCTTTCCAAGAAAACACTTTCAAAACTTGAATATTAGCATACATTTCACCTAAAACATTATAGAGTCCAACTGACTTCTTCAAAACCTGAAAATTTCCAATCATATGTCATTTTTATTTTTCCTATGCGGAACAGGCTTCAACATGCCAACAAGATAGAATCAATAGAAGTCTAGGTTCAAAAGTAGGGAGTCCATCTCGAGAACTTGTCTCAACCAATCATTGAACTCTATTGTGATCTCAATGCAAAGTTGGTAATAAGCCACAAGATAGTCTCAACAGAAAAGAGGGGGAATAGATATTAGGGTTAGGATGGAAAATCTGCCATGGCCCATCAAGATAAGCTCTCCTTCTACCTGACAACAATTCGTATGGCTTATCATCCCATGGGGAAAACTCCTCTCCTATACTTCCATCAATGGCTCTAGTATCTCTCCCGGGTGCATTTCTCCAAGACTGAAAGGTTAGATGTGTTGGAAACTGTAGGGAATTTAACCGGGTAGAACTCACCCCTAAAAGCTACTTGGGAACCACGAGATCTTCTCCGAGGGAATTCCACTATCCTCGGCGGCACACCGGGGTTATCGAGATCTTCCCGGGAGTTACCAACGCCCCAGCTCTGATACCATTTGTAGGGAATTTAACCGTGTAGAACTTACCCCTAAAAGCTAGGTGCTAGAGGGAGGGTACCCATTTGTAGACACCCCATTTTGACCTGACCCAAATTTCCCAAAAATTGAATAAATCCCGAAGTTGAGTCGAGGTCCCGAACCGAATCCCCAAATTCCCGAAAAAGTGGGCCCCGAATGCGAAAGAGCCCGAAACATCCTCATTTTCAAATGATTTTTGAAGTCCCATTGAAACTCAGATAATCACCAAGTCCATTTGTACCCTCTATTTGGATTCCCCGAGTTTTGATGATCCCCCCACACCATATTTTGTTACGCATGCTAAGTCATTTCGTCTTAGTGTTTAAGGTGTTGTTAAGAGGTTATTACATTTTCCAAGATGGTTGTGCAAAACATGGTTATGCTAACATCATTTCAAAAGAAAGGAGTGTATTTTTCCCTTCTTACCTAGCCCCCCATGATATAGTAAATACACTATCAAGGGCTGTCCATGGGAGAAATGGACGCAAAATACATCATAGAGTGGGTTGTCTAAGGAAGAAAAGGAAGCAAGCATGCTATTTTTTATTATTATTAATATACCCCTCTTCTTACTTAGACCCCTCCCCTATGGAAAGAAAATCAAAGCAAACATGTCTAACGGGGTTGTCCTAGAGAAGAAAGGGGTGAGATATATCATTGCTTTTTTTTGTGTTGGATCTCTACTTCACCAAGACACCCCCTTTTGAGTAAAGGAGTAGTCATAAATACATAAGATGGGGGCTGCCCATGGAGCAAAAGGGGGCAAAAATATCATTTCCCTTTACATGGCCATCGAATGATGGCAAAATGGGGCAGGAGGCTTCATCTGCTGTGGAGAAAGAAAAACCTAAAAAAAGGCAAAAAGAGAGTGAGGCAAGGGGAAGAAAGGAAGCCGCAAGAGAGAATAGAGAGGGAGAGGGGAGCGGCCATCTTCCGTCCATTTTCGGGCCTCCATTGCCATCATCTTCCATCCGCCACCACCACGATCTCCATTGATTCCGGCAAGCTTGCCGGAATCCGACCCAAACCAACCCAAACCCTCTTCCTCTTCCACCCTTCTCCACCTACTCCTAGCAGCCCCTACCTCCATCATTTTCAGCACCAAAACCCATCTTGTTCACTTTAACATCCATTGATTCCGGCGATTTGGCCGGAATCTGACCAACCTTGCCGGAGATCCAATCCAACCCTCCATCATTAGCCACCCCTATTTCTACTACACCCCATCAAACCCATCTTCTTCACCATCATCACCTCTGCCCATCATCACCACCTCTGGTCGCTCCTCCTCCATCCAGCCACCTCTAACCCATTTTCGCTCCCAACCACCATTTTTCTACCCCAAAACCCATCTAGATTCTCCACCTCCGTCCACCATCTCCGACCAACCCCCCTTCTTCGGCCACTACTCCTCCAGCTAACCCTTGCATTGCTACCATTTTCCAACCCCCAAAACCCACATCTGCTCCATTGCCGCCACCCTTGCCATCGGTTCCGGCAAACTTGCCGGAATCCTCCCAAACCCATCCTCCCCAAGCCATCATACCTTCACAACCATCTCCTCCACCTCTTGCCATCACCAAGATTTGTGAAGAGAGAGGAATCAGCACCATCGTTTGGAGATTTACAGATCTCCTTTTAAGGTTTGTTTTTTTTTTAGAAAAGGAGAAGTAGAGGAAATGAGGGTTTGATACCCATATTTCTCACCCATTCAAAGAAAAAAGAAAAAAAAACAGGGGAGCCCCATCTTTGTAGCTAGAGAGAGGAAAGCAGAGATAAAGAGAGGGAGGGTAAGCTCGACTTTGGAACCGCTTGTCCGGCCATTTTTCCGGCCGGACATCATCTTCTTCCCCTTTTATTTTTACTCAAGCCCTACTCCTACTCCCCTTGAAACCCATATCTCACCTCGGTTCCACCATCTTCAACCTCTAGATCTATCCACCCCCACCATCTTCCCCGGTAAGATCCATATGATCCGACCGCCATTCAACCACCACTGTCCCGACCTTCATTGCCGGCAAGGTGAATTTATTCAATTCAGGTAACATTTCTAACCCTACTTGTGTTGATGAAATGTTTACGATGGCTTACCTTGTTTTCCTGAAAGCATGTCATTGGTCCAGTCTGAGGCTATGGTTATGACTTTGGTATTTATATCCATATTGGTTTCAATTGAAATATTGCTAGGCATTAAGATAAGAAATCATGTATGTATGTATCTATCCTTGGCTTTATATTCATATATCTGAGATGAATACTCCTTTAAGTATCTTTGAATTCACCTACTTGATCTGTTGGATCTTGAAACCCTGCTCATATCATTGTTTAAGCTTATATCTGTGAGTTTTTGGAAATGAAGTCATGCTAATATAGTTTCTTACATTGTTGTATGAGGATATTTGGGACTTTGATATGAAATCTTCAGACTATGGGCCATCAGTTTTTGTGTAAGTCTTTTAGCGAATCTGAGTTTGTATCTTCACATTCTTCTTCTTCGGGTTCACTCTCCTCACGTTCCTAGGGATCCTACTCGGGCTTCAGGATTCCCTCGATTACAGGAACACTCTCGTCGGGTTTAGGCGACGACGGACGGCAACCTCCTGAGCCAAAACCCCCTTTCAATCAAAAGGGATAGAAAATACATAAAAATCCAAAAACAACAAAAATTCAAAAACAACAAAGGCGTTTTTCAAAAAGCTGTTTCGAACTACGTTGGCTTGATCCCTTTCCACAGGGTACATAGGCAGCTTGGGATTCTCATCCCAAGTTCAGTCAAACTTTTCAATAAAATCATTTAAACCCTTCAAAAAAAAATCATTTCAGCATCTAAAAATATCTTTCAAGCTTTTCCCAAAAATACAAAAACCAAAATGGGCAAGGATGGTGATTGCCAGGTCACTCGGAGCCTTCTTTTTATTTCATTTCCAATTTTGATCGTGGTTTGCCGGTTTTATCGGTTTTCCGACGTTTTATCGGGTTTTGGGACGGGTGACGACGTAGCGTGGCCCCTTCACAGGTATCATCCTCGCTGAGCCCAATGATAGGCTATGACGATTGCGAGACTTGTCCGATCTTTAGCGGATCAGGATCACTGAGCTCGATTCCTTTAGAATCGCTCTCTGAGTCTATCGTATGTCCCATTTTCTTTTCCCTGGCATTTTGGGTTTGCGCATACCGTCTATTTTCTTATTCCTTTCTTTCCTCGCATCTTTTAGCTTATCGTGTGTTTGTCTTTGGTTCCTTGTGTGTTTACTTTCAGCTTGCTTATTCCTTGTGCGTTTAGTTTCACATGCTTAGCTGTAGATATTTATTGCTTTTCTGCTTATCATATTTGCTATTACTTGCTTAGCTGTAGCTGTGCATGCGGATGTTATCGCTTTCCTAGATGTGATGGGCTAGGAGTAGATGCGGTGAGTTAGGATTTGGATGTTTATTTTTTTTGCCCATCCCCGGGTCATGCATGCTTAGATAGACGTTTTCTCGGGGATACTCATTCCCATTTCACATGATTTTAGCCCAAAACTCTTCAAAATTAATTAAAAATGGCATAAGAGACCAGGTGCTTGCACTTGGGCGAATTGGGGGGGCTTAACACCTTCCCCATTCGTCATCAGGCACGAACTTTTGTATCTCTGGTTATCCGTTGCAACAGAGTATTTCATGGGATCCAAGGCCTACTTCTTTGGATGGTGACTCTTCTTTGTTATAGGTACATCTTGGTTCCGGGCTAGTCCTTGAATCGAGAGGTATCTCATTTATATCGTCACCCATGGTTTGAGTGGCACCATTTCGAGAGTTCCTTGATAGAGCTCTCCTTCACATTGTGGAGATCTTAGAGGACTGACGCGGGATCTTGTGCCCCACGCCCACCATCCTCGGGATCGGGGTCCACGCCATTCCCTTATAACCCATCCCCATCCACTTCACGTTACTGATGTGTGACTATTTGCTTTTGTGTGGAACTCCAATAGAAACCTTCAGCCTGCCAAGAGAAAAGGGGTTGAGACAAATGCATAGCAGAATTTGTTGTTTTGGTAGACCTTACCCTTGGTGTAAGCCCAAGGGTCTACTCTCCTATCTTGTTTTGATGATTCTAAACATAATTGATTATGTTATTGAATACTAATCAATTTGCCTTGAAGTGTTGTGTTTAAGATAGGATTGATCATTGAAGAAACCAACACACTACATGGTTATGCTTGAAGATGTACCAAACAAGAGTCAAAGGAGCTAAGTGGAGCTCACATCATCTCTCAAGCAAGCATACACAAGATGGAAGATCAATTGAAGACCATGACTAAAGAGAAGTTGAAAGTTACATAGATACCATTGTACATCCTTTCTCTTTAGATTTCTAAGTCAAGGCAAAGTGTTTAAAATAATTTTTCAAAAATACTTAAGAACTTTAAAGGTTTAGTGAATGGTTATGTGGTGGACCAACATGTTGGGACCCTCATAAACATTCCAAAATTATCATAGGAATTGATTTCCAAAGCCCAAAATCAAATAAGCAATAAAATCTCAAAAATCTGATTATTTTAGGCTTCTCGGAGCTCCGAGAGTTCCCTCGGAACTCCGAGAAATGGTCCAGTAGAATTTTTCATCTTCTGGCCGTTCTCTCGGAACTCCGAGAATGGTTCTCGGAACTCCGAGAACCTCGCGACAGCTTAGAAAATAGCCTTTGGGATTTGAATTAAATTTTGATTTTTGATAACAACACCCCCAAACGGTCATATTTTGTCAAGAGGTTATATATACACCTTCAAGAGGATTATTTTCCTCTCTTGAACATTTTGAAAAACCTCCTTAAGCTTTCAAACAAACTTACAACCCATTTGAGCTTAAGAATTTGTTTTCTCCCCAAACTTGCCTTGCACTTGCAAATCAATTGAGTTTGGATTTAGGCTTTCAACTTGCAACCTACTTTGGAGAAGCATTCAAGAGACTACAACGAGCATCAAGCTTTCAAGA
Source organism: Tasmannia lanceolata (assembly GCF_043159265.1). Lineage (NCBI taxonomy): Eukaryota > Viridiplantae > Streptophyta > Magnoliopsida > Canellales > Winteraceae > Tasmannia > Tasmannia lanceolata. The sequence continues at coordinate 29,364,246 of NW_027518695.1, read as the reverse complement.
GAAGCCAAGCTATTCATCTTCTTATCTTGTAAAGGTGGTTAGGGCATCCTATTTTAATACCCTAGAGAGCAATCGCTTAGAACTCGGCGAAGAAGGAGAGTCGGTGTAAAGGTGTAAGGGCATCCTTATTTAATATCCCTTAGAAGTGTAATCGCCTCGGAGCCGGGCATCGTGGAGGTCTCGCATAGTGAAAATCCTTAATGACGATCTTAAGAAGAGTGGAGTAGGGCTTTGCCCGAACCACTATACATAGGTGTGTTCCTTCCATTATCTTGCACTTTCATTCTTATTTGGTTTGGCACTTCATTTTGTTTTTAATCTTATTTGCACTAACCAAAATTCTAATCAAGAGAAGAAAAATTAATTTAGGTTTCATAATTAATTTTAAAAAGGTATAAATTAGTGTTAAAACCAATTCACCCCCCCTCTTGTTAATTTCACTTGGAAAACCCTAACCCTAGATGTATGTACGAACTTGAGTTGGCACAAGAAGCTGTTAGAAGTCATTAATGAGATGAAGCGAGAGGTCCAAGAAAGGTTTGTTGAGATTGCCTGTATTTTCTGTCTTGGAAGAAATACCAGCTCTATCTATCTCCTTTCCGAGTCAGTTCAAAAATGAGATTGATCTCCCTTCCTTTCCGAATCAGTTCAACAATGAGACTGATCTCCCTTCGTCGGGGGAGGTGCTGGACAGTGGCCGGAGGCAACGGTGGATATGGATCTTGCAAGCATAACTAGCAAGAGGAACGTTGGAGCTCGATGGTATTCAAGGGAAGGGCGCTCGTTCCAGACGAAAATGGCTACTGAGGAAGAATGAGTGGGAAAATGAAACAAAATGTCTCTTCGCCAGTAAACAAGAATTAAACTTTTCTGGAAAGAAAAATAATAGGTTTAACTAGGTTTTCTACATTCCTTGTTTTTAAGGAAATTTTAATTCTATAATTCTAAAATCCACAATAAAAGGGTTGACCAATCCTAGGATTTCTTTCTTGGAAATTTGGTCAAAAGGGTAAAAAAAATAGTGGAAATAGTGAAACGGTACCCCCACATTTCAAATTTATGAAGTGGATCCATTTTACTTTTCCTTACATGTTTTCTTACATGAATACCCCTCAGGCAGTTTTGTTTATTTAAAAAAATATTCGGTTCTTATCTCTTGGGCCTGGAAGGGGTTACCAGGTCAAGGAAGATGGGGGTATCACATATGAAAATGGGGTGATCAAGAGATGAAATGGAGTTATTACATCATGAAAATTTTTGGTTCATGACTGTTGGGCCTGGAAGGGGTTACCAGGTGAAGGAAAATGGGGGTATCACATATGAAAATGTGGTTCTCACATATGAAACTGGGGTTATCACACCTGAAAAAATTTTGGTTCTTATCTGTTCGACCTAGAAGGGGTTACCAGGTCAAGGAAAATGGGGGTATCACATATGAAAATGGGGTGACCAAGAGATGAAATGGGGTTATCACACCTGAAAAATTTTTGGTTCATGTCTGTTAGGCCTTGAAGGGGTAACCAGGTCAAGGAAAATGGGGGTATCACATATGAAAATGGGGTTCTCACATATGAAACTGAGGTTATCACACCTGGAAAAATTTCGGTTCTTATCTGTTGGGCTTGGAAGGGGTTACCAGGTCAAGGAAAATGGGGGTATCACATATGAAAATGGGGTGACCAAGAGATGAAATGGGGTTATCACACCTGGAAATTTTTCAGTTCATGTCTGTTGGGCCTCAAAGGGGTTACCAGGTCAAGGAAAATGGGAGTATCTGTAGACACCCCCATTTTGCCCCACCTTAATCAGCAAAGGAGTTAGTATTTTTCTATCTGTCTTTTTCATTGTCTTCCCTTTTCGTGTCCGTCTCTTACATTTTCTAAACCTTTTCGGTCATTTTTACTACATATGGTATTTTTCTGCCAAGTGTTGAGGAGGGTTGTTTACAAGAACCTAAACAAGAGAGAAGTTGGACCCATTTAGAGGCCCGTGTTGAGCATTTTGATCAAGCAACTGTGCTCGGCATTAATTTTCATGAAAAAACATGAATTTTGAACTTATTTCGAAAATCATTTTTTATGGAGGACCCATATATGTTTTGGTCAAATATGCAATGGGGTTCGCTAAGTGCCGAGTTGAATGGATCGGATCACCCTACAAAGATTGCGAGGAGCGCCCATTTACGCCGCGGACCCACTGAATGGACGGCGCGGATCAGCTTATGGAAATACTTTACAGGGTACAACCCTTTTGGGAGGTGACCCAAAATTGGACAGCTTGGATCGTCCTATGGGTATGATTTAGGGGAGTGCAACCAATTCAAGTTATGGCCCACAAAGTGAACGGTTTGGATCATCCTATGATGCCGACTGTATAATGTTTCTTTCTCCCTCATGCTTATCCGTATACCATAGTAGGTCCCACTATATAACGATTATAAAATATTTGAATTTAATGGGGTTTGAGATTTCGGCCATATCATGTGGGACCTACTTGAGTGTTGTCTTTTTCTTTGGATTAGATGCAACCTTGTAAGTTTCCCTTTCTTATACAAATCCTATATAAAGAAAGATATATATTAAATCTATAAAAAAAGGGACGTTGGGTCATCATAGAAGGAAGATGATCTCACAATTGGAGTTATATGTAGATCACTTTCTCTCTCATAGGAAGCCATAAAAGACAACTTGGGAAAGGAGAGTGGGTTTGTATGGGAACTTTCTCTTTCTTTCTCACAAAGGAACCGACCAACTCTCTCATTCTTTTTTCATTCCCCATGTAGGTCCCACTTGGACTTTAAGAATTACATAAGATCTTTTAGCTTTCTATACTTAGTCGAATTATAGTTGGGAAGGGACTTTTGAGATTGCCGTTTTGATAAAATTCGCGTAAATGGGAGTTTTGGGACAACCTTGAATAATGTTGGCAACTCTCTCTCATTCTCATATTATAAAAAGAAAGTTGCTATGTGGGGTTGATGAAAAAAAAAAGAAGGTGACATTGATTTTTCTATTATTTCTTTTCCTGGAAGGAGGGGAGAAAGAGGATACAAATACTATGGCATGTGAATAAAGGGACGGGGACTTTTCTTGAAAAAAAAGGGAAAAAGCTGGGTAGTAGAAAAAAGAAGAAGAACAAAACCCCTCCCATATTCCATAGCCGAGCCTCATGTTGCTTAACCCAATTCATCTATCGCCATCATACATATACCTTCTCCATTCATTAATATCACACCTCATTCGATCCACCCATTTTTCATAGCTTGGCCAATCCCTACTTCTTTTTTTCCATTAAAAGCCACCATCTACTTTTCTTCTCCCAATCTCTCAAGTGACCAAGGATTCAACAATTCCTCTTTCATCTACTCCCATATTCTAAACATCCTCTCTAATTCCCTCTTGCTCCCATACACAACCCAATATCCCCTTTTATGATCTACAAAAAATTGGTATCCGATCTTCTCTTTTGTCAACTTGTGGTGTGGGTCATCTTGGGAAGAGTCATCAAAGGGGTTTTCTCTTGCGTACAAAAGGGTGCGACAAAGCGTATACCTCGGATTTACGCACCCTAGAGACGAGGAGCGCGATCAACGGTAGGTTCCTTCATCTTTGTAAGATCAAAAGTAGAAAAGCATGCTTAGGGCCATTTCTTCTTTGTTTTCTTCATGATTTTCGTAAAAGCTACCATGCATGATTTTGATGGGTCAGTTTATTTAATTATCAATTTTGGTAGAAAAATGAATCGTTATATGAGAAAATTGGGTATTTAACCGATTGGGATATCTGATGGTTTTTGAATCGTTTTTATAAAGTGAGTGTTTTAAAATCAAGGATTTTTCGTGAAGCTATGTTTTCTGAGATTTAATGTGGTTAAAATAGCACCAAAAATCTAAAAATTCCGGTAGGTTTTATTTATCTTGTCGGCTCAAAAATTCGTTCAAAAAATACCCGGAAATAGGCTTTTCATGGTTCTAAAAATCGTTCATATAACAAAACAATTCAAAACTGATTGAAATTAGGTCCTCAGTAGATTTTTGGTGTTTAAATATCATTCAAAAATTTTCAAAAGATTTGGAGTTTATTTATTATTTTTATTGGAATTGTTTTGATAAAATCATTGATTTTCATATATATGATGGACATATCATTAAAAAAAACTCTGTAAAAGTTGAAATTTGGTAGCAAGATGAACTGACCAGTCAGAATCATATTGTGAATTTTGCGGAAATTTTGGGTATATTTTAATATTTTATATTGATTTTTAATTGCTCTGACTAGAATATGAATATATCTATTAAAAATAGATAATTATCGAAATAATGTCTGAATGTTTTCTCATAATTTTATATTTATCTGAGAATAGTCTAGTAAAAGTTTGGTTGGATTCGGAATTAAGTTGCTATATTTGTTAGTGTAATATCATCAATCTGACCCGAAAGTAGAAAATCAATTAAAAATATAATTTCAATCTTTAAAATCATGAAAAATTAAAGCAGAATATATTTTTCAAGAATACATCCTATCCTAAAATTTCTGGAACAGATAACTTAATTAGCTATAGGATTCTTTCTAAAATCATTAATCTGATCCAATTGTGATAAATTCATTTAAAAATCAAAGCACCTTGAAATTTTTTAGAGAACTCTAAATTTTCTTAATGTATTCAATCACTAAGCTATCTGAAACAGAAATCTTAAGAGTAATAGATTTTCTTTGTAAAATAACATGCTAGGATAATTTAGATGCCGAGATCGTAACCATAATCGTATATTAATTGCGATTGATCTAGCATAATTGGAGTGGGTAAATTATAGTATGTTATTGGCTCCGAGGTCCACTGTCCACGGAAATCCTGAGAAATATGCAAGGCAATAAGATCCTATAACTTACGTGCTAGAATTATACAAGGGTTGAGAGCACGATTCCCTTCCATGGTTGTGATTCAAGGCCGAAGCTTGCAAACCATAGAGCCTTTGGTATTCTTTAGATGTTTAGGAACCGAAAATCCTTGAAATCGAAAATCATCAACTTCAACAAATTGAATTAACTCACTCCATGTCTTTGGAACCGTTGGATTACGGCTTCCCATCGTAGGAACCATTAGAGCCCCATTTAGGAACACTTGTGTCATGTTGTATTCTAGGTTTTAGGGTGTCCTAGAGTTAGGGAGTTCAGCCTCATCACGACCGATTGCTATTATTAGCAATTGAGTCATAGATCTAGTTACACTACTTATCCCTTTTTCCCATAGGACAAGCCTAGTTACCGAGGATGTAGGTTAACCTGCATTAGTCTAAGGGACAACTTGCACTTAGATAGGATCATATAGCATCTTAGATGAAGTCCTAGGATAATAAAAGCTTCAACTTGAATTAAGTAACTTCTCTTAAAACTGTTGAAACAGTCAATCCAGTCTAGATCGGTGTCTTAGATGAGTTAGGCATAAGTAGCTTAGCTTAGGTGCACCGAACTACGTCGACTCTGATCCCAGTGAGGCTTGGGTACGTAGGCAGCTTGGATGCTTGATGGTATACCAATCACGAGTCGGCTCCACACATAAGTGGTGGGATTTTGTACATCAATCCTTAAATTAAAAGTAATTAAATCACTTAGGACTTTCCATGAAATTAAAATTTTAGGAGAACTTTCACTTAGATTGAATTGAAACAAATTAAGAAAATTCAGATACACATTTAGGAATTACACTGAAATTAAATCTTAGGATGCATGTCACGTAGTTCGCACATTAATATAGAGGTAAATGAGCCATTTAAAATAAATTCAAAAGAGTTAACTTTTGAATTGAAGACCGATTATCGGGCAGGAATGTGGTGGTAACTCCCCAAACCTTCCATTCTCGTCACCAGGTAACGAGTCTAGATTTCTGGTCAATTATGGGTCCTAGATCCCTCATCTAGGTGGCGACTCTGTCACTCTCTTTTGTGTGGAATTCAGATTGCCTTAGTGATCCCAAGTTCACGGAAAGATGAATTAAATCACACCTTGCTAGGCTCAGCGGCTTACCCCTGCCCTTATGGGTACTGGGTTGCACGTTTGTTTGCACCCTATGGCTTGGTTGCTGCCTGCTTGGTTGGGTAATTAAAATCAATAATAAAAAGCACACACCATTCGTGTGGGTACGAGAGACCAAGAGAGAGCGTTGCGGCTCGCGCCGCAACCCTCTCGCGGGATCGGGTCCCATAGTATCACATATGAAAATGGGGTGACGAAGAGATGAAATGGGAGTATCACATATGAAAATTTAGAAATTACCAGGGATGGAGGGGACCTTTATTATTACTTGACCATATCAGACCGAGTTATGCCGAACTGTGGGACCCACTGTAATAACTCAGCAATTGATCCGTTACCATTTCAAAAATAGGGTGACTTCTACTCCAAAAAATTTATAAGTGTATCTGAAACAGCCACTGTTTACAAAATAACAAAAAAATTCGTAAGAGTATATGAGTACATAAAAAAATCATATACAACTTCTCCTCCAAAAAACCTAAACCCTTATGCAAGGAAGGGAGCTTGACAAGGTACGCCCGACCTCGTGAGTATTGGTGCAGAAGGTCCAATAGCAGTTTCGTCGAGATTCAGTCCGACGACGGGAGGTTCTTTACAACTTCTTCTATTGTTACCAAGTTGTCGGCATCGGGTGCACTTGTAATGTAATCCACCTTTCAACTCGCGATCCGTTCTTCTCGTACGTGGCCTTCCAAGCGGTCGCTTCGCAAGCGGTGGTAATATTATCATCAACGGTTCAGGACTTTCATGCCATTGTGTCCGATCTAGTGTTGCATGCACAACCTCAGCGTATGTATCCGGATACCTCTTTGCATCAAAACATTCGTCGCAGCAATCGTACGGATCGAATTCTGTGATGTTAATGGCTACGATTACATGTCCGTACGGAAGTTCATATGTTTGGAAGGCACGATAACTACACGTTCGAGTTATCAAATCGACGGAATCTGTAGTTTCAAGGGAATTTACTTCGAATTCATGAGTCCCTACTCGATAAGCTGTATATTGGCAGCCCTCCCTCAGTGATGACTCCATACGTTCTTCTGCATAATGAGTCAACTTTGTGTGCCAACTGCTACCAAATTTCTGACGCTTCTGAATGAACTGGGTAGTCTGATGTCGAGTGTGCTCTACCAATGATGCAATCAGCAATTTTCTGGCATCTTTCAAGACAGCGTTGAAACACTCCGATCTATTCGTAGTCAATACATCATACCTAACCCCCTTGAAATAAAAACTAGCCCAGTTTTCCTTCGGAATGTTACTTATACACTTATGTGCGCGTTCATTGTTTGCCTTAATCTTCTCCATTGTTTCTTTGAAAACACTCTCTCTCAATGTCCTTGCGGCTCTCCAGAACAATCTCTCAAGTAGAAGATCTTTGAAGTCGGACCGGAAGTTGGTAGCAAGGTGACGCATGCAATAACTATGATAACAATTGGGAAATACTGTAGGTACTGCCTGCAACAACCCCTTCTATCGATCAGAGCATATAGTGAATACATTCATCTGCTCTGGCAATACGTGCCTTTTCAACAACTTCAGAAACCACTCCCAACTATCTTCATCCTCCGTCTCCACCACCCCAAATGCTAATGGATATAAACCGTTGTTACCATCGACACCAATTGCAATCAATAAGATTCCAAGATATTTTCCTAACAGATGTGTTCCGTCCACCAAAATTATAGGTCTCAATGTTCGAAAAGAACGTACGCAGGGACCATATGTCCAGAATAAGCGAGCAAATTTATCATCTCCCCTTGGACGTAAATATCTATGTCAAAAAACACGCATGTAGCTTCCAGGCCCATTATCTCAACTGCAAATGCGAGCAATATGCGGTAAGAGTCCTCGACATTCTCACACTTAATCTCAAGTATGATGTTCATCGCATTGTACGCTTTCTAATAGCTAATAGTTATACCCCAATGCATCTTGATATATTCTCTTATGATCCTTGTACGGACATCCTCTGGGCGAGCGAATAAACGTAAACATGTCTCAGCTACCCAAGCTGCTGTAACGAGAGGGTGATCATTGCCCCTTATTTTCGCTGTACATGTATGGTCGGCAACAAACGACTTCACTACCACAAAAGTCATATGATTCACACCCGTTATACGCCATTTGAAACCATCTTCCTTGCATCGAACGGAGTATTTTTTGCGTGATGACTTTGCCTTCTTAAAGATGAATCTCTATCGAATAACATATTCTCGAACAACCTTCTTGAAGTGTCTCATGTCATAAAACATTGCCCCAACTATTAACTGGTCAAATTTTAATGTATCAGCGTCTATCTCTTGGGCTCCAACAAACATGTCATCTACTTCCACTGGCCCACTACTGTCACTCAAAACCGATTGAGTACCACCTCTGATAGGAATACCCCCTATGATAGGAAAGCCTTCGTTGTAGCCACCGTTGATAGGCTGAGCGGTTGGACTAACAACGATGTTTTCATAATGATCATCCTCGTCCTCCACTTCCTTCTCCTCCTCCTCCTCCTCATAATCATCATCATCATCATCATCATTTCTTTCTTCTTCATAATCTAAACCCCTTACACAGAAATCATTTTCAAAAACATTATTAACGTCCACTTCATGATCTCCAACATTTTGTAACTCATCTTATACCTCCGGTAACATGGTTAGCATGCAAACCACTTGCCAATGTTTCATTTAAGTCAAATCAAAACCTGTATAGTTAAGAAATATATAATTAGCCTCAATCCATATGATTAATTCATAATTTGAACTATGAACGTCTTGAAAGATTACCAAAGAACAAAAATACCTTATGTTGCGTTGATCTCCAACATTTTGTAACTCATCTATACATCCGGTAACATGGTTAGCATGCAAACCACTTGCCAATGTTTTTTTTAAGTCAAATCGAGACCTGTATAGTTCGAAAATATATAATCAGCCTCAATCCATATAATTAATTCATAATTTGAACTATGGAAGTCTTGAAAGATTACCAAAGAACCCAAGTACCTTATGCAGCGTTCTCATAGACCACCTCCAATACTGGTATCAAGGATCTCTTCACTTACAAATTCACTTTCGTAGTCTTTTTGCGAGTCCACTTCAAAACGCGGGCGAAGTTTGACATTTTCCTGTTCGCATGCACGTTCTTGGAGCGGAATCGAAGTAGACAGAATGTTAAGATTAATAAAGGTTCTACTAATACAAACATTGTTTGGGGGAAGCATTGACGAATTCAATGAATTAATATTGTTCTCACTTATGGTTTTCGCTATGTATATCATCATAGAATTGAACATGTCTCTGTCAAACATCCTCAACAATGTTTTAAGGACATCATCATCATTAACTTCGATTAAAGTGATTATATATGGATCAACAACGTATCGACATTTGATCGATAGTAAAACATTCTTTTCTGTTATACCAATTCTTCTTTGGATTGCACTTTGAAATTTATCAAAATTAATTCGGCAGGAAACCGATAACAATGTCTTCTTCCCCCCGACATAGTCCCAAGAAACCTCATCCTCCAAATGTGCATCATAATGTAAAAGAAGAGAAACCATTGATTCGGGCATTTTTCTATAATTTTACACAGGGGTTCTAAACTCTCTAACATAAACTTCGAGACTCTAAAAGGGGCTATAAAGTTGTGGCGTAATGGAGCTTATCTAGGGTGTTTTCAATTGGACAGATTGGAATAAAATAGGGTCATGGACTAAAAGGTGGTTTCCAGTACCTAAATGGGAGTTTTCTATGGGATTATCAAAGCCAAAAAATAAGGGATTATTTTTTGGATAATCCCTTAGACAACCCTAATCACGGCAGTTATGAAATACCTAGCAAGGGTTCCACTCAATGGTAGGGCCATCAAACATTAATAACAGTTATCAACCCTTATAAACCCTTAGACAACCCTAATCATGACAGTTATGAAATACATAACAAGGGTTCAACTCAATGGTAGGGCCATCAAACATTAATAACACTTATGAACCCTTATAAACCCTTAATACACCCTTATACATCATCATAAAAAGATAGAGTTATCAAACACATTAAATGAGATATTAGGGGTTACAAGCACAAACCCTAAGAGGACAAAAATAACTCACCTTTTTCTCCTTTTTTTTGTTCCAGGTGTTAATGGGGATTGGGGAAGGTAAAAGGTTGGTAGAAAAATAAGGGAACACTTTTTTATTCCTTTTTTATGGCTTAACGTGTATTTTGAGGGTGGAAGGGTATTTCGGTCAAAAACCTTGTCAGGAAAAGCAAAATGGAACCCTTTGACAAGTTTGAAATTCAATGGGTCCATCTCACTATTTTAAATATTTTGAGGTGCCGTTTGACCAAATTTCCTTCTTCTTTCTTTTTTCGTTTTTGAAAAGTTTTACAAGAAAAGAAAATCCATAGATCCAAAGAGCCCTTTAGTACTTTTCAATGGACGGTTAGATTTGAAATAGATCATGATCAATTAGGACCCGAATATAACTCTTAGCAGGATTCAAATTAGATCCTTTAACATCCCTACTTATGAAAATACCGTAATAACTTGAAAATAAGAAGATGAAGACCCAATTTGAAGTAGCATTTTTTTTTTGTTTTACTACTATACTAGAAGGATTTCTCATGCTCTCTCTATTCCTTCCCTCTCATGCTCTCTCCCACGCTTCTTCTTAGCTCTTGTCTCACATCTCGGCTAACAAATATTCTATGCAATAATTTTTCATAATTTTTCATGGTTGCCTAACATTTCCTTAGGGTTAAGGGCATGTTTGACATCCATGAAAAAATATTGGAGGATTAGTGGGCCAATTGTGATGTGTACTAGATAGATATAGATAGACACTAGTGTGAGGGTGGGAGATTGGAGAGCTTGCAAAACCTTTGGAAAACGTGGAAAATAAATCCCCAAGCTGAAGTTGTGCAATTTTTTCATTGGTTTTTGAGGATTTCTCATGCACTATAGTGTCCAAGTTTCTCCCCCTCCTTTGATCCCATATATATCCTTTCACAATTGGGCCAACAAATATTCCATGGAATAATTTTTCATGGTTGCCAGATATGCCCTAAATGTAGTGAAAACTAAAAAATATCAAACGGGAGAAAGAGAGGTGAGAGGTGGTGTCTTTATAAAAAAGAAAGCCTGTGTGAAAGAAAAGGGGAAAAGCAAGTGCATGAAAGGCGGTGGACGAGAACAAACCACAATGCACGCCGTACGGAAAAGTCTCCGTGAGGAGATCTATGAGAGAATCTTACACCAAACTCCTGTAATCCGCTACCGACATTCCACATGGCCAACCCCGCAGAATGTGTTGACCCCGTTGACCTCCGTAATTTGAATGGCCCGACAGTTTCCCGAATCTAGCACAAGATCTCGGGTAATAATTGGATAGCGATAGATCCCACATTTTTAAGGGGAATGGTATCCCTACAGCACAATAATTGCACTAACACAGCTTGACTTTTCTGTTTTTAATGGGCATGTCAAAGTTTTTTGGGAACAACAATAACATTTGACAACAGCTAAATTTGTGCACTTTAACATTTCTTCGAAAGTGTCGAGGTGCAGCACGTTGACGGAGCTTCCTGTGTCGACTAGGATTTTTCCTATGTCGAAGTTGGCGACGACTAGCCTGATGACCAGTGCGTCGTCATGCGGGACATGTAGCCCGTCAAGGTCATTGTTGGAGAAAGTGATGATCTGGTCCTCACGGGGAGGATCTGTTCGGGCCTTTTTAGAAGGCATATCCATGGAGAATACACGTTCAGCATATGCCCGCCGACCGGCGGTTGTCGGCCCTCCCGCTGCCGGCCCACCCGTGATGATATTGATTTTTCCAATGATGGTGGGTGGCTGTTTGCGGGCCTGCGGTTGCTCGGGGGGCTCTTCTTTCCGGGGGCACTGGTGGCGGTGCGTATCGTGTCTGCTGTGGGATCTGCGTCTGCTTCGAGAGCGAAGCCGGCTAGGGGATCGGTGTCGGCTCGTGGATCGGCGACGGTTGTTGGACCGGCGTCTATTGGGTGACCGATGCCTAACTCTGGGCTCATCGGGCGGGTGCTGGACCGCGCGCGAGCTTTCGCCAGGGCTCCTGAGATATTGATTTAGGTGTCCTTCTTCGGCCAGCTTTTCGAGCTGTAGGCGGAGGTGGAAGCAATGGTCAGTTTCGTGGCCGTGGTCCCCGTGGAATTCGCAGAATTTTCTGGCGGACCTCTTCTTTGGGTCTGTGGCCATTTTCTTGGGTGGGGGGGGTGTAGACACCCCCATTTTGCTCCGCTTTAATCAACAAAGAAGTCAGTGTGTCGTTGTCGGTTTTAGTGTTTTCCATTCCCGTGTCTACCTCTCATGCTTTCTTGATCTTTTCAATCATTTCTGCCAATGTTCGCATTTTTCCGCTAAGTGTCGAGAGGGGTTATTCACAAGAATCCGAGCAAGGGAGAGCTTGGACCCGTCGGTGGGCCCGCATTAAACATTTGCTTAAATTTGGACCAACCAGGGGGCCCGCATATGGTTTTAATGAAAAATGAGTGTTGAGCCTACTTCGATCTAATGCATAAAGATGTCCATCAAGGGAGCGGTCAAGATCTCAGAGATGTCGTTTTAGCAACCAATGTTTGTTGTGACCATCAAGTTGAACTATTCGGATAATCCTCAGAAATGATTTTTTAGGCACAGCTTTATAAATTAATGGTTTGGATCATCCCGTGGGGGTGATATTTGGAGGATACAAGTTATCCATGCCATGGCCTGTCAAAGTGAACGGTTCAGATCAGTCTTTGGGAATAGTTCGAGGGGGTGCAGTCCTATTCATATTATAGTCCAACAATCAACGATCAAGATTGTCAAGTGACCCCATCAAATGGACAGTTTAGATCATCCATTGTGAAGGTAGTATGGTAACATTAAGGTCGAAATGTGGGCCCCACATATGGAAATGATATTTTGGGTATGCAATCTTTATGGCCCATTAAGTGGATGGCTTGGATCAACTTGAGGGAATGGAATAAACGAATGTTCAATTAATATAATGGCCCATCAAATGGATGGTCAAGATCCTCAAGTGAAATCGATTTAAAAGGTACAACCCTATTTTCGCTTCAGCCGTTATTTAGAGGGTTTGGATCAGCCCAGGAGAACGGTTTTGGGGAGGGCAATCCATTTACATTTTGTGGTCATCACTTGGATGGTTGGATTATCCAAACCAGACATGCTGGATTTGAACATATAAGGGAAAGTTCTCAAAAGAATATGGTCGGTTACTTGTAAAAAAGGAAAGAAATCTGGTCCACATGCATGCATGCAAGGGGGAAAGTTATGTATAATCTAAGCATACCATGAATTGGTAATTTTAAAAAATATGAACAATCCACCGGAAATTTCAAGAATAAATTATAAAATCATGCATGCACGTAAAGGTGAAGCTTGACTTTTATAGTGGCTATATGGGCTCATACGAAATGCAAGTGAGAAGTACACAATAATATAATAAAGTGTGTCTATGATCAACTAGTACAATGGGTTTGCAAATGAATGGTGTTGATCATCTAAGGGGAATGACATGCACAGGAAGGGGTGTGCATGGGAAAGTATTACTTTTGGTAAAGAAAGAAAATAGTAAGCAAGTGAGAGCCGTCCAAATTAGTAAACTAGTTTCCTAAATTAAAGAAGGGAAATGCTTTTAATTGGGAAATACACCCAGCTTGCAAGGATTCCAAATATACTAGTTTTTAAAGAAGGAGGGTAAGAGATTGAAAATTAATTTGACAACTTGCCTCTTTGTTTAAAAGGCACCAAGAATAAAAGGCACCAAGAATATTGCACGTTTTCTCAATTGCCAAAACGTGTCTGTTATGTGAAGGGGGTGTGTGGGTATCACTTTTCAATCTCAATTGGGTTCATTGAAAATTGGAAACGTGGGTTGCTAAATTACATGAGGAGGCATGTTTTTTTTATATATATAGCATGTTACTAAGTTTAAGAGGAGAGATCTCTCTCTCATTGGTAGGGAGGATTCTCTGAGTTGTTTAATTTAGAAGAGAGGACGGTTAAAGGGACGAGGGGGAAGAAAAACTAGGGGGGGCAGCTATCATTTCCCTCCTCCCAAACGGCAGCTCTGAAAAAAAGAGAGGCTCCTAAAAACAGCAGCCCTCGCTCTCGACAGCCCTCGGGGAGAACCCTCACTCGGATTACTCTATGCATACTCGGTCAGATGGGGTAATAAGGATCTCACGTTGGACTTTGAGAGGAGGCTCCCCCTTCAACTTTCTCGCTCGGAACTTTCTCCCTCACCGGTCTTCTCTATTTCTCTCATCTCTCCTCTGTTAAAAGGGCCAATCTTCTCATCTCCTCTCTTGAAACAGCCAGCCCTATCACCTCTCTTCACTCATAACAGCCATCTCTCTCTCGTGAGGAGGATTCAAAAAAAAAAAAAAGAGCAGGCCATTACAAAGAGAGAAAAACAGAGGGTTGAAAAAAAAGAAGGCAGAGAACAGAGCAGCTCTGGTTCCCACTTTATCCTTTTGAATATCAAGCCCCCTCACTCCTCTCCATAGATCACACAGCAGCCGGTCTCTCCTCAAAGACAGCAGCTCTCATCTTTCAAGCTCTCTCAACAGCCGGCCATCTCTCCATCTGTCGTCTCTATCTCTCTAGCTCTCAACTCTCTTGTTGTCGTCTCTCGGTTTCCCTCTCAGCAGCTCTTGTCTCTCTCATCCATCTCTCAAAACTGAGTATTGAGATTTCCATTCCTGAAAGAAAAAAAACAAAAAAAAACAAAAAACAGAGTGCCGTATCTCTGTCTCTCTCATCTCTCGTTTTATACAAAAAAAGGACAGCAGCTCCTTTCAATCGATCGATCTCTCTCATCTCTCAAGTTATCCCTTCGATCTCTCCATCCTCTCTCCCACTCATCATCTCTCCCACTGTTTCCATCTCTCTGTCAATCTCACTTATCGTCTCTCACTCTGTTTTCCTCCCCATCTCTCACTCGGTTTCCCTCTCCGCTCTCGCACCTTCTGTTTTCTTCTCGTTATCCCACTCTCTCTCTACCCCTCTCTACTTCTCTCACTATCTCTCTCTCTCTCTCTCTCTCTCTCTCTCTCTCGGCCTCTCTTACTCTCTCTCGGCCTCTCTCTCATCCACCCCATCCACAGCAAACAAAAAAAAAATAAGAAAAAGAAAAGAAAAAAAGAAGAGAGAACGAAAGAAAGCGGGCATTGGATTACGCGTCGGCGATATTTTTCGGGTTCTCTGGCTCTCGGATTCTGCGGGGATCTCCACCAGAGGTAGGTACACTGTTCTCAGATTTTTTCAGGATTATTCGGTATTTTTTATGTATTTTTGCATGATTTTTAACATTAAATTGAATTTAATTGAATATTATATGTGTGCTAAAAACCATGATCTGCATGAGTATTTCAATTCCGTTCTGTCCCGAAATTTAATACAATGGTCTACTTAACTAGACTAAAATAACCATCGGATTGGATCGGACATTGGATCAAGGGATTTCAAAATTTTGAGTGAAGAATAGAATTTTATTTAAAATAATGGCTGAGTAATTGCGAAATTCGAAAAAATAGCCATCTCAGGATGATCTATTTTTTAGAATTTTAAATTTTAAAAATTTTAAAATTTTCTTGTGTTCATCATATCAGAACAAGATTAAAGGACGTTTTCCGGAGTCGTAATTTTCTCGAAAATCGTGTTTTAAAAATAGAAAACTCTTCAAAAATATATTTTTGACGAAGAAAAATAAATTATATACTAAACGGATTCGAAAATTAATGAAATTTCATGGAAAAATAATATGATACTAGTACATTCTACCATGAATTTTTGAGAATTTTTGGATTTGGTTTGGTATATTATTTTATGCTCTCTTTGAAAATTATCAGACTTTCAAAGAATTTGTACATACATCAGATCACAGATAAAATTCCCAAACTTTTTATAGTAGTCTTATATTCCATATTTCTAGTTTTTGTAAAATTTTCAAGTGATTTAGATCTTGTTTCATATGGGATGTAGTGTTAATGCATAATCTGGTCTGAAAATTTAAAAATCCGAAATTGATAGTAGATAGTTTCTAAAATTCATGAAAATATCACAGCATGCTATTTTTACTTATATATTACTACTGTAGAAATTTCATTAAATTTAGATTTCTATTTCTAGTAGTTTCTGTGTTATTTTTGCAATCTGGTTAATTAATTGTTAAATCAAAATTAAATATGAGCTTAATGTAAAAATCTGTAAAAATCTTCCAGTAAGCTACATCTCATCATATCTTGCTGCTGTTGAAGTTTCAACTCATTTCGAATTCGTTTGCAACAGTTTCACTTGTAAAACCACTCATATGGTTTAAAATTGATAAAATCCATTAAAATATTGAAATTAATTAAAAATCAGTTTAAAGCTTCTAAAAGAACCTTAAAATTCTGTCACATGTTCACTCCTCAATTCATTGAAACAGAAATTTTAGGATCTTTAGATTTTCCTGGAAAAATGGCCAGTGCATCCATAATCGTATCCCAATTGCAACCGATCTTTGACAATTTGAATATTTAAGCTATAGCATGTTGTTAGCTCCGAGGTTACTGTCCACGAAAATCCTGAGATATGCCAGGCAATAAGATGCTATAACCTAAGTATTAAATTGCACAAGGAAAGAGTGCACGATTCCCTTCCTTGGATGCCATTCAAGGCCGAAATTGGTGAACCCTAGAACCATTGGTATTCCTTAATTGTCCATAAACTGAAAATCCTTAAAATCTGCAATTCATTAACTTCAAGAACTGAAATCGATTCATCTCGTGTCTCTCGAAACCATTGGATTATGGTTTCCGTAGTAAGAACCATTAGAGCTCAATTTAGGAACACTGGTGTCGTGTCGTGTCCTAAGTTTTAGGGAGTCTTAGGTTTTAGGGAGTCCTAGAGTTAGGAGTCCAGCCTCATCACGGACGTTTGCTATGGATAGCAACCGTGCCATAGGTCTAGTTACACTAGTCACCCAATCTTTCCCTAGGACAAGCCTAGTAAACTAGGATGTAGGCTAACCTGCATTAGTCTAAGGAACAACTTGCATTTAGATAAGAATCATATAGAATCTTAGATGAAATCCTAGGATAATAAAATCCTCAACTTGAATTAAATAACTTCTCTTAAAACTGTTGAAACAGTCAAATCCGTCTAGATCGGTGTCTTAGTTGAGTTAGGCATAAGTAGCTTAGCTTAGGTGCACTGAACTACGTCGACTCTGATCCTAGTGAGGCTTGGGTACATGGCAGCTTGGATGTCTGATGGCATACCAACCGCGAGTCGGCACTACAACAAATTGTGGTGTTCTGTATATTAATTTTCTTGTAAATGCTTAATCAAATCACTTAGGATTTTCCATGAAATTAGAATTTTAGGAGAACTGTCACATAGATTGAATCCAGACAAATAAAGTAATCAAAATACACATTTAGGATTCACATTGAAATTAGATTTTAGGATGCATGTCACTTAGTTCGCACATTAACTTAGAGTTGAATGAGCCATTTAAAATAAATTTAAAAGAGTTAGCTTTTGGAATCGAAGACCGATTATCGGGCAGGAATGGTGCATGTGGTGGATAACTCCCCATACCTTCCATTCTTGTAACCAGGTAGCGAGTCTAGATTTCTGGTTAATTATGAGTCGTAGATCCCACATCTAGGTGGCGACTCTGTCAGTCTCTTTTGTGTGGAATTCGGATTGCTTAGTGATCCCAAGTTCACATAAAAGATGAATTAAAATCAATCATAAAATGCACACGCCAATCGCGTGGGTACGAGAGACCAAGAGAGAGAGCGTGGCGGCTCGCGCCCCACCCCTCTCGCGGGATCGGGTCCCACAGGGGGTCAGGAGACCCTGATCCCTGATAGCTAGTAGAACGTGGGAGAGGGGGAACTTCAGCGGGGCGGTTCCCAGTCTCTCGAAGACGGGGACGGGGTTCCGGCCCGCTTGCCTCTCGTCGGTGCGTGGCCTTATAGCCCTCCGGCCATCGTTTTTTCTCTCATCGGGGCCGGACTGATTCTGCTCTCAAGCGCAGGCTTCTTCTGCTCGGACGAACTTATCAGCCTTGGATTCAAGTTCCTACAGGTCCCGTGGTGGCTTGAGGGTGAGATGCAGCTTGAGATTTGGATCGGTGGTGGCGTGCTTTAGCGTTGCGACCGCTATTTGGACGTCCATGTTAGAAAGCTGGGCCAATTCGGCGTTAAATTTTAACATGAAGTCTCTTAGGGTCTCATTCCTTCCCTACCGGAGAGCTAGGAGGGCGTCCGCTAGATCATGGCGGAGGCGGTTGTTGGCGAACCTTGTGCTGAACTTCCTCCTGAATTCGTGGAAGGATGCGATGGAGTCGGGCTCCAATCTCATGTACCAGTCGTTAGCGGTTTTTCTTAGTAGGGACGCAAAGGCTCTGCACATGAATCCGTCCGACGCGCCTCGAAGCGTCATTACCGTTTTGAAGGTTTCGAGGAACTCGAGAGGATCCGTGCTTCCATCGTATAGGCCGAAGCGGGAGAGGTCTATGCCTGTTTCTGCTGGGGTTTCTAAGACCTCCGAGGTGAATGGGGATGCCGTCTCCCTTTCTCACTCATCGAGGATGCCGTGGGCGTAGGGTTTTTTCATTTCCAGTTTTACCTCTCGGATTTGCCTTTGTAGGTCGGCTATCGGATCCACGCCGGGCGGCTGTGCTGAGGTTGCTACTTCTTCCACCCGAGCCAAGGGCGGTTCCTGGAGGTGGGCTGCCTGGACAGGGGGGCGCGGCTTAGTGTGGCCTGCCTCCCGCTGTCTCGCTGGTGTCCCCTGAATACGGGGGGCAAAGGGCTGTTCATGGATGGGGACGGTGTCCGGCGAGTCGGTGCTCGCTTTTGCCGGGGATGACGCTCCCCTGGCTGTTCCTCGTTGCCTTCATCATAGGCTTCCGTCTGGTCCTGTGTTGTCAGGGGCTTCTCCGGGGCCGGAGGAGGCAAGCGCTGGAGTAGTTCTCTACGGAGTTCGTTGAACATCTCCATGGTGGGGACCATCTGCGGTGCGCTAGAGGAGGGCTGGTGTCGGCCCGAGGGCAGTGAGTTGGGTTCTCGGGAGCTTGAGGTGTTGGTTTGTGCGCGTTGAGCCTGGCTTCTGGTCATTACCCCTATCTCTTGCTGTTGGGTGTGGTTTCTCATCACCATAGGGCGTTCAGTACTCGACGAGTCCCACGGATGGCGCCAATATGATGGCGTCTGAATCCGGGTCTGCGACTGCGCGGTCAGTAGAGGGCCTCCGCGGGGTCTGCAATCACAAACAGAGGGGTCAGGGGGTCCGGGGTGGGTCCCGGACGACCGCTTCGACACCCAAGTCAGATCCTTCGACCAATCAACATAAAGAACAGCGAGAGGGGGAAGGGGTTTCGATCAGGGTTACCAGGGGCAACGTGCGGAATCTTTTCTAGGTGCGTGAGTGAGTGGGTCGGAGGGGACTAGCAGGGAGAGTAGGATTGAGTTCCTAGCCTCCTCTGTTGTTGCCTCGCCTCTTTTTCCGGTGTCCGGAGTGGAGAATGGGTGAAGTCTTCTTTTTTAGCGAAAGGGCCTCCCTCCCTTCTTCCTCTTCCTCCCTCTTAAAGGGAGGCGCGCGGCCCCTTTCATCATTATGGAGAGAAAACCTTCCTTTGCAGGATTGGGCCGTCCTCCTGCTTCGCCGGCGCGCATGGCTTTGGCGGTCATTTCCTTCCATAATTTCTGATGATGAGGCTTGGGCAGCGGGAGGGTGACACGTGTCATGATTGTGTGGTCTTTGCCGTTTTCCAACGTCTTTCTTCATGATGATTGGGCTCTGGTCGTGCATGGACGACAGGTGGCGATATCTGGAAACACAGCCGTATTTGTGTCCTATCACAAGGTTCGCCAACAACCGCCTCCGCCACGATCCAGCGGACGCCCTCTTAGCCCTCCGACAAGGAAGAAACGAGACCCTAAGATACTTCATGTTAAAATTCAACGCCGAATTGGCCCAGCTTTCTAACATGGACGTCCAAATAGCGGTCGCAACCCGAATCTCAAGCCGCATCTTACCCTCAAGCCACCACGGGACCTGCAGGAACTTGAATCCAAGGCTGACAAGTTCGTACGAGCAGAAGAAGCCTACGCCCGAGAGCAGGGCCAGGCTGGCCCCGATGAAAGAAAAAGCAACGACGGCCGAAGGGCCATGAGGCCACGGGCCGAGGAAAAATAGGCGAGCCGGAACCCCGTCCCCCTCTTCGAAAGACTGGGAAGCGCCCCACTGAAGGTTCCCCTCTCCCATGTCTTGCTAGCTATCAGAGATCAGGGTCTCCTGACCCTCCCCAAGAGAATGGCCACGGACCCAAAGAAGCGGTCCGCAAAAAAGTTCTGCGAATTCCACGGGGACCATGGCCACGAAACTGACCATTGTTTCCGCCTCCAGCTAGAAAAGCTGGCTGAGGAAGGGCACCTAAATCAATATCTCAGGAGCCCTGGCGAAAACTCGCGCAAGGCCCAACATCCGCCCGATGAACCCAGAGGCAGGCGTCAGTCACACAGTAGGCGCCGGTCCAGCAGCCCCCGCTGATCCACAAGCCGACACCGATCCCCGAGCAGGCATCGCTCCCGAAGCAGACGTCGATCCCGCAACAGACACGACACACGCCGCCACCAGCGCCCCAAGAAAGAAGAGCCCCCCGAACAGCCGCCTACCATTATAGGAAAAATCAATATCATCACGGGCGAACCGGCGGCAGGAGGGCCGACAACAGCTGGTCGGCGGGCGTATGCAGAGCGGGTGTTTTCCATGGAAATGCCTTCCAAAAAGGCCCGGACGGATCCGCCCCATGAAGATCAGGTCATCACTTTCTCCCACGAAGACCTGACGGACTACAAGTCCCGCACGACGATGCACTGGTCCTCAGGCTAGTCGTCGCCAACTTCGACATAGGAAAGATTCTGGTTGATACGGGAAGCTCCGTCAATGTGTTACACCTCGGAACCTTCGAAGAAATGAAGCTTGCCAAAGAGAGGCTGGGACCCGCAGAGTATTCCATCTACGGGTTCTCTGGGACGTCGGTACGGGTCAATGGCAAAATCGACTAACCCCTGACCTTTGGGATGTACCCCCTCCAAAAGACCATCTTGACCACCTTCATGGTTGTAGACATACCTTTCACCTACAACGCCATCATAGGGCGCCCCGCTCTGAGAGACTTGGGAGCGGTAGTCTCCACCCCCCACCTCAAGATGAAATTCCCCACTCAAACCGGAGTAGGGGAAGTTCGGGGGCAGCAGATGATAGCCCGCCAATGCTATGCGGCAAGCCTAAGAGGAACCAACGCCCCGGCCGAAAACTTCACGA
This sequence comes from Tasmannia lanceolata, assembly GCF_043159265.1. Lineage (NCBI taxonomy): Eukaryota > Viridiplantae > Streptophyta > Magnoliopsida > Canellales > Winteraceae > Tasmannia > Tasmannia lanceolata. The sequence continues at coordinate 29,342,842 of NW_027518695.1, read as the reverse complement.
TCGGTAGTGAAGACCCCCAGCAGCGGGCCCGCACGATCAGAGGAGAGCCCGCCGAGGAGCTAGACTCCATCCCCATAGCCCAAGATCAGCTGGAGAGACAAGTCCGGATCAGTTCCCTGCTGAAAGGCACCTTGCGAGACCAAATGATCGACTTCCTCAGAACCAACAAAGATGTGTTCGCATGGTCCGCTAAGGACATGCCCGGGATACCCAAGGAATTGGCCGTTCACAGGCTAAACGTGAATCCAACCCTCAAACCCGTCCGACAGAAAAAGAGGAACTTCGCGGTAGAACGACAGACTCACATAAAAGCCGAAGTGGAGAAACTGCTACAAGCCGGATTTATCAGAGAGATCTGGTACCCCGAGTGGCTGTCAAATGTGGTCATGGTCAAAAAAGCCAGTGGGGGCTGGCGGGCCTGTATAGACTTCACAGACCTAAACCGGGCCTACCCAAAGGACCCCTACCCCCTCCCGCGCATAGACCAGCTCATCGACGCCACATCCGGGCACGAGCTCCTCACCTTCTTGGATGCCTTCTCGGGTTACAATCAGGTGAAAATGCACGGACCAGACATCCCAAAAACAGCGTTCATTACCGATCAGGGCGTCTACTGTTACACCGTCATGCCCTTCGGGTTAAAAAATGTGGGCGCCACCTACCAGCGGCTCGTAAACAAGCTATTCAGGGCACAAATCGGAAGGAACGTGAAGGTATATGTTGACGACATGCTGGTAAAAAGCTTGAAAGCCTCCAAACACATCTCCGACCTTCAAGAAACCTTTGACACCCTGCGATGGGCCCGGATGAAGCTGAACCCCACAAAATGCGCCTTCGGGGTGACTTTCGAGAAGTTCTTAGGGTTCATGGTTAGCCAGAGAGGCATTGAGGCCAACCCCGAAAAGATCCAGGCCATCCTGGACATGGAACCCCCGACGACAGCGATTGAAGTGCAGAGGCTCGCAGGGCGAATCACCACCCTCGGCCGTTTCATGCCCAAGTCGGCAGAGAAATGTCGGCCCTTCTTCAAACAGCTAAAAAACATACGAGAATTCGAATGGACCCCGGCCTGCTAAGAAGCCTTCGACGCCTTGAAACAGTACCTTCAGACACCGTCCGTACTCGCCAAACCTGAGCCGGGGGAAGAACTATTTTTGTATCTTGCCATCAGCCGTACGGCGGTAAGTGCGGTATTGGCTAAACAAAGCGACAAGAAGGAATACCCGGTGTACTATGTGAGCAAGACTCTCCATGGTGCGGAGGTCCAGTACTTAAACATAGAGAAATTTGCCCTCGCAGTCGTCAGCGCCGCCTTTAAAACTCCGCCCCTACTTCCAGGCCCACCCCATAGTGCTTCTGATTGACCAGCCCCTGAGGAGAATTCTCCAAAAACCGGAGACCTCGGGCAGGATGGTAAGCTAGGCCATCGAGTTAGGAGAGTTCGACATACAGGTCCGACCGAGGCTGGCCATTAAATCCCAGGCCCTCGCCGACTTTATAGTGGAATCTACAGCCCCTACCACGGAACCAGCAATAATGGAAAATGACAGGGGCCCCACCCAACAGACGGCTCGCGGAGACATGAGGCCAGGCTCTGCGGAACAGAGCGACGAGGTTCACTGGACCCTGCACGTTGATGGCTCTGCAGGTAAAACGGGGCACGGGGCGGGAGTGGTCCTCCACGGCCCTGAAGGATTCACACTAGAATACGCCCTCCGGCTAGAGTTCAAAGCCTCCAACAATGAGGCTGAATACGAGGCCTTACTAGCAGGGCTAAGCCTAGCAACGGAGCTCGGCGCAGGAAAATTAAAAATCTATAGCGATTCCCAACTCGTCGTCAATCAAGTAAACGGGACATACGAGGCCAAGGGCCCCAGGATGAAGCGATACCTCCAGAAGGTAAAAGAAAAGCTGCAGAGAATGGGGGAAGTTGAGATCCTCCAGGTACCGCGAGACATGAACAACCGAGCAGATGCATTTTCAAAAATGGCCTCCGAGGAAACCCATGACTTCGGTAGCGTGCTCACAGAGATACTGTCCCACCCCAGCATCGATGAGGTACAAGTCTTGGAAATTTTGCCAGGACCAAACTGGATGGATCCCATCATGCGATACCTGAAAGATGGGATACTACCCGAAGACAAGCTGGAAGCCCGACGTCTGACCGCAAGAGCCGCCCACTACGTGGTCCACGGACCCAGGCTGTACAAACGGTCATACATATGGCCGTACCTCCGATGCCTGGTACCCTCTGAATCGGAATACGCACTACGAGAGGTACACGAAGGAATCTGCGGAGACCACGGAGGCGGCAGGATCCTAGCTCAGAAAATCGTAAGGCACGGCTACTTTTGGCCTACGATCCTCAGGGACGCCAAGGAGTTCATCAAGAAATGCAGCCCGTGCCAGAGGTACGCAACCACCCCCCGTCAACCGGCCACACCATACACCGCGATGGCAGGGCCCCTGCCTTTCGCCATGTGGGGCATGGACCTGCTCGGACGATTCCCAAAAGCCCCCGGGGGGCACACAATGTTGTACGTCGCCATCGACTACTTCACCAAGTGGGTCGAAGTTAAAGCTGTGGCAAAGCTCATTTCAAAAGCAACGGAGAAGTTTTTCTATCATGACGTGGTCTGGTGCTTCGGCAGTCCCAGGATACTTGTAACGGACAACGGACCCAGTTCGCAAGTGCTGAATTCGGCAGATTCTGCGATAACCTAAGCATCGAACATCGTTTCGCCTCCGTAGCACACCCGAAAGCCAACTGGCAGGAGGAGGTAAGTAACAGGATCTTGCTCCAGAGCCTCAAGAAGCGACTAGGAGAAGCTGGAAAGAACTAGGTAGAGGCACTCCCTAGCGTCCTCTGGGCCTACCGAACGACACTACGGACCACAACAGGGGAATCCCGTTTTAGTTTAACCTTTGGAGCCGAAGCGGTTATTCCGTTAGATATCAGCCTCTCCAGCTTCCCCACGGAGAACTACGATGAACAAGGAAATTCCGAGCTCTTCCGGAACACTCTCGATCTCGTGCTTGAAAAAAGAGAGCAAGCCCTCCTCCGAACCGCCTCCTACCAGCAAAGGGTGGCACCATATTACAACGCCCGAGTAAAAAAGTGCACAGTAAAGCCCGGAGACCTGGTATTACGACGGGCGGAGGTATCCGACCCCCGCAACACCGAGAAACTCGCGCCAAAATGGGAAGGACCCTACAGGATCGTTCGAGCACTCCGCCCCGGGGCCTACCAGCTAGAGCGCCTCGACGGGACCCCAGTCCCTCAAAGTTGGAGCATGGATAACCTCCGAGAATTTTACCAGTAAGTAGGTAGGGTAAGGTCCGTGTTTTTCTTTCAAGATATGACGGATGTTTTGTTTGTTTCCTTTTTGTGGTTTCTAGAAGCAAAGCCGTGTTTTCCCCTTTACAAATCAATGGAATAGCGTTTCTACCTGAGCCATGTGCATCTCTACTTTCCGGCCCATGATGAATAAAGGGCCGGGAAAAGATAGGGAGTGAGACAGAGGTAGCATCAGGGCCGATCCCCTCGAAAATACCCTAAAACGCTCCCCATGAAAAAAAAGACCTCCCCTTTAAGGGGAGGTGGGACCCATTAACTCCGAGCTGATCACTCGATGGGAAGATGGTCCTTCCACGAACAAGACGCCCTACAAAGGTGCACAAGGAGTACTCTCACCAACCAAGATTGCAACTCAATAGCTCGAAGAGAAATACCGAAAAGCTCAAAGGGCCCACGGCGCATCATATAAAAAAGAAGAGAAAAAATACATATAGTTCAAATGTTTTTACAAGCCAAGCATGTCAATAATACCATGAAAAAGAAGTAAATCCCCAAGGCGTCCAAGCCTTACTGAGCCCCCGCAGAGGCGTCAGTAACTACAGGAACTTTCAAGGCAACCTCCGGATCCCCGACCGGTGTTGGTGTACCTACTGATGCAGGCAAAAGATCCTCCGGAACGATTTCCTCGGCCTCGTGCACCAACTTCTCGAGAGGGAAAGAAGGATCAACCTCGTGAATGCGCCACCGGCACTCAACAAAAGCATCTATCTCAATATCCACACTGAACGAAGCTGCGGCCTTGAGAAATTCCTCGGAATCCCGCCATTCCTCCCGCGCCTTCGCCAGCTCCTCAGCGTGCTTCTGTCGAGCCACCGCCAATCTTTCCTGCGCACCGCTTCTCCCTTCCACTGTCTGCCGGAGGTCCACCCGAAGTTGAGCGACAGTACCATCAAGCGCCACTTTTTCCGCTTAGGCCTTCTCCAAGTCCTCGCTCAGCTTTCGGACTCGCTCCTCGAAAGCACCTTTCTCAGACTCATCCTCGAGCAGGTACTGCACCATCTTCCTGGCATAACTTTGAGACTGCAAAAAGCAAACCATTAGGAAACTCCCACTTGTGGTCTCAAAGGCAACAAAGAGGGAAAAGCACAAGCAGGAAAGTCGGCCACCTGGTACTTAAGCAAGATGTCGACTGAAAATACCAAGCCCCCAGGGCCCTGCGGTCGAAGCCTTCTAACTCAGCCTCATCGCCAGGAAGGCGGTTGTCACCCCTAGCTCCACCCCGACCCGGGGATTCGCGAGGACGCCATCCTCGACACCAATCTTCCAGTCGGGTTTAAACAGCTCTCCCCGCGTCTGAAAGCACTGCGGAGAAAGCCCCATCCGCTCCAGAAGCAGCTTGGTCATAACCGACCCTTCCAGCCGACTCGGAACGTCCTCCGTAAAGGCAGGAGGACGCGCCGCACGGCCAGCTTTCCCCTGTTCAGCGCCAGAAGGGGCAACCCTCTTGGTAGAAGACTCCAACTCCCAGTGAGGAGACCTGGCCGTACCCTTTTCTCCGACCGATCGACCGGAGGAGCTAGATGGCGCGGATACGGGAAGCCTAGCTTACGACCGGTCCAACCTGGCCGCGACCATAAAACCGAAGGGAATCTTCTTACGGCTCGCCAGACCCTTCGTCGCCGCCGCGATCCCTTTTCCCCTGCCAGCATCACCGGAAGAAGACATACTTGCTGCCAAAAACAGAAGAACAACAACCACTCAGAACAAAGGAAAACAACGACTCAAAAAAAAAATATATATATATATATATATGCTCAAGGCGCATATGGACAAACCCCAAAAAAAAAAAAAAAAAAAAAAGCTCACCGCGGTGACTTGCGGAATTCTCCCCCGTTTCCTCGCCCGTACAGCGGGCCCTCCTCTCCACAGCTCCCAGCAAACCGAGCCTCTTCAGTCCCCTCTCCCATCTAAACTCGAAAACATCGATAGCCTCCCCAGAGGCGAGCTTCCCCAAGTCGAACCTACTACAATCGGACTCGTCGGGGAGGGACTTCCTTCGCCACTAAACGGAGCGCCTCCAAGAACGAGGAAAGCCCCAACCAGCGTCCGACGGAGGAATAATGAGAACACATACTCCTCCTTCCACTTCTTAATGGAAGAAGGCAAGTTCGCCGCAATTTTCACCTGAGGACGCTGGGTCAGATACAACCAGCTATCCTCCCCCTTCACCAACGGGCTAAGAGCTACACAACCCCGGAGCAGAGGGAGGGTAGGCTGAATCTTATGAAGACCCACCTTGGCCACAAAGACCAAGAGAGTACGCCAACTGTTAGGCGACAGTTGGGAGGGGGCCACCCGGTAAAACTCGAGGGCCTCTACTATAATACCCAAGAGCGGAAACCTAATCCCCGCCCGAAAAGCCTCCACATAGAAAGCTACCTCTTCCTCCGTGATACCCTCACACACCCCCTCCGCAGAGGAAGGAACCCTTATCCCATAATCGTCGGGAATGTGAAACTCCCTCCTAATCTTCTCCGCCGCCCCCTCTTCCAAAGTACTCCTATAACACGCCACCCGACCAGGACAGATAACGGCACCAGACCGAATGTCCCTAATCTCCGCCTCACGAGCGGAAGAGACTCGAGCAGGAGATTCCAAGGGAGCGGCCCCCAACGATGATCCAGAAGCCCCGGAGCTATCCTCCAACTCCCTGGGCAGCTGTACATCTCGAGAGTCGCCGCCCCCGCCCTTTACCAGCCTCCTCCTTTTCCTTGGCGGAGCCCTCTCCACTACTTCTACTGACTCGGAAGACGGACTCTGAGAACCGGTTGCGACAGACGTCATAAAATAATGAAATGTCGGACGGAATAAAAAGCACAGAACTCACCAGAGCAGACAAACGAGAAAAAAAACCAGAAGGAAGTTGGTGAAGAGGAGCACGCAGAAAAATCGCTGCAGAAGAAAGCCCGCTTCACCCGAGGAAGACGAAGAAATAAGACAAAGAATGAAATCCCCAAAAAGGCTTTAAAAGGAGCTAGGGTTTCAACACTCGTCGATTGATCTCCCTTTCCTTCTAATCCGATGGGACGCGCACAGTGGCGCCGATTGGGAAATTCGAGGGAACCGCCAAAAATCGAAGCGCCATGCCCCCGACTGAAAAGACTTTGCTACCCCTACCGCTAGATGACTTCCCCAGCAAGCCATCCCTAAATTCTCCCCACCTAAGGGGAAGGAAGGGTCCAGATGGAAAACACTACGTACGGTCGGAAAAGGCTCGGGACCTATCACAAGGGCCCGGCATACAATTCCACAAGATGGAAAATACCACGTACGGTCGGGAAAAGGCTCGGGACCCATCACAAGGGCCCGACATACAATACCACCAGAAGAAAAAATACCAAGCACAGCAAAGAGGGCTCCGGTCGCATAGCAAAGGCCCGGTCCTTCTTCTACCGCTCCGCTCGAAATATTTCGGCTACTATGCAAAGGGAAAGGAAGCATAAAGCACAAGTTGTAAATACTAAAAAAGGAGAACCATTCATAACTATTTCCTTCTGGCCCACGGGCCTACAAAAAAGCAGGGGAGGAGGGTGAAGACAAAAAATAAGGGCACGTAGGCTCGGGCCCCCAAGGCCCCCAATAAAAAATAAATAAAAAAAAATAAGAAAAAAGGGAAAGAGCCCCTCCAAAGCCCCCCTCAACCCACTCGCTCCAGCTTAAAGCGACTGGCCACTGAAAGAATTTTCAGTGTCAGAGAGCTCCTTATCACTATGCTCCTCCTTCGAAGAGCTCCCCAAACGAGGATCCTCAGCAAATCGGGTCTGGTCATTTAACCACCTCACCCGGTTCCTCAACAAATCATTCTCCGCGCGCAAAGCTGCTATCTCTCGATCCATGTCAATCATCCGGCTACAGACCTCCATTTCCCTACGATGGACATGAGAGAAGAACGAGCGGTGGCGATGAACAAAAGCTTCATGGGACTCCCTCTCATAAAGGGGAGAAGGATGAGAGCGCGGGGGAAGCCCTTGAGGCGGGTTCCTCTCAGGAATCGTTTGCTAAGGCCCCAACCCGTCAGGGTTTGTCTCGGGGATACTGGGAGGACTCCCCTCGATAGCAACTCTCCCCTCGCCACTTATAGAGAGACCCCGGAAAGACGACGACATCTCTGACGAGCCCGAAGAAAGGCCAAAAGAAAGCAAAGAAGGAAAGAGGAACGAAAAGGCAATCTGTATAAAAAGCGGAAGGACTCACCCCTTATAAATCCTACGGGAGACCCTTGGGTAGGAAAACGAAGCAACTTGCCCTACGCATGTCCGTTTCCTATTGGATGACCAGCCGGCACCGCGTGATGGCACCGTAATTCCTCGGGAAGGAGCCGCCGGACGAAACAGCACGTCCTCTCGTACCCCAAGGCTCCCTTAAATGCCATCGTCACGATATTCCTTGACCAGGTAAACAAGCCTGCTCCCTTGAACCATTCAATGGACCAAAGGTAGTGTTATGATGAGACATAAAAACGGCGCTGCTCTCAGCTCTCGCCATGTGTCGCCCATGCACCCATACAACCTTCATAAAGAAAGGTGATGGGAAACGGCAAGACCATACAAATTCGACACGTGTCATTTCCTCGCCGTCCAGGCCTCATCATCACGAACCACTCCCAACTCCTCCCCATGAAAGGGAAGGGTCCGGAGGTGGGAAACCAAGCAGAGAGGTCCGACCTCAATCCCACTAGAGGAAAAACGCGCGCCCAGGCCCGGAGTCCCGGCATGAGACCATGACGCACAAACACAACAGGCGAAGGAAACTAAACGCGCTAGAAAAGGGCTCGGAATCCCGTACAGGTTCGAACAAAATGCCACAAATTCCTCGCGACAAAGATAATTTATGCCAAACACGGTGGAAAAACAACCAAACAGATGGAAAAAGCAGCACAAAGAAACACGGTACAAACCCATGAAGATCGTCCATTCACATCCTCCTAGCCCACAGGCCTACAAAATGAAGAGGGAATAAGAAACAAAGCACAGAGCACGCAGGCCCCAAAATCCCCGATAGAAAGAGAAAAAAAAACACACAGAAAAACAGAAAATGCCAGAAACTAATCGAAAGAAGATTCCTCTCCCGAAGGGTTCCCCTCCTCTTCCCAGGAGCTCTCCAGCAGGGGGTCCACCTCATATTCCAGCAGCTGCTCATTGAGGGAGTGAACCTTTTTCTGCAAAGCCTCGTTCTCCCGCTTCAAGTCCTCGATCTCCTTACCCATCTTCGAAACATGGCCACGCAGTTCCATCCCCTAGTGATAGGCTCGGGAGAAAAAAGACCACTCCCTGGCGACACGGGACCGAGACGACTTGTCCTCCTAGGTAAGGAGGAAAGGCGAAGGGGGGGAAAGCCCGAGGAAGGGCCCGAGTCCCTCCTAGCCCTCTTCCGACGAACCGCAGGGTCCTCCTCCGGATCAGAAGACAAGTCGGGGTCACTCGACGATTCCTGGGAAAGACAGGCCTTGCCCCTAACTCGCGAAGGGGAACCGGACATGTTGCTGAAAAAAGGCGCGGAGAAACACCTACGTCAGAAAAAAAGGGGTGGGGAGAGAGGCCACAACAGAGCGCCGAGGAATCTTCCTTTTTCAAGCTCAAGGAAGAAAACCTCGTGTCTCGAAACAAGGCGATCCACATAATGACGCTACCACTTCCCGGGGATGGCCGCCGGATAAAACGACACGCCTCCTCATACTCCGGAGCTCACATAAATGCCCTCACCATGACGTCGCTCGACCAAAACATTACTCCCTTGGCCCATTCAATGGACCAAAGGAGTAAGGGGGTGTTATGATGGGACATAAATACGGCATTGCTCTCAGATCTCGCCATGTGTCGTCCATGCACCAATAAAGCCTAACCATCATAAAGAAAGGCGTTGGGAAATGGCAAGACCATACGATCACGACGCGTGTCGCTCTCTCGCCGTCCAGGCCTCATCATCACAAGTTATGGAAGGAAATATCTGGCAAAGCCACGCGCGCCGGCGGAGCAGGGGAACACCCCAATCCTGCAAAGGAAGGTTTTCTCAATATGATGGCATCTGAATCCGGGTCTTCGATCGCACGGTCGGTAGAGGGCCTCCGCGGGGTCTACAATCACAAACAAAGGGGGCCAGGGGATCCGGGGTGGGTCCCGGATGACCACATCGACACCCAAGTCAGATCCTTCGACCAATCAATATAAAGGACAGCGAGAAGAGGAGGGGGTTTGATCAGGGTTACCAGGACCAAGGCGCGGGTTCTTTTCTGGGTGTGGGGATGAGTGGGCCAGAGGGGACTAGCAGGGAGAGTAGGATTAAGTTCCTAGTCTCCTCTGTTGTTGCCTCGCCTCTTTTTCCGGTTGTTATGCGGGAGCTGAGAAAAAGGATGTCTTTCAAAAGACGTCGTGGATCTCTCTCTTCTTCCCTTCCCTCCCTTTTAAAGGGAGGCGCGCGGACCTTTTCATCATTATGGAGAGAAAACCTTCTTTTGCAGGATTGGGGTGTTCCCATGCTCTGCCGGCGCACGTGGCTTTGCCGGATATTTCCTTCCATAACTTGTGATGATGAGGCCTGGACGGCGAGAGAGCGACACGCGTCGTGATCGTATGGTCTTGTGATTTCCCAACGCCTTTCTTTATGATGGTTAGGCTTTATTGGTGCATGGACGACACGTGGCGAGATCTGAGAGCAACGCCGTATTTATGTCCTATCAGAACTCAGATAACAATAACAACCATTTTGCGGTTCTTCTAGTAAGAGCAGGCTTCTCAAACAAGTACTTCAACGGATCCATCCGTGAAAGCAGAAGTACCTTATTCAATAACAAATAATGTCTGAGCCTCTGAGTTGCCCAAACTAATGCCAGACAGGTCTTCTCCAAGATTGTATACTTCACTTCATATTCTAGCATCTTCTTACTGATGTAGTATATAGGCTTCTCCTTCTTAGACTCTGAATCTTGCTGAGCAAGCATACAACCCATTGCTGTATCCGTGATGGACAAATACAACAATAATGGCTGACCCAGGATGACAGGAGATAAAACAGCAGGTAAGGACAAACACTGCTTGATCTTTTCAAAAGCCACCTGGCATTCTTCGGTCCATTTCTTTGATGAATTCTTCTTCAACAGTTTAAAGATATGTTTGCAAGTCATAGTCAGATGAGCTATAAACCTTCTTAAATACTGAACTTTTCCCAAGAATCAACAGATTTGCTTCTCGGTCTTCGGCAATTCCATCTCTTGAATCGCTTTGATTTTCTGAGGATCTACTTCAATTCCCCTTTCGCTCACTATGAATCCAAGTAGCTTTCCTGAAGTAACCCCGAATACACACTTACTGGGGTTCAAACGAAGCTAATACTTTCTAATTCTTTCAAAGAATCTTCTTAAAGCCATTGTATGCTCCGATCTAGTCTTTCCCTTGACGATCATATCATCTACATAGACTTCGACTTCTTTGTGGATCATATCATGAAGAAGAGTAGTTGCAGCTCTCTGGTAAGTAGCACATGCATTCTTCAGCCCAAAAGGCATTACTCTGTAACAGAAGTTCCCCATTGAGTAGTAAACGCTGTCTTGATCATATCTTCAGGCGCCATCTTAATCTGATTGTATCCTGAAAACCCATCCATAAAAGATAACAGAGCATGACCAGCTGTATTATCAACCAGAAGATCAATGTTCTGAAGCGGGAAGTCATCCTTCGGACTCGCCTTGTTGAGGTCCCTGGAGTCCACACACATGATGACCTTTTCGTCCTTTTTGGGCACCGGCACTATATTTGCTAGCCACTATGGATATTCGACAACTTGGATGAATTTTACTTCCAGTAGCTTTTTAACTTTGTCATGAACTTTTAACTCCCATTCTGTTTTGAGTTTTTGGAGTTTTTGCTTCTTCGGCTTTACTCCAAGGATTAGAGGTAATCGATGCTGAACAATGTCTTCGCTCAATCCCGACATGTCATCATAAGACCAAGTAAAAACCTCCTTGAACTCCCTAAGTAAAGTGGTTAATTCCTCACACTCTTCGGGAGATAATGTTTTCCCAATTCGTATTTCCCGAATTAAGGTTTTGCCACCTATATTTACGGTTTCAATTTCCTCTTCGAGTGGTCTTGCTTAGTGACTCTCCTCTTGTTGAATCATATGTTTGATTTCAAGGGGAGTTTCGTCGGCATCCTCATCAGAGGGGGAATCTTGATTATCATTATTAATATTATCAGTTTTAAGATTAGATTCAGTACTTGAAATGAAAACAGGAGAAACAGAAACAGGAACATATGTAAAAGAGTCTTTCATTTCATTCATAGGATTGATTACATCAAGAATGGAAAAGCCCACAGCAGGCATTATATTGGACTCTAACGATGTATTCACAGACTCAACAGACAACTCAACATTGAACTCAGCCAACTCTGGCATATGTGCAGTTGAAGAATTAAACTCATCATCTAAAGTATTCTCATACTCGACTTTATTGGAAAGAGACTCGTCACCAACTCTGGAACCAGATCCAACTTCTACGGTACCTGCATCAAAAGAATCATTAGAATAACAAACTCAATATCAGACATGGAAGTACATGTGTACTTAGAAACCACTGACTCTTTTGAGGAAACACGACTATACTGAAAGACTACTTGAGGTAAAACCTAGGAGGTCCAGTTGGTCAAGGGTCCCTCGGATGGGGTGATTAAATCTGCGGGGTTCAGAATGAATGCATCCCTGCCAATCACTGCTACCACTGATGCCTCGGTTTCACTGCAAATTACGCAATCTGCTAACGCTTCGGTCTCACTGCTAACCATTGCTACCACTGGATCTTCAGTCTAAAACGTGCCACTCAAACAGTCCGGCTCTAAAACCTCAGCCCAATCAGTTTCCGATGCTACCTCAGTAATCTGCGCACTCATTGGCTCTTCTGCTAACTCTAGGTCAAAGAAAATTTTGAAGCCCAGAAGCCTTTGTCCTGTCACATCATCAGTCCATGGTTCAGCAAACCCGCAAAACGTAAAATATTTCCCCTCCTTTCTGAAAATGCCGTTTCTGATCAGAGTGATTGGTCCCATAGGCAATTCTAGTCGCCGACGGCGGTACTCGGCCCATTTCAGCATGTATCTCTTCATTTCCCTGACCTCTTGCTCGGTCGGCTCATATCCTAAGCCAAAAAGACCATTGAAAGTTTTAAACTCAGGCCAGTCAATAGGGCCTTGGTGATATTTGCCCAGCCCTGCGCCTGGAGTATAGCTTGTTTACGAATCATCCTAACTACATTCGAGTTGGTACTATTCAAGAAAAAAACTTCTTCGCCCATGGCCTCCTCCATGGGTATGACCGACACCTCCAATGAAAAACCAGTCAAACTGACATCGGCTTCCTTCCCAACTACGAGCTCCTGCAAAATCTGTCCAATTTTCAAATCTAGGTCACCCTTTACAGTCACTTCCATGTTGTCATGAATAAACTTCAACTTCTGATGAAGGGTAGAGGGGATAACTCCGACCTTATGCAGCCAAGGTCGACCCAATAACAGCAGGAAAGAAGCTTTAATGTCCAATACTTGGAATTCTATGTCGAAGTCTTCTCCTCCTATCTGGATTTCAGTGGCCAGGGTTCCGATGACATCTCACCGGGTGCCATCATATGCTAATATACCCTGCTCTGAAGGAATAAAATCTCCAGGCCCAAAGCCCAAAGTCGTGGCAGTACTCAGTGGACAAATATTCAGAGCAAACCCGTTGTCGACTAGTACTTCGAGTACCCTCTTCTTGTTACAGATTATAGTGATTTTGAGTGAACGAGTGTGGTCTCTTCCTTCAGGAGGTAAATCGTCATCTGTGAAAGACACTGCCTTGGAAGTCTTAGCCACAATGACTAGGCTTACCAACTCATTGAGTGTAATCTTAGTTGACACCTTAGCAGCATTCAACTCTCTGAGTACAACCTTCCTGTGCTTAGACAAAGACATAAGTAGACCCCAAATGGAAACGTTTGCTTGGGTCTTCTTCAGCTGCTTCAACAGATTATCTTCTTCCTCATCTACACTCGGCCTATTCTGCCCTTGATTCTCGGCTGTTCTTACTGCTTCTGCAGGGTTTTCTACTCTCAATTCTGCAGGCTTGAACACACGACCACCCCTCGTAACATGACGAAGCTCGTCACACTGATCTTCTAATAGAAGCAACTCATCTACATCCATTCTCAAAACATACGGAGTTTCATTTATCTCTCCTTCCGTAAAATCATCAATCCTTAGAACATAAGAAGTTTCTTCCTCAACATCTTCGCATCGAAGGACATATGGTCGAGAGGATGCCTCTGCCAGACCGGTACTACCCATCCAGAGGGCATAAGACCTTTCTCTTCCCATCTCTTCGATCTTCTCAGGGTCAAACCTTAGGATATAAGGTTCATCAGGAGTAATTACACAAATGAGAGCGGATGGATCAAGAACTGGCTCCTCGACAAAAATGGCGTTCGTCGTAGGAGGAGGAATAGCACGATAATTAGGAAGGGGATTCTGAGTTACATTGGGCCTTTCCACCTCAAGTTTTCCCTTTTCTAACATAGTCTGAAGTGCATGCTTTAAAGCCAAACATCTTTCAGTGAGGTGACCCGAATTTCTGTGGTATTCACAATACTGGTCTAATCTCCAGTATGGGAGCAATGGGTCGGGTACTGGCCTAATTTCAGGTAGTCTGATCTTCTTGTCCCTTATCAACCTTTTCAGGATCCTAGGTAAAGGGTACAGGAGCGGATCAAAGTGCCTCTGAGGTTTCTGCTCTACTGGTGCTGGCGCTGGCTTTGCCACTTCCGTTAAAGTCTTGGCCGTTGGTCGAACATAGTTCACCTGGTCTACTTCTTTCTGTACGACCACAGGTCTCTTTCCTTCTCTAATGTCTGATGGAAGTCTGGTCCTCAGACCCTTAGCTATTGCATCCTCAGTCCTCGTCCCAGTCTTAATCACATGGTCAAAGTTGGTGTAATGCTGAGGGGACATGAAATAAAAAAATTGCGGCGACAAACTCTTAATCACCAGCTTGATCTGATCTTCTTCTGATAGCCTCTCGCTCAGTTGTGCAGACTTTCGATGCCAACGACGGATAAAAAAAGTAAAGGTCTCCAGCGGACCTTGCTTTAACTGCTTGAAGTCCCTCTTGGTAACCTCTATTCCTTCCTCCATCAAAAATTATTCTACAAATTTGTTGGAGATGCTTTGCAAGGTCTTCACCTCTTCGGGTTTCCGACGCAAAAACCACTTCTTCGCAACCCCAGTAAGAGACATTGGAAAGACCCTGGCCATTTGCTTATGAGCTAGCCCATACTGCTGTGACAGTTCAATAAACCACCTCATATGATTCCGGGGACACCCAGTCCCATCATATTTGTCATAATCGGGGGTTTTGAATTTAGGGGGCAAGGTGACCCCAGGAGACATTTTCAGCTCGGATATATCGAACTGCTTCGGGCCTTGATGCTTCAAGCTTTCCATGTCTTTTGTCAGTTTCTCCAATTGGTCAGCTACCTGCTTCTCCTTATTATACCTGGCAAAATCTGGACTGCAATATTCTTCAGCATACTGCTCCTCTTCCAGGTTGACGTCTACTGGTGGGATAAAAGGACGGTTCAAGTTTGCAGGGTTCGAATTTGCAGGTATAACGGGAGCGGGTTGAACTGCAGGTGCTCTAGAAGTAGAGACCTTTTCCTGAGACTGAGCTTTCATTTGGGCCATCTCTTCTTTCATGAAGGCCGTATCTCGGGTAAGATTCATCATCATCTCTTGAATTTTAGCTAGCGCATCAGTGGGTTCAGCCATTTGGACAGATTCTGAGGATTCAGATGACTCAAATAAAGAGGGTGCAGATTGCTCAGGTAAGGTTAGTGGTTCAAATTGACGAATGAGTCTAGACGTCGCTGACTGTCTAGACCACGCAGGTTGACTGACACTTGAGGGAGCGATGTTTGCTCAATTTCAGAATCCTGAGTTGGAAATTGATATACTAAATTAAAACGACAACAATTGAGATAAAATATTTTGTACCAATAAAGATAAGAGAAAATCATGAACACTATTCCGTTGATCAATAGTCAAACTGTAGTTACAATCAACAAAACATTAATCTTTGATAACAATTGGATGAAAGTAACTATTTACAATGAAATTTGAAGAAATTAAAGTGACAATTTCATGAAAAAGAATCTTCAAAGCTCTCCAATCCGAGCTCTCTTGCCCGCGAGCTTTCCTGGTAATTCCCCACATCGGACCTTAGATATTAAGGCAAATCTCTTCTCCACGACCTTATTTCTCCAAGCAGCTACAATGGTTTGGATGAGATCAGGAGACAGCTTTTCACAAGGAGGAGGTGCTACAGTTCCGGGAGGACATGGATATCCTGTGATCTGATGAAGCAAACGGGTTGGTGCATAAAAGGTTGACTTTTCTAAACCCATGAGATACACAAATGGATATGGGTAAGTGCTAGTGATAACTTGTAGGCACGAATGACTCACACAGTGAAACTGATTTTTCTCCACGTGCTGTAACCAATTACGCCACTCATCAATGGATTGCGGTTGGTTGGCCATTGGTTGCAAGGACGGGAAATCCTTCAGGGTGTAGTGGCTTTGCGGCTGGAGGATAGTGAGTTTTTCACAAAGTCACACGTATAACAATTTGACACACCCATAGAAACTATTTTGAACCTTTTGATGGTCAATGCGGTCTAGTCCAGAAAAGATTTCTGCCAGCATAGTAGGAACAGGATTCCTTCCTTCGTTAATTTGGTCTACTACACCAAGCAAAGTCAACGGGGCAGCACGGGAGTCTCCACGGATGACATGACGCGCAAGAACTCCAAATATTAAGGCAATACGCCGACAATTCTTAAAACGGGAGTTAGTAGGGTTGACATTTTTTAAAAAGAGTTTAATGAGCTCATAAACTTCCACGCATGTGCCCTTGAAACAAGGTAGAGCATCAAGAGTATCATTTTTGAATAGCTCACAGAAGAGGGAATTAGGGGAGTCCATGCTCGAAGATCGAACCCAGAGTCCTTCAGCTGGGATCTCTAACAAGGCGCACCAATCTTCGAAGATTGGACAAAATTCAAAGGGACCAAATCGAAAAACGTGAAGGGTGGTATCGCAAAGTTTTGCAGCTGCTTGGAGAAATTTTCAATCCACACCGGAAATTTTCAATCCACACCGGATATGCTCAAATGATTGAATGTACTTTTAAATCGATCAACCATGCTCCTCTCATGTTCATGCGGGAGAGTTTTGGTAGCCTCACTTATCCAATCCTTCAATACATTGTTCGACATGATTAAACACCTAACATAGAGATAGGATAAGATTATGAGAAATTGGAGATAACTTGGTATAAATAAATGACAAAGATAAATTTAACGATCAATCATATGGGAAGGATACAATTGATGACACGGAATTTTTCATCAATGATCAAGGATGACCAGCAGATCAGAAAGGGAGACCATGCCACAAAATGACAGAAGTGGGTCATAGACGAGGTCTAAATCTGACGATGGATACCAATAACTGTACAATCAAGGAGATTAGTATTTACAGACCATGACCATAAAGACAGCGGGCGAGCCATTGACCAGATCTAAGACAAAGCAGACAAACAAGCCAGAATCTGACCTAATGGGTAATATACACAATACGGGTATACGACACAACAATAGTTTGGGTACACAATCGGAGAATAACATATACACAACATGAATCTATGACACAACAAAGGAATGTGTAATGTATACACAATATGAATCTATGACATAACAAAAGAACAAGTACACAATTGCAGGGTAATATATACCATGGCCATGAAAACGATAAATATGGGCCACTAATCAGGTAAACCTGGAAGAATGTAAATGTGATTGACTAAACCAGGGATATCCCACTAGAAATGGGTCCTAATCTAATCAACCAACAGAATCAGATATATACAAGGAATTTGTACAATCCGAGAATGAAAAGACAGGCTATGAACACAACAATGGCAAAAGAAATGCCACCCACCATATCAAAAGAATGTAAATAGGATGCATTAAACCAGGAATGCCCACTGAAAATGGGTCCTAATCTAAACGATTGACTCAACAAATAGGGTATGTACAAGAAGTCGACAAAATTGTAAATCGACTCAGCAAATAAGACATGTATAAAGGAACGACTCAAGTTGTACAATCAAGAAGCAGAACATAGACCATGGTCAAGATAACAACCAAGGAAAATTACTGACCATGTTAGAGGACTGTAGGGTGAGAGAATATAGCTAATAGTTAGACCCGAAAACTTTACTAATGGACAAGTCCTGGTCTAACAGCTATCACAAGGAGTGATTAGCTCCACAGATTTTAAGTGAAGCGGATAACGAGGAATCAAGAAATGGACCATGGTCATAAAAGGTGGTGAACAATAACCATCGGCCAGATCCCAGACTGAAGTAGTGAACAAACTCTAATCGGTGATAATATACTAGAAAACCTCAGTAGAAAGTAGGCCCCGATCTGACAGCCGACAAAACGGATATAAATCCGAGATACAAGAATAATCATATGATAAAGATGACAGCGTAGACCGCGGTCTGGATGATGACCAAGCAAGAGCAAGGGTCATCGACCAGGTTTGAAAGAATGGTATGACTGAAATAGATAAAGAGACCTTATTCAAAAAGATAAGCCATAATCTAAAAATAATACACTATACACACACATATATACATATATATATATATATATACATCCTAACCAGGGGCACCAGCCCTAATCTAATCTAACGGAGTCGAGAAAGTTTCGACTCGTGACAGACTAGTGAGTGTACTAGGATAGCAATGTAGCCACGTAAAATTAGCTACCCTGGTCTACAAATGGGACAAGGCTCCTAACTCTAGGCTCCACCTGTGTAAGCAACACATGTTCGTCCCTATATGAATACAATATATGTATATAAACACAGGCACCTCCTAGTTGATTTCACTAAGTCAGCAAGTATATTTATATACTTAATATATGAAATAAAGTAGGGCTCTGGACTCAATCTATCGGGCACTATGCATATGATCCATACTTTAAATGTATAACACAAGTGCACCGAGTGTTATACATAGTATGCTTCATTCCTCATCTGCTGCTGTAAACACTAGTGCACCGAGTATTTACAGGTGCAGCACCGGCGCATAGCTTGAAAATAGATTCAACAGCACCACCAGGGTAATGACATCCCATCTGTCATGCATTAAATCTATCTCGTGGAGCCCATAATGAAGTAAAAAAACAACGAAAGAGATAAAGAATATGATAATGTATGCTGTGACTTTGTCATTCTCTTGTTTTATTTACACACCTATCTGGTGCCCCTGGATTCTAAGCGTAGAGTTCCCATTTAACTTAATTTTAACCTGTAGACACCCCCATTTTGCTAGACTTAAAAAAAAAGATTTGATAGTTTGTCAAGTTTCGAGTCCGTATTCCACCTAGGATTAGGCATCTGTGCATTTTAAGGTAGATTTCGCTTCATTGAAGAAATTCTGAAGTTGATTCGCAATCTTGAAGGTCTCTAGGGGGTTCCTTTGGCCTCTGAAAGATGAAAGTTCAAGTTTCCAAGCAAATGAAAAAATCTTCTATTTTTAGAATTTTCTGGGTTTCCCTCATTTTTGCCCATTTTGCACTGCAGGAGTATTTTGGTCATTCCCAATGTGTCTCGTTTGACCCCCGAGTTATATTTGAGAAATCTTGAGTGATTTCACAAATTTTGAAAAAGCTGCTATTTTTAGAAACTCATGGGGCTTCCACATTTTCATCATCTTATGGATATTGCAATCATTTCTCATATATCCAAAATCATCTTGAGGGTACGGCTGATGGATTAGGAGTAATTTCGTAAGATTTGGGAAACCTGCTAAATTTAGATCTCTCAAGATTTTCTCTTAGTCTTGCACTGGTATTTTAGACATTTCCAAAATATCATATTCGGTCCCTAAGATTGTGTCTAAGAAATCTTGAGTCCGTTCATAAATTTTCAAAAATCTGCTATTTTGGGAATTTCTCAGGGTTTTCCCTAGTCTCGCCAAATTCTAGCACCTCGGGGTAATTTGGTCTTTTCCTGTGTAATTCTTTTGATCCCCGAAATATGTCTGAGAGATTATGAATAATTTCCTGAATTTTGGAAAACCTGCTAAATTTAGAATTTCTCAAGGGTTTCGCTTAATTTGGAAATTCTAAGTGTTGAGGACATTTTTGGTATTTTCAGGGGATACCAAATGATCCTGTTTAATATTACTCACCAAAAGGACCCAATTTTAAAAGTTTCTATTTTCGAAGTTTGACCACAAAGACTTTCCATTTTTAATTTTTCCCTTTAGAGGTGAATCAATCTGAGGGTAGTTTGGTCGCACTTGGATGTCTAACAGTCAAATAGGGGCATTTTGGTCCGAAAAGTTGTTTTCCAAAAAAGATGGTCCGATCATGTGTGAGGGATGCACCATAAATGTCAAATGGGTTGGGTCAATATATAGAATGTTGAATTTAGAAAGATTTTGTTGAATTTTTACGGAAAAACCCGAAACCCGTGTGAAATGGCCCATTGGGCTAAAGCCCGCAAAGATGGAGCTCATGTGGGTTCACCCATATGGGTTGACCACCATGGTGGGCGCCCCACATGGCTGACCCACATGAGTTGAGCACCCAACCTTGATGATGTCATAATGGTGACATCATATTTGTTAAAAGAAAAATAAAAAGAATAAAAAAAGAAAAGAAGGAAAGAAGGAAAAGATGAATGATTGCTTAAAAAGGTTTTCTTCCAAATAAGCAATATGGAATAATAATAGCATATCTTGATTGACAAGAAATTAAGACTGGAATCAAATCCAATTTTGAAACAAGAAAGAAAGAAAGCAAGAGGGGAAAATTGGAAACAAGCCAAAAATGAGAGCTCTCACATTGGAAACTACTATTTCTCTCTTAACCCTAACTTTTTTTTTGTATAAAAATCAAAGCAAACAATCCTAGAAAAGATGAAAAAAATCCAAATTCGTCCATTTTCTCTCTCCTCCAAAGAAATTTTTTTTTTCTTTTTCTCTCTTGAAGTGTGTTCATATCTCTCAAGTGTTCTTCACAAAAGGACTTCTTGAATTCCTTTTTCTTCTTCAACAAATCACAGATCAAGGATCTTTGGGGTGTTCTTTGGGTCTTCTTCATCATATAAAAGGGTGCGACAAAGCGTATACCTCGAATCTACGCACCCTAGAGACAAGGAGCGCGATCAACGGTAGGATCTTTATCTTTGTAATATAAAAAGTAGAAAAGCATGCTAGGATTTTACTTTTGGTAGATCAAATCAATGAATTTTTCCTTGAAATTTCAGTATGTTATAATATAGATTATAAGTTTTCAAAATTCAAAATTTCACCAAAAAAATTAAACTTCCTCTATTTAATAATGATTTTCTTTCGTTTTTATTCAATATGAATTTCAATCGGATTATCAAAGCAAGTGTTAGAAAAGAGTTTCTTTAAAAAATGATATTTTTTTGGGATTTCTATAAAATAAAATACTACTGGAAACTTAATTTCCAACCGTGGTTCCGCCGTTTTATTTTTCATTCTATTTTTCAAAGAATAACCCCGAAAAGGGTTATTTCTTGATGAATGAAGCCAAAAGTATATCAAATCATGTTCAAATTTAGTAAAAGTTTATTTCCAGTAGTTTTACAAGGTTTTTAGATCACCCAAAAATTTTCATATTTTTTTGGAGTTTGTTTAATCGGATTATTAATTATTTTAAATTTCGGCTATTTTTAATAAATACCAAATCGTTTTAAAAATTGATGAAACTTTTCAGAATTAAAGCCTAATAATAAATGGAAGTTTCTATTGAAAAATATTTCAAAACAAATATGATTTTTACTGTTTTCTAATTGCTTCCCCGTTTTACGTGCCATAATTCTTTTTCTTATTAAATTAATATATTTTCAAAAATTTTCTTTACAAACCAGTAACTTTGGTTACTGGAATGTTAGAGAAATATTTTCAACTAATTTTACAAAGATTTGATAAGGTTTTATAATTTATTTTAATAAACGGGTTTTAACGCCTAGGAAACAAATTGATCTCTTATATTTAAAAACCAATTTTATGGAGGAGATTTAAGTTTTAAGTTTTGAAATTTTGATAATAAATTCTATAATCTATTATATATCTACAGGAATTTTTCATTTGATTTTAGGATACCATTAGGTTTTCTTTTTAAGTAATTCTTTGGTTTCATCTTATTTTTGTGTGAGCTTAAATGGGCATCAAATCGTAATAAAAATCCATGAAAATCATACAGTAGTCTAAGATCATAATTATCTTTATACTGTAAGAGTTTAAGTTGATTTGAAATTGATATGCTATAGGTTGCTGTGTTAATCTATAATCTGATTTAAATTTTGAAAAATCGGACATTGATATCTAATCTTAATGATAATTCATGAAAATATTTCAGTATTCTTTATTCATCTATGTATTTATTCTGTAAAATTTTGGAGTAATTTAAAAGTGATATGATACAGGTTGTTGTGTTAATCTATAATCTGATTTGGATTTTGAAAAATCCAGAATTGATATTAAATCTTAATGATAATTCATGAAAATTTTTCAGTAAGGTACGATCATCCATATCTTCTTACTGGAAAAGTTTCAACTGATTTGGAGTTTGATTGCTTAGGGTTACTGTGTATTCCTAGCAATCTGGTATTAATGATATTAAATCACAATTTAATAGCAAATCAATACAAAAGTCAGTAAAAATCTCCAAAAAACCTTAAATTTTCATCATAAATTCAATCCCTAACTTTTTGAAACAGAAACCTTAGGTTTCATAGATTGCCTTTGTAAATTGGCTATGCTGTGACAATTTAATTGCCGAGATCGTAACCATAATCGTATACTAATTGCGATTAATCCTGCATAATTGGAGTGCGTAAATTATAGTATGATATTGGCTCCGAGGTCCCATGTCCACGAAAATCCTGAGAAATATGCCAGGCAATAAGATACTATAATTTACGTGCTGAATTATACTAGTGTTGAGAGCACGATTCCCTTCCATGGTTGCGATTCAAGGCCGAAGTTTGCGAACCATAGAGCCTTTGGTATTCCTTAGAGGTTTAGGAACAGAAAATCCTTGAAATCTGAAAATCATTAACTTTAACAAATTGAATCAATTCATCTCATGTCTTTCGGAACCGTTGGATTGCGGTTTCCATCGTAAGAACCATTAGAGCCCTATTTAGGAACACTTACGTCATGTCGTGTCCTAGGTTTTAGGGAGTCCTAGAGTTAGGAGTCCAGCCTCATCACGGGCGTTTGCTATGGATAGCAACCATGCCATAGATCTAGTTACACTAGTCATCCAATTTTTTCCTAGGACAAGCCTAGTTACCTAGGATGTAGGATAACCTGCATTAGTCAATGGGACAATTTGCACTTAGATAGGATCATATAGCATCTTACATGAGGTCCTAGGATAATAAAATCTTCCACTTGAATTAAATAACTTCTCTTAAAACTGTTGAAACAGTCAATCCAGTCTAGATCGGTGTCTTAGATGAGTTAGGCATAAGTAGCTTAGTTCAGGTGTACCGAACTACGTCGACTCTGATCCCAGTGAGGCTTGGGTACGTAGGCAGCTTGGATGCTTGATGGCATACCAATCACGAGTCGGCCCCACACACAAATGGTGGCATTTTGTATATTAGTTTTCTTATAAATTCTTAATTAAAATATGTAGGATTTCCCTCAAATTAGCGTTTTAGGAGAACTTTCACTTAGATTGAATTTAAACAAATTAAGAAAATCAAGATACACATTTAGGAATTACACTAAAATTAGATCTTATGATGCATGACATGTAGTTCGCACATTAATATAGAGTTAAATGAGCCATTTAAAAGAAATTCAAAAGAGTTAACTTTTGGAATTGAAGACCGATTATCGGGCAGGAATGGTGCATGTGGTGGTAACTCCCCATACCTTCCATTCTCGTAACCAGGTAACGAGTCTAGATTTCTGGTCAATTATGGGTCCTAGATCCCTCATCTAGGTGGCAACTCTGTCACTCTCTTTTGCGTGGAATTCGGATTGCCTTAGTCATCCCAAGTTCACGGAAAAGATGAATTGAATCACACTTTCCTAGGCTCGACGGCTTACCCCTGCCCTTATGGGTACTGGGTTGCACGTTTGTTTGCACCCTATGGCTTGGTTGCTGCCTGCTTGGTTGGGTAATTAAAATCAATAATAAAAAAGCACACGCCATTCGCGTGGGTACGAGAGACCAAGAGAGAGCGTGGCGGCTCGCAACCCACCCCTCTCGCGGGATCGGGTCCCACATAACCCAAACTTCTCCAAAGTTAGTAAAAATGGCATTTTTATAGAGTTAGGCAATGTTTCAAGAACTCCCCTGCAAAGTCGCCAGCCTGTGGACCCCAATCTGAGAGAATCGATGCCGAGGGATGCGAGATCCCCCTGCAATCCTCTGAGATCTCCACAACATGATGGAGAGCTCTACTAAGGAACTCTAGAAATAATGCCGCCCTCACAGCATAGCATGAGTGGCGATACAAAATGAATGAGATACTTCTCGATCCGGAGCCAGGGCTCAAAACCAAGACGTACCTAAAATAACTCAGAGTCGCCATCCATGGATACGCCATGGAACCAAGAAAACAAATGTTCTATTTGCAATGGATAACCAGAGATACAAAAGGTCTGTGCCTAGTGACAAATGAAGAAGGTCTGAAGAGCACCCCCAATTCGTCCCAGTGCGACCACTTGGTCTCTTATACCATTTATTTATTAACTTTGAAGACTTTTGAGTGAAAATCATATGAAATGGGAACAAATATCCCCGAGGAAAATGTCTACTTAAACATGCATGACCTGGAGATAATAAGCACATACAAAATAAATAAAAGAAGTGTGCCACCTAAGCATTGCTAGGTTATGAGTGTCATGCCTAAATAGGTGTCTAAATTCTTATAGGCAAACACATGCATGCTACAGCTAAAGGTACAAGGTCTGCACAGGATGAGAAATCTAAAACTAGCAGTTAATCATGAAATGAATTAAGATACAGTAAACAAAATAAAGAATAAACAGAAATACAGGCAGATAAAAGAATAAGCATGCGAGTAAGCAAAGAAGTGAACACACACTATCACGATCCTTTGCAAAAATCATCATCAATATACAAACACAAGCCCTGAAGTGCTAACAACAGACCCTAAGACTCTAATGCTTAAGCCCGAGTCTTTAGATGATCTGATGTTTATCCAAAGAAGCCTGCGTATCCCCGCCTCCACGAAAATCAAGGCAATGTAGTTCTTCGCACCTATTCTAAGCTATGATGCCTAAGACATCTAGACCTCTATCTTAGACTCGACCTAAAAGACTGGACTAGTTTTTAAAAGCTTCTTGAGCGATCATTTAGATTTCAGTAAATTGTTGATTTTAGGACACCCTATATGCCCTAACTAAATGCAAGTTAGCCCTAAGCTAATGCAGGTGGTTCCTAAAAACTATGTGTAACTAGGTTGAGTGTCATAAGAAAAACAATGGGATCACTAACGCATCCTAGACCTAGTCATCAGTCGGCGATGTGAATCGCCAACTGACCGGACGGAGGTGCAATAAACTCCTAACTCTAACACAAACACACAACATATCAAGGACAAACACCTAACTCTAGGACAAACACCTAACTCTAGAGGAAGAGCTTTTTGAAAATAAAATTTTAAAGTTGTTTATTCAAAAAAAGATTTAAAATGCTATTTACAAAAGTTTGGCTGGACTTGGGATAAAGATCACAAGCTGCACTACGTACCTCGTGAAAGAGGATCAAGCCAACGTAGTTCAAAACTCAAACTCCTTAACTATTCCTAAAACCTCAACTTCCCAAATGCTTTTTAAAGATTTTCAAAGCTTTTCAAATGCTTTTGAATGTTTTATTGTCGTTTTGAAGTGTTTTTATATTTTTGGTGTTTAAAAGTGCGTTAACATCCTTTCAGCTAAAGGGGATCCGATAGAAGAGCCTCTATACCTACCATATCACGGTAGGGTATTAAAGAGGGAAACAAGATCCCTAAAGCCTAGGGAAAAGAAAACAAACGAGGGAACTGAAATTCCGATACGATCAAAGAGAATGACGAAAAGCTGACGAGACTTAGCCAGTCTCCAAAGGAGAGGATATCTAACTTATGGAGTAAAACCCCTAAACAAATGACAGATGAAAAAGCTTCTAACCCTAAGGGCAGACTTCTAACCAATGACGCTAAAAAGAGGACTGACAAGGCAAATGGTGCTTAACAACTCTAGAGAGAGGCAAATAGACCAAAACAAGACTGAAGACCTTAAGAGGGAGGGGTAAATAAATCAAAGATTGAACTCCTAAAAGAATGGGGGCTCTAACATGAGGCTAGGTAAGCCTCCTAAAGGAGAAACTCTCCAAATGAGACAAGGCTTGTCTCCAAGTAGGGGCTCTATAAATGAGGAAAGGCATGCCTCTTATACGCAAAGGCGAGCTCTAAATGAGGCTTGTCTCCCAAAGAGAATTGCCTCATGAGACAAGGTATGTCTCCTAATGGGGGCTCTACATGACTCTGTGAAGGTAGAACAAAATCCAAAACTCTATGATGGGTTAGGACAGACTCCTGAACTCTATAGGGGTAGGACAGACTCCTAAACTATATAGGGGCAGGATAGACTCCTAAACTATATAGGGGCAGGATAGACTCCTAACTCTATAATGGGGGAAAAATCCCTCAAACTGTGAAAGCCCTAATACAGGGAGGGAAGGGGTTGGCTCAAGAAAAATCCCGTCATAGCTTATCCCGAGGGAGAATTTCTAAAATCGATAAATGGTCTGGAAACTCCATAAGAACCCTGAAACATATAGAAGACAATAAGCTAAGTCTAATGGATGCTTTCAGCATGGAGAAAAATAAAACTGAGCCGAGCTAGATAAGGGACCTAAAGACCAACATTTAATTTCCAACCACCCATGATTTGAAAATTTGACACAGAAGAGAAAATGCGATACAAGGGATCCAACATATAATGAGCAATGAATATTAAAGACAAACTACAAGGATTATTATCAGCAACAATTCAAGGTACTAACCATCAATGATAACCTCCTAGTGTTAATATTGACTATTCTTTCGAAATGAACAACGATCAACAAAGGAGTAAATGCTTGAGCTGATTCAACAATTGGTCTAAAGAATGAAAGAATGTAACCACCAGACCATAAATTGATGGGATCATTTAATCCCAACCCCAAGCTTGATCAGAGCATTATATTAAATGAACAAAACATAACAACGAAGCTATAATATTGATAAGATTTCTCAATTCTAATTTCAAACTTAACAGGGCAGTCCATGAAATCAAGAAATGCGACTATCAAATTGTTCAATGATGAATTTACTCAATTTCAGTCAAAAGCTTGATGTAGACAAATCATGTAATAAGAATGCATTTTTCAAATCTTAAAGCTTGTAAGACTAAACTATCCATGTCCTTGTAGACACCCCCATTTTGCTCCGCTTTAATCAACAAAGAAGTTAGTGTTCAGCTGTCGGTTTTTTCAAGTGTTTTTCATTCCCGTGTTCGCGTCTCTTATATTTTTTCGATCTTGTCGATTATTTCTGCCGTGTTTCGCATTATCCCGCTAAGTGTTGAGTGAAGGATTATTCAGAAGAATCCAAGTCAGATAAAATTTGGACCCATTTGGTGGGGCCGCATTGCGTATTTCGATTAGATTTGGACCGAGTAGGTTGGCCTAGTTAAAGCTCATTCGAGTCATCTACAAAGGTCATTATGAATTTCAAAGATCAAATTTTACGAAAAAATATAATAAGTTCGCCTAGTATGGAATGGGGCCCACATTATGATGATCTAAGATACTAACTTGATGGACCATCGGTTGGATAGATTGGATCGTCACAAGGTGTTAATTTCTAGAGACATAATTTATTTATGTCATGGCCGATCTAATGGACAACTCGGATTATACCATGAAAAATGATTTGTAGGCCCAACCCATTCTCATTGCGGCCCATCCAATTAAGCGATTCAGGATCATCTTGTGAGCGAAATTGATTTGGAGGGGCACATCCCCTATATATTGAGACCTATAAATTGGACGGCTGAGATCATCCCGTGGAAGCAATTTAGGGGGCATAGCCAATTCACACTGTAACCTACCAATTCGGCGGTTTAGATCGTACATGGAAATGATTTTCTAAGCACAAACTATCCCGGCAAGTGGACGGTTTTGATCACCCAACGAAGTGGGCATACAAGTACTTTTAAAAGAAAAATATAGGATTGAGCAACCTACACCATAGAATGATCCGAACCATCTAGTTTGTGTCCCCATCTTTTAATCATTAAACAAGGTGGGACCCCACCCATATTTGTCAAAAAACCGTATAACCTGCACCATTGGATGATCCTAACCATCCATTTGATGGGAAAAAGTCCCAATCGACCCTCTCTCTCTCTCTCTCTCCCTACTCCCTGTGTTCTCTCTAAATTTTTTTTTTTAGAAGTTTGCTCGTTTGGGAATTCCTATGGATATGTTTGGAAGGCCATTCTTCACACAACTTTGGAAATTTTCTATAATCTCCCTCTATTATTAGCCTAAGTGTCCAGCTATGTTAGGTTCTAAATTGATCCCCGGATGACGATTCCTTTTTAGAATGAATCTTGCGATCCAAGGAAAGAGGAGGACGTGAGAGCTGTAAAGAGGTTGGCATATAAGAGGAGGAGAAAAAGATTCTAAACGGGCCGAATTACTTCACCCCACGGAGGGAGAGACTCGAAATCTCTAGCTTTGGACGGGAGACTCTTCTTGGAATTCCCCTCTCATCTCACAGCCCTTGGTCTCTCTGCTCTCTGGATATCTCTAAAAAAAAAAAAAAGTAGGTGGCTCGGTTTTTGCTCAAGGAGGACAGCAGCTCTCTCCATTGGTTTTTCTCTCTCCCTCTCTCTCTGGATCTCTCTCTCAATCTCTTGTCTCTCAAGCCCTCTTTCTCAATATCCCTTTCACGACAACCCTCTCTCAATCTCTCAAAGTCTCTCTCTCACATCCCACTCTCAATCTCTCACGCTCATCCCTCTTTCTGCATTCTCTCTCCCTCTAACATTCTCTTTTTCTCTCCTCTCACCCAACTCCATATTTTTTTTAGTTTCTAAAAAAAAAAAAAAAAAAAAAAAAACGTAAAAAAAAAAAACAGAGTGTTGAGACACTCTCTTTTTTTGTTTTTGTTTTTTTTCCGTTCTTCCTCTCTCTCTCTATCTTTCTCTCTCACTCCCTCTCTTATCTCTTACTCTATGTTCTTCCCTCTCACTCCCTCTCTTATCTTTCACGCTCACTCCCTCTCTGTCTCACCCACTCAACCTCTTGGTTTCTCACTCTCAGTCAATCTCTCTGTATTTTTCTTTCTTTTAAAAAAAAAAAACTCTCTCATCTCTCTATATCTATCCCACTCTCTATTATTTCACTCTCCCACAATTTCTCTGTTCATCTCACTCTCTCGTACTCTCTCTAGTATACTCTCCATTTTCCACACTCTCTCTGTTTTTCAAGAAATAAAGAGAAATAAAGACACTCTCTCCATTCTCCACACTCTCTCTGTTTTCCATTCTCCATTCCCCACACTCTCTCCACACTATCTCTATCTCTATCTCTCTCTCCACACTATCTTTATCAAAATTTCATTGAATTTAGATTTCTATTTTTAGTAGTTTCTGTGTTATTTTTGCAATCTGATCAATTAATTGTTAAATCAAAATTAAATATGAGCTTAATGTAAAAATCTGTAAAAATCTTTCAGTAAGCTACATTTTATCATATCTTGCTGCTGTAGAAGTTTCAACTCATTTCGAATTCGTTTGCAACAGTTTCACTTGTAAAATCACTCATATGTTTAAAATTGATAAAATTCATTAAAAATCCGAAATTAATTGAAAATCATCTGAAAATCTCTAAAGAACCTTAAATCTCTGTCACATATTAACTCCTTAATCCATTGAAACAGAAATCTTAGGATCTTTAGATTTTCCTAGAAAAATGGCCAGCGCATCCATAATCGTATCCCTATTGCACTCGATCTTTGACAATTTGAATATTTAAGCTATAGCACGTTGTTGGCTCCGAGGTAACTGTCCACGAAAATCCTGAGATATGCCAGGCAATAAGGTGCTATAACCTAAGTATTAAATTGCGCAAGGAAAGAGCGCACGATTCCCTTCCTTGGATGCTATTCTGGGCCGAAATTGGTGAACCCTAGAACCATTGGTAATCCTTGAATGTCCAGAAACTGAAAATCCTTGAAATCTGAAATTCATTAACCTCGAGAATTTAAATCGATTTGTCTTGTGTCTTTCGGAACCGTTGGATCGCGGTTTCCGTCGTAAGAACCATTAGAGCCCAATTTAGGAACACTGGTGTCAGGTCTTGTCCTAGGTTTTAGGGAGTCTTAGGTTTTAGGGAGTCCTAGAGTTAGGAGTCCAGCCTCATCACGTACGTTTGCTATAGATAGCAACCGTGCCATAGGTCTAGTTACACTAGTCACCCAATCTTTCCCTAGGACAAGCCTAGTGAACTAGGATGTAGGCTAACCTGCATTAGTCTAAGGAACAACTTGCATTTAGATAAGAATCATATAGCATCTTAGATGAAATCCTAGGATAATAAAATCTTCAACTTGAATTAAATAACTTCTCCTAAAACTGTTGAAACAGTCAATCCCGTCTAGGTCGGTGTCTTAGTTGAGTTAGGCATAAGTAGCTTAGCTTAGGTGCACCGAACAACGTCGACTCTGATCCCAGTGAGGCTTGGGTACGTAGGCAGCTTGGATGTCTGATGGCATACCAACCACGAGTCGGCACTACAACAAATTGTGGTGTTTTGTATATTAATTTTCTTGTAAATGCTTAATCAAATCACTTAGGATTTTCCATGAAATTAGAATTTTAGGAGAACTTTCACTTAGATTGAATCCAGACAAATTAAGAAATCAAGATACACATTTAGGATTCACATTGAAATTAGATCATAGGATGCATGTCCCGTAGTTAGCACATTAACAGAGAGTTGAATGAGCCATTTAAAATAAATTTAAAAGAGTTAGCTTTTGGAATCGAAGACCGATTATCGGACAGGAATGGTGCATGTGGTGGATAAATCACCATACCTTCCATTCTTGTAACCAGGTAGCGAGTCTAGATTTCTGGTTAATTACGAGTCCTAGATCTCACATCTAGGTGGCGACTCTGTCACTATCTTTTATGTGGAATTCGGATTGCCTTAGTGATCCCAAGTTCACATAAAAGACGAATCAAAATCAATAAAAAAAGAGCACACGCCAATCGGGTGGGTACGAGAGACCAAGAGAGAGTGTGGCGGCTTGCGCCCCACCCCTCTCGCGGGATCGGGTCCCACAGTTTGGCGACTCTGCTGGGGACCACCTAACTTCATTACAATTCCAAAGGCTAATTCATTTGAATTTAATTTAACTGGCTCGTAAAAACTCTATACTTGTTAGATTAGTTTGTCTTGTTTTATCTTCTCATCACATTTTACTTGAACTTAATCTAACAAAACCTGAAGGCATCATAGATTGCGCGAACTTATTGCACACACTTACATCACTTGCATGTAAACCCTGCATCTCACATGCACACACGTCCTATTTTAGGAACCCGGAGTGTTATCTAGCATGGTTGACTGGGATTTCATCACCTGGTGCCTCTGTGCTAGAGAAGCATTCCACCCTTAGCCTAGTACCTTTATGGTACGTAAACGGATCTCTTGTTCACGTACTGATACGCCGGACACTGGTACAGTATATCGAACATGGATTCGCGCTAAGGGAACTCTTGGCCTACCCCTAGATTAACCCACACATGCATGTAGTATACGAACACATGTGCATCACGTGTGTGAGCCTAGCTTAGGATATCCTACCCATTTGTGTCTAGAATAGGCCGTGGTCCATCTTCCAATGGCTACGATCGGTCCTTAGGTACACAAACAAAGTCATGAGTTGAGATCCTATCTCCTCTCCGCTAGATTAGGATTAGGGTTGATGCCTTCAGGTAATACTGTTAAAATGTGCGAAGATTAAAAACTTTTCCTTTGGGGTTAGGATATAAATCTCATCATTTCCAAAGATCTCATAGGATTAGTCATTCATGATCTATCCGTTGAAAGCAATCCTATGCTATCTCATCCCATCTCTTGATTGTACGATTTTCAAACTTCTATTATGTGATTTGATCATGTATCCATACTTTCTTTATACTGGCAGGAACTTATCCGAATCTCGTGTTCATGTAATCCTGATCATTCTTTATCCCTTCTCTTGGCTTGCAGGCACCATGTCTACTCGTGCAATTCTTCATTAGATCCGTGGTACATTAAAAGAATCCCATATCTATGCCATAAGTGAGCAAGAGAAAAATCTCTTCGGCTTCGTAGCAACCATTAAGCTCGATTGGGGATTACTTTATGCCGCATCAGAGTGTTGGGATCCCGATCATCATGTCTTCCGTTTTGGCAACCTAGAAATGTGTCCCACCTTTGAAGAATGGTGTGCCTTATTGGAATATCCTGTGGAAGGCCCTCTAGTGAAGCCATCTTGTGTTCCAGATTATCATCCTTTGTTCCTTCGCTTAATGAATAATCCAGATGAATCCATGAACTCTTTCATGAAAGGCCAAGAAGTGTCCATGCAACATCTGATTGACATTTACCCTGCTATTGGACACATTGGTGCTGTTGATATTCAAAAAGCCCGACGGCGCGCTTTGATATTCTGCTCCTTTGCTAGGTTCCTCACAGTCCAGCCTTCTCGCTTTGCGTCAGCTGTTCTTCTGGACCTCGTTGATCAAATGGATCGTGGCGCCAATCCAATTCCTACTATGCTTGCAGAAACCTTCAATGGATTGGATGACATGGCTCGTCTTCGTGCCAGCTCAGGTCCAAGCTCTTATGTTCGCTCCTTCGTTGGTTCTTTCTCAGGATGTCCTGCTTTACTTCAGGTGTGGTTGTGCCACAAGCTAAAAATCGCAGCTCCTGTGCATTTCGATCATACGTTATACACCTTCAGTGAATGGCGTCATGATGTTTCTTTCGATCACAAAAATGATTGAGTTGAATGGTTAAATTCTCGCCAAGAAGATCCGATTTATTGGCAAATCCCTGGAATCCAAGAAGCCGTCTTCAACACTGGAGAAGCTAACTACGTTCGCCTTCTTGGTCTCAAAAAGACTTCCTTTTATGTTCCTGCTAGGATCCTGCGTCAGTATGGAAGGGAGCAATCTATTGTGCCTCCCCTTCGTCATTTTTATCCGCCTGAGGATCTCAAGCCCAAGATTGTCAAAGCCGTTCCATCTGCTTGGGATGTCAGGATCATCAAACCTCTAAAAGAGTCAGCTGAGCAAGATTGTCGTACAAAGAAGAAATCTAAAAAGAATGCTTAGTTCTATGTTTAATCTTATCTGTTTATCTTTGAAAGAATGAATCATGTACTCAAGCTTTAATGATTAATCAATAAAGTCCATCTTTCTCTTTCATTATCTTCGTCTATGTGTGTATCATCGTCTGTTCTTCTCTGTGATCTTAAAATATGTTTTTCAAATATTACAGGGCAGTAAACACCATAGCTAACCCCACTGCTCCTTGGGTTCGGGTCTCTTCACGATTGGAGAGGAATTCTGTCTCTCCACCACCATCTCTGAGAACCCCAGCATCTCCTTCTTCCTCATCCTCACCAATGGCAGATAACCAAGATGGCCTTCCACCCGCTGCTTTTGCCGATACTCTTACCATGATTCTCCAGCAGCTTCAAGAACTCAGAGAAGAGAACCGAGTTATCAAGGCTCAGCTTTCTGAAAAGTTGGGACCGTCGTTGTCCAAGGATAAAGGGCCTATGCACCAAGCAGCTACTTCAGCAGCACCTGCCCAACCAGTGTTCATCAATATCCCTGATAAAGCCGAAGAAGACTTAGAAAAAGAGCAGTACAGCGAGGATCGCAGTAGGCCTTCTTAGTTCATGGTTGATAAGTCTGTTATGGAGAAATTAGAGACTCTTACCAGGAAAGTTCAAGACATTCAGTTTCAAGACCAGGGTGGTTTCAATCCCAGTGATCTTACTCTATTTTCTGAAATCCGCCTTCCTGCTAATTTTCAAATGCCCGATTTCGACAAATATGATGGTGTGGGTTGTCCAATCACACATTTGCAAATGTTCACCATCATGTGTCAGCCTCAAGGCTTATCTCCTGAGCAAATGGCTCAATTGTTCCCCGTTTCCCTAACCAAGGTTGCCAAGAGATGGTTCATGGTCTTGGACAAGACTCGTTACAGAACATGGAAGGACATCGGCGAACAATTCATCAGGCAGTTCAAATATGATGATGGGACAGAAATCACCAGAAAGGATTTAGAGAGAACAAAGCAAGACTCGAGGGAATCCTTCCTGATTTTTGTGAAAAGATGGAGGAGAATAGCAGCTCAGATGATGGAGCGCCCGTCTGAAGAAGAGCAGGTTCAAATAATCATGAAAAACATTTTCCCCCAGCTCCAGTATCACATGTCATTGCAATACTATCCAGACTTCAAACACTTCATTGTGGCAGGCACCCAGATAGAGGAGGCTATGGCTCAAGGTGTATTTAATCGTAGCAACCCAAACCCCAGAGATTTCAAAAAATCCCTGCCAGCCCAAGTCAGTAGTATCTCTCGTTCCAATGCTCAGTCCTCCAAATCCCAAGAACCTCTAGTAATGGACTATGCTCAACCCGCGACCGCACCTCGGCAACAAACCCGGGTAGAATTTACCCCTCCCCCCATTCCATCTTCAGAGGTGCTTAAGCAGTGTCTTGCTTCAGGTCGCATAACCCTACCTGCCATCCGGCCTCCCCCCAATCCTCTACCTGCAAATTGGCGAGCTGACCTACACTGTGAGTACCACAGAGGTCCTGGTCATCTTACTGACAACTGCATTGCCTTAAAATATAGAATCCAGAAACTCATTGATGAGAAAGTCATTGCATTCCAGCCAAGACCCAATGTCACCCAAAACCCGCTACCTGGTCATGCAAACCCTCATGCTGCCGTTAATGCCATAACCATAGGAGATTCTGAGTTTGACCCTCTCACCCTCATATGTGCTTTAGAACCCATTTCTGAACCCCAAATCATATTCTGTGATGAATCATACCTAAGAGAGTCTGTACCTCCCTTGGTAATCACCTATAAGCCACAAGTCCCTCAAATTATCACTTATGATGAGCCTGAATTGGATGAAGTCAAACATGTGACAAGGGGCGGAAGAATTTTCAAACCTGCTGAATTGAGAGTCGAAAACCCAGGGGCATTGGCTCGAGGAGAGGAGTCGCAATATGTGAAAGATCCAGATGATGAAGTTGTGCAGCAGTTGAAGAAAACTCAGGCTGTTATATCTATATGGGGATTATTGATAGCATCAAAGAAACACAGAGAAGCTGTGTTGAAAGAGTTGAATACCACACAGGTATCCTCAGAGATATCTCCGGAGCAACTGGCTGAAGTTGTTGCTCTAACCCAAGCCACCAGGGCCATTAGTTTCTCAGATCAGGAGCTGCCTCCTCAAGGTCGGAATCATGCTAAATCTCTTCATGTCACTATTGTCTGTGGAGGCAAGAAAGTACCATCTGTGTTGGTAGATAACGGATCCGCCTTGAATGTGTGTCCATTGAGAACTGCCATTACCTTGGGTTTCGGTCCCACTGATTTTGCCGAATCAACCCTTGGTATCCTCGCATATGACAACACCCGCAGAAATGTGGTCGGAGTCTTCACCACCAAGATCGTTATAGGCGGTCAAGAATTTGAGGTTGAGTTTCAAGTTATTGATATCAAAGCCTCGTTCAATATGCTTCTAAGACGTCCCTGGTTGCATAAGGAAGGTGTTGTTGCTTCAACCCTTCACCAAAAACTGAAGTTCATCAAAGATGGGAAGTTGTTCACTGTCAGAGGTGACGAAGAGCCAGAAATAGGGCAGATAACAGGAGAAACCTTGATCCTTCCAGTTGCAAAAGCAGACGACTACAACTTGAATGGTTTCGCATTCGACGTTGCTGCTATTTCTTATGAGGACGCCTCTCGGGAGGAGTTGTATTTGCCTTTTGCCATCAGTCCTGTGGTGGCCAAGATGATGAGAAAAATGAATTACTTCCCTGGTATGAATTTGGGCCGTGATCCAAGCAAGGCATCTCACTGGCGCCCAATCAAAGCAAACCGTGGAATTTTCGGTCTTGGATATGTACCTACTGAGGAGGAGGAGGAAGCCATGGAAGAATTGTTGAAATTGAAGGAAGAAGTCCGCCGCACCGGAAGGGTACTCCCAATGGCTCCATATTCCTTATCGATGAATGATCATTTTATCAAAGAAGGTGAGACCTCTACATACTATGGGTTTTCTGAACCATGGTATGACTCAGTGACAGGGATCATGATACCCGGTTTTGAAATATTCAGTGGCCTTGCTCTCCCAGAAACAGAACCGCCGATATATTATGTTGAGAAAGCTGTTGAGGACTGGTTAGTCTACCTTGAGCCAGATGTGCTAGGATCTTTGTTTGAAGAAAATGTGCCAGATGTTGATTACTATTCAGAAGAACAAGAAGAGACAGATTGTGAAGATGTGCTGGTGGCAGTTATTCAGAGTAATGATACCTTTACTGAACCTCAGAGTCAGATTGCACCTGCAACAGAAAATCTTTCAAACTGGAGTTCTGATGTTTTTCCATCTTATATTATTGCTAAGTTAAGTATAGTCAAGTCGATTGAATCAGTGTCAGTGCCTAGTCCAGGCGAGTCATTTTCTGAGTTTATTTACTATGTGAATCCTGAGCCTGTTCAGGATGAGTCTGATAATAATGATGTAATTTCTTTCAATTCAATGAAATCTGATTCTCAGTATGTCTCTGTGTTTGCTTCTGACTTTAATAATAATGATAACACTCCCTCCTCAGACGAGGAAGAGGGGATCGACGAAAGTCCCCTTGAATTGCAGCATATGCTCAAACAAGAGGAGGAGTGCCGAGCCCAGCCTCTTAAAGATGAAATCGAAATTATAAACATCGGAACAGAAGATTTAATACAGGAAATACGAATTGGAAATACACTATCCTCTGAAGAGCGCGATGAATTAATAAACCTACTTAAGGAATATAAAGAAGTTTTTGCCTGGTCCTACAAAGATATGCCCGGGTTGAGCGAAGACATTGTTCAGCACAAGCTACCTTTGTTGCCTGGGATTAAACCTAAAAAGCAG
This sequence comes from Tasmannia lanceolata, assembly GCF_043159265.1. Lineage (NCBI taxonomy): Eukaryota > Viridiplantae > Streptophyta > Magnoliopsida > Canellales > Winteraceae > Tasmannia > Tasmannia lanceolata. Next base: position 29,306,112 of record NW_027518695.1, on the reverse strand, counting down.
AAGCTAAGGAGAATGAAGCCCGAGTGGGTCCTGAAAGTAGAAGAAGAAGTTACTAAGCAGTTGAATGCTGGGTTCCTGCAAGTGGTAGAATATCCAGAATGGCTCGCAAATATAGTACCTGTACCGAAGAAAGATGGAAAGGTGAGAATGTGTAGATTTCAAGGATTTGAACAAAGCAAGTCCAAAAGATGATTTCCCTCTACCACATATCGATATCCTGGTAGACAATACGGCCGGGCATGAATTACTATCGTTCATGGATGGTTTTTCGGGCTACAATCAAATTAAGATGGCACCCGAGGACATGGCTAAGACCTCGTTCATTACACAATGGGGGACATATTGCTATCGGGTAATGCCATTTGGTCTTAAGAATGCCGGTGCGACATATCAAAGAGCAGCTACAGCCCTACTCCATGACATGATACATAGAGAAGTCGAAGTTTATGTCGATGATATGATTGTAAAGGCCAAGGAAAGGAGAGATCATATCCCAAACCTTAAGAAGTTCTTTGAAAGAATTCTCAAATACCAGCTTCGCCTGAATCCTAGCAAGTGTGTGTTCGGGGTTACCTCCGGTAAGTTGCTTGGATTTATGGTGAGTCAAAGGGGCATAGAGGTAGATCCTCAGAAAATTAAGGCTATTCAGGAGATGCCGCCGCCTAAAATCGAGAAGGAAATTCGGGGATTCCTAGGAAGGATACAGTTCCTAAGGCGATTCATCGCTCATCTGACATCAACTTGTGAACCTATCTTTAAGCTCTTAAAGAAGAACTCTTCCAAAGAATGGACGAAGGAATGTCAACAGGCCTTTGAGAAGATAAAACAAAGTTTGGCTGAACCACCGATAGTAGCACCAGTAATACCGGGGCATCCTTTGCTGCTTTACTTGTCAGTAACAGAAACCACCATGGGTTGTATGTTAGCACAGCAAGATCCAGAAACCAAGCATGAAAAGGCTGTGTATTACCTCAGTAAGAAAATGTTGGAGTATGAACAAAAGTACACTGTCCTAGAAAAAACCTGCTTAGCTCTGGTTTGGGCTACTCAGCGACTCAGGCATTACCTTTTATCACATAAGGTCTTGCTCCTGTCAAGGATGGATCCTCTGAAATATCTCTTTGAAAAACCAGCCTTGACAGGCAGAACTACCAGATGGTTATTGTTGTTGTCTGAGTTTGACATCATCCATGTAACCCAAAAATCAGTAAAGGGCCGAGTCATTGCTGAGCAATTGGCAGAAGCACCCCGAGAAGAAAATCAGCCTTTCAAACCAATGTTCCCAGATGAAGAGATCATGATGGTAGAAGATGAATATCCAGAAGCTGGTTGGACCCTTTATTTTGATGGAGCAGCAAATCAAACAGGGCAAGGAGTAGGGGCATTGCTTGTGTCACCTCGAAATGAGCATGTTCCCCTTGCCGTTAAGTTACAATTCAATTGCACCAACAATATGGCAGAGTATGAAGCATGCATTGTTGGGCTTGAGGCTGCATTGGCCTTAGGCATAGAGAATCTTGAAGTATATGGAGATTCGAAGCTAATCATTTGCCAAACTCAAGGAGAGTGCAGAACCAAAGAAGAAAAGCTATTGCCATATCATGAATACTTGGATGCTCTTGCTAAACAATTCCAGTGCATCACTTTCAGTTATCTGCCAAGGTTGAAGAATAGATTCGCCGATGCCTTAGCGACATTAGCTTCTATGATTGACATACCTCACAATATGAAGATGAGGCCCATCACGGTTCAGGAGCAATGGGCCCCTGCATATGTTGATGCTATAGAGATAGCTGCAAGATGTCCCGATGATAAACCATGGTATACGGACATAAATAACTACATCTCGGGCCAGGGCCATCCCAATGAAGTGTCAAGTAAAGAAATAAGGACTTTGCAGAGATTGGCAGCTAATTTTGTCATTTGTGGAGGGGAGTTGTATCGACGGTCTTTTGATGGAATTCAACTCTTATGTGTCACTGAAGATCAGGCAGAAGAAATTCTCGCAGATATTCATGAAGGGGTGTGTGGGCCTCATATGAATGGAAAGATGCTGGCCAAGAAGATCCTACGTCTGGGGTACTATTGGCCAACATTGGAAGCAGATTGTCATACATTTGTGAAGAAATGCTATAAATGTCAAATACATGCGAATCTCATCCATGTACCACCCACCGAGTTGCATTCTCTTACTTCTCCTTGGCCGTTTTCGGTATGGGGAATTGACATTATTGGCAAGATTTCTCCTAAGTCGTCTAGTGGCACGAGTACATACTCGTTGCAATTGACTACTTCACCAAGTGGGTTGAGGCCGCTTCTTATGCAAAGCTTACATCCGCATCAGTTGCTAAATTCATACGCACCAACATCATATGCAGATATGGAATTCCCCATGAACTTATCTCAGATAACGGATCTCATTTCAAGAAATATGTAATCACTCTTTGCGAAGAGTTCAAGATTAAGCATCATAAATCCTCACCTTATCGGCCGCAGACGAATGGAGCGGTGGAAGCTGCAAACAAAAATGTCAAGACGATCATTAGCAAGATGTCAGAAACTTATAAGGATTGGTCGAATAAGTTACCGTACGCCTTGTGGGCTTACAGAACGTCAATTAGAGCTTCAACTGGGGCAACCCCCTACTCTCTTGTTTATGGGATGGAAGCAGTGCTACCTGTTGAGATCCGTGTACCTTCGCTCCGAATATTGACTGAAGTCAAGTTGCCAGAAAATGAATGGGCAGATGCCAGATATAAAGAGTTGAACATGCTAGATGAGAAGAGGTTAAAGGCGCTTTACCATGTACAGGGTTATCAGCGCAGAATAGCCAAGGCTTTTAATAAAAAGGTTAAAATCAGAGATCTAGAAGAAGGCAATCTTGTTTTGAAAGAGAACCGAGCACCAGTGTTTGACCCAAGAGGCAAATTCAAGCCAAATTGGTCAGGACCATACATTGTGGACCAAATCTTACCCGGAAAAGCCGTCAAGCTCCGTAATTTAAATGGAGAAATATTACCGGAACCAACAAATCTTGATCAACTTAAGAGGTTCTATGCTTGAACATCAAAAGGCCGTCTTTTGGCCGAATAAACCCCAAATTCATAACCCAAAATTAAAAAATATATAACCTTTTACAAACCCGTTTGAGCCTAAATAAAATTTTCCTTCAAAACCCAATATACTAGGGGCATTCGCCCTGAACTACGCATGACCTGATCCCTACACTGGGGTACGTAGGCAGCTCGGTCAAACCGAGTTCGGTTGTTCCAAAAGAAGAAAATCAATTATTCCAAAACGAAGTTGAAAAAAAAATCCATGCAAAAAGAATAGAAAAATTGAAATACCTTCAAACTAGGGGCATTCGCCCTGAACTACGCATGACCTGATTCCTACACTGGGATACGTAGGCAACCTGTTCACAGGTTCGGTCGAAATTCTTGCAAAACCTTAAGCCATTCTTTGAAAAGCCCTACCTCACCTATAAAGTCCTTTGGGTGTTCAAGTAAGAAGAAAAAGAAAATGGAAAAAAAGAAAAGAAATGGAGCTTGAAGATCCGCTAGATTGAAAACCTAAAAAGGCGATCTAGGCAAAATTTAGGATCATTCCCCTGCTAAGTTGAAAACCTGAAAGGGCGGCTTCGGCAAAAGTTAAGGGGGTGGCCTGCTGAGTCAAAAACCTGAAAAAGGCGACTCAGGCAAAAGTTAAGGCCGAGCGGTCCGCCAAGTTGAAAATCCAAAAAAAGGAAGACTTGGTCGTGGTAAGATTGGGTTCACGCCAGAAGAATTGTACCAATCTCTGAGCTCACAGTAGGTCAGGCAAAGCTAATAACAACAATTCCTGAAACTATGGACATTAATTCCAAAGCAATCCGAAAGTTGATAGAAAGATATATGAAGTATCACTGTCTTAAAAATAAGTGAAGAAGTTTATCAATGGAGAAACATTCTTTAAAAGAGGCTAGCCTAACCCAAAAGAAAATGCTGATAAGTCAGAAGCATCACGAGATTACTGGAGTAATCTTTCTTATTTTGTCTTTTATTACAAATGTCCGTGGTTCTATTTTGTTAAAAAAAAAATAAAAAATTTACGAACTCTATTTTTAGAATTGTTGTAGGGTTCAATCCCTCTGAAGGCAGGTTCATTAACAGGTTCTGAGAAACTTGGAAAAAGGTGACACTGTCACGAATGGCAAAGATCTTTGAAAGAATGATCTCTGGTCAATGAATAGAAGGAGGTTAGAATGCCTCAAACTGGGGCAGGTTGCTAATGAAGTGGCATCCCATATTTAAGCCCTGAAAGTCCTGTGCTGCATGGTGTTATTAAATTCTTTGCTTCTAAAGTTGTTAATTGGAAATTTCGATTTCTCTCAAAGCTCAAATCATCATATCTCTCTGAATCCATTCGAAAATGATATTACCTCTTGGAGCATCACACAAATGCGATGTTTCATTTTCCTTGGAATCCGTACAAATACGGTATTTCATTCTTTTCGAGTCCATACAACTATGGTCTCTTATTCTCTTTGAGCATCACACAAATGCGATGTCTCATTTCCTTGGAATCCATACAAATACGGTATTTCATTCTCTTCGAGTCCATACAACTATGGTCTCTTATTCTCTTTGAGCATCACACAAATGCGATGTCTCATTTTCCTTGGAATCCTACAAATACGGTATTTCATTCTCTTCGAGTCCATACAATTATGGTCTCTTGTTCTCTTTGAACGTCATACAAATATGACGTCTCATTCCCTTGGAATCCGTACAAATACGGTATTTTATTCTCTTCAAGTCCATACAACTATGGTCTTTTATTCCCTTTGAACATCATACAACTATGATGTCTCTTTTCCTTGGAATCCGTACAAATACGGTATTTCATTCTCTTCGAGTCCATACAACTATGGTCTCTTATCCCCTTTGAACATCATACAACTATGATGTCTCATTTCCTTGGAATCCGTACAAATACGGTATTTCATTCTCTTCGAGTCCATACAACTATGGTCTCTTATTCTCTGTGAACATCATACAACTATGATGTCTCATTTCTTTGGAATCCGTACAAATACGGTATTTCATTTTCTCTGAGTCCATACAACTATGGTCTCTTATTCCCTTTGAACATCACACAAATGTGATGTCTCATTCCTTGGAATCCGTATAAATATGGTATTTCATCCTCTTCAGAATCCATTCAAAAGTGGTATCTCATTCTCTAGTTGCCCGTTTGTGAACGGCACCGCATCGGGATTTCTTATTACATTCCAATTCTAGGATTTCGTCGAGGGTCTTGCAGTATGTTAAGTTGCGTTGTGTCTAGAGAGTCCTTTGTCGATTAAAGCTACGCAAAATGGTTCTGTCATTTTTGCTTTGGTATTCGATGATTGCGTCATCTCTACCAAAGAGGGGCATCTGTAGACACCCCCATTTTGCTCCGCTTTAATCAACAAAGAAGTTAGTGTTCTGCTGTCGGTTTTTTCAAGTGTTTTCCATTCCCGTGTTCGCGTCTCTTATATTTTTTCGATCTTGTCGATTATTTCTGCCGTGTTTCGCATTATCCCGCTAAGTGTTGAGTGAAGGATCATTCAGAAGAATCCAAGTCAGATAAAATTTGGACCCATTTGGTGGGGCCGCATTGCGTATTTCGATTAGATTTGGACCGAGTAGGTTGGCCTAGTTAAAGCTCATTCGAGTCATCTACAAAGGTCATTATGAATTTCAAAGATCAAATTTTACGAAAAAATATAATAAGTTCGCCTAGTATGGAATGGGGCCCACATTATGATGATCTAAGATACTCACTTGATGGACCATCGGTTGGATAGATTGGATCGTCACAAGGTGTTAATTTCTAGAGACACAATTTATTTATGTCATGGCCGATCTAATGGACAACTCGGATTATACCATGAAAAATGATTTGTGGGCCCAACCCATTCTCATTGCGGCCCATCCAATTAAGCGATTCAGGATCATCTTGTGAGCGAAATTGATTTGGAGGGGCACCTCCCCTATATTGAGACCTATAAATTGGACGGCTGAGATCATCCCGTGGAAGCAATTTAGGGGGCATAGCCAATTCACACTGTAACCTACCAATTGGGCGGTTTAGATCGTACATGGAAATGATTTTCTAAGCACAAACTATCCCGGCAAGTGGACGGTTTTGATCACCCAACGAAGTGGGCATACAAGTACTTTTAAAAGAAAAATACAGGATTGAGCAACCTACACCATAGAATGATCCGAACCATCTAGTTTGTGTCCCCATCTTTTAATCATTAAACAAGGTGGGACCCCACCCATATTTGTCAAAAAACCGTATAACCTGCACCATTGGATGATCCTAACCATCCATTTGATGGGAAAAAGTCCCAATCGACCCTCTCTCTCTCTCTCTCTCTCTCTCCCTACTCCCTGTGTTCTCTCTAAATTTTTTTTTTTTAGAAGTTTGCTCGTTTGGGAATTCCTATGGATATGTTTGGAAGGCCATTCTTCACACAACTTTGGAAATTTTCTATAATCTCCCTCTATTATTAGCCTAAGTGTCCAGCTATGTTCGATTCTAAATTGATCCCCGGATGGCGATTCCTTTTTAGAATGAATCTTGCGATCCAAGGAAAGAGGAAGACGTGAGAGCTGTAAAGAGGTTGGCATATAAGAGGAGGAGAAAAAGATTCTAAACGGGCCGAATTACTTCACCCCACGGAGGGAGAGACTCGAAATCTCTAGCTTTGGACGGGAGACTCTTCTTGGAATTCCCCTCTCATCTCACAGCCCTTGGTCTCTCTGCTCTCTAGATATCTCTAAAAAAAAAAAAAAAAGGAGGTGGCTCGGTTTTTTGCTCAAGGAGGACAGCAGCTCTCTCCATTGGTTTCTCTCTCTCCCTCTCTCTCTGGATCTCTCTCTCAATCTCTTGTCTCTCAAGCCCTCTTTCTCAATATCCCTCTCACGACAACCCTCTCTCAATCTCTCAAAGTCTCTCTCTCACATCCCACTCTCAATCTCTCATGCTCATCCCTCTTTGTTTCTTCATCCCTCTCTCTGCATTCTCTCTCCCTCTAACATTCTCTTTTTCTCTCCTCTCACCCAACTCCATATTTTTTTTAGTTTCTAAAAAAAAAAAAAAAAAAAAAAAACGTAAAAAAAAAAACAGAGTGTTGAGACACTCTGTTTTTTTGTTTTTGTTTTTTTTCCGTTCTTCCTCTCTCTCTCTATCTTTCTCTCTCACTCCCTCTCTTATCTCTTACTCTCTGTTCTTCCCTCTCACTCCCTCTCTTATCTTTCACACTCACTCCCTCTCTGTCTCACCCACTCAACCTCTTAGTTTCTCACTCTCACTCCATCTCTCTGTATTTTTCTTTCTCTTAAAAAAAAAAAAAAACTCTCTCATCTCTCTATATCTATCCCACTCTCTATTATTTCACTCTCCCACAATTTCTCTGTTCATCTCACTCTCTCGTACTTTCTCTAGTATACTCTCCATTTTGCACACTCTCTCTGTTTTTCAAGAAATAAAGAGAAATAAAGACACTCTCTCCATTCTCCACACTCTCTCCATTCTCCACACTCTCTCTGTTTTCCATTCTCCATTCCCCACACTCTCTCCACACTATCTCTATCTCTATCTCTATCTCTATTTCTCTCTCCACACTATCTCTATCTCTATCTCTCTCTCCACAGTGGGGAAGAAAAACAAGAGAAAAAGGAAGAAGAAAGCGGAAGCGGGTCGCACGTAGGCGGGACTTTCGGATTTTTTTTCGGCTTTTGGATTCGGCGAGGAACTCTATCACACGTCGGTACCCTATTCTCGGATTTTTCCCGAATTATCTGGTATTTTTAGGTATTTTGCATGATTTTTAAATATTTAATTGGATTTAATTAAATATTAAATAGGTATGCTCAAAATCATGATCTGCATGGGTGTTTCAATTCCATTTCGTCCCGAAATTTAATACAATGATCTACCTAAATAGAGTAAAATAACTATCGGATCGGATCGGACATTGGATCAAAGGTTTTCAAAAATTTGAGTGAAGAGTGGTATTTTATTTAAAATAATGGCTGAGTAATTACGAAATTCGAAAAAATAGCCATCTCAGGATGATCAATTTTTTGGAATTTTAAATTTTTCTTGTGTTCATTACATCCGAACAAGGCTGGAGGATGTTTTCCGGAGTCGTAATTTTCTCGAAAATCGTGTTTTAAAAATAGAAAACTCTTCAAAAATATCTTTTCGACGAAGAAAAATCAAATATATACTAAACGAATTTCAAAATTGATGAGATTTTGTGGGAAAATAATATGATACTGATACATTCTACCATGAATTTTTGAGAAGTTTTAGAATTTTTTTAGTATATTATTTTATGCTTTCTTTGAAAATTATCAGATTTTGGGAGAATTTTTACTGACATCAGATCACAGATACAATTCTCAAAATTTTTACAGTAATCTTAAATTCCATATTTCTTGTTTCTGTAAACTTTTTAATTCATTTAGATCTTTTTTCATATGGGATGTAGTGTTAATTCATAATCTAGGCTGAAAATTGAAAAATCTGAAATTGATAGTAAATAGTTTCTAAAATTCATGAAAATCTCATAGCATGCTATATTTACTCATATCTTATTTCTGTAGAAATTTCATTGAATTTAGATTTCTATTTCTAGTAGTTTCTGTGTTATTTTTGTAATCTGATCAATTAATTGTTAAATCAAAATTAAATATGAGCTTAATGTAAAAATCTGTAAAAATCTTTCAGTAAGCTACATTTCATCATATCTTGCTGCTGTAGAAGTTTCAACTCATTTCGAATTCGTTTGCAACAGTTTCACCTGTAAAATCATTCATATGTTTAAAATTGATAAAATTCATTAAAAATCCGAAATTAATTGAAAATCATCTGAAAATCTCTAAAGAACCTTAAATCTCTGTCACATATTAACTACTTAATCCATTGAAACAGAAATCTTAGGATCTTTAGATTTCCCTGGAAAAATGGCCAGCGCATCCATAATTGTATCCCTATTGCACTCGATCTTTGACAATTTGAATATTTAAGCTATAGCACGTTGTTGGCTCCGAGGTTACTGTCCACGGAAATCCTGAGATATGCCAGGCAATAAGGTGCTATAACCTAAGTATTAAATTGCGCAAGGAAAGAGCGCACGATTCCCTTCCTTGGATGTTATTCTGGGCCGAAATTGGTGAACCCTAGAACCATTGGTAATCCTTGAATGTCCAGAAACTGAAAATCCTTGAAATCTGAAATTCATTAACCTCGAGAATTTAAATCGATTTGTCTTGTGTCTTTCGGAACCGTTGGATCGCGGTTTCCGTCGTAAGAACCATTAGAGCCCAATTTAGGAACACTGGTGTCAGGTCGTGTCCTAGGTTTTAGGGAGTCTTAGGTTTTAGGGAGTCCTAGAGTTAGGAGTCCAGCCTCATCACGTACGTTTGCTATAGATAGCAACCGTGCCATAGGTCTAGTTACACTAGTCACCCAATCTTTCCCTAGGACAAGCATAGTGAACTAGGATGTAGGCTAACCTACATTAGTCTAAGGAACAACTTGCATTTAGATAAGAATCATATAGCATCTTAGATGAAATCCTAGGATAAAAAAATCTTCAACTTGAATTAAATAACTTCTCCTAAAACTGTTGAAACAGTCAATCCCGTCTAGGTCGGTGTCTTAGTTGAGTTAGGCATAAGTAGCTTAGCTTAGGTGCACCGAACTACGTCGACTCTGATCCCAGTGAGGCTTGGGTACGTAGGCAGCTTGGATGTCTGATGGCATACCAACCGCGAGTCGGTACTACAACAAATTGTGGTGTTTTGTATATTAATTTTCTTATAAATGCTTAATCAAATCACTTAGGATTTTCCATGAAATTAGAATTTTAGGAGAACTTTCACTTAGATTGAATCCAGACAAATTAAGAAATCAAGATACACATTTAGGATTCACATTGAAATTAGATCATAGGATGCATGTCTCGTAGTTAGCACATTAACAGAGAGTTGAATGAGCCATTTAAAATAAATTTAAAAGAGTTAGCTTTTGGAATTGAAGACCGATTATTGGACATGAATGGTGCATGTGGTGGATAAATCCCCATACCTTCCATTCTTGTAACCAGGTAGCGAGTCTAGATTTCTGGTTAATTACGAGTCCTAGATCTCACATCTAGGTGGCGACTCTGTCACTATCTTTTATGTGGAATTCGGATTGCCTTAGTGATCCCAAGTTCACATAAAAGACGAATAAAAATCAATAAAAAAAGAGCACACGCCAATCGAGTGGGTACGAGAGACCAAGAAAGAGTGTGGCGGCTCGCGCCCCACCCCTCTCGCGGGATCGGGTCCCACAGTCCTTATCTAAAAGAAAGATAAAACGGCAGATGGAACAACTAGGAACTTGACATGGATTTAGAATCTCTTGGTCATTTAATCAACTGCCAAAATGGTTTACACAAGAAGAACATTCACTTGAATCATGGGGATCCTTTTACTTTATCTACTCAAGTTAAACTTTCGTGCTCTCATTTGCACATTCTCATATTGCTATGATTAGCTACTTAAAGCACCCTAATTTGATCCTTGCATCAATCCCACTTGGATTCTTATTGCCATGAAGGAAGGAAAACATGTACGAATGAGAAGCCATCACAATTTTCACAAAATACTCAGAAAATCTGCTTGACATGGGGCATACAAATTACTACTTGATGAGTTTGCATTCACAGATCATGAAGATCAAAACAACGATTGAAGTCAATTCAAATCATGGAGAGGAAATTGAATAAAAAATATGAAGATATGCAATATTGAAAACTTGAACGCAGTAGGGAAAAAAGGATTAGTGGAAATTACCTGGGTTAAAGGAATACGATGTTGATCGGAGATAATGACTGGAGTTGTGCAATGATGGTACCCTCTCCTTCCCAAGAAATGCTAAAATGAAACTTCCCTAGCACAATTCTGTCGGAGGTTGGGATCTTGCTAGGTAGATCGCGCAACTCTATTTCTCCTTTTCTCCTTATGCTGCGAATGATCGATCAGATGATGCAGATATGACAATTGGAGCCGTGGAATTGCTGGAATTTACTTGGGATTTGGGATTACTAGGGAGTACAGGGACCGTTGAAAACAAATGGGTTAAGGGGATATGAATTATGGAGAAACGAAGTGGGTTTGGTTTGCTGGGGCTGAAACTTGCAAGTGATTAAAAATGGAGAAAATGGAATGGGTTTGGGTGAAGGTTGTGATGAAAATCAGAGAAGGAGAAGAGGTTAGTGCTGGTAGGGTTGGTGGGGTTAGTGGTTTGAGGTGGCCAAAGGTTAGAGGCAAGGGCCGGATTTGCAGAGGTGGTTATTTACAAAACTGCCCTCCCCTCGGATAATGCACCCCCTGATTTTGTTAAATATTAATCTGCACGCCTGCATATCCTCCCGGACAGCCCTCTATAGTAAACTTGAACTAGCTTTCCAGGTTCAAGCGCACCCCCTTTTTTGGCTAAATCGCCACTCTTATTCCTACACTACACTACAAACTTTATTCGTTCACTAGGCAAACCTCGACAGATTCGGATGAAATTTTATGGGGACCTAAATGAGACCCTAACCTACTTTAGGAACAAATTGGGGACTCTAAAACACTAATTTGATAGGGTTTCTATCCTAACTAATCTTATTAGGGTTCGGTCAAAATGGGGTGTCTACACCCTTCGAGGCGGATTTTGTTGTAATAGCCTAAAGATTCGGCGTGTGGAATCTCAATATAGTGAAGAAAAATCCTAAGAAAAAGACCAAGTACTTAGGTAGGGGAGTAGGTCCGTTTGTGACCGAACCACTACAAAAATCTCCGTGTGGTCACTTTACTCTTCTCCTCCTCTTATTGGTGTTTGGTAATTTCTTTCCTTAACTTGAAATTTTATCTTGAACAAGGGTTAGCATAATCGGTTTAAATATTCGGTGTTTGTGCAATCCCATCATAGTGAAGGAAAATCTCAAGGAAAGACCAAGTACTTAGGTAGTCGAGTAGGTCCTTTTGTGACCGAACCACTATAAATCTTTGTGCGGTCTCTTTGCTCTCCTTGTTGCCTCCTTTGGGTGTTTGGTAACGTCTAATCTTCATTTATGTTTATGCTCAATTAAACAAAGGTTGGATCTATAATTGCTAATTGTTAAAATAGGTTTTAACATTGCACTTAATTAGGGCAAAATTTTTAATAACCCAATTCACCCCCCTCTTGGGTTGCCACTTGGGATTTCAATTGGCATCAGAGCTAAGGCTCTTACATAGGTTTTCATTTGAAAGCCTCCAAGAGTAAAAGATCCTAGGCAACCAATGGATTCTAGATTTCCTATCTTTGATGAATCCGATTACAACTCTTGGTTAACACGTATAACGATCCACGTTAAAAGTCTAGAGTTCGAGGTTTGGCAATCTATTGAAAAGGGATTTTTTATTTCAAACCCTAGAAAATTCAATGAAAAATACATCAGATTATCATCTTTAAACACTAAAGCCATAATTGCAATATGTTTTGCTTTGTTCCCTTACATGTTTGATAACAGCGTCATCTTGTAAAAATGCTAGGAAAATTTGGACAACACTTGATAAAAACTATAAAGAAAATATTTCTCTAATGGCATTAGAAAAATATAATGAAGATGATGAAAATGAAACCATGTCTTATGCAGAACTATATGATACTTGTGAAAAGTTTTCTAATGCTTTAATGGAACAAGTATCTAAAAATATTGCTTTAACAAAGGATATGGACAAATTGAAAAATGTATTTGATACATTATTAGCAAAAGAAGAAAAATTAAGTAAAATAAATAAGAACTTGGAAGAAGAAAATTTGAAAATAATTGAAGATCTTAACACCTTAAAAAGGGAAGATGAAGAACTAAAAACTAAGTCATCTCTTGAAGTGAACAAATTGAAAAATATAATTGAAGAGATGAAAGTTCAAAATGAAAATCTTTTATTAGAAACTCACAAACTACAAGAAAGTACTAAACATGCTTGTGATTATTGTGGTAGATGTAGGCATTACAAATCTAGATGTAAGTTTAGATTTGTAAAATCCAATAGGTTTGTTTGGATTAGAAAAGATACACAAAATAAAACATACATTTTTGGAACCAAGATGATTTGGGTTCTACAACCCCTCACTTGAATCTTAATCATAATTGTGTTTTAGATTTAGGAGTTTGTGCTTAAATGTTAAATCTTTTGAAAATTGATTGCTAGATACAACTTACTAATCGTGATTGATCATCTTGTATCTAGGTTGCGAATGAATGTTTATATCTTTCATAATTTTGTATGCTAGATGCTATACTTTTAAAGTAGATTGATCTCTTTGCATCTAGTTGTTTGTGCTTCAATGTTTAAATCATTTCAAAATGAATCATAGATACAAATATGGCAATCTTGCTTGCTCCTTATGTATCTATAAAGTAGTGTTCATATCATTTGTAACATGACTCATCTTATCTTGAGTAATCTTATAAACTCTTGTCATGGTGCACAATAAATTACTTTTCACTTATAATGGTATGACCATGTACTTAGGTCTAAGTGATTTGTATCTGACTTGAAACTTATTCATGCACTTAGTACCCCAATTGACCCATAGCATTAGCCTAGTTGGTTCAAGATAAGTTTCTAAATGTAGATCTATAAATATAGATATATTTGAAAACTTGAATCCAAATAAGTTAAATTGAGTGTTTGCTAGATCTTAAGATTTTCACCGGGTCTATCATATTTTGTCTGGCAAAATTGGAACAAAGATATGTAACTTGAAAATTAAGCTCCTAGTAAAGCACTCTTAAAATCCTTAAAAGAACTAAATGATATTGGAGCTAAAATAATAATAATAAAAAAGGGTAAACAAAAATGGGTCTAAAACGTAAACCTTGATGAATTTATAAACTTATGGTTAAAATCATATAAAATTCACAAGTGAAAATTTGTGAGTTCATTAGTTCAAGGTGTCTCTCACTACTGAAAGACTCTTAAACATCCTTGGATTGCAACGTCCCCTTAAATTAGAGTATCACAATTGTTAAGGGAAGTTGCGAATGCAACTTAGTTCAATGAAGGAATCATGATCCATCTTGATTGAACTAAGTCATATGTGGCATGTCCATAAGCTTAACAATTCATCTGTGACATGCAAACTATATGAGAAAATCACTTGTTGAAAAGAACTCTAAAATGAACTTAAAATATTCAAACAAGTGAAAATGAACTCACTAATGTATGTGAAGTGATAAAAAAATCTTTAATCATCTTAGAACCCTTCACACCAACTTAGATGCACTAGAAAAATAAAAATCTCTAAGTGTGCACATTGGAACACATTGTCACCATGGAATGATCTGAATATCTATATATCATCCATATAACATTGACAAGTTCACAAAGTGATTAAACTTAAAACATTCTAGATATGTGAACTCCAAACTAAAGTGGAATCATTAAAAGAGATGATTATTAAAATCCACTTAATGAGAGGCATGTGATCTAAAGTGAGATATACACATATTATGCCTATATATGTGGTCTATTTATATTAATATTTAAATATTCTTGGAATAAATCACTATAGAGTTTGAGTGATTTAAATGTGAGATACCTCTTTATCCGAAGCCAGAGCTCGAGTGGCGATAAATGTGAGATACCTCTTTATCCGAAGCCAGAGCTCGAAACCAAGACGTACCTGAAACAACTCAGAGTCGACATCCATTGATAGGCTATGGAACCCAAAAATAAATCCTCTGTACAATGGATAACCAGAAATATATGAGTCCGTGCCTGATTATGAATGAGGAATGTCTAGAGAGCACCCCATCCGCCCGAGTGCAAGCACTCGGTCTCTTATGCCATTTTCATTAACTTTGAAGAATTTTGGGCGAAAATCATGTAAAATGGGAACAGATATCCCCGAGAAGACGTCTACCTAAGCATGCATGACCCGGGGATAGGTAAAAGAAAAATAAACATCCAAGTCCTAACTCATCACATCTAATTCTAACTCAATACATCTAAGAAAGCGGTAAACATACACATGCATAGCTACAGCTAAACATGTAAGAATGAGCAGATATAAAAAACTAAACTAAAGAGATATGATGAGATATAATAAGCAGGAAAGCAGTAAAAAAAAGCTACAACTAAGCATGTGTAGACACCCCCATTTTGCTCCGCCTTAGTCAACAAAGATGTTAGTTTTTGTATCGGTTTTCCAGTGTTCTTCATTTCGGTGTCCGTCCCTTGTGTTTTCTCGATCTTTTTGTCATTTCCAATATTTTTGCATTTTTTTGTCGGGTATCGAGGAGGGTCATTCAGAAGAATCCAAGCAAGAGAGAATTTTGACCCATTTGCCGGGCCCGCATTGAGCATTTGGATTGGATTTGGATCGAGCGAGTTGGCCCATGTAAGGAATATTCAAGTCATCTGTGGAGTTTACTATGGATATTAACAATCAAATTTTATAAGAAGAATAAGTGTGCCCAACATGGAATGGGGTTCACTAAGATGAAGCAAGCGGATCCGCCCAAAATTTCGATGAATGGATGTCATGGAAAATTCGGCCAAGGAGCCTAGCATTTTAATTGTGGTCCAACTTCTAACTCGTTAAAGTCATTGAGCAAGGTGGGCCCCAATTTGAGTCGGTACGCATTTTTCAACATATTATGCAAACCATTGGGTCAACCTCTCTCTCTCTCTTTTAATTTTTGAAAGAGCCATGTGTATGGATATTTGTGGGAAAAGTTACACGTGAGACCCTTGCTTCTCATATTTTGGAGAGGTTGTTTTCATGCAAAAGACAAAAGTATTATTCGGTCATAAAGCAAGTTCTCATGTTTCTAATGCGGTGCAACTATCTCTCTCCTCAGTCTTTACTTTTCCAAGCACACCCAATCTTTCTAAATTGGAAATGTCCAAATTTATAATTGTATACAATGGCCGAATGTAAGAACAATTGTGAATAAAGGAAATTTTCCAATCTTGGGATCATATAAATAATGTAAGGCAATAGTTAACTTGGGTAGTGGACAAAACTAAACGATTGGGGGGTTACTTATTTTATTGAGGTTTTACTTTTAGGTGGTGAGGAAAAAAAATAAAAAAAATCGAATCTTTCTAAAAAATAAACAAGGAAAATATTGTAAAGAGAATCACACTATGGCATGATTTTTTTTCTTTCTGGTTATTCTTGGCAACTGATGTACGGGGGAATGTAGTTATTCCTTTTTTTAGTCTAGGCATGGACAGATGGGAATAAAGAAGGGAGGAGGTTTTCTCTCGCCAGGGGTGAAAAAAAAAAGAAAAAAAGAAAGGAAGAAGCAACAGAGTATCGGCTGTTCTGTTCTTCCCTATCCCCTCACTCTGTTTTCATTGCCCTCTCCCCATCACTCGGTTTTCTTTCTCTTCCCCCCATCACACTCTCTATGTCTCTCGAACTCTCTCCATCCCCCATCACACTCTCTGTTACTTTTTCTTCTCCCTCTCTTGATACCTCTCACACAGCCGAGGCTCTGTTTTCTTTGTTTTCTCAAGAGTAGCAGTTCTAAAAGAAAAAAGAGAGAAAAAACTCTAGATCTGGGCAAAGGTGGAGCGGCTCCACAACCTCAAGCATTCTCGGATTTTTCTAAATCCCTCTCACCCTCTCTCTCTATATCACTCTCTATATCACCCTTTCTCTATATCCCTCTCTATCACTTTCTGTCTATCTTTCACGCTCTCTGTCTCTCTCTCTCTGTCTCACACTCTCACTCCCTTTCTATCTCAATCTTTCTCATTCTCAGTCATTCCTCACCCTCTCCATCTCTCTCTTTACCTCTACACAGTGGTGAAAATTAAAAAACAAAAAACAAAGAAAGAAAGGGAAGAAAGGACGTACGATCGAGCGTCGGCGAGATTTTTCAGAATTTTCGGCTTTTGGATTCGGCGAGGATCTCCATCACAGGTAGGTGCACTATTCTCAGATTTTTCTAGGATTATTTGGTATTCTTTATATATTTTTGCATGGTTTTTAGCATTTAATTGAATTTAATTCGATATTATATGTGTGTGCTCAAAATCATGATCTACATGAGTGTTTCAATTCCGATTAGTCTCGAAATTTAATACACTGATCTATTTAAATAGACTAAAATAACCATCGGATCGGATCAGACATTGAATCAAAGGATTTTGAAAATTTGAGTGAAGAGTGGAATTTTATTTAAAATAATGGCTGAGAAATTACAAAATTTGAAAAAATAACTATCTCAGGATGATTTATCTTGTGGAATTTCAAATTTTTCTTGTGTTCATCACATCAGAACAAGATTAAAGGACATTTTCCGGAGTCGTAATTTTCTCAAAAATCATGTTTTAAAAATAGAAAACTCTTCGAAAATATCTTTTTGACGAAGAAAAATAAAATATATACTAAATATATTCTAAAATTAATGCAATTTAGTGGGAAAATAATATGGTACTGATATATTCAACCATGAATTTTAAAAAAAAATTTTGATTCTGTTTGGTATATTATTTGATGCTTTCTTTGAAAATTATCAGATTCTGTGAGAATTTTTACTGACATCAGATCACCATTAAAATTCTCCAAATTTTTACAGTAGTCTTATATTCCATATTTTTTGCTGCTGTAAAATTTTAAATTGATTTGGATCTTTTTTCTTAAGGGATGTAGTGTAAATTTATAATCTGGTCTTAAAATTGAAAAATCCGAAATTAGTAGTAAATAGTCTCTAAAATTCATGAACATCTCACAGCATGCTATGTTTACTTATATCTTATTACTGTAGAAATTTCAATGAATTTAGATTTCTATTTCTAGTAGTTTCTGTGTTATTTTTGCTATCTGGTCTCATTATTGTTAAATCAAAATTAAATAGGATCTTAATGTAAAAATCTGTAAAACTCTTCCAGTAAGCTACATACATTCCCATCTTGTTGCTGTAGAAATTTCAATTCATTTCGAATTTGTTTGCAATAACTTCACTTGTAAAATCGCTCATATGGTTTAAAATTGATAAAATCCATTGAAAATTTGAAATTAATTAAAAATCATCATTAAGTTTCTAAAGAACCTTGAATTTTTGTCACATGTTCACTCCTTAATCCATTGAAACAGAAATCTTAGGATCTTTAGATTTCCCTGGTAAAATGGCCAGTGCACCCATAATCGTATCTCAATTGCAACCGATCTTTGACAATTTGAATATTTAAGCTATAGCATGTTATTAGCTCCGAGGTTACTGTCCACGGAAATCCTGAGATATACCAGGCAATAAGGTGTTATAACCTAAGTATTAAATTGCACAAGGAAAGAGCGCACGATTCCCTTCCTTGGATACCATTCGAGGCCGAAATTGGTGAACCCTAGAACCTTTGGTATTCCTTAAATGTCCAGAAATCGAAAATCCTTGAAATCTGAAATTAATTAACTTCAAGAACTTGAATCGATTTGTCTCGAGTATTTCGGAACCATTGGATTATGGTTTCCGATATAAGAACCATTAGAGCCCAACTTAGGAACACTTATGTCAGGTCGTGTCCTGGGTTTTAGGGAGTCCTAGAGTTAGGAGTCCAGCCTCATCATGGACGTTTGCTATGGATAGCAACCGTGCCATAGATCTAGTTGCACTAGTCACCCAATCTTTCCCTAGGACAAGCCTAGTTACCTAGGATGTAGTTTAACCTGCATTAGTCTAAGGAACAACTTGCACTTAGATAGGATCATATAGCATCTTAGATGAAATCCTAGGATAATAAAATCTTCAACCTGAATTAAATAACTTCTCTTAAAACTGTTGAAACAGTCAATCCAGTCTAGATCGGTGTCTTAGTTGAGTTAGGCATAAGTAGTTTAGCTTAGGTGCACCGAACTACGTCGACTCTGATCCCAGTGAGGCTTGGGTACGTAGGCAGCTTGGATGTCTGATGGCATACCAACCACGAGTCGGCTCCACAACAAATTGTGGGGTTTTGTATATTAATTTTCTTGTAAATGCTTAATTAAATCACTTAGGATTTTCCATGAAATTAGAATTTTAGGAGAACTTTCACTTAGATTGAATTCAAACAAATAAAGAAATCAAGATACACACTTACGATCTACATTGAAATTAGATTTTAGGATGCATGTCACTTAGTTCACACATTAACAGAGAGTTGAATGAGCCATTTAAAATAAATTTAAAAGAGTTAGCTTTTGGAATCGAAGACCGATTATCGGGCAGGAATGGTGCATGTGGTGGATAACTCCCCATACCTTCCATTCTTGTAACCAGGTAGCGAGTCTAGATTTCTGGTTAATTTCGGGTCCTAGATCCCACATCTAGGTGGCGACTCTGTCAGTCTCTTTTGTGTGGAATTCGGATTGCCTTAGTGGTCCCAAGTTCACATAAAAGATGAATTAAAATCAATAATTAAAATGCACACGCCAATCGCGTGGGTACGAGAGACCAAGAGAGAGCGTGGCGGCTCGCGCCCCACCCCTCCTGCGGGATCGGGTCTCACAGTTTGGCGACTCTGCTAGGGATCACCTAACTTCATCAAAACTTCAAAGGATAACTCATTTGAATTTAATTTAACTGGCTCATAAAAACTCTATCTCTTATATACTTGTTAGATTAGTTTGTATGTTTTATTTTCTCATTATATTTTACTCGAACTTAATCTAACAAAACCTGAAGGCATCATAGATTGCGCGAACTTATTGCACACACTTACATCACTTGCATCTAAACCCTTGCATCTCACATGCACACACGCCCTATTTTAGGAACCCGGAGTGTTATCTAGCATGGTTGACTGGGATTTCATCACCTGGTGCCTCTGTGCTAGAGAAGCATTCCACCCTTAGCCTAGCACCTTATGGTGCGTAAACGGATCTCTTGTTCACGTACTGATACGCCGGACACTGGTACAGTATATCGAACATGGATTCCCGCTAAGGGAACTCTTGGCCTTACCCCTAGATTAACCCACACATGCATGTAGTATACGAACACATGTGCATCACGTGTGTGAGCCTAGCTTAGGATATCCTACCCATTTGTGTCTAGATTACGCCGTAGTCCATCTTCCAATGGCTACGATCGGTCCTTAGGTACACAAACAAAGTCATGAGTCGAGATCCTCTCTCCACTCCGCTAGATTAGGATTAGGGTTTGATGCCTTCAGGTAACACTGTTAAAATGTACGAAGATCAAAAAGCTTTCCCTTTGGGGTTAGGATATAAATCCCATCATTTCCGAAGATCTCATAGGATTAGTCATTCATGATCTATCCGTTAAAAGCAATCTTATGCTATCTCATCTCATCTTTTGATCGTACGCCTTTCAATCTTCTATCATGTGATTCGATCATGTATTCATACTTTCTTTTACTGGCAGGAACTTATCCCAATCTCGTGTTCATATAACCCTGATCATTGTATCCTTCCTCTTGGCTCACATGCACCATGTCTACTCGTACAATTCTTGATTGGATCCGTGGTACATTAAGAGAATCCCACATCTATGCCATAAGTGAGCAAGAGAAAAATCTCTTCGGCTATATGGCGACCATTAAGCTCGATTGGGGATTACTTTATGCTGCATCGGAATGTTGGGATCCCGATCATCATGTCTTCCATTTTGGCAACCAAGAGATGTGTCCCACCTTTGAAGAATGGTGTGCCTTATTGGAATATCCTGTGGATGGCCCTCTAGTGAAGCCATCCTGTGTTCTAGATTATCGTCCTTTGTTCCTTCGCTTGATGAATAATCCAGATGAATCCATGAACTCTTTCATGAAAGGCCAAGAAGTGTCCATGCAACAACTGATTGACATTTACCCTCCTGTTGGACACATTGGTGCTGTTGATATTCAGAAAGCCTGACGTCGTGCTCTGAGATTCTGCTCCTTTGCTAGGTTCCTCACTGTCCAGCCTTCTCGCTTTGCGTCAGCTGTTCTCTTGGACCTCGTTGATCAAATGGATCGTGGCGCCAATCCAATTCCTACTATGCTTGCAGAAACCTTCAATGGATTGGATGATATGGCTCGTCTTCGTGCCAGCTCAGGTCCAAGTTCTTATGTTCGCTCTTTCATTGGTTCTTTCTGAGGATGTCCTGCATTACTTCAGGTGTGGTTATGCCACAAGCTAAAAATTGCAGCTCCTGTCCATTTTAATCATACGTTATACACCTTCAGTGAATGGCGTCATGATGTTTCTTTCGATCATAAAAGCGATTGGGTTGAATGGTTAAATTCTCGCCAACAAGATCAGATTTATTGGCAAATTTCTGGAATCCAAGAAGCCGTCTTCAACACTGGAGAAGCTAACTACGTTCGTCTTCTTGGTCTCAAAAAGACTTCCTTCTATATTCCTGCCAGGATTCAGCGTCAGTATGGGAGGGGGCAATCCATTGTGCCTCCCCTTCGTCATTTCTATCCGCCTGAGGATCTCAAGCCCAAGATTGTCAAAGCCGTTTCATCTGCTTGGGATGTCAGAATCATCAAACCTTTAAAGGAGTCAGCTGAGGAAAATTGTCGTCCAAAGAAGAAATCTAGAAAGAATGCTTAGTTCCATGTTTAATCTTATCCGTTTATCTTTGAAAGAGTGAACCATGTACTCAAGCTTTAACGATTAATCAATAAAGTCCATCTTTCTCTTTCATTATCTTCGTCTATGTGTGTATCATCGTCTGTTTTCTCTGTGATCTTA
Organism: Tasmannia lanceolata; assembly: GCF_043159265.1. Taxonomy (NCBI): domain Eukaryota; kingdom Viridiplantae; phylum Streptophyta; class Magnoliopsida; order Canellales; family Winteraceae; genus Tasmannia; species Tasmannia lanceolata. Next base: position 29,284,350 of record NW_027518695.1, on the reverse strand, counting down.
AAATATGTTTTTCAAATATTTCAGGGCAGTAAACACCATAGCTAACCCTACTACTCCTTGGATTCGGATCTCTTCACGATTGGAGAGGAAATCTGTATCCCCGCCACCCTCTCTGAGAACCCCAGCATCTCCTTCTTTCTCATCCTCACCAATGGCAGACAACCAAGATGGCCTTCCACCCGCTGCTATTACCGATACTCTTACTCTGATCCTCCAGCAGCTTCAAGAACTCAAAGAAGAGAACCGAGTTATCAAGGCTCAGCTTTCTGAGAAGTTGGGACCGTCGTTGTCCAAAGATAAAGGGCCCATGCACCAAGCAGCTACTTCAGCAGCACCTGCCCAACCAGTGTTCATCACTATCCCTGATAAAGCCGAAGAAGATTTGGAAAAAGAGCAGTACAGCGAGGATCGCAATAGGCCTTCTCAGTCCGTGGTTGATAAGACAGTTATGGAGAAATTAGAAAGTCTTGCCAGGAAAGTTCAAGACATCCAGATTCAAGACCAGGGTGGTTTCAATCCCAGTGACCTTACACTGTTCCCCGAAATCCGCCTTCCTGCTAATTTTTAAATGCCAGATTTCGACAAATATGATGGTGTGGGTTGTCCAATCACACATTTGCAGATGTTTACCATCATGTGTCAGCCTCAAGGCTTATCTCCTGAGCAAATGGCTCAATTGTTCCCGGTTTTCCTAACCAAGGTTGCTAGAAGGTGGTTCATGGTCCTAGACAAGACTCGTTATAGGACGTGGAAGGATATCGGTGAGCAATTCATCAGGCAGTTCAAATATGATGATGGGACAGAAATCACTAGAAAGGATTTAGAGAGAACCAAGCAAGACTCGAGGGAATCCTTTCTAATTTTTGTCAAAAGATGGAGGAGATTAGCAGCTCAGATGATGGAGCGCCCTTCTGAGGAAGAGCAGGTCCAGATAATCATGAAAAATATTTCCCCCCAACTCAGTATCACATGTCATTGCAATATTATCCAGACTTCAAGCACTTCATTGTGGCAAGCACCCAGATAGAGGAGGCTATGGCTCAAGGTGTATTCAACCGTAGCAACCCAAACCCCAGAGATTTCAAAAACTCCCCTCCAGCCCAAGTCAGTAGTATCTCTCGTTCCAGTGCTCAGTCCTCTAAGTCCCAAGAACCTTTAGTAATGGACTATGCTCTACCCACGACCGCACCTCGTCAACAAACCCGGGTAGAATTTACCCCTCTTCCCATTCCATCTTCAGAGGTGCTTAAGCAGTGTCTCGCTTCAGGTCGCATAACCCTACCTGCCATCCGGCCTCCCCCCAATCCTCTACCTGCAAATTGGCGAGCTGACCTACACTGTGAGTATCACAAAGGTCCTGGTCATCTTACTGACAACTGCATTGCTTTGAAATTTAGAATCCAGAAACTCATTGATGAGAAAGTCATTGCATTCCAGCCAAGACCCAATGTTACCCAAAACCCGCTACCTGGTCATGCTAACCCTCCTGCTGCCGTTAATGCCATAACCATAGGAGATTCTGAGTTTGACCCTCTCACCCTTATATGTGCCTTAGAACCCATTTCTGAACCCCAAATCATCTTCTGTGATGAGTCATACCTAAGAGAGTCGATACCTCCCTTGGTGATCACCTATGAGCCACAAGTCCCTCAAGTTATTACTTATGATGAGCCAGATTTGGATGAAGTCAGACATGTTACAAGGGGTGGAAGAATTTTCAAACCTGCTGAATTGAGAGTCGAAAATACAGGGGCATTGGCTCGAGGAGAGGAGCCGCAATATGTGAAAGACCTAGATGATGAAGTTGTACAGCAACTGAAGAAAACTCAGGCCGTTATATCTGTTTGGGGATTGTTGATAGCATCAAAGAAACACAGAGAAGCCGTGTTAAAAGAATTGAATACCACACAGGTATCCTCAGAAATATCTCCAGAGCAACTAGCTGAAGTTGTTGCTCTAACCCAGGCCACCAGAGTCATTAGTTTCTCAGATCAGGGGCTGCCTCCTCAAGGTCGGAATCATGCTAGAGCTCTTCATGTCACTATTGTCTGTGAAGGCAAGAAAGTACCATCTGTGTTAGTGGATAACGGATCTGCGTTGAATGTGTGTCCGTTGAGAACTGTCGTTACCTTAGGTTTCGGTCCCACTAATTTTGCCGAATCAACCCTTGGAATCCTCGCATATGACAACACCCGCAGAAATGTGGTCGGGGTCCTCACCACCAAGATCGTTATAGGCGGTCAAGAATTTGAGGTTGAGTTTCAGGTTATTGATATCAAAGCCTCGTTTAATATGCTTCTAGGACGTCCCTGGTTGCATAGGCGCTGTTGCTTCAACCCTCCACCAAAAATTGAAGTTCATCAAAGATGGGAAGTTGTTCACTGTCAGAGGTGATGAAGAGCCAGAAATAGGACAGATAACAGGAGAAACTCTGATCCTTCCAGTTGCAAAAGCAGAAGACTACAACTTGAATGGTTTCGCATTCGACGTTGCTGCTATTTCCTATGAAGAGGCCTCTCAGGAGGAGTTGTGTTTACCTTTTGCTATCAGTCCTGTGGTTGCCAAAATAATGAGAAAAATGAATTACTTTCCTGGTATGAATTTGGGCTGTGATCCAAGCAAGGCATCTCACTGGCGCCCAATCAAGGCAAACCATGGAATTTTCGGTCTTGGATATGAACCTACTGTGGACCCCGATCCGAGAGAGGCGGCAGGGGACGTGCCTCCACACGCTAACAGTCTCAGGATCATCCACGTGAATGGAGAGCTCTACCAAGGAACTCTCGAAAGAAGTGCCTCTCACAGCATGAGTGGCGATATAAAAGGTGAGATACCTCTCAATTCGGGGACTAGCCCAGATTCGAGGCGTACCTTAAACAAAGAAGAGTCGCCATCCAAGGAAGTGGGCCAAGGATCCCATACTATGCTCTGTTGCAACGGATAACCAGAGATTATAAAAAGAGGGTTCGTGCCTGGTTACGAAATGGGAATTTAATCGCTTAGGATCCAGGGGCACCAGTAGGTGTTTAAAACAAGGGATTCACACACTGCACAGCATACATCATTTTGTTTTTATTTTTCTTTTATTGATTTTTATTATTATTAGCTCCACGGGATAGATATAATGCGTGCCTCATGGGATATCACTATCCAGATGGTGCTGTTGTATCTATCACCAAGCTATGCGCCGGTGCTGCAGCCGTAAACACTAGGCGTACTTGTGTTTACAGCAGCCGATGAGCATTGAAGCATACTATGTATAACACTAGGCGTACTTGGTTTGCTGTGAGAGGCACTTCTTTCGAGAGTTCCTTGGTAGAGCTCTCCATTCACGTGGATGATCCTGAGACTCTCTGCGCGTGGGGACACGTCCCCCGCCGCCTCTCTCGGATCGGGGTCCACAGGCTGGCGACTCTGCTGGGGATACTCTTTCGAGATATTGCCTAACTCTGTTAAAATGCCATTTGTTATTAATTTTGAAGAATTTTGGGCTAAATATGAGATGCCACTTCATTAGCAACCTGCCCCAGTTTGAGGCATTCTAACCTTCTTTTATTCATTGACCAGAGATCATTCTTGCAAAGATTTTTCGTCATTCGTGACAGTCTCACCTTTTCCAAGTTTCTCGGAACTTGTTAATGAACCTGCCTTCAGAGTGATTGCACCCTACAACAATTCTTTAAAATAGAATCCGTAAATTTTTTTTCTAAAAATAGAACCACAGACATTTGTAATAAAAAGACAAAATAAGAAAGATTACTCCAGTAATCTCGTGATGCTTCTGACTTATCAGCATTTTCTTTTTGGGTTAAGCTGACCTCTTTTAAAGAATATTTCTCCATTGATAAACATCTTCACTTATTTTTAAGACAGTAATACTTCATATGTCTTTCTATCAACTTTTCGATTGCTAGAAATTAATGCCCCTAGTTTCGAAAATCGTTGTTATTAGCTTTGCCTGACCTACTGTGATTTCAGAGATCGATATAATTCTTCTGGCGTAAACCCAATCTTATCATGACCAAGTCTTCCTTTTTGGATTTTCAACTTAGCGGACCGTTCGGCCTTAACTTTTGCTTGAATCGCCTTTTTAGGTTTTCGACTCAGCAGGCCACCCCCTTAACTTTTGCCTAAGCCGCCCTTTCAGGTTTTCAACTTAGCAGGGGAATGATCCTGAATTTTGCCTAGATTGCTTTTTCAGGTTTTCAATCTAGCGGATCTTCAAGCTCCATTTCTTTTTTTTTTGTTTTTTTTTCTTTTTTCATTTTCAATTTCTTTTTACTTGAACACCAACAGGACTTTATAAGTGAGGTAGGGCTTTTCAAAGAATGGCTTAAGGTTTTGCAAGAATTTCGACCGAACCTGTGAACAGGTTGCCTACGTATCCCAGTGTAGGAATCAGGTTATGCGTAGTTCAGGGCGAATGCCCCTAGTTCGAAGGTATTTCGATTTTTCTTTTCTTTTCAGATAGCATGGATTTTTTCTTTTTCTTTTCTTCTTTTTTTTTTCTTTTTTTTTTTAGAATAATTGATTTCTTCTTTTGAAACAACCGAACTCGGTTTGACCGAGCTGCCTACGTACCCCAGTGTAGGGATCAGGTCATGCGTAGTTCAGGGCGGATGCCCCTAGTAAATTGGGTTTTGAAGGAAAATGTTATTTAGGCTCAAAAGGGTTCGCAAAAGGTTATATATATATATATTTTTTTTTTTAATTTTTATTTTGGGTTATGAATTTGGGATTTATTCGGCCAAAGGACGGCCTTCTGGTGTTCAAGCATAGAACCTCTTGAGCTGATCAAGATTTGTTGGTTCTGGCAATATTTCTCCATTTGAATTACGGATCTTGACGGCTTTTCCGGGTAAGATTTGGTCCACAATGTATGGTCCTGACCAATTCGGTTTGAACTTGCCCCTTGGGTCAAACACTGGTGCTGATTCTCTTTCAGAACAAGATTGCCTTCTTTTAGATCTCTGATTTTAACCTTTTTATTAAAAGCCCGGGCTATTCTGCGCTGGTAACCCTGTACATGGTAAAGCGCCTTTAGCCTCTTCTCATCTAGCATGTTCAGCTCTTTATATCTGGCATCTGCCCATTCATTTTCTGGCAACTTGACTTCAGTCAATATTCGGAGCGAAGGTACACGGATCTCAACAGGTAGCACTGCTTCCATTCCATAAACAAGAGAGTAAGGGTTGCTCCAGTTGAAGTTCTAATTGATGTCCTGTAAGCCCAGAAGGCGTACGGTAACTTATTCGACCAATCCTTATAAGTTTCTGACATTTTGCTAATGATAGTCTTGACATTTTTGTTTGCAACTTCTACTGCTCCATTTGTCTGCGGCCGATAAGGTGAGGATTTATGATGCTTAATCTTGAACTCTTCGCAAAGAGTGATTACTTCTTTCTTGAAATGAGATCCGTTATCTGAGATAAGTTCATGGGGAATTCTATATCTGCATATGATATTAGTGCGTATGAATTTAGCAACTGATGCGGATGTAAGCTTTGCGTAAGAACGGCCTCAACCCACTTGGTGAAGTAGTCAATTGCAACGAGTATGTACTCGTGACCATTAGACGACCTAGGAGAAATCTTGCCAATGATGTCAATTCCGCATACCGAAAACGGCCAAGGAGAGGTTAGAGAATGCAATTCGGTGGGTGGTACATGGATGAGATTCGCATGTATCTGACATTTATAGCATTTCTTTACAAATGCGTGACAATCTGCTTCCAATGTCGGCCAATAGTACCCAAGACGTAGGATCTTCTTTGCCAACATCTTCCCATTCATATGAGGCCCACACAACCCTTCATGAATATCTGCGAGAATTTCTTTTGCCTGATCTTCAGTGACACGTAAGAGTTGAATTCCGTCGAAAGACCGTCGATACAACTCTCCTCCACAAATGACATAATTAGCTGCCAATCTCTGCAAAGTCCTTATTTCTTTATTCGACACCTCATTGGGATGTCCCTGGCCTGAGATGTAGTTCTTTATGTCCGTATACCATGGTTTACCATCAGGACATCTTGCAGCTATTTCTATAGCATCAACATATACAGGAGCCCATTGCTCTTGAACTGTGATGGGCCTCATCTTCATATTGTGAGGTATGTCAATCATAGAAGCTAATGTTGCTAAGGCATCGGCGAATCTATTCTTCAACCTTGGCAAATAACTGAAAGTGATGCGCTGGAATTGCTTAGCGAGAACATCCAAGTATTCATGATATGGCTGTAGTTTTTCTTCTTTGGTTCTCCACTCTCCTTGAGTTTGGCAAATGATTAACTTCGAATCTCCATATACGTTAAGATTCTCTATGCCCAAGGCCAATGCAGCCTCAAGCCCAATAATGCACGCTTCATACTCTGCCATATTGTTGGTGCAATTGAATTGTAACTTAACGGCAAGGGGAACATGCTCATTTCGAGGTGACACAAGCAATGCCCCTACTCCTTGTCCTGTTTGGTTTGCTGCTCCATCAAAATAGAGGGTCCAACCAGCTTCTGGATATTCATCTTCTATCATCATGATCTCTTCATCTGGGAACATCGGCTTGAAAGGCTGATTTTCTTCTCGGGGTGCTTCTGCCAATTGTTCAGCAATGGCTCTGCCCTTTACCGATTTTTGGGTTACATGGGTGATGTCAAATTCAGACAACAATAATATCCATCTGGCAGTCCTGCCTGTCAGGGCTGGTTTTTCAAAGAGATACTTCAGAGGATCCATCATTGACAAAAGCAGGACCTTATGTGATAAAAGGTAATGCCTGAGTCGCTGAGTAGCCCAAACCAAGGCTAAGCAGGTTTTTTCCAGGACAGTGTACTTCTGTTCATACTCCAACATCTTCTTGCTAAGATAATATACAGCTTTTTCATGCTTGGTTTCTGGATCTTGCTGTGCTAACATACAACCCATGGTGGTTTCTGTTACTGACAAGTAAAGCAGCAATGGATGTCCCGGTATTACTGGTGCTACTATCGGTGGTTCAGCCAAACTTTGTTTTATCTTCTCAAAGGCCTGTTGACATTCCTTCGTCCATTCGTTGGAAGTATTTTTCTTTAAGAGCTTAAAGATAGGTTCGCAAGTTGACGTCAGATGAGCGATGAATCGTCTTAGGAACTGTATCCTTCCTAGGAATCCTCGAATTTCCTTCTCAGTTTTAGGCGGCGGCATCTCCTGGATAGCCTTAATCTTCTGAGGATCTACCTCTATGCCCCTTTAGTTCATCATGAATTCTAGCAACTTACCAGAGGTAACCCCGAATACACACTTGCTAGGATTCAGGCGAAGCTGGTATTTGAGTATTCTTTCAAAGAACTTCTTAAGGTTCGGGATATGATCTCTCCGTTCCCTGGCTTTTACAATCATATCATCGACATAAACTTCGACTTCTCTATGTATCATGTTATGGAGTAAGGCTGTAGCTGCTCTTTGATATGTCGCACCAGCATTCTTAAGGCCAAATGGCATTACCCGATAGCAATATGTCCCCCATTGTGTAATGAACGAGGTCTTAGCCATGTCTTCGGGTGCCATCTTAATTTGATTGTAGCCCGAGAAACCATTCATGAAAGATAGTAACTCATGCCCGGCTGTATTGTCTACCAGGATGTCGATATGTGGTAGAGGAAAATTATCTTTTGGACTTGCCTTGTTCAAATCCCTGAAATCTACACACATTCTCACCTTTCCATCTTTCTTTGGTACAGGTACTATATTTGCGAGCCATTCTGGATATTCCACTACTTGCAGAAACCTAGCATTCAACTGCTTAGTAACCTCTTCCTCTACTTTCAAGACCCACTCGGGCTTCATTCTCCTTAGCTTCTGCTTTTTAGGTTTAATTCCCGGTAACAAAGGTAGCTTGTGCTGAACAATGTCTTCACTCAACCCGGGCATATCTTTGTAGGACCAGGCAAAATCTTCTTTATATTCCTTAGGTAGGTTTATTAATTCATCGCGCTCTTCAGAGGATAGAGTATTTCCAATTCGTATTTCCTGTATTAAATCTTCTGTTCCGATGTTTATAATTTCGATTTCATCTTTAAGAGGCTGGGCTCGGCGCTCCTCCTCTTGTTTGAGCATATGCTGCAATTCAAGGGGAGTTTCGTCGATCCCTTCTTCCTCGTCTGAGGAGGGAGTGTTATCATTATTAAAGTCAGAAGCAAACACAGAGACATACTGAGAATCATATCTCATTGAATTGAAAGGAATTACATCATTATCATTGGACTCATCCTGAACAGGCTCAGGATTCACATAGTAAATAAAATCAGAAAATGACTCGCCTGGACTAGGCACTGACTCGGATTCAATCGACTTGACGGGACTTGACTTAATAAAATAAGTAGGAAAAACACTAAAACTCCAGTTTGAAAGATTTTCTGTTGCAGGTGCAATCTGACTCTGAGGTTCAGTAAAGGTATCATTGCTCTGAATAACTGCTACTAGCACATCTTCACAGTCTGTCTCTTCTTGCTCTTCAGAATGGTCTAAAACTGGCAACTCTTGCCAAGCAACATCAGGCACATCTTCTTCAAACAAGGATCCCAACACATCTTGCTCAAGGTAGACTAACCAGTCTTCAACAGTCTTCTCAACATAATATACTGGCGGTTCTGTTTCTGGGAGAGCGAGGCCACTGAATATTTCAAAACCAGGTATCGTGATCCCTGTCACTGAGTCATACCATGGTTCAGAAAACCCATAGTACAGAGAAGTCTCACCTTCTTTGATAAAGTGACCATTCATCGATAAGGAATATGGAGCCATTGGGAGTACCCTTCCGGTGCGGCGGATTTCTTCCTTCAATTTCAACAGTTCTTCCATGACTTCTTCCTCCTCCTCAGTAGGTGTAGACACCTCATTTTGACCGTGCACTAAATCCCTCCATGATTGTTCAAAACCCCATCAAATCAGCGAGCTAGAGTCCCAAATTTCTCTCCAAGCTAGCTTAAGGTCCCACCAATGACCCTACAAAATTTCGTCGAATTCCGAGCGCGTTTGCCTAGCGAACGAGATGAAAGAGTGTCCGTAGTGTAAACCACAACAGGGGGTGGATTATCCTAGATGGGGTTATCTAAGGTAATAGAAGGGGTACTGATGTCATTATTTTTTTCCCCTTTAAATATCGATCGAGCAAGGTCATAGAGGGGAGAGCTCATTTTTTTCATGGAGAAAAATCACAGAGAGTAGAGAAGAAAAGCCAGCAAAGCCCTAGCTCTTTCCCCCTATTTTCCAGACACCTCCTCCGACGACGAGCTCGCCGGAGATCTGTCCATCAGCATTCTTTGATTTTCCCTCATCTCTCCCTCCTTTTCTATCTCTCCCTCATCCAAATTCAAGATCCCGAATCTTCCAAACCCTAACCTCCTCTCTTATCTTCTCCGGCTCAACTCCTTGCCGGATTCTGGTCAAAATCCGACCGTTCTTTTTCCGGCCATTTTACACAAAGATCCGATCGGCAAAGCTCCGAAATTTCAGATCTGAAATCAAAAGAAGAAAAGCTGGGAACAGAGGGTTTTCCCCAAATCTGAGAGAGAAAACGAGAGAGATTTTTTCCCCAGATCTCGCCAAATCCAACACCTCAAGGTTTAACCTTCTTGTCTTCTCCGATCAACTTCGCCAGAGCTCCGGCCAAGCTCCGGCTGGACCTTCTTTCCATTCTTACATTTTTCTTTTATCTTCATATTCCTTTCAAATTCTCAGCTATCATTTTCCTTCATGCTCAGATCTGAGTTATCAAATATCAGATCCAAGTTTTCAAACCCTAATCTTTGTTGCTCATCTCTGCTCTTCATCTCCTCCGGCTACACATCCTCGATTGATTTCCATTCCATCTGCCATTAGATCTGGGCCATTAGATCTGGTGATTTCTTCACAGATTTTCCTCTTCCTCATTTTCTCCGGTGGATCTCGCCGGAATCCGGCAGATCTATATGAACTCTGGTCGGTGCTTCACATCTTCAGCTACCTCAAGCAAATCTCATCATTCAATAGCTGTGAATTCAATTATCTTATTCTAAACCAGGATTCTAACATAAGAAAAGGTACTTTAAAGAGCTGAGGTAATTTTTATTCTTAAAAATGTCTTGTTAACTAATTTTTTTTAATGCTAGTTCTAATCTGAGAATTCTGGTTTCATCTCATCACTTATTTCGATTTTTAGATTTTGATTGTTGTGATAGAATTTGAGATCTGAATGTTCTATTCATTTTTAGTTCAGTTTTAGTTTGAAAAGTATGCATTAAGACCTAAAATTTCATTTTTCTTAATTCTGTTCTATAAAGAAAAAATGAATAAATTGGGAGACTCTATAGGCTAGCTGAAGTTCTTCTCTTTTAAGCTGAAACACTGTTAAGTTGGTTTGCTTGTGGTTGAATGATTTTTTGGACACATAAAATTGAGCATGACGGATTCTATGATATTTGAGTTTGGAGTAGTTAATCTGCTTTGATTAGTGTGCCTCTTATACTTTGTATTTTTTTGTGATCCTACCATACATTTGTTTTTTAGTTGTGTCACTATCACCATATGCACATCGAATCTCAATTCAACTTTGTCTTTATATACAATTTCAGCCCAGCTATGTCTGTTATCATTATATGTGTAAATGATTGTGTTTGATCTAATTTCAGCTCAGTTATGTCTATAACAGCATAAGTATGTTCAGTTTTGTCTCCCTGCCCATGAATATGTTCAGTTTTGTATCTATGATTGTATGTGTGTTCAGTTCACGTCAATTTTATTTTAGCCATCCTCTTGGATGTTTATATCAACATGTAGATAATCAGCCGCCCCTGTTTTGCAATTTAGCTCATGTTCTATGCGATGAAATCAGTCCCTGTTTTGCAATTCAGCTCATGTTCTAGGCGATGAAATCAGCCTTTACCGTCTTGATATATCAGCCCTCATTTCATTAATGGCAGCCCTCTTTTCACTATTATCTCAAAGCTTATTATACTCATTCATTTTTATTTAAATAAATTGTTTAATAGGAAGAAGGAGATCAGATGACTACTCTATTCGATATTATCGACATGAGTACTGTCTGATTTCAAGGCGGGATATAGAAATATTATCATGTGTATATGATATCAGATGATTACTTTAGCATCATCTGATTTCATCCCCATATTGGGGTGGTGTTTTGTGGTTGGGCATAGAAGTGTTTGATATTGTTTTCTTTTACTTTATTAGGCTATCAGCGGCTGGTCTGGACTAATTAATGTTGTTTATCATTTTATGATTGCTATAGATTTTTTTTTATTGAAAATTCTTCTTTGCTTAGCACTTGATTTATTTTTATAAGAATAGAATGGAATTTGCGATTATCTGATAGCATTTTCTTCTCTCTTTGATAGACTAACACAGTCTTATAGATTTCTGTTAATTTTCTTTAGATACTAGAATCCCCTCTCATTGCAAGGGCTATGAAGGAGTCATCCCGAGCCCATTATTTTAGAGGACTTGCATAGTCCTAGTAATGTTTTCCCTTCTAATCTTTTCTTCATTTTATGAGACTGTTTAAGTCTTTTAGGTTTCTTTCCTTTGTCATTTCAAGCCCATCTCTAGGGGGACTTGCACAGTCCAAATAGCATTCCATTTTCTCAAAAGACTTGCCTAATCTTTTAGATCCAAATCTTTGGAGACAGGCATTGTCTCATTAATGAATCAACCTGAGTCAACCCCTAGGAGACTACCTCTAGTCTCACAGGTCTTAAACCCTCTTCTAGTCGAAGACTAACTTGGTCTGTCAGTTATCTCTTTTTCTTATCATTGTTTAGGCAATGATAAGGTTACTTGGATCCCATCCTTATGCTTAGGAGACTTGCCCAGTCTTGCTAGCATTTTTCTCTATCCTACCTCTGTGTCTAAGAGACTTACCCAGTCTCATTCTCTTGCTAAACCTCCTCTTTGTGCGTCGTTTAGTTTTAGGAGAACACCTTACTCGGCTTGGCAACATACCCCTACCCTTATGGGTATTGGGTTGCACATTTGTTGCACCCTAGGGCTAGGTAGCTGTCCGGCCCGGCTGGGTGTTTTTTTCCTTTGCCAAATATGCACAGGGTCCTTTTTTTTCCTTATTACTTGTGAGCTTTATTTTGGTTTGATAGTCCACTAGCATAGGAATCCGTCCTTAGTCTAGAGAGTCAGTCCTCTTGTTCAGGAATGAAATTCTATCATCATAGGGGTTAGGATTTTATCCAACCTTTCATCAGATCATGTTCTTCTATCCGCTCTTGCAAGGTATAGGATGCTGTCCAACCCTTGCAGAGTCGTGTTTCTGTCTTTTTCCCCCGCAAAGCATAGGATGCTGTCCGACCTTTGCGGGATTCCAGAAGTCTACCCTACCCTTATGATGATAGGATTCTATTTTCTGTTGTAAAAAACAACAAAAACATTTCAAAAATACTTGAAAACAACAAAAACATTTCAAAAACATTCAAAAATTTCAAAAACACTTGAAAATTCAAAAACTGTAAGCCCAAGGGTCTACTCTCCAATCTTGTTTTGATGATTCTAAACATAATTGATTGTGTTTTTGAATACTAATCAATTTGCTTTGAAGTGTTGTGTTTAAGATAGGATTGACCGTTGAAGAAACCAACACTCAACTTGGTCATGCTTAAAGGTGTACCAAACAAGAGCCAAAGGAGCTAAGTGTAGCTCACATCATCACTCAAGCAAGCATCCAAAGATGGAAGATCATTTGAAGACCAAAGCTAAAGAGGGATCGAAGATTGCATAGGTATCATTGTACATCCTTTCTCTTTAGAGTTTCAAGTCAAGGCAAAGTATTTTCAAAGTGTTTTCAAAATTGTTTTTCAAATAACACTTAAAGATCTTCAACGGTTTAGTGAATGCTTATGTGGTGGACCAACATGTTGGGACCCTCATAAACATTCCAAAATTATCATAGGAGTCAAGTTCCAAAAGCCAAAAATCACACATCAAAATATCAGATTTTTTAGGCTTCTCGGAACTCCGAGATTTTTCTCGGAGCTCCGAGACTGGAGCTCGGAACTCCGAGAGTTCCCTCGGAACTCTGAGAAAATTTCTCGGAACTCCGAGAAATGGTCCAGTAGAAATTTTATTTCTTCTGGCCGTTGTCTCGGAACTCCGAGAATTCTCGGAACTCCGAGAACCTTGCGACAGCTCAAAAAAGAGCCGTTGGGTTTTGATTTAAAAGTTGATTTTTGTTATCTACACCCCTAAACGGTCATATTTTGAGGAGAGACTATTTATACAACATCTAGAGGATTATTTCCTCTCTCTTGATTTTTGAAAAACCCTCTTAAGCACTCAAGCAAACTTGCAACCCTTTCAAGCTTAAGATTTTTGGTTTTTCCCAAACTTGCCTTTCACTTGTGAACCTATTGAGTTTGGATATTTTAGAGCTATCACTTGCAAATCCTTGTTGAAGAGCAATCAAGGAACTACAAAGGGCATCAAGCTTTCAAGAAGAAGCCAAGCTATCAATCCTTCATATCTTGTATAGGTGGCTAGGGCATTCCGTTTTTAATTCCCTAGAGAGCAACCGCTTAGAACTCGGCGGAGAAGGAGAGTCTTTGTAAAGGTGTAAGGGCATCCTTGTTTAATATCCCTTGGAATTGTAACCGCCTCGGAGCCGGGCATCGTGGAGGTCTCCAATAGTGGAATCCCTCAAGTGCGACCTTGAGTAGAGTGGAGTAGGCTGTTGGCCGAACCACTATATATCGGTGTGTCATTTCTCACTCTTGCATTTCCATTATTGTTTGATTTGGCATTTCATTTTGTTTTTCAAATTATATTTGCACTAACCAAATATTTAATTAAGTGAAGAAAAATTCCAATTAGGGTTCATAGGTAATTTTCAAAAAGCCTAATATTGAGTTAAATTCAATTCACCCCCCCTCTTGAGTATTTCAATTGGTATCAAAGCCTCGTCTCTAATTTTTAGAAAACCCTAACCGGTATAGAGTAAAAATTCTAAAATGGCAAACTACCCTCAACACCATGAAGGTTATTCAAACACTAGGCCACCCTATTTTGATGGAACAAACTATGGTTTTTGGAAAACCAAAATGAAAATCTTTTTAACCCAAGACTATCAAATGTGGAGAGCAATTAATAATGAATACATCTTACCCACAAGAAATTTAAATGATTGGACCGAAGCCGAACAACAAGCTTCGAATTATAATGCCAAAGCCATGAATTCTCTTATTTGTGCTCTATCTCCCGGAGAATTCAATAGAGTATCAAATTTGAATTCGGCTAAGGAAATTTGGGACACTTTAGAAGTCACCCATGAGGGAACCAATCAAGTAAAAGAATCTAAAATGAACCATCTTTTTCGGCAATACGAACTCTTTCAAATGACATCCGATGAAACAATTGCCGACATGTACACTAGATTCACCAATCTTGTAAATGGATTAAGGGGTCTTGGAAAATAATTTTCCAATAGAGATTTAGTGACTAAAATCCTTAGGTCCTTACCTTTGTCTTGGGAATCCAAAACCTCCGCAATCACCGAAGCCAAGGACATGAACACATTGAACCTAGATGAACTAATAGGGTCCTTGATCACCCATGAAATGATTTTCAAAACAAAAGCACCCGAAATCAAAACTAAAATCAAAAAAGGAAAAGAAATTGCTTTTGCTTGTAATGTAGGTGAAAATGAAGATGCAAAAGAAGACATGGAAGATGAAGTTGCCCTCCTAACAAGAAGGATCAAATTCTTGCAAAGGAACATGGGAGGGATGAGAAATAGAAGGACAAACCCTCCATTCAAGAAGAAAGAAGAACTCGGTGATGGATCTTCTCAACCACGATGTTACGGTTGCAAGAAGCTTGGACACATTCGCCCGGATTGTCCACTCAACAATGAACCCACTTCAAACAACCGCTTCAAGAGAAGAGAAGGCAAGAAAGGAATGACCGCCACGTGGGATGAAGAAATTGAAAGCGAAGGCGAACAAAATGATGGCGAAGATTGCTTGATAGCAAGGAACGTATGCTTCATGGCCTCAACAAACGACAACAATGAGGTAAACACTTTAAATGATGTTATTGTCTTAAAAGAAGTTCTAGATTCCTTACAAAATGCAAATGATGAACTTGAAATTCAATTTGATAAAATTGCATCACTTGAAAATTCTCTTGCTAACATGACAAAAGAATTTGGTTGGTTAAAAAAGGATCATGAATTTTTAGATGATGAAAATGAAAAATGTAAAGTAAAAATTCATGAGCTAAATGCTACCATTAAGACTTTGAATGAAAATCGACAAAATCTTTCTATTGAAAATAACAAACTAAAGCATGAAAACGGTAAACTATCTTTTGAGTATGATGAACTCAAGAAACTCTTTGAAAAATTTGAAAATAGTTCATTAAAATTGGATAGACTTGTTAATATTCAAAGAATGTCAAGTGATAAAAGTGGACTTGGACACAAATGGAATACTACCATATCTAACTATAAAAACAAACTTGAAAAGGCTTCTTCTAGTGGTACCAAAATTTGTTTTTATTGTGGTCTAGAATGTCATTACAAGGTTGCTTGCTTACATGCTAAACAAGATAAAATCAAATTGAACTCTAAAGTAAAAACAAATGAACATAGCAAGATTAGGAGGATTTGGGTACCTAAGGGATCTCACTTGCCTATTCATATGTAGGTATGCCTTAAAAGCCATAACAAGAGGAACACATGGTACCTTGATAGTGGATGCTCTAGACACATGACTGGAGACCTCACTCAATTCGCATCACTATCACTCAAGGATGGTGGAGAAGTTACCTTTGGAGATGACAAGAAAGGAAAAGTCAAAGGTGAAGGCACCATAGGTAACTCTACCTCTCCCATACATGATGTACTCTTTGTTGATGGTTTGTCCCATAATCTTATTAGCATTAGTCAATTATGTGATAATGGTTTTGAAGTTGTCTTCAATCCCGATAAATGCATTGTTAAAAATAAGATAGATGGAGTAGTCAAATTCATAGGTTCTAGAGACAATAACATTTACACAATTGGATTAGATGATCTTAGACTCCAAAATGTGACTTGTCTTAATGCCATTAGTGAGGATTCTTGGCTATGGCATAGGAGGTTGGGTCATGCCGGAATGGATCTCATTTCGACCCTCTCCTCAAAAGAAAGTGTTAGAGGATTGCCTAAGTTCAAATTCATCAAGGATCACATTTGTAGAACTTGTTAATTAGGAAAACAATTGAAAAGCTCATTTGCACCTAAAAATATGATTTCAACTTCCTACCCCTTGGAGCTACTTCATATGGATCTTTTTGGACCAATGAAGACTAGTAGCCTAGGTGGAAAGAGGTACGTGTTTGTAGTTGTGGATGACTACTCACGATTCACATGGGTCATATTTCTAGGACATAAAGATGAAACTTATGAAAACTTTCTTACATTGTGCAATCAAATTCAAAATGAAAAAGGTATTGCCATCTCCCACATTAGAAGTGATCATGGAACGGAATTTGAAAATGTACATTTTGACACTTATTGTAATGAACATGGCATAAAACATAATTTTTCCGCACCTAGAACACCTCAACAAAATAGAGTAATTGAAAGAAAGAATCGAACTCTCCAAGAAATGGCTAGAACTATGTTGCATGAAAATGATCTCCCTAGATATTTTTGGGCGGAAGCGGTTAGCACCGCTTGCTATATCATAAACAGGGTATATCTAAGCTATCGATAGTGGTATCGATAGTGGTATCGAAATCTGAAACTCGGGAAAGATGGATTGGCTAAACTTTATCTCCCGAGGAAAGCGAGGAATTGATAAACCTGTTTATAGGGGTTTGAGGTAGTCTTGCTGGATCCTATAAGGATAAACTGGGTGAATGCCTTGTTGTGATGAAAATCAAGACTACATCAGCTTTAGACGTCAAAAGGCAAAATTCGAGAGAGATATGAACATCAGACATCAAGTGAACCTGATGAGAACATTGAGAGAAGGTTTTCAGATGCAAAGTTGTATTCATAGAACTTGATCCCCAAGAAGAACACTCGAGTTGTACATCTTGGTGGGATTTCAAGTCATTGTATTCAGATAGTAGGGACAATTCTTATGTCCAAAAGAAAGAGCACATCTAAAAGAAACAAGAGCCTGAGAAAAAGATAAGAAGGAGACGGGAATGTGTCCCTAAGACAACATCTTAGAAAAATCGAAGACCTAAGTGATGGAGTCTATGAGACAGATTGTATATGAGAATCATCTTTAGCATTTGGAGACTATCGAGAGTTGTATAACCTTGAACATAAATTCAAAATATTCGAGAAGCACATCAGTTTAAGTGGAGCACCGTGGTTGAAGTCTTGCTTGCAAATACCGCCAGACTCTTGAAAAAAAAAATTTCAAAGTCTTGAACCTTAAACATTCAAAAGCTTGTACATCAAAACACCAGGAGCCCATCATTGGACGTTTGAGCCTTTATAGCCAAAATCCCAACGCTTAAAAAATCCTTTTGTGAGCCCTTTGAGCCAACACTTTAAAACCAAACAATTCTTAAAACCACATTATAAACCAGGGGCATTTTATGCACCTGAACTACGTCATGACCTGATCCCCAACTCTTCGGGGGTACGTAGGCAACCTGATCAACTCAGGTTCGGTCAAACCTTGGAGATATGCTAAATCATTCCCCTTCTAAAATTTTGAAGCTAAAAAGCTAAACCATTCTTTGTAAACTCCAAAGCGAACTACGCGGATCTGATCCTCCATTTTTGAGGTACGTAGGTAGTCTGGCTAGACCAGATTCGGTCCAAATCGTTTGAACTTTTGATATCTAACCCTTTTGAACCTAAGCCTACCTAGAAAGTCCTTCTGGTGAAACAAGCAAAGGTTCAAGGCAATTGAAAATAAAAACAGAAAAAAATGAAAAGAACGAGAGTCTGAAGACCCACTAGGTTGAAAACCTGAAAGGGCGGCCTACAGTCAAGCATTTTCTAAGTCAACAACTAAATGAGCTGGCTTATGCAAAATGAGGGTAGCGGTCTACTGGATTGAAAAATTGAAGAGGCAATCTAGTCAGAGGCGAAGACTTCCCAAAAAGTGAGCTGATAAGACATGGAAGGAGTTCCTCGATTATGGAGAATTCTGATGTTTGAATACTGTGAGAATTCCAGGCAAAAGCTGAGGCAAATGGTTTGCTAGACCAAAAACCTGGAATGCAATAATCATGAGTTCTCACCAGAGGAGACTCGAAGAGATGAAGAAGCAATCACTACACAGGGCAGGATCTTGGAATCCAAGTAGTGTCAGTGAGATTTACTTTGACACATTTCTAAACTAGGGGCATTGAAACTGAGCAATCCAAAGGGGTAATAATCATGACAAAAATCTCGATGGAGGAAATTAGTGCCTCTTGACATGGTTTTTGAAATTATTCTGAGAGCGGCTAGCCTTACCATTTAAAAATACACATCAGGTCTAAGGGTGAATCAAAAGTGAGTCAAGTCCCTTGAATAATGTACATATTCTTTGATAGAGTCTTGAAAGTCTGTTTCTCATTCTTATCCATTTTCCTTTCAAGGTCCAAAGTTGTCTGGCACTGGGAGAATGGGTGTATACCTTCCAAAGTGAAAAAATAATACAAACTCTCATAATAGACCCTGGTCTAGGTACCAGAGAAAAGCGAGAAATATCCTGTTCAGGCATAGCAAAGATGTCAAGTTTCAAGCAGTGAGTGGTGGAAAGAACCTCAAATAATAGTCAATGAAAAGAGAAATTTTCTGGCTCAGCCATTATCCCATCTTTATTCCAAAGAAAGAACCTATGCAAACCCAAATTTTCCTACCTATCCTGGTTCTACTTTCCTTGGGACTCTTGTCATGGAAGTACAATACACTAGGGGCATCTTTTATGACTTGCGCCATAAAAGATATCACGCACAAAGGCAATCAGTGCCAATATTTTCAACAAGTTGAGATAAGAGAGATATGAGCACGTCTTAAGCCAAATCTCTAAACTCCTCGTATGAGTCCACTCTTCAAAAGAGTCAATTTCCAAAGAAAATCAATTTCTCTAGTGGAGTCTAGAATTTGCTCCCACAATTTTCAAACCCCAGCATAACGCTTTTCACCTGTCAAAGAAGGGCTAATATCCAAATCCCTGCAAGTTATCTGAGTCCAATTCTCAGCAAGGAACTCGTACTCCCAATTTCCTCGGCAAGAGGTGATCAGTCTAAAAAAAAAATCATCATTCAAAATCAATCAATTCTCAGCAATATCCTTGTCCTTCCAAGGCTCTTCGTGGTCTACATTCAGGTATACCATGGACCCTTGCTTCCTGAGTGGCTCTTTGTGATATATCCTTTCAGATATATTATGAACCCACTATTCATGGTCATTCCATTCATATCTTTTACATGTCATTGTTTCTGTATGCTGGGCTCTTCGTGGCTTATTGTCATGGACCCCAGATTCAATGCTTGGCTCTTCATGGTTTATTACCATGAACCCTAGATTCATTGTGTGGCTCTTCACGACTTGTCACCGTGGACCCTCGATTACTTCTTGGCTCTTCATAGCTTATGGCTATGGACCCTTGATTCCTGGTTTTCTAACCTACCAACCACCTCAATATCTTTCTCGTGAGGCTCTTCGTGGTTTATTACCATGGACCATCGATTCCCGTTTACCAAATTCTCCCTGAGAGCATCCACCCCGAGTGAAGAAACCAAATTCTCCCTGAGAACATCCACCCTGAGTGAAGAAACCATTTTCTCCCTGAGAGCATCCACCCTGAGTGAAGAACCATTTTCTCCCTGAGAGCATCCACCCTGAGTGAAGAACCATTTTCTCCCTGAGAGCATCCACCCCGAGTGAAAATACCAAAAATTCTCCCTGAGAGCATTCACCCCGAGTGAAAATACCAAATTCTCCCTGAGAGCATCCACCCCGAGTGAAAATACCATATTCTCCCTGAGAGCATTCACCCCGAGTGAAGAAACCGAATTATCCCAGAAAGCATTCGCTCTAAGCGTAAAATCATCTTGTCTCCTGAAAGTATTCGCTCAAAGCGTAGAACTCAAATTCTTCCTGAAAGCATTCGCTCCAAGCGTAAAATCAATTTTTCTCTTTGAAAGCTTTCGCTCTAAGCGTAAAATCAATTTGTCTATTTTGAAAAAGCATTCGCTCTAAGCGTAAAACCAAAATTCTTCCCGAAATCATTCGCTCCAAGCGTAGAACCAAAATTCTTTCTGAAAGTATTCGCTCCAAGCGTAAAATCCAAATTCTTCCTGAAAGCATTCGCTCAAAGCGTAGAACCCAAATTCTTCCTGAAAGCATTCGCTCCAAGAGTAAAATCAATTTTGTCTCTTTGAAAGCATTCGCTCCAAGCATAAAATCAATTTTGTCTCGTTGAAAGCATTCGCTCCAAGCGTAGAATCCAAATTCTTTCTGAAAGCATTCGCTCTAAGCGTAGAACCCAATTTTTCCTGAGAATTTTTGTCCTGAACGTAAAATCAAATTTCTTCTTGCGATCATCCGCCCCGAGCGTAGAAATATGAGAAGTACCAAAAGCCTATTCCATTTTCAAACCCCCGATGCATCCCTTCCATTCAAGACCCCCGAGGCATCACTTCCTTCCAACAATTCGATTTTTCCAAAATCAGTTTCTTCGTTTTTCTTTCTCCTCAATTCATTTTGGGTCAGTCAAAATGTGTTGTCTGTGGCATTACGGTAATTTCTGGAAAACACCAACGGATATAAATCTAGCCGTTATTAGTGTTCTCGGAGTTCCGAGAATAGTTCTCGGAGTTCCGAGAAAAAATCTCGGAGTTCCGGGAATTCTAACAGAAGATGAAAAATGTCTACTGGACCATTTCTCGGAGTTCCGAGAATAATTCTCGGAGTTCCGAGAATTCTCGGAGTTCCGAGAAGCCTATGCAGAGCAGATTTTCAATTCTGTTTTGGGCTTCCAGTTCTCAACCATGATGGGATTGCTATGAGGGTTCCAAGGTGTTGGAACTGCACAAATTCTCCGAATACTCGCCCTAATACAACACTCGAAGGTTGAAAGAAAGAAATGAAAAATCCCTCACAAGGGTTACAAAATGGATGTACAAATTTGAGCCTATGATCCAAATCCTAAAGATGGTGATGAGAGGCACAATTGAGGTTTGATTCACTCTTGGATATTCAAATGAAGTTTTAGAGTGTTAGGATGATGGTTTGACATTCGCGCGACAAGCACGCTCTGCCAAAGAGGGGCATCTGTAGACACCTCATTTTGACTGTGCCCTAAATCCCTCCATGATTGTTCAAAACCCCATCAAATCAGCGAGCTAGAGTCCCAAATTTCTCTCCAAGCTAGCTTAAGGTCCCACCAAGGACCCTACAAAATTTCGTCGAATTCCGAGCGCATTTGCCTAGTGTTTACGGCTGCAGCACCGGCGCATAGCTTGGTGATAGATACAACAGCACCATCTGGATAATGATATCCCATGAGGCACGCATTATATCTATCCCGTGGAGCTAATAATAATAAAAATCAATAAAAGAAAAATAAAAACAAAATGATGTATGCTGTGCAGTGTGTGAATCCCTTGTTTTAAACACCTACTGGTGCCCCTGGATCCTAAGCGATTAAATTCCCATTTATAATGATTTTAGCCCAAAATTCTTCAAAATTAATAACAAATGGCATTTTAACAGAGTTAGGCAATATCTCGAAAGAGTATCCCCAGCAGAGTCACCAGCCTGTGGACCCCGATCCGAGAGAGGCGGCGGGGGACGTGTCCCCACGGGCAGAGAGTCTCAGGATCATCCACGTGAATGGAGAGCTCTACCAAGGAACTCTCGAAAGAAGTGCCTCTCACAGCAAACCAAGTACGCCTAGTGTTATACATAGTATGCTTCATTGCTCATCGGCTGCTGTAAACACAAGTACGCCTAGTGTTTACGGCTGCAGCACCGGCGCATAGCTTGGTGATAGATACAACAGCACCATCTGGATAGTGATATCCCATGAGGCACGCATTATATCTATCCCGTGGAGCTAATAATAATAAAAATCAATAAAAGAAAAATAAAAACAAAATGATGTATGCTGTGCAGTGTGTGAATCCCTTGTTTTAAACAATAGGCCTCTCACAGCAAACCAAGTACGCCTAGTGTTATACATAGTATGCTTCATTGCTCATCGGCTGCTGTAAACACAAGTACGCCTAGTGTTTACGGCTGCAGCACCGGCGCATAGCTTGGTGATAGATACAACAGCACCATCTGGATAGTGATATTCCATGAGGCACGCATTATATCTATCCCGTGGAGCTAATAATAATAAAAATCAATAAAAGAAAAATAAAAACAAAATGATGTATGCTGTGCAGTGTGTGAATCCCTTGTTTTAAACACCTACTGGTGCCCCTGGATCCTAAGCGATTAAATTCCCATTTATAATGATTTTAGCCCAAAATTCTTCAAAATTAATAACAAATGGAATTTTAACAGAGTTAGGCAATATCTCGAAAGAGTATCCCCAGCAGAGTCGCCAGCCTGTGGACCCCGATCCGAGAGAGGCGGCGGGGGACGTGTCCCCACGCGCAGAGTGTCTCAGGATCATCCACGTGAATGGAGAGCTCTACCAAGGAACTCTCGAAAGAAGTGCCTCTCACAGCATGAGTGGCGATATAAAAGGTGAGATACCTCTCGATTCGGGGACTAGCCCAGATTCGAGGCGTACCTTAAACAAAGAAGAGTCGCCATCCAAGGAAGTGGGCCAAGGATCCCATACTATGCTCTGTTGCAACGGATAACCAGAGATTATAAAAAGAGGGTTCGTACCTGGTTAACAATCGGAAGGTCTAAAGAGCACCTCATCCGCCCATGTGCAAACACCTGGTCTCTTATGCCATTTATTATTGATTTTGAAGAGCTTTGGGCGAAAGTCATATGAAATAAGAACGAATATCTCCGAGAAGAAGTCTACCTAATCATGCATGTCTCAGAAATGATTAATAAACACACACATAAAAAGAAATGAAAGAACTGTCGCCTAAGAATAACTAGGTTATGAGTGTCATACCTAATTGGTGTCTGAGTTCTGGTGTGCAAACACATG
This sequence comes from Tasmannia lanceolata, assembly GCF_043159265.1. Classification (NCBI taxonomy): domain Eukaryota; kingdom Viridiplantae; phylum Streptophyta; class Magnoliopsida; order Canellales; family Winteraceae; genus Tasmannia; species Tasmannia lanceolata. The sequence continues at coordinate 29,261,252 of NW_027518695.1, read as the reverse complement.
CATGCTACAGCTAAAGGTATAAGATCTGTACATTAAAGTAAGGAAACACAGCAAAACACACAACACAATTCAATTCTATACATGACTGGACAAAATGAGTCCTAACTCTAATGCGACCTGACTCGGACCAAGATGGCCGTCCATCCCAGCTGCTCTACGTATCCCGGCCTCGGGAAGAATCGGAGTCAACGTAGTTTGATGACCTATTCTAAACTACGATGCCTAACCATCTAGAACCGCTATCTTAGACTCGATTCCACTAGACTTGACTAATTTTTAAAGCTTTTTGTGCGATTGCTTAAGTTCAAATGAATTGTGATTTTTAGGACTCTATATGCCCTAACTAATGCAAGTTGTTTAGCCTTAAGCTAATGCAAGTGGGCCCTACATCCTATGAATAACTAGGTTGTGTATCCTAAAGAAAACTATGGGCTGACTATATGCTTCCTAGTCTAGCCATCAGTTCGACTAAATGTCTAACCGATCAACTTGAGGCCTCCTAACTCTAAGGACACTCACACGACTGGACACACCACATCAATACAAATCAGGACAGACTCCTAACTCTAAAACACCCTAAATATCTAGGACAGACTCCTAACTCTAGGGGAAGATCTTTTTTTGAAAAGGTTTTGAAGTTTTTTGTGTTTTTGGGAATATTTGAAATGTCTATGTTTAAAAGTTTGGCTGGACCTGGGATGTGGATCCAAAGCTGCACTACGTACCCTGTTGAAAGGGATCAAGCCAACGTAGTTCGGAAATGATTTCCTAACTACTCTTAAAAGACTCAGATTTTTGAGGATTTTTGGTTTTTAGATGTTTTTGAATTTTCAAGTGTTTTTGAAATTTTTGAATGTTTTGAAATGTTTTTGTTGTTTTCAAGTATTTTTGAAATGTTTTTGTTGTTTTTTACAACAAAAAATAGAATCCTATCATCATAAGGGTAGGGTAGACTTCTGGAATCCCGCAAAGGTCGGACAGCATCCTATGCTTTGCGGGGGAAAAAGACAGAAACACGACTCTGCAAGGGTTGGACAGCATCCTATACCTTGCAAGAGCGGATAGAAGAACATGATCTGATGAAAGGTTGGATAAAATCCTAACCCCTATGATGATAGAATTTCATTCCTGAACAAGAGGACTGACTCTCTAGACTAAGGACGGATTCCTATGCTAGTGGACTATCAAACCAAAATAAAGCTCACAAGTAATAAGGAAAAAAAAAAGACCCTGTGCATATTTGGCAAAGGAAAAAAACACCCAGCCGGGCCGGACAGCTACCTAGCCCTAGGGTGCAACAAATGTGCAACCCAATACCCATAAGGGTAGGGGTATGTTGCCAAGCCGAGTAAGGTGTTCTCCTAAAACTAAACGACGCACAAAGAGGAGGTTTAGCAAGAGAATGAGACTGGGTAAGTCTCTTAGACACAGAGGTAGGATAGAGAAAAATGCTAGCAAGACTGGGCAAGTCTCCTAAGCATAAGGATGGGCTCCAAGTAACCTTATCATTGCCTAAACAATGATAAGAAAAAGAGATAACTGACAGACCAAGTTAGTCTTCGACTAGAAGAGGGTTTAAGACCTGTGAGACTAGAGGTAGTCTCCTAGGGGTTGACTCAGGTTGATTCATTAATGAGACAATGCCTGTCTCCAAAGATTTGGATCTAAAAGACTAGGCAAGTCTTTTGAGAAAATGGAATGCTATTTGGACTGTGCAAGTCCCCCTAGAGATGGGCTTGAAATGACAAAGGAAAGAAACCTAAAAGACTTAAACAGTCTCATAAAATGAAGAAAAGATTAGAAGGGAAAACATTACTAGGACTATGCAAGTCCTCTAAAATAATGGGCTCGGGATGACTCCTTCATAGCCCTTGCAAGGAGAGGGGATTCTAGTATCTAAAGAAAATTAACAGAAATCTATAAGACTGTGTTAGTCTATCAAAGAGAGAAGAAAAGGCTATCAGATAATCGCAAATTCCATTCTATTCTTATAAAAATAAATCAAGTGCTAAGCAAAGAAGAATTTTCAATAAAAAAAAATCTATAGCAATTATAAAATGATAAACAACATTAATTAGTCCAGACCAGCCGCTGATAGCCTAATAAAGTAAAAGAAAACAATATCAAACACTTCTATGCCCAACCACAAAACACCACCCCAATATGGGGATGAAATCAGATGATGCTAAAGTAATCATCTGATATCATATACACATGATAATATTTCTATATCCCGCCTTGAAATCAGACAGTACTCATGTCGATAATATCGAATAGAGTAGTCATCTGATCTCCTTCTTCCTATTAAACAATTTATTTAAATAAAAAGGAATGAGTATAATAAGCTTTGAGATAATAGTGAAAAGAGGGCTGCCATTAATGAAATGAGGGCTGATATATCAAGACGGTAAAGGCTGATTTCATCGCCTAGAACATGAGCTGAATTGCAAAACAGGGACTGATTTCATCGCATAGAACATGAGCTAAATTGCAAAACAGGGGCGGCTGATTATCTACATGTTGATATAAACATCCAAGAGGATGGCTAAAATAAAATTGACGTGAACTGAACACACATACAATCATAGATACAAAACTGAACATATTCATGGGCAGGGAGACAAAACTGAACATACTTATGCTGTTATAGACATAACTGAGCTGAAATTAGATCAAACACAATCATTTACACATATAATGATAACAGACATAGCTGGGCTGAAATTGTATATAAAGACAAAGTTGAATTGAGATTCGATGTGCATATGGTGATAGTGACACAACTAAAAAACAAATGTATGGTAGGATCACAAAAAAATACAAAGTATAAGAGGCACACTAATCAAAGCAGATTAACTACTCCAAACTCAAATATCATAGAATCCGTCATGCTCAATTTTATGTGTCCAAAAAATCATTCAACCACAAGCAAACCAACTTAACAGTGTTTCAGCTTAAAAGAGAAGAACTTCAGCTAGCCTATAGAGTCTTCCAATTTATTCATTTTTTCTTTATAGAACAGAATTAAGAAAAATGAAATTTTAGGTCTTAATGCATACATTTCAAACTAAAACTGAACTAAAAATGAATAGAACATTCAGATCTCAAATTCTATCACAACAATCAAAATCTAAAAATCGAAATAAGTGATGAGATGAAACCAGAATTCTCAGATTAGAACTAGCATTAAAAAAAATTAGTTAACAAGACATTTTTAAGAATAAAAATTACCTCAGCTCTTTAAAGTACCTTTTCTTATGTTAGAATCCTGGTTTAGAATAAGATAATTGAATTCACAGCTATTGAATGATGAGATTTGCTTGAGGTAGCTGAAGATGTGAAGCACCGACCAGAGTTCATATAGATCTGCCGGATTCCGGCGAGATCCACCGGAGAAAATGAGGAAGAGGAAAATCTGTGAAGAAATCACCAGATCTAATGGCCCAGATCTAATGGCAGATGGAATGGAAATCAATCGAGGATGTGTAGCCGGAGGAGATGAAGAGCAGAGATGAGCAACAAAGATTAGGGTTTGAAAACTTGGATCTGATATTTGATAACTCAGATCTGAGCATGAAGGAAAATGATAGCTGAGAATTTGAAAGGAATATGAAGATAAAAATGAAAAGAAAAATGTAAGAATGGAAAGAAGGTCCAGCCGGAGCTCTGGCGAAGTTGATCGGAGAAGACAAGAAGGTTAAACCTTGAGGTGTTGGATTTGGCGAGATCTGGGGAAAAAATCTCTCTCGTTTTCTCTCTCAGATTTGGGGAAAACCCTCTGTTCCCAGCTTTTCTTCTTTTGATTTCAGATCTGAAATTTCGGAGCTTTGCCGATCGGATCTTTGTGTAAAATGGCCGGAAAAAGAACGGTCGGATTTTGACCAGAATCCGGCAAGGAGTTGAGCCGGAGAAGATAAGAGAGGAGGTTAGGGTTTGGAAAATTCGGGATCTTGAATTTGGATGAGGGAGAGATAGAAAAGGAGGGAGAGATGAGGGAAAATCAAAGAATGCTGATGGACAGATCTCCGGCGAGCTCGTCGTCGGAGGAGGTGTCTGGAAAATAGGGGGAAAGAGCTAGGGCTTTGCTGGCTTTTCTTCTCTACTCTCTGTGATTTTTCTCCATGAAAAAAATGAGCTCTCCCCTCTATGACCTTGCTCGATCGATATTTAAAGGGGAAAAAAATAATGACATCAGTACCCCTTCTATTACCTTAGATAACCCCATATAGGATAATCCACCCCCTGTTGTGGTTTACACTACGGACACTCTTTCATCTCGTTCGCTAGGCAAACGCGCTCGGAATTCGACGAAATTTTGTAGGGTCCTTGGTGGGACCTTAAGCTAGCTTGGAGAGAAATTTGGGACTCTAGCTCGCTGATTTGATGGGGTTTTGAACAATCATGGAGGGATTTAGTGCACGGTCAAAATGAGGTGTCTACACCTACTGAGGAGGAGGAAGAAGTCATGGAAGAACTGTTGAAATTGAAGGAAGAAATCCGCCGCACCGGAAGGGTACTCCCAATGGCTCCATATTCCTTATCGATGAATGGTCACTTTATCAAAGAAGGTGAGACTTCTCCGTACTATGGGTTTTCTGAACCATGGTATGACTCAGTGACAGGGATCACGATACCTGGTTTTGAAATATTCAGTGGCCTCGCTCTCCCAGAAACAGAACCGCCAGTATATTATGTTGAGAAGACTGTTGAAGACTGGTTAGTCTACCTTGAGCAAGATGTGTTGGGATCCTTGTTTGAAGAAGATGTGCCTGATGTTGCTTGGCAAGAGTTGCCAGTTTTAGACCATTCTGAAGAGCAAGAAGAGACAGACTGTGAAGATGTGCTAGTAGCAGTTATTCAGAGCAATGATACCTTTACTGAACCTCAGAGTCAGATTGCACCTGCAACAGAAAATCTTTCAAACTGGAGTTTTAGTGTTTTTCCTACTTATTTTATTAAGTCAAGTCCCGTCAAGTCGATTGAATCCGAGTCAGTGCCTAGTCCAGGCGAGTCATTTTCTGATTTTATTTACTATGTGAATCCTGAGCCTGTTCAGGATGAGTCCAATGATAATGATGTAATTCCTTTCAATTCAATGAGATATGATTCTCAGTATGTCTCTGTGTTTGCTTCTGACTTTAATAATGATAACACTCCCTCCTCAGACGAGGAAGAAGGGATCGACGAAACTCCCCTTGAATTGCAGCATATGCTCAAACAAGAGGATGAGCGCCGAGCCCAGCCTCTTAAAGATGAAATCGAAATTATAAACATCGGAACAGAAGATTTAATACAGGAAATACGAATTGGAAATACTCTATCCTCTGAAGAGCGCGATGAATTAATAAACCTACCTAAGGAATATAAAGAAGATTTTGCCTGGTCCTACAAAGATATGCCCGGGTTGAGTGAAGACATTGTTCAGCACAAGCTACCTTTGTTACCGGGAATTAAACCTAAAAAGCAGAAGCTAAGGAGAATGAAGCCCGAGTGGGTCTTGAAAGTAGAGGAAGAGGTTACTAAGCAGTTGAATGCTAGGTTTCTGCAAGTAGTGGAATATCCAGAATGGCTCGCAAATATAGTACCTGTACCAAAGAAAGATGGAAAGGTGAGAATGTGTGTAGATTTCAGGGATTTGAACAAGGCAAGTCCAAAAGATAATTTTCCTCTACCACATATCGACATCCTGGTAGACAATACAGCCGGGCATGAGTTACTATCTTTCATGAATGGTTTCTCGGGCTACAATCAAATTAAGATGGCACCCGAAGACATGGCTAAGACCTCGTTCATTACACAATGGGGGACATATTGCTATCGGGTAATGCCATTTGGCCTTAAGAATGCTGGTGCGACATATCAAAGAGCAGCTACAGCCTTACTCCATAACATGATACATAGAGAAGTCGAAGTTTATGTCGATGATATGATTGTAAAAGCCAGGGAACGGAGAGATCATATCCCGAACCTTAAGAAGTTCTTTGAAAGAATACTCAAATACCAGCTTCGCCTGAATCCTAGCAAGTGTGTATTCGGGGTTACCTCTGGTAAGTTGCTAGAATTCATGATGAACTAAAGGGGCATAGAGGTAGATCCTCAGAAGATTAAGGCTATCCAGGAGATGCCGCCGCCTAAAACTGAGAAGGAAATTCGAGGATTCCTAGGAAGGATACAGTTCCTAAGACGATTCATCGCTCATCTGACGTCAACTTGCGAACCTATCTTTAAGCTCTTAAAGAAAAATACTTCCAACGAATGGACGAAGGAATGTCAACAGGCCTTTGAGAAGATAAAACAAAGTTTGGCTGAACCACCGATAGTAGCACCAGTAATACCGGGACATCCATTGCTGCTTTACTTGTCAGTAACAGAAACCACCATGGGTTGTATGTTAGCACAGCAAGATCCAGAAACCAAGCATGAAAAAGCTGTATATTATCTTAGCAAGAAGATGTTGGAGTATGAACAGAAGTACACTGTCCTGGAAAAAACCTGCTTAGCCTTGGTTTGGGCTACTCAGCGACTCAGGCATTACCTTTTATCACATAAGGTCCTGCTTTTGTCAATGATGGATCCTCTGAAGTATCTCTTTGAAAAACCAGCCCTGACAGGCACGACTGCCAGATGGTTATTATTGTTGTCTGAATTTGACATCACCCATGTAACCCAGAAATCGGTAAAGGGCAGAGCCATTGCTGAACAATTGGCAGAAGCACCCCAAGAAGAAAATCAGCCTTTCAAGCCGATGTTCCCAGATGAAGAGATCATGATGATAGAAGATGAATATCCAGAAGCTGGTTGGACCCTCTATTTTGATGGAGCAGCAAACCAAACAGGACAAGGAGTAGGGGCATTGCTTGTGTCACCTCGAAATGAGCATGTTCCCCTTGCCGTTAAGTTACAATTCAATTGCACCAACAATATGGCAGAGTATGAAGCGTTCATTATTGGGCTTGAGGCTGCATTGGCCTTGGGCATAGAGAATCTTGACGTATATGGAGATTCGAAGTTAATCATTTGCCAAACTCAAGGAGAGTGGAGAACCAAAGAAGAAAAACTACAGCCATATCATGAATACTTGGATGTTCTCGCTAAGCAATTCCAGCGCATCACTTTCAGTTATTTGCCAAGGTTGAAGAATAGATTCGCCGATGCCTTAGCAACATTAGCATCTATGATTGACATACCTCACAATATGAAGATGAGGCCCATCACAGTTCAAGAGCAATGGGCTCCTGCATATGTTGATGCTATAGAAATAGCTGCAAGATGTCCTGATGGTAAACCATGGTATACGGACATAAAGAACTACATCTCAGGCCAGGGACATCCCAATGAGGCGTCGAATAAAGAAATAAGGGCTTTGCAGAGATTGGCAGCTAATTATGTCATTTGTGGAGGAGAGTTGTATCGACGGTCTTTCGACGGAATTCAACTCTTACGTGTCACTGAAGATCAGGCAAAAGAAATTCTCGCAGATATTCATGAAGGGTTGTGTGGGCCTCATATGAATGGGAAGATGTTGGCAAAGAAGATCCTACGTTTTGGGTACTATTGGCCGACATTGGAAGCAGATTGTCACGCATTTGTAAAGAAATGCTATAAATGTCAGATACATGCGAATCTCATCCATGTACCGCCCACCGAATTGCATTCTCTAACCTCTCCTTGGCCGTTTTCGGTATGCGGAATTGACATCATTGGCAAGATTTCTCAGTTGCTAAATTCATACGCACTAATATCATATGCAGATATGGAATTCCCCATGAACTTATCTCAGATAACGGATCTCATTTCAAGAAAGAAGTAATCACTCTTTGCGAAGAGTTCAAGATTAAGCATCATAAATCCTCACCTTATCGGCCGCAGACAAATGGAGCAGTAGAAGTTGCAAACAAAAATGTCAAGACTATCATTAGCAAAATGTCAGAAACTTATAAGGATTGGTCGAATAAGTTACCGTACGCCTTCTGGGCTTACAGGACATCAATTAGAACTTCAACTGGAGCAACCCTTACTCTCTTGTTTATGGAATGGAAGCAGTGCTACCTGTTGAGATCCGTGTACCTTCGCTCTGAATATTGACTGAAGTCAAGTTGCCAGAAAATGAATGGGCAGATGCCAGATATAAAGAGCTGAACATGCTAGATGAGAAGAGGCTAAAGGCGCTTTACCATGTACAGGGTTACCAGCGCAGAATAGCCCGGGCTTTTAATAAAAAGGTTAAAATCAGAGATCTAGAAGAAGGCAATCTTGTTCTGAAAGAGAATCAACACCAGTGTTTGACCCAAGGGGCAAGTTCAAACCGAATTGGTCAGGACCATACATTGTGGACCAAATCTTACCCGGAAAAGCCGTCAAGATCCGTAATTCAAATGGAGAAATATTGCCAGAACCAACAAATCTTGATCAGCTCAAGAGGTTCTATGCTTGAACACCAGAAGGCCGTCCTTTGGCCGAATAAATCCCAAATTCATAACCCAAAATAAAAAATATATATATATATAACCTTTTGCGAACCCTTTTGAGCCTAAATAACATTTTCCTTCAAAACCCAATTTACTAGGGGCATCCGCCCTGAACTACGCATGACCTGATCCCTACACTAGGGTACGTAGGCAGCTCGGTCAAACCGAATTCGGTTGTTTCAAAAGAAGAAATCAATTATTCTAAAAAAAAAAGAAAAAAAAAAGAAGAAAAGAAAAAGAAAAAATCCATGCTATCTGAAAAGAAAAGAAAAATCGAAATACCTTCGAACTAGGGGCATTCGCCCTGAACTACGCATAACCTGATTCCTACACTGGGATACGTAGGCAACCTGTTCACAGGTTCGGTCGAAATTCTTGCAAAACCTTAAGCCATTCTTTGAAAAGCCCTACCTCACCTATAAAGTCCTCTTGGTGTTCAAGTAAAAAGAAATTGAAAATGAAAAAAGAAAAAAAAATAAAAAAAAAGAAAGAAATGGAGCTTGAAGATCCGCTAGATTGAAAACCTGAAAAAGCGATCTAGGCAAAATTTAGGATCATTCCCCTGCTAAGTTGAAAACCTGAAAGGGCGGCTTAGGCAAAAGTTAAGGGGGTGGCCTGCTGAGTCGAAAACCTAAAAAGGCGATTCAAGCAAAAGTTAAGGCCGAACGGTCCGCCAAGTTGAAAATCCAAAAAGGAAGACTTGGTCATGATAAGATTGGGTTTACGCCAGAAGAATTATATCGATCTCTGAAATCACAGTAGGTCAGGCAAAGCTAATAACAACGATTTCTGAAACTAGGGGCATGAATTTATAGCAATCGAAAAGTTGATAGAAAGACATATGAAGTATTACTGTCTTAAAAATAAGTGAAGATGTTTATCAATGGAGAAATATTCTTTAAAAGAGGTCAGCTTAACGCAAAAAGAAAATGCTGATAAGTCAGAAGCATCACGAGATTACTGGAGTAATCTTTCTTATTTTGTCTTTTTATTACAAATGTCTGTGGTTCTATTTTTAGAAAAAAAATTTACGGATTCTATTTTAAAGAATTGTTGTAGGGTGCAATCACTCTGAAGGTAGGTTCATTAACAAGTTCCGAGAAACTTGGAAAAGGTGAGACTGTCACGAATGGCGAAAAATCTTTGCAAGAATGATCTCTGGTCAATGAATAAAAGAAGGTTAGAATGCCTCAAACTGGGGCAGGTTGCTAATGAAGTGGCATCTCATATTCAAGCCTTGAAAGTCCTTTGCTGCATGGTGTTATTAAATCATTTGCTTCCAAAATTGTTAATTGGAGATTTCAATTTCCTTTTTTCTGATAATCTCTGTCAAAACCCAAATTATCATATCTCTCTGAGTCCATTTGAAAATGGTCTCTCAATTCTCTCTGAACGTCATACGAATATGATGTTTCATTTCCTCGGAATTCGTATAAATACGATATTCCATTATCTCTGAGTTATCTGTGAGCATCATATGAATATGGTGTCTCATTTTCCTTGAAATCCGTATAAACACGCTATTTCATTCTCTTCGAGCCATTTGAAAATGGTCTCTGCTCTTTGAACATCATACAACTATGATGTCTCATTTTCTTGGAATCCGTAAAAATACGGTATTTCACCTTATCCGAGTTCATTCAAAAATGGTCTCTTAATTCTCTTTGAACATCATACAAATATGATGTCTCATTTCCTTGGAATCCGCATGAATGCGGTATTTCATTTTCTCCTGGTTCATTCGAAAATTGTCTCTGTTTCTCTTTGAGCATCATACGAATATGGTGTCCCACTTCTTTGAAATCCGTATAAATACGATATTTCATTACCTCTCAGTCCATTCAGAAATGATCTCTTAATTTTCTTTGAACATCATATAAATGTGGTGTCTCATTTCTTGGAATTCGTATAAATACGTTGACTCGTTCTTCCCAGGTCCATCTGAAAATGGTCTCTTACTCTCTTGAGAGTCGTATAAATACGGTATCTCATCATTTTTCAGTCTATTCAAAAATAGTCTCTTATTCCTCTTTGGGATCCATACAAATATGGTTGCTCATTCTTTGGGAAACCGTACAAAGACGGTGTCTCAGTCTGATATCTTATTCCTTGTGGGCTTGTACAACTTCGGTGTCTCATCCTTATCAAGTCCGTACAGATACGGTCTTTTAGCCCTTAGACCCCGTACAAATGCGAGGCCTCATTCTTGTTGAATCCACTCAAAATGATATCTCGTGTCCTTTGAGTCCATATAAATATGTCTGAGCCTGTTCAAAAATGATGCTTCGTTTCCTTCAAAAATCTTTCGAAAGTCATCCATCATTTTCTCTAAGACCATTTGAAAATGGCATCTCATTTCCTCTGAAACCGTTTAAAAACGGTATTCCTTTCCCTCCGAATATCCATTTGAAAATGGTATCCTATTCTTTCGTTGCTCGTTCAAAAGCGGCGCCGCATCATAATCATCTTTTGTTCTGGATTGCAAAATTTTTGCACCCAGAGTAAATCCGATTCTCCGTTATTCTAAACTGTCATCTCATGGTGTTTAGAGTAAATGATTGTGATATATGTCCAAATTCTAGGATTTCATCTAGGGTCTTGGATTATGTTAGGTTGCATTGTGTCTAGGCAAAATCTACTAACCTTGTGCGCTTCTCTTAGATCTCTCCTTGAAAGCTTCTTCTCATCCTTCTTTCTCTCTCTAGATCTCCTACTCTCTCTCATTCTAAAATTCTCTCTCTCTCTAGAATCTTCTCTCTCTCCCTCAAGAAAACTGTAAGCCCAAGGGTTCCCATGTGTTAATCATTCACCTTACCTTCTTGTTTTGATGCTAGCAAACCAAATTGATTAGCATTTATGGACTGATGTGTTGCTTTGAGGTGTTGTGTTGTATGCAGGAATTTCATATCATAATCGTCATTACACAACTCTTCACAACACATGACTTGTGGATCAAGGAGCAAAGGAAGCAAGAGCTTGCACCTACAGTGAAGACATCATCATTTGATGATGTTTAAGTTAAGAAGCTCATCATGAAGATCTCACAAGTTCCTGTGGGACCCAATCCCGCGAGAGGGGAATGAGCGCGCGAGGCGCCATACTCTCTCTTGGTCTCTCGTGCCCACGCGATTGGCGTGTGTCTTTTATTATTTTTATTGTTGATTACCCAACCAAGCCGGCAACAACCAAGCCAAAGGGTGCAAACAAACGTGCAACCCAGTACCCACAAGGGCAGGGGTAAGCCGCCGAGCCTAGCAAGGTGTGATTTAATTCATCCTTTCTGTGAACTTGGGATCACTAAAAGAATCCGAATTTCACACAAAGGTGTAGACACCCCATTTTGTTTTGTTTTAATCAACAAATAAATTAGTGTGTTAAATCCATGTGAGAACCCCCTCTATCATTGATTTATATGTTTTAGGTCATTAATATCTTGATCTGACTTTACGGATCATCAATCGGGACAAAATAAGCTAGGGTCACTCCATAGCCCGGACCCTGATTCCATTCCGAGACCCGATTTCCGTAAATCGTTAGATCAATGGCAGATCATGACCTGGGTCTAACCATCCAAAACCACCTAACCTCTCCTCTCATCCTAACCATTCAAACCTCACCTAACCTCACCTAACCTCTCCTCCCATCATAACCATCCAAACCTCACCTAACCTCACCTAACCTCACCTAACATCACCTAACCTCACCTAACCTTACCTAACCTCACCTAACCTCACCTAACCTCCTATCCCATTCTCCTATAAATACCCTCTCATCTCACCAAAGAAGAGAAGGAAAAAAAAGAAAAGAAAAAAGAACCCCTCTCTTAGAAAATTCATCCCTCTCCCTCATCTCTTCAAGGGTTCGGCCATTCTTGCCGGATCGGGTGATTTTATACGTTGGGTGATATATATCAAAAGTAGTCATTATCAAGCAAGGAATCATCTTCAAGGAATTAACATCAAAGAAAAATCAAACACAAAGTGGGTTTCCAAAGAGGTAGGCATTTATTTCAATTCTATGTAGGGTCTGTTTTCATGCATATCTTTTACTTTAAAAGAAAAACCATGTTAGGAAGCATGTAGGGTCCGTTTTCCCCCTGGTTAGCCTCTGGTTAGACCCTGGTTGCACCCAGGTTCGCTGCTGGTTGCACCCAGGTTCGATGCTGGTTGCACCCTGGTTCCCTACTGATTCGCACCCTGGTTCCCCTGCTGGTTGCACCCTGGTTCCCTACTGGTTGCACCCTGGTTCCCTGCTGGTTGCACCCTGGTTCCCTACTGGTTCGCACCCTGGTTCGATATTGGTTCGCACCCTGGTTCCCTGCTGGTTCGCACTTTGGTTAGACCCTGGTTGCACCCAGGTTCGCTGCTGGTTGCACCCAGGTTCCCTCCTGGTTGCACCCTGGTTCCCCTGCTGGTTCGCACCCTGGTTCCCTGCTGGTTCGCACCCAGGTTCGCTGCTGGTTGCACCCAGGTTCCCTGCTGGTTGCACCCTGGTTCCCCTGCTGGTTCGCACCCTGGTTCCCTGCTGGTTCGCACCCTGGTGCACCCTGGTCCGCACCCTGGTTTGTACCCTGCTTCCTCCTGGTTAGACCATGGCTAGTCTCGGGTTTGCTCCTAACTTAGACCCAACTCACTAAACCCCATACCCATAAGCCTTAAACCCTATAACCGAGTCACATCAACCCAAGCCATACCTTTGTCCACTCACTGAGGCACACCATTTATCCATAAATCTGGTTACATTAAATCTAACCCAGCCAGGCCACCTGCAGCTTAAGTCAAATCGCCCCAATACAATCCAACCAAGTGGGATCCCAACCCAGCTCAACTGAGTCAACTCTAGCCAACCTCCCTAGTCGAGTTGACCCAACTCTCTAGTCGAGTATGCTCAACCTCTTTAACCGATTGGACTCTCCCCTTAGTTGACTCAATCCAATTCCTTAATCAACCCATCCCAATGCAACCGAGTCGCATTCGACCAAGTGGCGGCCTTCCATGTCACAACCGAGTCATTCCCCTATTCTACTAATGCCCGTTTACACCTAATAGAACTTCCTCCCTTTTGCCTAACCAAGTCATATCCCAACACAATCTGAGTCGCATGTCTGAATCCATTTGGCCGAATCTCATAAGCCCGCCCATTTTGAATTCCCAAAATTCAAACCCTTGATGATTCCTATATGCTCAATTCTTTGATGCAAATTCCCAATTCCAAAATCCCATTGATAAATCAATGTTTCTGAATCTCAAGTCCAATGCTCAAATACAAACCCGATTCCTGATCCAAATACCAATTCTGTTTTCCAAAATCCAAGTAACCTCCCCAGCGGAACTACGTGTGGCTTGATCCCCATCGCGGGGTACGTAGGCAATTTGGCACTCCCAAGTTCAGTCGCACCTTTCTCTATCTTTCTCATTCCCTCACACTATTTCATCATCTCTTCCATCCCTTTTTTCACTAACCTCAAGAACTGAAATCGATTCACCTCGTGTCTCTCGGAACCGTTGGATTACGGTTTCCGTCGTAAGGACCCTTAGAGCCCAATTTAGGAACACCGGTGTCGTGTCGTGTCCTAAGTTTTAGGGAGTCTTAGGTTTTAGGGAGTCCTAGAGTTAGGAGTCCAGCCTCATCACGGACGTTTGCTATGTATAGCAACCGTGCCATAGGTCTAGTTACACTAGTCACCCAATCTTTCCCTAGGACAAGCCTAGTAAACTAGGATGTAAGGCAAACCTGCATTAGTCTAAGGGACCATTTGCATTTAGATGAGAATCATATAGCATCTTAGATGAAATCCTAAGATAATAAAATCCTCAACTTGAATTAAATAACTTCTCCTAAAACTGTTGAAACAGTCAATCCCGTCTAGGTCGGTGTCTTAGTTGAGTTAGGCATATGTAACTTAGCTTAGGTGCACCGAACTACGTCGACTCTGATCCCAGTAAGGCTTGGGTACGTAGGCAGCTTGGATGTCTGATGGCATACCACCCGCGAGTCGGCACCACAAACAAATTGTGGTGTTTTGTATATTAATTTTCTTGTAAATGCTTAATCAAATCACTTAGGACTTTCCATGAAATTAGAATTTTATGAGAACTTTCACTTCGATTGAATCCAGACAAATTAATAAATCAAGATACACATTTAGGATTCACATTGAAATTAGATGTTAGGATGCATGTCACTTAGTTCGCACTTTAACATAGAGTTGAATGAGCCATTTAAAATAAATTTAAAAGAGTTAGCTTTGGAATCGAAGACCGATTATCGGGCAGGAATGGTGCATGTGGTGGATAACTCCCCATACCTTCCATTCTCGTAACCAGGTAGCGAGTCTAGATTTCTGGTTAATTATGGGTCCTAGATCCCATATCTAGGTGGCGACTCTGTCAGTCACTTTCGTGTGGAATTCAGATTGCCTTAGTGATCCCAAGTTCACAGGAAAGATGAATTCAAATCAATATTAAAATGCACACGCCAATCGCGTGGATACGAGAGACCAAGAGAGAGAGCGCGGCGGCTCGCGCCCCACGCCCCTCTCGCGGGATCGGGTACCACAGTCTGGCGACTCTGCTGGGGACCACCTAACTTCATTAAAATTTCAAAAGATAATTCATTTGAATTTAATTTAACTGGCTCATAAAAACTCTATACTTGTTAGATTAGTTTGTCTTGTTTTATTTTCTCTCATCACATTTTACTCGAACTTAATTTAACAAAACCTGAAGGCATCATAGATTGCGCGAACTTATTGCACACACTTACATCACTTGCATCTAAACCCTTGCATCTCACATTCACACACGTCCTATTTTAGGAACCCGGAGTGTTATCTAGCATGGTTGACTGGGATTTCATCACCTGGTGCCTCTGTGCTAGAGAAGCATTCCACCCTTAGCCTAGTACCTTTATGGTGCGTAAACGGATCTATTGTTCACGTACTGATACGCCGGACACTGGTACAGTATATCGAACATGGATTCGCGCTAAGGGAACTCTTGGCCTTACCCCTAGATTAACCCACACATGCATGTAGTATACGAACACATGTGCATCACATGTGTGAGCCTAGTTTAGGATATCCTACCCATTTGTGTCTAGATTAGACCGTAGTCCATCTTCCAATGGCTACGATCGGTCCTAGGTACACAAACAAAGTCATGAGTTGAGATCCTATCTCCACTCCGCTAGATTAGGATTAGGGTTGATGCCTTCAGGTAACACTGATAAAATGTGTGAAGAATAAAAACTTTCCCTTTGGGGTTAGGATATAAATCCCATCATTTCCAAAGATCTCATAGGATTAGTCATTCATGATCTATCCGTTGAAAGTAATCCTATGCAATCTCATCTTTTGATCATGTGTCTATCATTCGTCTTTTGTGGGATTCGATTGTGTCTTCATTGACGGAAATTGTGTCTCAATCATTTGATCGTGCAATCTTGATGATCCAATCTTGCCTGTACCCTTGATCTCTTCCTCCTCTAGGGGCTACCTTTTTCAAGAATATTTCTGCTAAATCCTTCAGAGTTTACTCTCAGAATCCTTGAGCTAGGGGCATTTCCCTATGCGAATCAGTCATCATTGTCCAAAATTGAAAGTATCAGCCATGATGATGTTCAGAACGAACAAGCCTTCGCCGAGCCTTCAACGCCAAACAGTTGCAGCAGTTAAAGTTTTAGTCACTTACTATTTTATGTTGAGTCAGTCATCATGGTCAGTATAATTGTTGAGTCCGGTCTTACAGTTAAAGGTCAATGCCTAGTCCAGGCAAGTTATCTTCTGTTTCCCTTTCTTATTTAGAGTTGTGAATCCTGAGCATGTTCAGGATAGGTCGTCTGATGTAATAGCTTTTCTTTAAATAAAATTTCGGTCAGTTCCAAAAAGTTCACTTGTGTCTGTTCTTAAGTGTGCTTCTGATCTTAAAATAAGACTCCCTCTTCAAATGAGGACAAAATTGACGAAACTCCACTTGAGTCACAACAATTACTTGAACGAGAGGAGGAGCGCCAATCCCAACCTTTCAAAGATGAAATTGAAATGATAAACACTGGCACTGAAACTTTGATTCAGTGAATGCCGATTGAAAATACATTACCCTCTAAAGAGTGTGAAGAATTGATAAAATTATTTCAAGAATAAGAAGATTGTCTAGAAAAGCTACAACCGATACCAGGGGCAAGACATAGATGGAAAGCTCAAAGAAAATGAAGAAAGTGAGAAGATATATGCTATACAAGGGGCATAGAGTGGAAACAACTTTCATATTTCCAATCAATGACCTTGGTTCTCAAATTCATAAAGCCAACAAATTCAAGATGAAAAGTTCAAAAGCAAACAATGAAAAGTGATCATCAGATATCGAGAGTACGAATCCATAGATGGAGGATGTCAAAGAACAAGTTTCGCTCTATGAAAGTCAAAAGCACGTATTAGAATCTTGAAAGAAGAAGATCCATTATCTCTTACCTGGAAATGCCGTCAAACTCCGCGAAAAAAAAAAAAAAACAAAAGAGAAAAAAAAAATAATCAGTACCAGAGGGACTCTAGTAACCTAGATCGATTCCCAATCTGAACATCGAAAGGCCTCCTTTGGCCGATTAAATCCCAAAATCAAAACCCAATGTCAAAAGAATACCGATTTGCAAACCCTTCGAGCCTAAATCAAATTTTCTTGAAAACCCATCAAACTTGGGGCATTTCCCCGAACTACGCGAGACCTGATCCCTATACTGGGGTACGTAGGCAACTCGGTTGAACCGAGTTCGGTCGATTCAAAAAGGAAAAGAAATTCAATCCTTTCAAAAAAAAAAAAGAGAGGGACAAGTTCCAAAAGAAGAGAAGTTAATTGTTCCAGAAAGAAAAGAAAAAAGGAAAAAAAAAATCAAACAATTTATCTTCAAACTAGGGGCATTCGCCCTGAACTACACACGACCTGATTCCTACCTTGGGATATGTAGGCGACCTGTTCACAGGTTCGGTCGAAATCTTTGTTGAGCCTTAAGCCATTCTTTGAAAAGCCCTATCCTACCTATAAAAGTCCTTCTGGTGTTCAGAACTAATGAGCTAGGTCCTGAGATACAATAAAAAAATGAAATGATGATGAATAAGAAAAATAACGGAGTTTGAAGATCTGCTAGACTGAAAACCTGAAAGGGCGGTCTAGGCAAAATTTAAGATCATTCCCCTGCTAAGTTGAAAACCCGAAAGGGCGGCTTAGGCAAAAGCTAAGGGGATAGCCTGCTGGATCGAAAACCTAGAAAGGTGGTTCAGGCAAAAGTTAAGGCTAGCGCGGTCCGCCAAGTTAAAAACCCTGAAGAGGTGACTTGGTCACGGTAAGAGAATCAGTATAAGAAGGCAACAGCCGGTATCAAGACTGAAGATCAACTGAAGTTCAAGCAAATTCAAGTGATATCCTCAAAACTGGGGGCATTGAAGCTAAGCAATCTTAGGGGTCGTAATTAAATTCTTGAGGCATTACTGTTTCGAGGAAGAAGTCCGGTGTTTACCAATTGAAAAACTATTCCTTGAAAGGATAGACTTACCAAACAAAACATTAACTAAGTCAGAAGCATCACTATGTTTGTCAGTATAGTCAGTCAATCTTTATTATTCTAAGTTCACTCCTTCAGGGCTGCTCAATCCTTTGAGTAGTGCCTTTCATCTAAGTTTTCTCTTTAGAAAGAGTTAATTGTCGTTCCTATGTCCAAATGATGTAACTGTCTTGGTGAAGGAGGCCAGGCCTAGGCAGCTCCCTGCAATTATACCTGAAAGAGCTCGAGAATTTAGTCAAACAACTTCATTTCAAAGAAGATCAGCTCAGAAAAATTCAGAAGTAGAAACATCAGAAAGCCCAGCTTCCGTAAAAAGATCATACCCCAGGAAGGCACCTTAAGCTTGGAAGAACCTCAGATGCAATGGTGGTTGAGCCAATTTCTCAGAAAGATGAACCATTCAAATTCATAATTCCCTTCCGGTTAGTTATCCTGGTCAAGAAATGTTTATCTAAACACCTGTCAAGAAGCAGATCCCGCTTTTCCATGTTAATATCCAAGAGAGTCGTTGTTCTAAATTACCAATCTCAAATGTCTTGTTCAAGGTTTCAGTTATCAAAATCCCCAGAAGACAAGACCAGCAGTCTCTTTGAGAAAAATCTTGTTGAAGTTTCATAAAAATGTTCCTAATCCATTCTTGCTAGTAATGGTTCTTCGTTCTAAAGGTTTGCCGTTTCATCATTCGTCAAAGTCCTAGTTTCCAACATCTTTGTCGGGCACGATCCATAATATCCCCGATTTCATTGAGTTCAAAAAAATAAAAAATTCATCAAATCCAATCTTACGTCAAATTCAAGTTCATGGAAAATCTCTAAATTCTTCGAGCCCGTTTGTGAACGGTACCTCTTTTCTCGAGCCCATTTGCAAATGGCCTCGTCTTCTCCTTGAGCCCGTTTGTGAACGGTGCCTCATCTCTCGAGTCCATTTGTGAATGGTTTCGTCTTCTCCTTGAGCCCATTTGTGAACGGTGCCTCATTTTCTGAGTTCATTTATGAATGGTCTCATGTCCTCCTTGAGCCCGTTTGTGGACGGTGCCTCATTTCTCAAAAAATCAAAAATTCATCAAATCCAATCCCCAATTCAAAAAATCCAATCCTACGTCAAATTCAAATTCATAAAAATCTCTAAATTTTTCATTGTTGAATTCATCAATCAAAGCTATCTTGTGTCGTCGAGCCCGTTTGTGAACGGTGCCTCATTTCTCGAGCCCATTTGTGAATGGTCTCGTCTTCTCCTTGAGCCCGTTTGCGGACGGTACCTCATTTCCCAAAAATAAAAATTCATCAAATCCAATCCCCGATTCAAACAAATCCAATCTTACGTCAAATTCAAGTTCATGAAAAATCTCATGTCCTCTTTGAGCCCTTCTGTGAAAGGTGCCTCATTTCTCGAGGCCGTTTGTGAATGGTCTCGTCTTCTCCTTGAGCCCGTTTGCGGACGGTACCTCATTTCCCAAAAATAAAAAATTCATCAAAACCAATCCCCGATTCAAACAAATCCAATCTTACGTCAAATTCAAGTTCATGAAAAATCTCATGCCCTCTTTGAGCCCGTTTGTGAACGGTGCCTCTTTTCTCGAGGCCATTTGGGGATGGTCTCGTCTTCTCCTTGAACCCGTTTGTGAACAGGTTTCTCATTCTCTGAGTCCATTTGTGAATGGTCTCATGTCCTCTTTGAGCCCGTTTGTGAACGGTGCCTCTTTTCTCGAGGCCATTTGTGAATGGTCTCATCTTCTCCTTGAGCCCGTTTGCGGACGGTACCTCATTTTCCAAAAATAAAAAAATTTATCAAATCCAAATCCTTAATTAAAAAATAAAAATAAAAATCCATTCCTACGTCAAATTCAAGTTCATAAAAAAATCCCTAAATTCTTCGAGCCCGTTTGTGAACGGTGCCTCATTTCTCGAGTCCATTTGTGAATGGTCTCGTCTTCTCTTCGAACCCGTTTGTGAACAGGTGTCTCATTCTCTGAGTCCATTTGTGAATGGTCTCATCTTCTCCTTGAGCCCGTTTGTGAACGGTGCCTCATTTCTCGAATCCATTTGTGAATGGTCTCGTCTTCTCCTTGAGCCCGTTTGTGAACGGTGCCTCATTTCTCGAGTCCATTTGTGAATGGTCTCGTCTTCTCCTTGAGCCTGTTTGTGAATGGTGCCTCATTTCTCGAGTCCATTTGTGAATGGTCTTGTCTTATCCTTGAGCCCGTTTGTGAATGGTGCCTCTTTTCTCGAATCCATTTGTGAATGGTATCGTCCTCCTTGAGCCCGTTTGTGAACGGTGCCTCATTTCTCGAGTCCATTTGTGAATGGTCTTGTCTTCTCCTTGAGCCCGTTTGTGAACGGTGCCTCTTTTCTCGAATCCATTTGTGAATGGTATCTTCCTCCTTGAGCCTGTTTGTGAATGGTGCCTCATTTCTCGAGTCCATTTGTGAATGGTCTTGTCTTATCCTTGAGCCCGTTTGTGAATGGTGCCTCTTTTCTCGAATCCATTTGTGAATGGTATCGTCCTCCTTGAGCCCGTTTGTGAACGGTGCCTCATTTCTCGAGTCCATTTGTGAATGGTCTTGTCTTCTCCTTGAGCCCGTTTGTGAACGGTGCCTCTTTTCTCGAATCCATTTGTGAATGGTATCTTCCTCCTTGAGCCCGTTTGTGAACGGTGCCTCATTTCTCGAGTCCATTTGTGAATGGTCTTGTCTTCTCCTTGAGCCCGTTTGTGAACGGTGCCTCTTTTCTCGAGTCCATTTGTGAATGGTTTTCTATCCTCCTTGAGGCCGTTTGTGAACGGTGCCTCATTATCCAAGTCCATTTGGGAATGCTTCTTATCCTCGTTGAACCCGCTTGTGAGCGGCGTCTCATCTCCTTCTAAAAACTGTTTGATAGCGATCTTTGTCCTTTCCCTTCAGAATCCATTCGAAAATGATATCTCATTCTCTAATTGCCCGTTTGTGAACGGCGCCGCATCGAGTTTTTATTATTATTCAAGTTCTAGGGTTTCATCTAAGGTTTTGCATTATGTTAAGGTGCGTTGTATCTAGAGAGTCCTTTGTCGATTAAAACTACGCAAAATGGTTCTGTCATTTTTAACTTTGGTATTCAATGACTACGTCATCTCTACCAAAGAGGGGCATCTGTAGACACCCCATTTTGTTTTGTTTTAATCAACAAATAAATTAGTGTGTTAAATCCATGTGAGAACCCCCTCTATCATTGATTTATATGTTTTAGGTCATTAATATCTTGATCTGACTTTACGGATCATCAATCGGGACAAAATAAGCTAGGGTCACTCCATAGCCCGGACCCTGATTCCATTCCGAGACCCGATTTCCGTAAATCGTTAGATCAATGGCAGATCATGACCTGGGTCTAACCATCCAAAACCACCTAACCTCTCCTCTCATCCTAACCATTCAAACCTCACCTAACCTCACCTAACCTCTCCTCCCATCATAACCATCCAAACCTCACCTAACCTCACCTAACCTCACCTAACATCACCTAACCTCACCTAACCTTACCTAACCTCACCTAACCTCACCTAACCTCCTATCCCATTCTCCTATAAATACCCTCTCATCTCACCAAAGAAGAGAAGGAAAAAAAAGAAAAGAAAAAAGAACCCCTCTCTTAGAAAATTCATCCCTCTCCCTCATCTCTTCAAGGGTTCGGCCATTCTTGCCGGATCGGGTGATTTTATACGTTGGGTGATATATATCAAAAGTAGTCATTATCAAGCAAGGAATCATCTTCAAGGAATTAACATCAAAGAAAAATCAAACACAAAGTGGGTTTCCAAAGAGGTAGGCATTTATTTCAATTCTATGTAGGGTCTGTTTTCATGCATATCTTTTACTTTAAAAGAAAAACCATGTTAGGAAGCATGTAGGGTCCGTTTTCCCCCTGGTTAGCCTCTGGTTAGACCCTGGTTGCACCCAGGTTCGCTGCTGGTTGCACCCAGGTTCGATGCTGGTTGCACCCTGGTTCCCTACTGATTCGCACCCTGGTTCCCCTGCTGGTTGCACCCTGGTTCCCTACTGGTTGCACCCTGGTTCCCTGCTGGTTGCACCCTGGTTCCCTACTGGTTCGCACCCTGGTTCGATATTGGTTCGCACCCTGGTTCCCTGCTGGTTCGCACTTTGGTTAGACCCTGGTTGCACCCAGGTTCGCTGCTGGTTGCACCCAGGTTCCCTCCTGGTTGCACCCTGGTTCCCCTGCTGGTTCGCACCCTGGTTCCCTGCTGGTTCGCACCCAGGTTCGCTGCTGGTTGCACCCAGGTTCCCTGCTGGTTGCACCCTGGTTCCCCTGCTGGTTCGCACCCTGGTTCCCTGCTGGTTCGCACCCTGGTGCACCCTGGTCCGCACCCTGGTTTGTACCCTGCTTCCTCCTGGTTAGACCATGGCTAGTCTCGGGTTTGCTCCTAACTTAGACCCAACTCACTAAACCCCATACCCATAAGCCTTAAACCCTATAACCGAGTCACATCAACCCAAGCCATACCTTTGTCCACTCACTGAGGCACACCATTTATCCATAAATCTGGTTACATTAAATCTAACCCAGCCAGGCCACCTGCAGCTTAAGTCAAATCGCCCCAATACAATCCAACCAAGTGGGATCCCAACCCAGCTCAACTGAGTCAACTCTAGCCAACCTCCCTAGTCGAGTTGACCCAACTCTCTAGTCGAGTATGCTCAACCTCTTTAACCGATTGGACTCTCCCCTTAGTTGACTCAATCCAATTCCTTAATCAACCCATCCCAATGCAACCGAGTCGCATTCGACCAAGTGGCGGCCTTCCATGTCACAACCGAGTCATTCCCCTATTCTACTAATGCCCGTTTACACCTAATAGAACTTCCTCCCTTTTGCCTAACCAAGTCATATCCCAACACAATCTGAGTCGCATGTCTGAATCCATTTGGCCGAATCTCATAAGCCCGCCCATTTTGAATTCCCAAAATTCAAACCCTTGATGATTCCTATATGCTCAATTCTTTGATGCAAATTCCCAATTCCAAAATCCCATTGATAAATCAATGTTTCTGAATCTCAAGTCCAATGCTCAAATACAAACCCGATTCCTGATCCAAATACCAATTCTGTTTTCCAAAATCCAAGTAACCTCCCCAGCGGAACTACGTGTGGCTTGATCCCCATCGCGGGGTACGTAGGCAATTTGGCACTCCCAAGTTCAGTCGCACCTTTCTCTATCTTTCTCATTCCCTCACACTATTTCATCATCTCTTCCATCCCTTTTTTCACTAACCTCAAGAACTGAAATCGATTCACCTCGTGTCTCTCGGAACCGTTGGATTACGGTTTCCGTCGTAAGGACCCTTAGAGCCCAATTTAGGAACACCGGTGTCGTGTCGTGTCCTAAGTTTTAGGGAGTCTTAGGTTTTAGGGAGTCCTAGAGTTAGGAGTCCAGCCTCATCACGGACGTTTGCTATGTATAGCAACCGTGCCATAGGTCTAGTTACACTAGTCACCCAATCTTTCCCTAGGACAAGCCTAGTAAACTAGGATGTAAGGCAAACCTGCATTAGTCTAAGGGACCATTTGCATTTAGATGAGAATCATATAGCATCTTAGATGAAATCCTAAGATAATAAAATCCTCAACTTGAATTAAATAACTTCTCCTAAAACTGTTGAAACAGTCAATCCCGTCTAGGTCGGTGTCTTAGTTGAGTTAGGCATATGTAACTTAGCTTAGGTGCACCGAACTACGTCGACTCTGATCCCAGTAAGGCTTGGGTACGTAGGCAGCTTGGATGTCTGATGGCATACCACCCGCGAGTCGGCACCACAAACAAATTGTGGTGTTTTGTATATTAATTTTCTTGTAAATGCTTAATCAAATCACTTAGGACTTTCCATGAAATTAGAATTTTATGAGAACTTTCACTTCGATTGAATCCAGACAAATTAATAAATCAAGATACACATTTAGGATTCACATTGAAATTAGATGTTAGGATGCATGTCACTTAGTTCGCACTTTAACATAGAGTTGAATGAGCCATTTAAAATAAATTTAAAAGAGTTAGCTTTGGAATCGAAGACCGATTATCGGGCAGGAATGGTGCATGTGGTGGATAACTCCCCATACCTTCCATTCTCGTAACCAGGTAGCGAGTCTAGATTTCTGGTTAATTATGGGTCCTAGATCCCATATCTAGGTGGCGACTCTGTCAGTCACTTTCGTGTGGAATTCAGATTGCCTTAGTGATCCCAAGTTCACAGGAAAGATGAATTCAAATCAATATTAAAATGCACACGCCAATCGCGTGGATACGAGAGACCAAGAGAGAGAGCGCGGCGGCTCGCGCCCCACGCCCCTCTCGCGGGATCGGGTACCACAAAAGGAGAATGACAGAGTCGCCACCTAGATGAGGGATCTAGGACCCATAAATAACAAGAAATCTAGACTTGTTACCTAAACGAGAATGGAAGGTATGGGGAGTTACTACCACATCCATTATCTTCGTCCGATAATCTGGTCTTCGATTCCAAAAGTTAACTCTCTTGAATTTCTTTTAAATGGCTCATTTAACTTTATTGAAGTGCGAACTACGTGACATGCATCCTAAAATCTAATTTTAATGTAATTCATAAATGTGTATCTTGATTTTCTTAATTTGTTTGACTTCAATCTAAGTGAAAGTTCTTCCAAAATTCTAATTTCATGGAAAGTTCTAAGTGATTTAATTACTTTTAATTTAAGGATTAATATACAAAACCCCACCACTTATGTGTGGAGCCGACTCGGGCTTGGTATGCCACTCAAGTATCTAAGTTGCCTACGTATCCCAACCTCACTGGAATCAGAGTCGATCGTAGTTCGGTGCATCTGAACTAAGCTACTTATGCCTAACTCATCTAGGACACTGATCTAGGCTGGATTGACTGTTTTAACAGTTTAGGAGAAATTATTTAATTTAAGTTGAAGATTTTATTCTCCTATGACGTCATCTAATATGCTATATGGTCCTATCTAAGTGCAAGTCGTCCCTTAGACTAATGCAGGTTAACCTACATACTAGGTAACTAGGTTTGTCCTATGAAAAAATTGGGTGACTAGTGTAACTAGATCTACGGCAAGGGTTGCTATCCATAGCAAACGGCCGTGATGAGGCTGGACTCCTAACTCTAGGACCTAGGACACAACGTGACGTAAGTGTTCCTAAGGGGCTCTAAAAGGTTCCTACGATAGGAGACCGCAATCCAATTGCTCCTAATACTTTGATTAAGTTAATTCAATTTTTTGATACCAGATTTTTAGATTGACTGAATTTTTACTTTCAAGGATTTTCGATTCCTAAATATCTAAGGGATACCAAAGGTTCTATGGTTTGCTAGTTTTGGCCTCAAATCGCAACCATGGATGGGAATCGTGCTCTCAACCCTTGTATAATTTAGCACGTAAGTTATAGTATCTTATTGCTTGGCATGTTTCTCAGGATTTTCGTGGACAGTGAACCTCGAAGCCATTATCATACTATAATTTACGCACTCCAATTATGCAAGATTAATCGCAATTAGTATACAATTGTGGTTGCGATCTCGGCAGTTAGACTATCGCGGTGTAGCGAATTTACATGGGAGATCTATGAACCCTAAGGTTTCTGTTTCAAACAAGTTGGGGATTAAATTCATGATGTACAGTTAAGATTTGTTGGAGGTTTTTACTGACTTTTTTGTTGATTTGCTATTACATTAAGATTTATTAATATTAAGACCAGACTGCTAGGATTACACAGAAACCCTAAGCAATCAAACTCCAAATCAGTTGAAACTTTTCCAGTAACAAGATATAGATGATTGTGGCGTACTGAAAAGATTTCATGAATTTTCATTAAGATTGGATATCAATCTCCGATTTTTTAAAATTAAAATGAGTTCATAGGTTAACACAGTAACTTATAGCATATCAGTTTGAAAGTAACCCAAACTTTCACATAATAGAGATATAGATTGTTATAGCTTACTGGAAAATTTTTATGAATTGTCATTAAGATTTGATATCAATCACCGATTTCTCAAAATTCAAATCAGTTCATAGATTAACCCAGTAACTTATAGCATATCAATTTCAAATTAATCCAAACTTTCACAGAATAACGACATAGCTGATTATAGCTTACTGAAAACTTTTCATGAATTATGATTAAGGTTTGTTATCAATTTTCAATTTTTTCAAATTCAAATCAGATTATAGATTAACACAGCAACCTATAGCATATCAATTTCAAATCGACTCAAACTCTTACACTATAAAGATAATCATGAGATTAGACTACTGTACGACTTTCATGGATTTTTATTCTGATTTAATGCAAGTTTAAATTCACACAAAAATCGGATGAATCCAAAGAATTACTTAAAAAGCAAACCTAATGGTATCCTAAAATCAAATAAAAATTCCAGTAGATATATAATAGATTATAAAATTTTATATCAAAATTTTAAAACTTAAAAATTAAATCTCCTCCATAAAATTAATTTTAAATAGAAAAGGGGAATTTATTTCCTAGGAATTTAAACCCGTTTATTAAAATAAATTACAAAACCATATTAAAAATTTGCAAAACTAATTGAAAGTTTTTCTCTAACATTCCAGTAACCTAAGTTACTGGTTTGTAATAAAAAATTTCGAAAAGTTACTAATTTAATATTAAAAGAATTACGGCACGTAAACTAAAGAATTGATTAGAAAACAGTAAAGAAAATATTTTTTCAAAATTTTATTACATGAAAACTTCAATTCATAATTAAATATGAGTTCTAAAACGTTTCATTAATTTTTAAAATCGTTTGATATTTATTAAAAATAACCCAAAATAAAAATAAATTAAAACCGGATTAAAAAAATCAAACAATTCCAAAACTTTTATGGTGAACTGGAAATTCAAAAATCGGTTTGGAACCAAATTTTCATGAAATTAGTACTTGATTTTACCCATTTTCCATTTTATTCTTCAAGAAATAACCCTTTGCCGGGTTATATTTCGAAAAATAAAATGAAAATCGAGGCGGTCAAACCGTGGTCCAAGATTTCACTTTCCAGTAGTTTTGAAATATTTTTATTAACCTAAAAAAAAAAAATTTGAAAAAGATTATGTTTTCAAACACTTGCCCTGAAAATTGAATTTAAACTCATATTGAAGAATAAAGAAAGAAAATTAATATTTATATGGAGAATAAAGAATAAAGAAACAAAATTAATATTTAAACTCATATTGAAGAATAAAGAAAGAAAATTTAAACACTAGCATGCTTGTTCTAATTCGCAAAGAAGAGAGATCCTTACCGTTGATCGCGATCCTTGTCTCTAGGGTTGGCGATCCGAGATATACACTTTCTCCAACCCTTTTATACGCTAAAAAGATCCAAAGAACACTTCAATAATTCTTGATTATATGATGCTTTAGAGAAGAAGAAGAAGTTCAAGAACCCCTTTTGTGAAGAACACTTGAGAGAGAGATGAACACACTTGAAGAGAGGAATGAATTCCAAGGAGGAAGAGAGAGAATGATGAATTTTCTAGAGCCAGGACAAAGGTTGTGCTAGCTTTTTTTTATAGAAAAGGTTAGGGTTATATTGGATTTAGAAGTTTCCAATGTGAGGACTCCTACATTTAGTTAGTTTCTAATTCTCACCTAGACTTGCTTTTCCCTTACCTTCTAAATTATATTTACTTCTAATATTGATTTCTTGCAAGCCAAGCAATGCTAAATTACACAATGAAGATCCTTCAAGATCAATCTAAAGCCTTCTCACATAGGAAACTAGCTTTTATGAATGATTTTCATCCAAAAAGGGTTGTCTGACGTTTAAGATCATTCTGGACCTATTTAGAGGCTGATTCAGGAACAGTCATAAACTAGAAAATTGTAGATCTTATCGAGACGTTCGAAACACGTATAATTGCAAATTTTTTAGACAAAAAGGTAAAATGTTATGGCAGTTTTATTAACCTGACCATACAAGCCCTTTCTAATTATAACTCTTCATTTCTTTATTATTTTTCTAAAACAAATATGATATTACCAACCACCTCATCCCATCTCACATAGGAAACTAGCTTTTATGAATGATTTTCATCCAAAAAGGGTTGTCCGACGTTTGAGATCATTCTGGACCTATTTAGAGGCTGATTCAGGAACAGTCATAAACTAGAAAATTGTAGATCTTATCGAGACGTTCGAAACAAGTATAATTGCAAATTTTTTAGACAAAAAGGTAAAATGTTATGGCAGTTTTAGTAACCTGACCATACAAGCCCTTTCTAATTATAACTCTTCATTTCTTTATTATTTTTCTAAAACAAATATGATGTTACCAACCACCTCATCCCATGTTGGACATTTTTGCATGTGGCCTCCTCATGTGGGACTCCCACTTATGTGGCCGACTATGGACCCCGATCCCGAGGACGGTGAGCGAGGAATACGAGATCCCACGTCAGTCCCCGAAAATCTCCACAATGTGAAGGAGAGCTCTGCCAAGGAACTCTCGAAATGATGCCACTCACAGCATGGGTGGTGATATAAATGAGATACTTCTTGATTCAGGGACTAGCCTGGAACCAAGATGTACCTATAACAAAGAAGAGTCGTCATCCAAGAAAATGGGCCTAGATTTCATACAATACTCTGTCGCAACGGATAACGAGAGATACAAAAGTCCGTGCCTGATGACGAATGAGGAAGATCTGAAGTGCACCCCCAATTCGCTCAAGTGCAACCACATGGTCTCTTATGCCATTTATTATTAAGTTTGAAGAGTTTTGGGCGAAAATAAGATGAAATGGGAACGAGTATCCCCGAGAAAATGTCTATCTAAGCATGCACGACCCGGGGATGGGCAAAAGACAATAAACATCCAAATCCTAACTCACCGCATCTACTCCTAACCCATCACATCTAGGAAAGCAGTAACATTCGCATGCACAGCTACAGCTAAGCAGGTAATATAGCAGATATGATAAGCGGGAAAGCAGTAAATATCTACAGCTAAGCATATGATCATGATAAGTAAGCAGATAAATGTTACAGCTAAGCATGTAAATAAGCGTGTGAAACTAAACACACAAGAAATAAGCAAGCTGAAAGTAAACACACAAGGAACCAAAGACAAACACACGATAAGCTAAAAGATGGGAGGAAAGAAAGGAATCAGAAAATCGACGGTATGCGTAAACCCAAAATGTCGGGAAAAGGAAAATGGGACATACGATAGACTCAGGGAGCGATTCTAAAGGAATCGAGCTCAGTGATCTTGATCCGCTAAAGATCGGACAAGTCTCGCGGTCGTCATAGCCTATCGCTGGGCTCAGCGAGGACAATCCCTGTGAAGGGGCCACGCTACGTCGTCACCCGTCCCAAAACTTGATAAAACGTCGAAAAATCGATAAAAACCGAAAAACCACAATCAAGATCAGAAATGGAATGAAAAGAGGGCTCCGAATGACCTGACAATCACCATCCTTGCCCATTTTGATTTTTATTGTGAAAGGTTTGAAAGATTTTTGGATGTTTAAATGATTTTTTGAAGGGTTAAATGAGTTTATTGAAAAGCTTGACTGAACTTGGAAAGAAAATCCCAAGCTGCCTACGTACCCTGTGGAAAGGGATCAAGCCAATGTAGTTCGAATGGCTTTTCGAAATACGCTTTGAGTGTTTTTTAAGTTTTTTTGTTGTTTTGTATTTTTATGTTTTTTTTTATCCCTTTTGATTGAAAGGGGGTTTTGGCTCAGGAGGTTGCCGTCCGTCGTCGCCTTAACCCGAAACAAGATGTTTCCAAAATCGATGGAATCCCGAAACTCGAAAAGGATCCCAAGGAACGTGAAGAAAGAAAGACCTGAAGAAGGGAGCACTCCTAAACCCTATAAGCAGAAATATCCCTGGAGAAGAAATAATCCATGAACCCTCTGGAGAGTCCCAGTACGAGAAAGGGGACGAAAGGGGTAAGGGGGTTCAAGTAGCCTCATCATAGTTCTATATGAATTTCCTCAAGCTTAGGATAGAAAACGCTAACTAAATGCACGAGAGAAGATCATACATAGTAGCATGAGGTTAACGACACTTGCACTGCAGTATTTTGATAACGTCATATACTTATCATGCTTATCCATTTTGGTAAGTTAATGAGAGCCTTCTGAAGTGAGGTGATTTTTTATAATGAATTGAAGGGCGAAGAACACACCACACCAACATGCTCTTTCGAAGTGATATTTCAGTTGATATGGGTGTCTCAATAAAATTCTAAGTATAACCTGCCCAAACCAAAATGAATCCAAACACATTGACTTTACAACGACAACAAGAATGAGCTTAAGAGATTTGAAGGGAAAACTAAGTATGAATGAAATCCCAGCTCGAATCAAAGTAGGCCACAAAAGGATGGAACTTGATTTCGACCTGTTGCATAAACCTGCACAAAACAAAGTGCTCATATCACATCATGAAAGCTTATTAAACCATAAAATCTATTCGCATAAATATCACTTATGAAGGTTAGAGTGGGTCATTGTTATCAAAACATGACAGTGCAAGTATATATAACCTCAAATCTCCTCTACACAATTAAAATGACTTGAGGAACCAACATGTAGACAAGGACTGAACCAATTTGGGCCTTTGTCTCAAGATATTGAGGAAGATAATATTGGCACAACTCTGATATCTACAATTTCAACCCAAGGTAACTTTGCAGGTGTTCTGAGTAACTTGACCTTACAAACACTAAGAAGGAATAATTCCTAAGCTATCTATTGAGAACACAAAAGGGGAAATCTCAGTTGATTTTCAAATAGAAAGCTTGATTTGCTTTTTGAAATACTTTGGAAGCCTGACTCCATGAATGGAAACGAAATTTCAGTCACATTAGTAACGCCCAGACACTCTTGAATTCACATGTATTACATAGAATTATGCCCAAACACATGAAAAATGAAATCACAGCTGGTCGGCGCATACCCCAAGCAAAATTTGTCATGGAATCCATTTCCTCATATGAAACAAATCGAAGAAAATATTTATGAACATGCCAATGAAAACCTCCCACACATTATAACAGTTTTCTACTCGAAACGCTTATGAAGCAAAAGCGAAAACCAATACACCATCACAGATATATTAAGAGAGAAATTAGAGCACCATGAGAGCAAGGTATTTAATAGAATAGGGGAAGCTAATCAGAGAATAGAGCCCAGATTTAAAGGAAGAAATCTAGATAGATGTTACCTTTTTGCTTATCTCCTTTGCCTCGGAATCGGGGTGGAGTGATAGTCGAATCTTTACTCCAATTCTCGAAGTTGGCCGAGCTCCAAACTCGCCTCCTTCTATGACCTTCTTGAAGCTTCAAATCTCAGAAATGAGGATAGGATCTGATAAATGGGGTGAGTAGGTGATATTGCAGATGGGTTGCCGATCTTCCCCTCTCTATGCTACTCTCTGATTTTTCAAATCAAATGGAAGAGGGTTTTGATCTTGGATCGGTGATCGTAGATATGGGTGGAGAGGGTTTGGATTAGAGGGAGATAAATCTGGGTGGGGAGGACTTGGTCGGCAACTATGGCCTCAGGCTTGCCGGATTTGGGGGTTTAACGGAGAGGGTTTTGAAGGAGGAGATGATGGAGGAGGGTTTGGATAAAACAAGGGATGGGTTGGAGATGGTGGTAGAGGTGTGAGATGGGTTTTAGAGGTTTATGGGTTGTGGAGAAATGAAGTGGGTTTAGGAGATATGGAAGATGGTGGATGGTAGGGTCGGTGGCCGGAATCCATGGAGATAGTGGTCGGAGTGGGTTTGAGATTGAAATGGAGAAGGAGTTGCAGAGATGGGAAATGGATGATGGTGGAAAATGGTGGGGGCTTGCCAGATTCCAGCAAGGTTACCGGAGAAGAGGAAATATAATGGGGTTTAGAAATGAGGTGGTTTTTTAGGAAGATGAGGGTGGAGACGAGAATATGAAGAAGGTTGTGGAGGTAGGAGGTGTCGGTTTATAGTGGGAGTGGAGATGGGTTTTTGAGATGAAGGGAGAAGAGGCTGCAAATGGAAGAAAACCCAAGTGGGTTTGATGGGTAAAAGAAAATGGTGGATAAGAGATGGAAATGGGTTTGGTGGGTGTGAGGTTGAAGATGGAGGTGGCGGCTTGGGAAGAAGAATATGGTGGTAGGGTCGGTGGCCGGAGCAAATGGCCGGCAAGAACGAGGTCAGGGAAGACGACCCCAAACCTCCCTCTCTCTCTCTCTCTCTCTCTCTCTCTCTACTATCTTGTCTAAAAAAAATGAGAAAAATCCTCCCCTTTCTCACGAGCTCCCATGGAGTTTTATACCTAGGGTTTTTCTCCACTCTAATCCTAGCCATCCATTTGTTGCCTTCTCATCTCATCCATCCATCTCTCTTTTAGCCCTAATGCCCTCCTAGAGACCCTAAAACCTAGAATATTCTAGTTGATCTAAGCCCTACACTTCACCTCTTTGATCTAACAGCCTATGCTTGTGGCTTGTAGAGAAAGAAATGCAAGCTTCCAAAAATGCCCTTCCAAGAGGAGGATTTTACACTTTTATCAACATCCCTATTACCCCTTTTTGCTTTAATGGGCACCCATGCTCGGCTATCCCACCCCTTTTTACAAAGAAAAACATATATTTGCCATCTCTTTCTTCCATGGACAACCTTTTTTAGCGTACTTTCTACGCTTGAGGGGGGAAGAGTTAATTATTATTATTATTTTTTTCTAGGGAAATGATATTGACACAACCATACTTTGATATGGGTACCAACTCAGTTCGTCTTTTCCCCTTTAATTAGCTTGCAAGAGCTATCATGGGAGATGTAATAACCTCTTAACAGCTCTTTAATCACTAAGACGAAGTGAGTTAGCGCACATCAAAAATATGTTGGGGGGGTATCATCAAAACTCGGGGATTCCAAATAGAGGGGTGCCCACACCAAAATGCGAGATGCATCCTGGTACATTTTCAATTTCATTGAAAATGCAAGAGAAGGTTGGGACTTACAAACAGAGGGTACAAATGGGACCTGGTGATTATCTGACTTTCAATGGGACCTCAAAAATTATTTGAAAATGAGGATATTTCGGGTTCTTTTGCATTCGGGCTCAGTTCTTTGGAAATTTCGGAGATAGGTTTCAGGCGCTTGAAACTTGACTTTGGGACTCGAAATTTGGTTTCGGGACTCAGATTTTGGGATTTGTTCAATTTTTCGGGAAAGTTGGGTCAGGCCAAAATGGGGTGTCTACACCGACCCACATGGGTGGGTCCATGTGACCCCACCTTGTGGGCTTTAGCCCAATAGGCCTTATGAGATGTATTTTGGGTTTTTTTCATTGAAATTTCAATAAAATGCTTTAAATTCAA
Source organism: Tasmannia lanceolata (assembly GCF_043159265.1). Classification (NCBI taxonomy): domain Eukaryota; kingdom Viridiplantae; phylum Streptophyta; class Magnoliopsida; order Canellales; family Winteraceae; genus Tasmannia; species Tasmannia lanceolata. The sequence goes on along the minus strand of NW_027518695.1, from coordinate 29,227,845 downwards.
AATTTTTATTGATGAACTCAACTCATATGATATTTATAGTGCACCCCTAACACGTGATCGAACCATCATTTTTTTGAAAAACAACTTTTCGGACCAAAATGCCCCTATTTGACCATTACACATCCAAATGCGACCAAAATACCCTCAAATTGGTTCACCCCTAAAGGGAAAAATAAAAAAAAAGAAAGTCTTTGTGGTCAAACTTCAAAAATAGAAACTTTTATAGTTGGGTCCTTTCGGTGAGCAATATCAAACAGGATCATTTGGAATCCCCTGAAAATACCCAAAATGCCCTCAACACTCAGAATTTCCAAATTAAGTGAAACCCCTGAGAAATTCTAAATATAGCAGGTTTTCCAAAATTCAGGAAATCATTAATAATCTCTCAGACACCTTTCGGGGATCAAAATAATTACACTGGAAAAGAACAAATTACCCCGAGGTGCAAGAATTTGGCGAGACTAGGGAAAACCCTGAGAAATTCCAAAAATAACAGATTTTCAAAAATTTATGAACGAAATTAAGATTTCTTAGACACAACTTAGGGACAACTATGACATGTTGGAAACGTCTAAAATACCCCCGAAGTACAAGACTAAGAGAAAACCTTGAGAGATTTAAATTTAGCAAGTTTCTCAAATCTTACGAAATTACTCGTAATTCATCAGCCGTACCCTCAAGATGGTTTTGGATATATGAGATGATTGAAATATCCATAAGATGATGAAAATGTGGAAGCCCCATGAGTTTCTAAAAATAGCAGCTTTTTCAAAATTTGTAAAATCACTCAAGATTTCTAAAATATAACTCGGGGGTTAGACGAGACACATCAGGAATACCAAAATACTCCTGTAGTGTAAAAATGGGCAAAAATGAGGGAAACCCCAAAAATTCTAAAAATAGCAGGTTTTTTCACTTGCTTGAAAACTTGACTTTTCATATTCTATATACCATTGGAACACCCTAGAAACCTTTAGGATCGCGAATCAACTTCAGAATTCATTCAACGAGGCGAAATCTACCATAAAATGTACATATGCTAATCCTAGGTGGAATTCGAACTCGAAACTTGACAAACTACCGAATCTTTTGTTTTTTTAAAGTGTAGCAAAATGGGGGTGTCTACAGATGCCCCTCTTTGGTAGAGATGACGTAGTCATCAAATGCCGAAGCAAAAGTGACAGAACCATTTTGCGTAGCTTTAATCAACAAAAATATTCACTACTCGCGATGCAACCTAAATGCTTCCTAATGCAAGACCCTAGATGAAGTCCTAGAATTAAACATCTAAAAGAATCATTTACTTTGAACACCCTGAGTTTGGTGGCTCTGAATAAATGGAGAAATGAATTCATTCTAGGAGCGAAAATCACGCAACTTAGAATGAAAAATAATCCCGATGCGGCGCCGTTCACAAACAGGCAATGAGAGAATGAGATATCATTTTCGAATGGATTCTGAAGAGAAGGAACAAAGATCGTTCTCAAACGGTTTTTAGAAAAAAATCAGACACCGTTCACAAGCGGGCTCAAGGAGGATATGGGGCCATTCACAAATGGACTCAAAAAATGAGACACCGTTCACAAACGGCCTCAAGGAGGATATGAGACCATTCGCAAATGGACTTCGACAATGAGACACCGTTCACAAACGGGCTCAAAGAGGATAAGAGATCATTCACAAATGGACTCGGAAAATGAGACACCGTTCACTGGTTCAAGGAGGACATGAGACCATCACAAATGGACTCAGAAAATGAGATACCGTTCACAAACGGGCTCAAAGAGGATAAGAGACATTCACAAATGGACTCGGACAATGAGGCACCGTTCAAAAACGGCCTCAAGAAGGATAGGAGACCATTCACAAATGAACTCCGAAAATGAGATATCGTTCACAAACGGGCTCAAGGAGGATATGAGACCATTCACAAATGGACTCAGAAAATGAGACACCGTTTACAAACGGGCTTAAAGAGGATATGAGGCCCTTCACAAATGGACTCAGAAAATGAGACACCGTTCATAAACGGGCTCAAGGAGGATATGAGACCATTCACAAATGGACTCAGAAAATGAGACACCGTTCACAAATGGGCTCAAAGAGGATATGAGGCCATTCACAAATGGACTCGAAAAATAAGACACCGTTCACATATGGGCTCAAGGACGATATGAAAGCATTCAAAAATGGACTCAGAAAATGAGATACCGTTCACAGACTGGCTTAAGGAGAATATGAGACCATTCGCAAATGGACTCAGAAAATGAGACACCGTTCACAGACGGGCTCAAGGAGGATATGAGACCATTCACAAATGGACTCAGAAAATGAGACACTGTTCACAAACGGGCTCAAAGAGGATATAAGACCATTCACAAATGGACTCAAAAAAATGAGACACCGTACACAAACGGGTTCGAAGAAGATAAGAGACCACTCCCAAATGGACTCGGAAAATGAGACACCGTTCTCAAACGGGCTCGAAGAAGATAACAGACCATTCCCAAATGAATTCGAAAAATGAGATATCGTTCACAAATGGGCTCGAAGAATTTTAAGGGACCTTTCCCAACTGGACTCGAAAAATGAGACACCGTTCCCAAACAGGCTAGAAGAATTTTAAGAGACCATTCCCAACTGGACTAAAAAATGAGATATCGTTCACAAACGGGCTGGTAGAAGATAAGAGATCATTCCCAAATGGACTTAGAAAATGAGACACCATTCCCGAACGGGCTCGAAGATAAAAGACCATTCCCAAATGGATTCGAAAAATTTGATACCGTTCACAAACGAGCTCGAAGACTTTTAGAAGACCATTTCCAACTGGACTCGGAAAATGAGACACCGTTCCCAAACGGGTTCGAAGAAGATAAGAGATCATTCCCAAATGGACTCAAAAAATGAGACATCGTTCCCAAACGGGCTCAACGAAACGAGATAGCTTCGATTGATGAATTCAACAACGAAGACTTTAACGATTTTTCATGAATTTGAATTTGACTTGAGATTGGATTTGATGAATTTTAGATTTTTTTGAAATCAATGAAATCAGGGATAATAGAGATCGTGCCTGATAAAGATATTGGAAACTAGACTTTGACGAATGACGAGACGACAAACCTTAGGAACGAAGAAGCATGACTAACGAGAATGGTTTAGGAACATTTTCATAAAGCTTCAACAAGATTTTTCTCAAAGAGACTGTTGGTCTTGTCCTCTGGGGATTTTGATAACTGAAACCTTGATCTAAATACCTGAAATTGGTAATCTAGAACAGCGGCTCTCTTGGATACTAACATGGAAAAGTGGGATTTGCCTCTTGACAGGTGTTTAGATAAACATTTTTTGACCAGGATAGTATTTAACTAACTGGAAGGAAATTCTGAATTTTAATGGTTCATCTTTCTGAGAAATTGGCTCAACCACCATTGCATCTGAGGCTCTTCCAAGCTTAAGGTGCCTTCCTGGGGTATGATCTTCTTACGGGAACTGGGCTTTCTGATGTTTCTACTTCTGAATTCTTCTGAGCTAATCTTCTTTGAAATGAAGCTGTTTGACTAGATTCTCGAGCTCTTTCAAGTACAATCGCAGGGAGCTGACGAGGCCGGGCCTCCTTCACCGAGACAGTCGCATCATTTGGACATAAGGATGACGATTGACACTTTTTATAGAGAAAACTTAGATAAAAGGCACCACTCAAATGATTGAGGAGCTCTGAAGGAGTGAACTTAGAATAACAAAGATTGACTGACTATACTGACAAATAGAGTGATGCTTCTGACTTAGTTAATATTTTGTTTTGTAAGTCTATCCTTTCGAGGAATAGTTTCTCAATTGGTAAACACTGCACTTCTTCCTTAAAACAGTAATGCCGTAAGGATTTATTTACGACTCCTAAGATTGCTTAGCTTCAATGCCCCAGTTTTGAGGATAGAACTTGAATTTGCCTGAACTTTTGTTGATCTTCAGTCTTGATACCGGCTGTAACCTTCTTATAATGATTCTCTTACCGTGACCAAGTCACCTCTTCGGGGTTTTTAACTTGGCGGACCGTGTTAGCCTTAACTTTTCCTTGAACCCCCTTTCTAGGTTTTCGATCCAGCAGGCTATCCCCTTAGCTTTTGCCTAAGCCGCCCTTTCGGGTTTTCAACTTAGCAGTGGAATGATCTTAAATTTTGCCTAGACCGCCCCTTCAGGTTTTCAGTCTAGCAGATTTTCAAACTCCGTTCTTTTTTTTTCTTTTTCACTTTTTGTGTTTCGGGACCTAGATCATTAATTCTGAACACCGGAAGGACTTTATAGGTAGGATAGGGCTTTTCAAAGAATAGCTTAAGGTTCAACAAAGATTTCGACCAAACCTGTGAACAGGTTGCCTACGTATCCCAGGGTAGGAATCAGGTCGTGCGTAGTTCAGGGCGAATGCCCCTAGTTTGAAGGTAAATTGTTTGAAGGTTAATTGATTTTTTTTCTTTCTTTCTTTCTGGAATGATTGACTTGTCTTCTTTTGGAACTTGTCCCTCTCTTTTTTTTTCTTCTTTTCTTTTCTTCTAGAACTTGTTCTTTTCCTCTCTTTTTTTCAATTCTGGAACTATTGGATTTTGTTCCTTTTGAAATAACCAAACTTGGTTTCACCAAGCTGCCTACGTACCACAGCGTAGGGATCAGGTCTCACGTAGTTCAGGGGGGATGCCCCTAGTTTGATGGGTTTTCAAGAAAATTTCATTCAGGCTCAATGGGTTTGCAAACCGGTATTCTTTTGACGTTGGGTTATGATTTTGGGATTTATTCGGCCAAATGAGGCCTCCCGATGTTCAGATTGAGAATCGATCTAGGTTATTAGAGTCCCTCTGGTACTTATTTCTTCTTTTTTTCACGGAGTTTAACGGTATTTCCCGGTAAGAGATAATGATTCTTCTTCCTTCTGGATATTGTTAAATACTTTGACTTTGAGAGTGCATACTGGTTTTTTGGCATCCTTTCATCCTTGAATCGGTGTCCCTTGATATTTTGATGATCGCTCTGAGATGATGGCTCTTGCACTTTTCATATTGAATTCGATGGCTTTACATTATCATCAGTGAAACCAGTGACCAGAGCCATTGACTAGAGATATGGAAGGTTTTTCCAATCCATGCCCCTTGTATAACATGTGACATTCGCTTCCTTCATTCTTTCTTGAACCTTCTATCTAGGTCTTTCTCCTGGCATTACTAGTAGCGCTTACTGGACCATCTCTTTATCCTCGAAATGGGTTTACCAATTCTTCACTCTTCAGAGGGCAGTGTATTTTCAATAGGCATTTACCGAATCAAAGTTTCAGTACCAATGTTTATCATTTCAATTTCCTCTTTTAGAGGCTGGGCTCGGCGCTCCTCCTCTTGTTTGAGCATAGGCTGCAACTCAAGAGGAGTTCCGTCGGCATATTCTTCCTCATTCGAGGAGGGGGTATTATTCTCATTGTTTATTAAAGTCAGAAGCACACATTGGAATGTATAGAGAACGCAAGTTTCATTGAATTGAAAATGACTACATCTGATAAGACTTATCCTGAACAGACTCATGATTCACATTCTTGACTGAAAAATAAAAGTAAGAAAAGGCTCAACTGGACTAGAAATTGATTCAAACTTTTAGAAGACTGCACTCAATAACTGGACTTGACATCATGGCTGGACTTAATTAAAATAACAAAAGGTCTAAGACTACTGCAACTGTCTGGCTTTGGAGGCTCGGCGAGGGCTGGCTCATAACTGGACATGTTCCTTTTGTTAACCCTGGGTCGTCTAAGCATCGAGATCATCCGGCGACAGGGGATCAGGGAATCCTTTTGCCAACACTACGTTTAGATCTCCTCCGGCATCCGAGTCACTGTCATCGTCACTGCTACTACTGAGCTCAATTATCGGATTTGGTTTGGATGGTCCTTCGTGATCATGCTCATGAGTCAGAGACTTGAGTGGTTCCTTAGAACTTTGACTGGCCGAGTTCCATATAACCAAGCTTTGCGCTTTATCAGCTTGGTGCTTAGAGTCTTGAGGTTGGAAATAATTTGTTTGCATTTGTTGCTTCATTTGATGAATCTCCTGTGCGAGGGTAGCCACTTGTTTAGAGAGATTCACAATCAATCTTTCAGAATCCATAGCTGCGGAATTTTGAGAATGCCCATGTGCCATGGAGAAGCTAGGGCTTTTGCCTTTAGAGGTAACATCAGCTGAGCCAAATATCCCATTCAATTGAGCCCTGATAAAGCGATTCTCTTCTTTAAGCTCTTGCAATTGTTGGAGGATAAGAGCCAAGGTATCAGCAGTGGTATTTGACTGGGTATTTCTCGAGCTTTCCGCCTTAGGAGCTGACGCAGGAGGTGGTGCAAAATCTAAATTAACCACGGAAGGTTGTGGAGAACCAAGCCTCATTTGTAATAATAAATTGATCTGAACCCGATAAATGATGGACATGCCTATGACAGCTTCTGGAATGGAAACAAGGAACATAAGATGTAAGCTTGACATTCAAGGAGTGCTCTCTACTTGACGACTTAAAGAAGATTATGAGTTAAACAAGCAATTGAAATGACAGAATGAATCCTATAATGATTGAGACACGATGATAGTGACACGAATGCACTAGGGATGCCCCTAGTTTAAGGGTCATGGGAAAAAACTCTGAGGGGCTTATCGAAATAATCTTGTAACAGGCTACCCCTAGAGTGAGAAGAGACCAATGATATAAACAAGATTGGGTCATCTGGACCAAGTATGATCAGATCATGAGATTGCATAATCAAAAGATTGTGAGACTCTGTTCCTACCAGTTAGGAGATGGTGAGATTGGTATGAAGTTATGATCGAATCATATGATAGAAGAATGACAGACACACGATCACAAGATTAGATTAGATTGCATAGGATTGCTTTCAACGGATAGATCAAAAATAGATCAATCCTATGAGATCTTGGGAAAGATGAGATGAGATTGCATAGGAATACTTTCAACGGATAGATCAAGAATTGACTAATCCTATGAGTTCTTGGGAAAGATGGGATTTATATCCTAATTCCAAAGGGAAAGCTTTTAATTTTCTCATATTTTAACAAATGCTACCTGAAGGCATCAACCCTAATCCTAATCTAGAGGAGTGGAGAGAGGATCTCGATTCATGACTTTGTTTGTGTACCTAAGGACCAATCGTAGCCATTAGAAGATGGACTACGGCCTAATCTAGACTTTGTTTCTCACACACGTGATGCACGTGTGTTCGTATACTATATGCATGTGTGGGTTAATCTAGGGGTAAGGCCAAGAGTTCCCTTAGTGCGAATCCGTGTTCGATATATTGTACCAGTGTCCGGCATATCAATAATTGAACCAACAAATCCGTTTACGCACCATAAAGGTACTAGTCTAAGGGTTGAATGCTTCTCTAGCACAGAGGCACCAAGTGATGAAATCCCAGTCAAGCATGCTAGATAACACTCCGGGTTCCTAAAAAGACGTGTGTACATGTGAGATGCAGGGGTTTAGATGCAAGTGATGTAAGTGTGTGCAATATATTTGCACAATATATGATGCCTTCAGGTTTTGTTAGATTAAGTTCGAGTATGATGTGATGAGAAAATAAAGCAAGACAAATAAACTAATCTAGCAAACATATAAAAGATAAAGTTTTTCGTGAGCCAACTAAAATAAATTCAAACGACTTATCCTTTGAAGTTTTAATGAAGTTAGGTGGTCCCAGCAGAGTCGTCAGTCTGTGGGACCCGATCCCGCGAGAGGGGAATGAGCGCGCGAGGCGCCATACTCTCTCATGGTCTCTCGTACCCATGCGATTAACGCGTGTCTTTTATTATTTTTATTATTGATTACCCAACCAAGCCGGCAACAACCAAGCCATAGGGTGCAAACAAACGTGCAACCTAGTACCCACAAGGGCAGGGGTAAGCCGCCGAGCCTATCAAGGTGTGATTTAATTCATCATTTCCGTGAACTTGTGATCACTAAAAGAATCTGAATTTCACACAAAGGAGAATGACAAAGTCGCCACCTAGATGAGGGATCTAGGACCCATAAATAACCAGAAATCTAGACTCGTTACCTGGTTACGAGAATGGAAGGTATGCGTAGTTACTATCACATGCACCATCCTCGCCCGATAATCCGGTCTTCGATTCCAAAAGTTAACTCTCTTGAATTTCTTTTAAATGACTCATTTAACTCTATTGAAGTGCGAAGTACGTGACATGCATCCTAAAATCTAATTTTAATGTAATTCATAAATGTGTATCGTGATTTTCTTAATTAGTTTGAATTCAATCTAAGTGAAAGTTCTCCTAAAATTCTAATTTCATGAAAAGTTCTAAGTGATTTAATTACTTTTAATTTAAGGATTAATATATAAAACTCCACCACTTATGTGTGGAGCCGACTCGGGCTTGGTATGCCACTCAAATATCCAAGTTGCCTACGTATCCCAACCTCACTGGAATCAGAGTCGATCGTAATTCGGTGCACCTGAACTAAGCTACTTATGCCTAACTCATCTAAGACACCGATCTAGACTGGATTGATTGTTTTAACAGTTTAAGAGAAATTATTTAATTCACGTTGAAGATTTTATTATCCTAGGACTTCATCTAAGATGCTATATGGTCCTATCTAAGTGCAAGTCGTCCCTTAGACTAATGCAGGTTAACCTACATCCTAGGTAACTAGGTTTGTCCTAAGAAAAAATTGGGTGACTAGTGTAACTAGATCTATGGCACGGTTGCTATCCATAGTGAACAGCCGTGATGAGGCTGGACTCCTAACTCTATGACTCCCTAAAACCTAGAACACAACGTGACGTAAATATTCTTAAGGGGGCCTAAAAGGTTCTTATGATAGGAGACCGCAATCCAACAGCTTCTAAGACTTTGATTAAGTTAATTCAATTTGTTAATATTGGTCATTTTTAGATTGACTGATTTTTTATTTTCAAGGATTTTTTATTCCTAAATATCTAAGGGATACCAAAGGTTCTATGGTTTGCCAGTTTCGACCTCGAATCGCAACCATGGATGGGAATCGTGCTCTCAACCCTTGTATAATTTAGCACGTAAGTTATACTATCTTATTGCCTGGCATGTTTCTCAGGATTTTCGTGGACAGTGAACATCGGAGCCAATATCATACTATAATTTACGCACTCCAATTATGCAGGATTAATCGCAATTAGTATACGATTGTGGTTGCTATCTCGGCAGTTAGACTATCACGGTACAGCGAATTTACATGGGAGATTTATGAACCCTAAGGTTTCTGTTTCAAACAAGTTAGGGATTAAATTCATGATGTAAAGTTAAGATTTGTTAGAGGTTTTTACTGACTTTTGTGTTGATTTGCTATTAAATTATGATTTATTAACATTAAGACCAGATTGCTAGAATTACACAGAAATCCTAAGCAATCGAACTCCAAATCAGTTGAAACGTTTTCAGTAACAAGATATGGATGATTGTGGCGTACTGGAAAAATTTCGTGAATTTGCATTAAGATTTGATATCAATCTTCAATTTTTTAAAATTCAAATGAGTTCATATGTTAACACAGTAACTTATAGCATGTCAATTTCAAATTAATCCAAACTTTCACAAAATAGAGATATAGATGATTATAGCTTACTTGAAACATTTCATGAATTTTCATTAAGATTTGATATCAATTTTCGATTTCTCAAAATTCAAATCAGTTCATAGATTAACACAGTAACTTATAGCGTATCAATTTCAAATTAGTCCAAACTTTCACAGAATAAAGATAGAGATGATTATAGCTTACGAAAAAAATTTCATGAATTATCATTAAGGGTTGATATCAATTTCTGATTTTTCACAATTCAAATCAGATTATAGATTAACACAGTAACCTATAGCATATCAATTTCAAATCGACTCAAACTCTTACAGTATAAAGATAATCATGATATTAGAGTATTGTATGACTTTCACGAATTTTTATTACCATTTGATGCAAATTGAAATTCACACAAAAATTGAATGAAACCAAAGAATTACTTAAAAAACAAACCTAATGGTATCCTAAAATTAAATAAAAACTTCCAGTAGATATATAATATATTATAAAAATTTATATAAAAATTTCAAGACATAAAAATTAAATCTACTCCGTAAAATCGATTTTTAAATAGAAAATGAGAATTTGTTTCATAGGAATTGAAACCCGTTTATTAAAATAAATTACAAAACCATATTAAAACTTTGTAAAACTAAGTGAAAATGTTTCTCTAACATTCCAGTAACCTAAGTTACTGCTTTGTAAATAAAAATTTCGAAAAGTTACTAATTTAATACGAAAAAGAATTACGGCACATAAACCGAAGAATCGATTAGAAAAATGTAGAGAAAATATTTATTTCAAAATTGTATTCCATGAAAACTTCAATTTATAATTAAACATGAGTTCTGGAAAGTTTCATCAATTTTTAAAATCGTTTGATATTTATTAAAAATAACCCAAAATTAAAAAAATTAATACTGGATTAAAAAAATCAAAAAATTCCAAATTTTTTTATGGTGAACTAGAAATCCAAAAATCAGTTTGGAATCAAATTTCCATGAAATTAGGACTTGATTTGACCCGTTTCCATTTTATTCTTCAGGAAATAACCCTTTGCCGGGTTATCTTTCGAAAAATAAAACGGAAATTGAGGCGGTCAAACCGTGGTCCAAGATTTCACTTTTCAGTAGTTTTAAAATTTTTATTAACATAAAAAAAAATTGTTTTTTGAAAAAGATTATGTTTTCAAACACTTGCCTTGAAAATTGGATTTAAACTCATATTGAAGAATAAAGAAAGAAAATTAATATTTATATGGAGGAAAACTATTTTTTTTGTTGAAATTTTGGATTTTGAAAGCCTTTAATCTATACTATAACATACTGAAATTTCAAAAGAAAACTCATTGATTTGATATTTCAAAAATAAAAACCTAGCATGCTTGTTCTAATTCACAAAGAAGAGAGATCATTACCGTTGATCGCGATCCTTGTCTCTAGGGTTTGTGATCCGAGATATACACTTTGTCCAACCCTTTTATACACTAAAAAAGATCCAAAGAACACTCCAATAATCCTTGATTATATGATGTCTTGGAGAAGAAGAAGAAGTTTAAGAACCCCTTTTGTGAAGAACGCTTGACAGAGAGATGAACACACTTGAAGAGAGGAATGAATTCCAAGGAGGAAGAGACAGGGATGAATTTTCTAGAGCCATGCCAAAGGTTATGCTTGCTTTGTTTTTATAGAAAAAGTTAGGGTTAGATTGGATTTGGAAGTTTCAAATTGGAGGACTTTTATCTTTAGTTAGTTTCTAATTCTCACATATGGCTTGCTTTTTCCTTACCTTCTAAATTGTATTTACTTCTAATATTGATTTTTTACAAGCCAAGCAATGCTAAATTACACAATGGAGATCCTTCAAGATCAATCTAGAAGCCTTCTCACATAGGAAACTAGCTTTTATGAATGATTTTAGTCCAAAAAGGGCTGCCTGATTTTTTAGCTTATTTTTGACCTATTTAGAGGCTGACTCAGGAAAAGTCATAAACTAAAAAGTTGTAGATCTTTCCGATACGTTAGAAACAAGTATAACTACAAATTGTTTAGACAAAAATGTAAAAAGTTATGGCAGTTTTAGTAACCTAACCATACAAGCCCTTTCTAATTATAACTCTTCATTTCTTTATTATTTTTCTAAAATAAATATGATGTCACCAACCACCTCATCCCATGTTGGACGTTTTTGCATGTGGCCTCCTCATATGGGGCGCCCACTTATGTGGCCGACCCATGGTCCACATGGACCCCACCTTATGAGCTTTAGCCCAATAGGCCTTATGACATGTATTTTAGATTTTTTTCAATAAAAATTCAATAAAATCCTTTAAATTCAAAATTTTTATTGATGAACTTACCCCATATGATATTTATAGTGCACACCTAACACGTGATCGAGCCATCTTTTTTTTGGAAAATAACTTTTCGGACCAAAATGCCCCTATTTGACCATTACACATCCAAATGCGACCAAAATACCCTCAAATTGGTTCACCCCTTAAGGGAAAAATTAAAAAAATGGAAAGTCTTTGTGATCAAACTTCAAAAATATAAACTTTTAAAGTTGGGTCCTTTCGGTGAGCAATACCAAACAGGATCATTTGGTATCCCCTGAAAATACCCAAAATGCCCTCAACACTCGGAATTTCCAAATTAAGCGAAACCCATGAGAAATTCTAAATTTAGTAGGTTTTCCAAAATTCAAGAAATCATTTATAATCTCTCAGACACCTTTCAGGGATCAAAAGAATTACATAGGAAAAGAACAAACTACCCCGAGGTGCAAGAATTTGGCAAGACTAGGGAAAACCCTCAGAAATTCTAAAAATAACAGATTTTCGAAAATTTTTGAACGAACTCAAGATTTCTTAGACACAACTTAGGGACCAAATATGACATGTTGAAAACGTCTAAAATAACCCCGAAGTGCAAGACTAAGAAAAAACCTTAAGAGATCTAAATTTAGCAGGTTTCCCAAATCTTACGAAATTACTCCTAATTCGTCAGTCGTACCCTCCAGATGGTTTTGGATACATGAGAAATGATTGAAATATCCATAAGATGATGAAAATGTGGAAGCCCCAGGAGTTTATAAAAATAACAGCTTTTTCAAAATTTGTAAAATCACTCAAGATTTCTCAAATATAACTCGGGGGTTAGACGAGACACATCGGGAATGACCAAAATACCCGTGTAGTGTAAAAATGGGCAAAGATGAGGGAAACGCCAAAAATTCTAAAAATAGCAGGTTTTTTCACTTGCTTGGAAACTTGAATTTTCATTTTCTATATAAAACTGGAACACCCTAGAAACCTTTAGGATCGCGAATCAACTTCAGAATTCCTTCAATGAGACAAAATCTACCCTAAAATGCACATATGCCTAATCCTAGGTGGAATTCGGACTCGAAACTTGACAAACTACCGAATCTTTTACTTTTTTTAAGCGTAGCAAAATGGGGATGTCTACATTTCCTAAGCAAGTGTCAAGAAGGAGCTTGGAGTTGAACATGCCATGGTGACACCTCATGTACCTCAACATGCATTGAAGATTGGAAGACAAGTCACAAGAGCCAAACAAGGTCAAGAAGTTCACTCACAAGCAGAAGAAGTCCGAGAAAGAGCAAAAGAGCTAAGACATTCTAAGAAGACTCAATGTTCTTATTTTTAGAATGTATTTGGAGTCCTCTTGATTTTATGTTTAAATGCACTTTCAATAAGTTTTCAAAATGGTTTTCATACTTACGTTTTTACATCTTTGAAAACCATATATACACCTAAAAATGTGTTTGAAAACCTTGGACTTAAGCCCAAAGACCATAGCCCAAAAGCTCCTGATCTTTAAAGTTAAAAATGAAATTTTACACAGGGCCGGTCGCCCGGGCGACCACAGGATGGAACCTGAAAATCCAGGCCATCTCGAATTTTATCGGGTCAGTCAACTGAGTCAAGCCAGGCGACCGCGGATGCACTTCTGTTTCTACAGAAGCAATCCAATTTGGTCTAAGGCGGGCGAGCACCGTGGGTCGGTCGACCGAGATAGGCTTTTGAGCTAAATTTTTTGAGCAAACAGGTTAGCCTCGCCGGACGACCGCCATTGGGTCGGTCGACCACAACGGTAAAGAATTTGAAAATATAAAAAGGGTGTTGGATAGGGGCGGGCGACCGCGGTGGCTCGGTCGACCGTGACGGTCGGGCAAACTAGCCATTGGGGTATTTTCTGCTTGACTTTTTCAAGCCAGTTTTTTTACGGTTTTACCTCCAAAGGGTCATATTTTTAAATACACAATATATACATGATTAAAACCTATCTCTATAAACTTTTGAACATTTGAGAAAAATCAAATCTCATTTCTCTTTGAGCTTAAATATTTTATTTCAAAAGCTAAAAATCTCTTTGATCTTCTATTTGTACATCTTATCAAGAGGCACTCCATAGGGCTTTACATTTGTATTTTCTTGGAGTGATTGTGAGCTATGAAAGTTATAATCCGCCCATTAAGAGGCATTGAGAGTTTTTATTATTTTTTGTTCTTCATTGAGGGTCTTCTCTTTGGCCTGGAAAGAATTGTGAAGAAGAGGGTCTTCTCTTCGGCCCGTAAAGAAAGGTGAAGGCGAGGGTCTTCTCTTCGGCCCAAGAAAGGTGAAGAAGGCTTAGTGCGAGGGGCTTCGCTTTGACCCTTGAGAATGAAAAAGCAAGGGTTTGTTCCCTTTGGAGATGAAGGAGTCGGGTGTACGGCTTCATCATTTTAGTAGAGATCCTAAGGAGGTAAACTTGGAAGAGTGGAGTAGGTCAAGTTGTGACCGAACCACTATAAATCTTGTGCCTTGTGGATGCTTGCTCTTTTTTCTCTCTCTCGCACGTGTGGTGATTGGTAATCTCTAACCTTACTTATGATTATGCTTTAATTGAACAAGGGTTAGTGAATGCACTTAAGTTAAATGTCTATACCCTAAATTGCATTATAATATCTATTTGAACAAGGGTTAGCTAAATGTGCATGATTAGAAAGTCTAAACCCTAGAATTTATTGATATACCTATTTGAACAAGGGTTAGACTAATTAGTGGTTAATTAAATAAATTAATTTTTAATCTCCCTTAATTAAGCTTAAAATTTCTAATTGACCAATTCACCCCCCTCTTGGATTGTCACACCTGTATTTCATTTGGTATCAGAGCTTAGGCTCTTAAAGAGATTTATAATTTTAAAAATCTACAAGAGAAAAGATCCGTGACAACCCCTATGGATTATGAGAAAGGCAAATCCACCCTAATTCCTCTATTCTTTGATGGAAAGAATTATGGAGATTGGAAAGAGCAAATACAAGCCTATCTCAAATCCATAGATCATGACATCTTAAATGTCATTGAAGAGGGAATTTCTTTTTTAAGGAAATGCACTGAAGGTGATATAAAATTATTTTTCTTAAACTCAAAGGCAATGATCTTATTGTGTTGTGGTTTAAATCCTAATATTTTTGACAAAATTTCAAATTGCATCAATGAAAAAGATATTTGGACTTCATTAGAAAATATTTTTGGAAAAAATATTTGTCTCTTTTCAAATGATGAAATTCTTAGACAAAAAGAGACTTTACAAAAATCTTTTGCAAAAGAAGTTTCTTTCAAACATTTAATTTATGATTTGGAAATTCAAATTGGAAATTTAAAATTGAAAATAAATGAAAGTTTGAAAAGAAATGAAAAATTAAGTCAATTGAGCATATTTTTTATAAATAAAAATGTTGACTTATTTCAAAGATGTAATGCCTTTGAGAAAGAAATTAAAAGCCTTGAAATAACAAACATTGAACTTGTTGAAAAATATAAACATGTTTGTGAAAATTAAGAACAAATGAATGAAGAACTCTCCATTAAGAATCAAAGACTTCATGAAGAAAAAGATAAACATACTTTAAACTCTTATGATTCTAATTGCTCCTCATCTATCAATCATAATTATTGTGGTAGAGTTGAGCATCACAATTCTGAGTGTAAGTTTGGAATTGTGAAATCTAACAAGTTTGTTTGGATAAGAAAAGGTACGCTGCCACAAACAAACTTGGATGAAACCAAATGGATTTGGGTTGCAAAAAAATCCCTCTAATCTAATTAGTGAATGAGTTAGTTTATGGGCTATGCTAAATTATTTTATCATTCACATTCTACTAGATAATTTAAATTCATTTGAATACATTTTGTATCTAGTTTTCTTGTGCTTAAATGATAACATCTTTTTCTTGCTATAGTCTAAATGAAAATTCATTGATATATTTGATCTTAGACTATATTTATGTGCTTTATTGAATATATTTATTGATTAAGCCTATCTAAGTGCAAATCACATCACTTGTGCACTTAGCATCCACAAGAAAATTCATAATAGAAATTTAAAATGTAAAAACCATATGTGTGCTTCCATAAAAATTAACCATCATTTTTGCCTTTTGAGTTCAAATTGATCTTTCAAGTTCATTCCTATCATTCTTGAACTCTTTGTAGGACAATTTTGGCATTTGCTAGATCTTGGTATATTCAACTTAGGTAGAATAGTATTTCTAGCAAAATTGAGTGTTAATGGCCATGTCTAAGGAAATCCACTCAAATCCTTTCTTAAACATCTCTTGCCCTAGGTGAGTAAGTATGTTTAGTACTATGCACCTAGTAGTCCTTCAAACCCATTCTTATGTGTTTAATGATTATCAGTAAATGCATAAGAAATCTTGATGGGTTAAATTGATGTATTCCAAAATTGCTTAAAATAAATATCATCTCATGACTAAGATAAAACTATCTAGACATAGTAGTTCTTTTTGGATTGCATGTTTCCAAGGTGTTCATCACTTGACATTCTTTAGATATCCTTGGATTATTCTCTACAGTCCTGCATGAATATTTCTTGTGTAGAGAATTGAAGATGAGTCTAGATTCAATGTACGAAACTCAATTGAGTAAAATTGGAAATGTCATAGGAATCTAGTACCATTGTTGGGCAGCAACTTATTGTTGTGGTTATCATGTAACACATTATGATGGGAACATATGTATCCCACACATTTTGGTTTTCCATAGGCTTTTGCACTTTGTGCTTAAATGCCCTATTTTTATATGGTGGTTTGTGGATGTAGGCATAGATATCTGGACTATGATTCTTGTGTCCAAACATGGTAGACTATCCATGAATGCTCTCATTGGATGAGCCATGGATGTCTCTCTTAGACATGGGATTCTATTGATCCCTCTTAAAATGTCCAAGTTCTATAGAATTGTGCTTAATTGATAATATATATATATATAATATATAGTTATTTCCCCTTGTATGCTACTAGGTACATGGTAAAGATGGTAAACCTAAATTTAAAAATCACTCAATTGGTACTTTTAGTCCTCTTACCTAGTAAGATGGAAAGTGTACACTCATCTTTAATTAAAATATTTAATTACTTTGGCTTCTAGCCAACATCTTAACCATGATAAGCCATATGTGCTTTGTATGTTATACTTATATATATTATTTGCACATATTTAGGGGGAGCATGGTTTGCTAGGTTGTCGTCATCTCTTTTGGTATCATATGATTACCTATAGCAATCATGCATCAGTGGCCCAATGGTGGTTTGAAAATCATTCACCTTTAAATCCCTTGATGTCTCTATGGTTGGATAGCCCTTTGGTTTCATACACTGTATGAGTTTCTTACAAAGGGAGAGCTATACATGCTCAATGTCTGTCCATCCATCTTATCGTATGATGTGTGATGTGCATCACATATGATATGTACACTCATGTGGAGCCACATTGCAAGTGCCCTTAGCTAAGGTGTAGTGGAGATCCTAAGTAGGTAAACTTGGAAGAGTGGAGTAGGTCAAGTTGTGACCGAACCACTATAAATCTTGTGCCTAGTGGATGCTTGCTCTTTTCTCTCTCTCTCGCACGTGTGGTGAGTAATCTCTAACCTTACTTATGATTATGCTTTAATTGAACAAGGGTTAGTGAATGCACTTAAGTTAAATGTCTAAACCCTAAATTGCATTATAATATCTATTTGAACAAGGGTTAGCTAAATGTGCATGATTAAAAAGTCTAAACCCCAGATTTGATTGATATACCTATTTGAACAAGGGTTAGACTAATTAGTGCTTAATTAAATGGATTAATTTTTTATCTCCCTTAATTAAGCCTAAAATTTCTAATTGACCAATTCACCCCCCCCTCTTGGATTGTCACACCTGTATGTCAAAAACTATCTCTCTCTCTCTCTCTCTCTCTCTCTCTCTCATGAAAGCTCTCTCTTAAGCACAAACCCTAGATTTAGAAGAGAGATTCTCAAATGAGGGCCCTTGATCTCCTATTTATAGAAAAAATGTGTTAATTTTTTACCCCCATAAGTTTCCTCAAACAACCATCTTTTATGCATATTTTGTGCTTTGACTAAATGGGTAATTTCAAATAAAATTCTTCATGAGCGAATTTACAGGGATAATACACCCCCCTTTCTGCTCTAGTGTAAAAACTAGCTGGCTTATAGGATATTTCACTCCCCTTTTGCACTACAATTCTAATTCTGCTTCTCTTATTGGGCATATTTCAACGGATTTTGATGAAACTTTAAAGAGACCTACTTGGGATCCTAACCTACCCTAGGGTATAATTTGGAACTCTAAATCATTAATTTATTAGGTTTTTATTCAAAACAAGATGTAAAGAGGTTCGGTCAAAATGGGGTGTCTACAAGTGCCAAAAGAAGCTCGGAGATGAACTAGCATTAGTGACCACCTCATGTACCATTGAAGATGTTCAAAGAATGGAGGAAGTCACAAAGCTCAAAGCAAGTTGAAGTGTTCACTCATAAGTTGAAGATGTCCAAGAAAGTGCTAAGGAGCCAAGACAATCCAAGAAGACTCAAGGTTCTACCTTTTATATATTGTATTGGAGTCCGGTCTCTTGGCTTGACTTGCCAGTTTTAAAGAATTTTTTCAAGAAAACATGGTCTTTTGTCCTTTATTATGATTAAGCTCAATGCCTATTCGTAAAAGAAGTGGCTTTACAGAGAAATCGGTTGAGAATTATCCCGAGTTAGGGTTCTAACTACGTGGTCCGGATCCTGAGGGATTACTCCCAAATCACATAGCGCATGCCTTAACTGGGATAATTAAAATCGGCATGTTGAAGGGAAAGACGAGAAGGAAAGAAAAGTGGGTTTTAGTTCCCTCCGTTTGTCCAACACCGTCGAAGCACGAGGGCTCTCGTCTCTATCTCTTTTGTCTATGGTAGGACCGGAGACAAAGTGGTGGGATAAGGAGAGAGAACATAACCCTATTTAGAAAGAGAGGTGCAGGATTTACGTTATAGGAACCAGGATAAGATTATCCATGGACCCTATAACTACCATACACCGGGTTTTAAAACAGAAATTCAAAAAGCTGGGAAATAAATGTAATTTTACCAATGGAGCGAAAACGTCTTCCGAAAAGTCGGCGGCGTAATGACGCTAATTGGATGGTGGAGCTCCAAGGACTCCGAAAATTCGGTAGAACAATGGTGCTCATCGGATGATGGAGTTTTGCGTTCCCCAAAAATTAGGCAAAACAACAGCGCTAATCGAACGATGGAGCTTTGGCTTCTCCGAAAAATTGGTAGAACAACGACGTTAGTTGGAGGGTGTCTCTCCGAGTCCTCATAAATTTGGCAGAATGCCGATGCCCAATGTGAGCTCCCTAAGTATTTATCTACTTTCTCTCTCGGATAAAGAAACTAGGGTTTTTGAGAGTTTGGATAGAGTCTTCTCGAAAACAATGGAAAAACAGAGAAACAGAGGTTTTTTTACTAAAAACCTGATTTTGATATAGTTAAAATCTGATTTTTACACTTACCCCTCTATTTATAAGGCTCGGATCCCAAATCGTAACGTGTGATTTTAAAATAGAAAATTGCAATTTTGAATCGCAATTTGCAATTAGGGGAATCAAACCCCCGATGAGAGGGCCTTTGGGGTATTTTGGGTATTTTCTGGGGTTTTCGGGAGTTTCAACGGGTCGTAATTCCTTCGTTTGGACTCCGAATCGTGTCCGGTCAAATCCGTTAGACTCCTTGTGGTAAGGAGAATCCTATGAACCTAACTTCATGCTTTGTAGTAGCGTTGGTAATTTCGATGCGCCCGAAATTAGGTTGCCAGGATTTTTTGAGAGTTTTCAAGAACTTTTAAATTCGATAACTCCTTCGTTTGGACCCCAAATCGAGCACGGTCAGGTCTGTTGGACTCCTCGCAGACCTGACCATGCGTAATTTTGCACGTTTTTTACTCAAAGTTAAATTTACACAAGTGCCATGTGAAATTGGGCTTTTTGGTTGTGCCGTAAAAGGCTGGAGCCATGTGGGAACGGGCTTTTGGGTTTTAACTTTAGTACAAATTCATTTTTGAGAAGTATTTCATGTTTTACGAACCAGAGAGGGATCGAGAGAAAGAGAACAGGAGCTTCGGGCTCATCATGGGACTCATCCTCGTGACAACCTATCATTAGTACCACCTTGACAAAATTGGGTGTCTACATAGGCACATGAGGCTCGTTCAACGTAGTAGCTTCCTCTGACAACAACCTCACTCGAACATCACTAAGCCCCTCCTTTACACTTTGTAGCTCCACAGACAATGGTTTAAGCATCGGAGGATCGTCTGGGACCGTGGGTCCCGACTTGCTCGCCCCCTTCTCCACCCGCTTCTTCATAGGTGGTGCAAGTTTCTTCCTAGTCGGTGCCCTATGTTTCTTCTCAACGATCAGCACCGGGGTACTCTCCACCTCTTCTCCCATCCTAATATCAGGAGAGAAGGTCGAATCCACTGACCTAATGGGGTCTCCAACAGGTTTTGAGAATCGGTGCACTCAGACATACTTGAAAGGAGAAATGAAATACAAGTGGAGGAGAGAGACGCATCGGAGAATAATGGAGAGATCGCCGGAGAAGATAATGGAGAAATTTCGGTTCAAAATTTTGGATTTCGGTCGAAATTTAAAACCTTGCCTGTGAAAACAACTCAAAGAAGTGGGGGCAATATGTTAGGGGTAAAAACGGTATATTCGATACCGACACTAAGACCATCCCAAAATACAAAACACGTTCGACATAAGCCCTTACAAGGGAACTATCGAAGCCGACCTAACTTTCTCCCCAAATCCACACCACACACCACACGGAAACGACGTCCCGCATCATCGGCACCGACCCCCAAGAAATGAGACACAATCGCAGAAATCCTGCAAGTAAACAAAGAATCCAGTCGACCGTTACAAGAAACCCGCCTCCCACGTCAGAGAGAGGAATCAAAGGTTCCCGCTAAGACCACCATTCCCCTAACTCCAACTGGTTATTCTTAGGATCACACCCCCACAATTGTAACCGCCACCCATTCCACTACACGTAGGGAGAATTGAGGGCATGATTGGCTTCGTGGGCATCATGGGTCTTCTCCCCTATAAAAAGGTATCCACACACTCAAAAAAGGGATCATCCAATTCATTCCTCCCATCTTGCTGGTAATTTGTTCTGGCTCTCACACTTTCCCTTCGTCCTTTTCGTCTGTGTTGCCCATCTCTGACTTGAGTGTCAAAGTGGCCGCCCGGAGCCACAACTCTGGGCCCACTGACGCTTTCTTTGTGAGTGCAAGATCACAATCTCCACCAAGCTAGTACAAGCAGCCGGATTTTGGACACCATCAGGTTGTTACCTTTTGAGTGGTATTGGGAAATTTGGTAATTTGTTAAGTAAGCAACTATGGGAGGAAAAATCAAGAGTCTAAGATTGAAAGGAGAGGAAGCGTGATATATGAAAGCTTCGCTCCATCTATAAATATAGCCAATGAGTTATAGCCCAAGCATATTTTGTTATGCGTTATGTTTTATAAAAATTTAGTTGCACCATGTTATATGATACATCAAAGTATGGATCAAGACATTCTTTTACATACAATATTTTCACACCAAATTGCATTTTGACTGGGGCGCACCATTTTTATACCTCATGTTTTGATTGTGTGGGCCTACTATCTCTATCCAAACCAAGCATTCGCTAGGGATTATCATTTACACTTTTTTTGTGGGAGTGAGCCCATCATTTAACGCATATTTGATGCGTGGGTCCCACCATCTCCACCAAAAACAAGCACAGACTGGGGCCCATTGTTTTGCACCTCATTTTGTAAGAAAACAGAGAGGAGAGAGAGAGAGTAATCTCCCACACTACCTTTTGGTTTGTGTGAGTTTCTTTTATAGACTTCATCATATACAATTTAGGGAATCTATCTAAATATACAAAATTAGGGATCCCTGATTACAAGAGATTACAAGAAGGAATGAATAAGATACTATACATAGATTACTACGTATAGGAAGACTTTACATGATTTTGGCAACAATCCAAAATCACTGTAATCACCTAATTTTAGAAGGAGCTAACTAAGAAGAAAGAATCACACTAATTTTGGCTAATTTTGGCACGATGATATCTTCATTTACCACCCTCCCTCAAATTGATAGTCTGAACAACATTCAGTTTTCCGCGGAACCAGATATGACGTCGACCAGGAAGCCCTTTGGTAAGACCATCAGCAATTTGATCTTAACTAGAAGCAAAACTAATTTGTAAGGCACCACGAGTGGCTATTTCACGAACAAAGTGGTAGTCGACCTCGATATGTTTGGTACGTGCATGGAAGACTGGATTGGCGAGAAGGTACATGGCACTGACATTGTCATAATGAAATTTTGGACGGGCTGGGCAAGGGACAGCGAGGTCCGTGAGAAAAGCCTGAATCCAAAATATGTCAGCAGCCACAGTAGCTAGTGCGTGATAGTCAGCCTCGGTTGTACTGAGCGAGCTACAGTAGGTTGTTTCTTAGAGACCACATGATGAGATTAGGACTAAGAAAAATACCACCACCTGTGGTCGAGCATCGTTCATCTGGAGAACCCGCCCAATCGGCGTCGGAGAAGGCCCTAATAGAGAAATCACGAGAAGATGCGAATTGAAGTCCATGATCAATAATACCCTTGACGTAACGGAGAATCCATTTGATGGCTTCTAAATGAAGTAGGTCGGTGAATGAATTGACAAACTTGATTCACCACATAAGTGATATCTGGCCTTGTTAAGGTAAGATATTGTAGTGCACCAACGAGGTTGTGATATGTGGAGGCATCTGGAAGGGGATCGCCATCCAATCGAGACAATTTGGTTCCACAGACAGCAGGAGTAGAGACAGGTTTTGCTACAAGCATATCAGATCTTTCAAGGAGGTCAATGGCATATCGAGTCTGAGTAAGAGTGATATTGTGAGAAGACAGAATGACTTCCATGCCCAAAAAGACATGCAGTGGGCCCAGATCACGCATGTCGGATGTCTTTGAGAGAAAATGAAAAAGTGATTCGATTCCATGTGAATCACTGCCAATGAGAACAATATCATCAACATAAACCAATAGAAGTATGGAACCTTGGATTCCATGCTGAGCGAAGAGTGAGGAGTCATTAGGGTTGCTAACAAGGCCATGTTCTCGTAAGGCAGAGCTAAATCAGTTGAACCAAGCACGCGGGGCTTGTTTTAGACCATAAATAGCTTTATGAAGCTTTCATACATGATTTGGTCTTGTGGGGTCAACAAAGCCCGGTGGTTGTTGCATATGGACTTCTTCTGTGAGATGGCCATGAATGAAGGCGTTACTAACATCTAATTGCAGAAGTGGCCAATGGTTTGAACAAGCTAGTTCAAGAACAAGGCGAATGGTGGGTGCTTTTACAACAAGACTAAAGGTGTCCTTGAAGTCGATGCCTTCCTGTTGATGGAATCCTTTTGCCGCGAGTCATGCCTTGTGCCTTTCAATTGAACCATCTGCCCGAAGTTTGGTCTTGAAGACCCATTTGCAGCTGACAATATTGCCCTTAGGAGGAGGAGGGACAAGGGTCCATGTTTGATTCAGAAGTAGTGCTTTAAACTCTGCCGACATCGCATCCCTCCAGTGAGTCTTGGTCGATGCTTGACCGTAGCAAGTAGGATTGGGTTTGGAGGAGGCAGTAGCAAGAAGACACAGGGGAAGTGGATGTTTAGTAGCAAGTAGGGCCTTTGGTTTTCGAATACCATCTTTGAATCTGGCGATCATAGGATGAGTGTTGGTGATGGGGGGTGGTGGGGAGGAAGGTAAAGCAAGAGACATCAAAGAATCTTGGGAACTAATAGAGGCGGGTGATGACGAATCCGCAGTAGGATTGGAGGCGTAGGACTGGGGGGACCCACAGTGGGCGATGAGGGAGATGGTAGGTTAGGCAAAGGCAAGGGATTAGGGGGAGGCACCATCTAGGGGAGGGGTGTAAAGGTTGTGGATGGAGGCGGTGAAGGAGATGGTCGTTCTACAAAAGGAAAAGAATGTTCATCAAATCTGACATGTCGAGAGATGTAGAGACGTCCAGAAGTTGGATCCATACATTTGTATCCTTTGTGTTGAACTCAATAACCAACAAATATACATTGCCTTGTCCGAAAGTCGAGTTTGGTTTTATTGTAAGGAACTAGTAAGGGATAGCACGCACATCCAAAGGTACGCATGTGATCATAAATAGGACACCTACCAAACAAGATCTCAAAGGGGGATCGACCCTGGAGGTTCGAAGTCGGGAGGCGGTTAATCAAGTAGGTGCTTGTTTGAAACGCTTCAAGCCAAAAGGATTTTGGCAATTTAGCTTGATTCAAAAGAGCTAGGTCCATTTCAACGACATGTCGATGCTTCCATTTAGCTACCCTATTCTGTTCAGGAGTGTGAGGACATGTGATGAGATGATGGATTCCGTGTTTAGAAAGAAGGTTAGTAGATACACGTCCAGTGTACTCCCCCCACCATCAGTTTGTAAAGATTTAATCTTCTTGGATAATGCATTTTCAACAAGCTTCTTAAAATTTTCAAAGCATGCAGTAGCATCGCTCTTGTTAAAGAGAGGAAACAACCAAGAAAATCTAGAGAAATCATCCACAAGCAATAAATAATATTTATAACCATGATTACTCAAAACAGGTGCGGGGCCCCACAGGTCAGAGTGTAATAATTCCAAGGGTGCAGAAGAACGAGTACTAGATAAAGAAAAGGGTATCTTGCGATGTTTGCCTGCTAAACAACTAGGACAAATAGATTCTGAACATGAAAATTTAGAAATTGAAATTTGTTTATTCAGGGCTAACTGTCGAAGAACTGTGTTAGACTGATGACCTAAGCGCCAATGCCAAATATCCCCATGAAGACGGACTGTAGACAAGGCTTGATGAGAGCTTCTAAGATTCCCTATGTCTGCTTGTAGAGGGTACAACCCTCCCTTACTCAGTCCTTTGTGAAGAAGTTTCCCCGTTGTTCTGTCCTATATCATGAATCCCCGGGAGTCAAATGTAAATACACAATCCAAATCACGTGTCAATTGAGCAATTGAAAGGACATTTTTTCATAATGCAGGAACACACAATACATGACGTAGAGGAATGGTAGCATGAGTATATGAAATATCAACTGATCCAACATGAGAGATGGGCAAAGCAGAACCATTACCAACGTATATGGAACTGTTAGCATTGTACTCCAAGCGATTTTGGAGGGTATGAAGGGCTGGGGTCATATGGTTGGTAGCGCCTGTGTCAGGATACCACTGCTGATCCATGCTACCGATATTCATGGTTGCAAGGGCTTGAGATACATCATCGTGTTGAAGAGTAGGATCCCAACGGTGATAGCATTGTAACGTTTCGTGTGCTCTTTTAGAACAAATATGGCAAACAGGGAGTAAGGGACCAGTAGTGGGTGGAGCTGTGCCAAGAATGCCGGCATGAGGAGGGACAGGTGGAGTTGGGCGTGGTTGGGGGTGTTCCACGTCCATTTCCATGTCCTCGTCGGCCATGATTACGTCCACGAGAATTGTTGCGAGATTGAGAAGTGACAAACGTCGTAGCCTGGACTTGTTCGTTATGGAGTCAAGTAGTGCGCTCAAGAAACAAGCCATGACTGAGTAGTAGATAATATAACTCAGTAAAATATAACTCAGTAAAGGAAGGTAAAGGTATACATACAGATATCGAACTATTGAAGGCGATATAGTTAGGGCCTAGACCCGACAAGGTATACATGACTAGATCTTGATCATCAATTGGAGAGAGGGAAATTGCTAGGGAGTCTGCGATCGACTTGAGACGATTGAGATAATCTACCATTGAGAAGGATCCTTTGCGCAATTCCCGAAGTTGAATGATACAGGTCGTGGAGTGAGCAGAGAAGGTGGATTCAAGCGTGCTCCAAACAGCGTGTGCAGATGAGAGACTCACTGTTTGAGGGAGAACTGATTCTGTCATGGTAGCATTAAGCCAACTTAGCAGGGTTTTATCAACCCGCTCCCATGCAAGATACTCCGGATTAGGACGGGGAGTAGCATCCGTTGAAGAGGAGAGGAAACGAGGTGGTGGGAGGGGTCGATCCATCTACCATCCGATGAAGGTCTGCGCAGAATTGGCAGGAACTAGCTACGCCATAGGAGGTAATTATTTCGGTCTAGACGAATAGAAACAAGGTGTGTGATATTAATGAGAAGAGAGGGGGTGAAGGAGATTGTGGGAGAAGACATTGCCGAAGCAGGAGTGTTAGAGGAAGCTGAGTGGGGGGGAGAGTCTGCCGAAGCAGGAGGGTTAGAGGAAGCCGAGTGGGGGAGAGAGTCTACCATTACCGTATTTGGAAAGAAATAGAAAAAAGGGTTCTGGAAAGAGAGGGAAGAAAGCCACTAGGGTTTCATTCGTCACGAATGCGGGGAGCCGAGTCGCAGCGACAATACGATGAGGAGAAAGAGACGAATGAGGAAAGAACAGCGAATGGGTTTCTCTGAAGAGAGGATCGTTCAAGGTGCAATATATCTGTCAATTGCACCCTCTGATACCATGTAAGAAAACAGAGAGGAGAGAGAGAGAGACAGAGAGAGAGAGAGAGAGAGAGAGAGAGAGAGAGAGAGAGAGTAATCACCCACACTACCTTTTGGTTTGTGTGAGTTTATTTTATAGACTTCATCATATACAATTCAGGGAATCTATCTAATATACAAAATTAGGGATCCCTGATTACAAGATATTACAAGAAGGAATGAATGACATACTATAAATAGATTACTACATATAGGGAGACTTGACATGATTTTGGCAACTATCCAAAATCACTGTAATCACCTAATTTTAGAAGGAGCTAACTAAGAAGAAAGAATCACATTAATTTTGGCTAATCTTGGCAAGATGATATCTTCATTTAACACATTTAACGCATCTTTGATGTGTGGGTCCCACCATCTCCACCCAAACCATGCATAGGCTGGGGCCCATTGTTTTGCACCTCATGTTTTGATTTTGATAGGGCTTGGGCACACCGAGCATGGGTGGGCCTACCATATTATATCTTATGCATACATGGGTGGGCCCAGCCATTTTACACCTCATGTGTGTATGCGGTGGGCCACCATCTGCACCCAAACTATATAGTATAGGGTTGACCATTTTATACCATTTTTCAGGTCGGGCCCTTCATTTCACACCTCATGTTTTGATTTGTGGGTCCCATTATCTCTAGCCAAACCCATGCATAAGGTGGGGCCTACAATTTTGCACATCATGTTTTGATAGGGTGGAGCCCACCATTTTACATCACTGCATAGCATGGTTCTGGAATACTAGTAGTAGATCTAATTAAATCATTCTATAGATCTATTGAATCCAATTGAACTAAATATGCAATTAATCTAGAATGCAACATACTTACCTTGATCGGACCTCAATCGGCCATGCCACATGATTGATCTAGGCTGGATCTTCATCTGCCCCTCTGGATGGCCTGATCTCTGATGGGGCAGATCTCTTTATGGCTAGTTAGATGGTACCAAAGCACACCCCTTATTTGTTGATAAACAGATGATAGTGTTTTATCCATAACAGAGCTCTAACTAGTTTAATTACCTACTACTTCTGAGGTAGTTATACCCATGGTTTTAAATTTTGACCGAAACCGAAATCAGCAATACGCGAAACTGTCATTTATTTCGTCTGAAATTTCAAAATTTTAGTCGAAATTTCATTATGTTTTTTTTATAATTATTTCATATTATCCCGAAATTTCAGCCAAAATTACTGAAATTTCGGAAATTTGGGTCGAAATTTTGTACGAGTTAAAATACCCGTTAATTTCATTTTGTCGGATTTCGACCGAAATTTCGGTTTCGGTGAGGACTGAAACACAGTCCGAAACCGAAATTTGAAACAATGGTTATACCACGGCTACGCTAAAACATCCATGTCTAACTAGGATAAGCCCCACTGATTATCACCCTTATACCTTTCGCTGTTCACTAGGTTAATAAGTAAATCTAGTAATTTCACACTTAATCTCACTCTTCAATCCAGACCATTGATCTAAGATTAAAGGTACCCAGATAAGATCTTATACTTTACATTGCTCTACAATTTACCACGCTCCCAATTAAGTAATAAAAAAGTTAATATTTAAAAGAGAAAAGTGTTCCTGCATCGCAGTTACGCCCCACTGATTATCACCCTTATACCTTTCGCTGTTCACTAGGTTAATGAGTAAATCTAGTAATTTCACACTTAATCTCACTCTTCAATCCAGACCATTGATCTAAGATTAAAGGTACCCAGATAAGATCTTATACTTTACATTGCTCTACAATTTACCACGCTCCCAATTACGTAATAAAAAAGTTAATATTTAAAAGAGAAAAGTGTTCCTGCATCGCAGTTACACTCCCTGCGCTTTATTGGTTTACAAAGCCTCCCTTTCTCCCTCTGAACCCATTGCTCCCCTAAATGTTGAATATCCTCCAAATCCTACACCCAAATGTCTTGCTGAAATCTCGACCCCAAATACCAACCTCACTCAACTAAATGATGATTAAATTTGGAGTTTGGAATATTAGAGGCCTAGGGGCCTCTTCAAAGAGAAATGCTGTTAAAAATATGATTCAGTCCGAAAATCTCTCCCTTCTGTGCATTACTGAAACCAGAGCCACTCAAGAGTTTCTTCCCATTTACACCGAGGAAATGTTTCCAAATTGGAATGTGGTTACCAACTATAGCCATGCTCCAAATGGGAGAATTTGGGTCTGTTGGAACCCTGCTGAAATTTCTTTTAACCAGACTCATGTCTCTGATCAGCACATCCATGGGAACTTGTGGATCCCCCAGCACCAAAAGCACATCCACATCACTGCTATTTATGCTCACAATCATGGGAGAGAAAGAAGGAGACTTTGGGAAACATTAGAAGCCATGAATAACAATGGGACTCCCTGGATCTCCCTTGGGGATTTTAATGTTATCAGGTATATTCATGAAAAATTTGGAGGCGTGGATCCTGTTAGAACTGACATTGAAGAGTTTAACAACTGCATCATCAACTGCTCTCTTACCGACCTCAAATCCTTAGGCCAAACTCTTTCTTGGTCCAATAGCTCAAAAACTGGAGATTACAAGCTGAGGCACCTAGATCGGGCCATTGTAAATGACGATTGGCTTGAACATTTCCCATCCTCCTACGCCAATTTCAATAGTTCTTTGATCTCCGATCACTCCCCCATTATTATTCATCTCCTTGATCATAAAAATCCCTCCCCTAAACCTTTCCGATTCTACTCAATGTGGTTAGAAGACCTCTCCCTATTTGAAATTGTTGAGCGGGCCTGGAATTCCAAAGTCAGAGGCACTCCCATGTATCGGATTACCCGGAAGCTTCAGCTGGTAAAGCTTGCTATTAAGAGCTGGAATAAGGACATCTTCGGAAGGATTGATGTTAAACTTCCTCGCATCAGAAAAGACCTGGAGGATAGTCAAGCAAAAGTTCATGCTGACCCGGGAAATATCCTTCTTAGAGATCAGATGAATCAAATTAAAGAAGACTATCGCAGAGTTGCTAGTCAAGAAGAAAGCATGTTAAGACAGAGATCTAGAATAAACTGGCTGACATTGGGTGACTCTAACTCTCACTTTTTTCATGTAGCAATTAACTCTGCTAGTAACAGATCAAGTATTCGTGGCACCATGAATGAAGAAGGGGAAATAGTTACTGACCCAAAAGATGTGGAAGACACTTTTATAAACTACTTTGCTGGCATCCTAAATTCCCCTGGTCCTAGTCCTTCCCTTGACTCTGTTCCCGATCCCTTAAGAAATCTTCCCCCTGATACAGCTCAATGGCTAACTAGGCCTGTCCAGAGAGATGAAGTTGATGAGGTCATTAGATGCTGTGATGGGAGCAAAAGTCCAGGACCTGACGGATTTAATGGGGACTTCTACAAGGCCTTTTGGTATCTCATTGGAAAGGAGGTTAGTGATGATGTCATTGACTTCTTCAACAAAGGTAAGCTTCTCCAATCGGTGAATAATACCTTCATTAGCCTCATTCCTAAATCTATGGATGCTAGCACCCCTAATCAATACCGCCCCATCTCTCTGTGCAACTTTCTCTATAAAATCATCTCCAAAATCCTTGCTATGAGACTTCGGCCTTTCCTTGGTGAGATTGTGAGCCCAAATCAGTCTGCTTTTGTGAAAGGAAGAACCATCCAAGAAAATATCCTCCTTTCTAATGATATTATTCACAATTTCCACCGAACTTCTTCTAGACCTGCAATGTGCTTAAAGTTGGATCTGAAGAAAGCTTTTGATAATGTCTGCCACTCTTCTCTAATCAAGTTCATGCTGAAAATTGGTTTCAACGATATCTGGTGCAATTGGATCTTCCAGTGTATCTCCAGCCCTACCTTCTCTATCTTAATGAATGGCTCTCCAAAAGGGTACTTCTCATCCTCTAATGGGATCCGACAAGGAGACCCACTATCTCCCCTGCTGTTCTGCATCGTTATGGAGATGTTCTCCTCGATTCTGAATGAAGCTCAATGCTCAAAACTTATCTCTTCCCCTTTTGTCAGAGGAGATCTTACCATAAATCATCTGCTATTTGCCGATGATGTAATGCTCTTCTCAAAAGTGACTCTTGATGCTACTAGGGGGATCAATTCTTGTCTTCAAAAGTTTACTGAATGTTCAGGTCTCGCTGTGAATTTCCTTAAAAGTGAAATTTTCTTTACTGGAGTTGAATCCAATCTAAAAGGCCAGGTTTGCACTGAATTAGGAATCCCTGAAGGTCACCTGCCTATCAAATATCTTGGCCTTCCTCTCACTCCCTCAAGATTGTCTGCAAGGGATTGCCAGTCTCTTATTTCTAAAATAAGAAAAAGGATCTCTATATGGTGTAACCGTTCTCTCTCCAGAGCAAGGTGCCTAGAACTGATCTCATCTGTACTCAATGCCTTTCAACTATACTGGACAGCAGCCTTTCGCATCCCCCAGAGCTCTATTGATGAAATTGAAAGAATATTCCGAAATTTCCTTTGGTCTGGAGCTGATCTTCCAAACAAAATGCATCCAATATCCTGGGACCAAGTCTGCTACCCTAAGGTTGAAGGAGGGATTGGTATTCGGAAAATAAATGATCTTAATGTGGCCGGGCAAATGAAAATGTTCTGGAATCTTGTAGTGGGGAAAAAATCTCTATGGTCTGACTGGATTCACAAAAAATATATCAGAAACCAGAACATTTGGTTTATGAAAATGCCAAAAAGTCCCTCTTGAGGATTCCGAGGGATCCTCCAATCTAGGCCTCTGGTGGAAAAACTAGTTTGCTACTCTATTGGGAATGGTTCTAAAATTGATTTTTGGAAGCAGCCGTGGCACCCTGATGGTATCATCTCTAACCTGTCCTCTGTACGATACCTCTCCGATTGTATCAACAGTAATGCAACTGTTATGGATCTCCTTCATGATGGCGAATGGGACCCGATTCTCCATCTCCCCCATCTGAAAGCTCTAAAAGACATCATTGACAGAGGGATTCTAAATTTCGGAGACGAAAACCTCCCTATTTGGAAACCAACCGACAATGGTGAATTCTCGATCAAAAGTGCCTGGAACTCTGTTAGGCTCAAGAAGCCAAAGCCTCCATGGTGCTCTACTGTGTGGTTCTCTGGTGCTATTCCCAGACACGCCTTCACTTGTTGGCTGGCAATGTGGGGAAGGCTTCTCACTGCCGATAGGCTAATAAAATTTGGGATCCGGGCGTCCCCTTTCTGCCCCTTGTGCATTCAAGGGTCCGAAAGCATTAATCACTTGTTTTTCCAATGCTCATACTCCAAATGGATTTGGGAGACCATTCAGAGGCAATTAAATATCCGAAGAAGATGTAAAGGTGTTGCTGGAGAAGTAGACTGGATTAGGGAGCAGTTTGGAGGTAAAGGGCAGCTTAGCACTGCAGTTAAGCTTCTGTTCCAAGCCACAATCTACAATATCTGGTATGAGAGAAACAACAGAACTCACGGCAAGCAAAGTATCCACAAGCATCAGGTCCTTCAAAATATCATCCAAGAAGTCAAAATAAAACTCATTGCCCTCGAGCGAAATGACCCCATGGATGCTCGGAATGTTGATTGTGCTAGACTTTTCAACCTCCCTTGTTTCAAGGCTCAGAAAGTTCAGAAACACTGTACTTGGACAAAACCCCCCATTGGAACTGTCAAAATTAACACTGACGCCTCCCTTATTGCAGATATTGCGAGAGTGGGAGGGGTTATAAGGAATCATGAAGGTAGAAGCATCAAGATGTTCTCCCTCAAGGTTCGCACTGGAAGTATCCACCTGCTAGAATTACAAGCAATCCTCCAAGGCCTCCTGCTTGCAAGAAAACACAACATGACCAACATCTGGATGGAATCTGACTCCCTTGTTGCTGTAAATGTGGTTCTCAAAAAATTTAAATGCCCTTGGAAAGAGATTCCTACCCTTGCCAAGATCTATAAAGGTTTGGCTGAGACAAATTCATGGTGCATAAGTCATATTTGGCGTGAAGCTAATTCTGCTGCCGATTTCTTATCCAAACCAGATTGTGCTGTTAATGGAGATGACCTGAACACTGACTCTGCTCCTCCCCTCCTTCTTGACCTCATGGTGCTGGACTCTATGGGAGCCACATACACTCGGTTGTAATTTTTTCCTATGAGTAGGGTTCCTTTAAATTGGTGCGGTTTTGGTTGGGGGTTTGTTTCCACCCTTTTGCCTTCATGTTATTTTTGTTTTGTGTGGGAGCATGTTCCTAGATTGTTGGCTTTTGAGCCCACGTAGCTTGTAATTGTCTTTCTTTAATGATATCTGGTGGGGGTCTTGCCTAACCCCAGCTTACTCATCAAAAAAAAAAAAAAAAAAAACCCAGGAATGCTTTTCTCTATTTAAAATTGTATAAGACAAAAGCTATATTACAATCTTGTCTAACGTAAATATTAAACCTTGCTTAGGGCCTACAAACCATATCATTTTTCTATTTTTTGTCGAGCTACTAACATGATATGATATTTGGTATGAGGAGATGCTTACAAGGAATCTAATTCTAAGAGCATGGGATTGGGAGGCTCCTTATAGTGGCAAGTAGAAAGAATTTCACGGTTCCCTTTCATTGAACCTTTTTTGTACCCTTTCTACAACACACCTTTATATAAATCACTAAAAAAAGAAGTATGAGGTTAAGCGCTAACAGCATTGAATTCTCAACATTTCCCCTTCTTATAAACACCCCTTCACACTTCCATCGATCTCTCTCCACCTTTTCGCTCTCCGCCAAGCAAATCGTTTCGGGTAATTTCATTTCTCCAACTCCCATCTTTCTTAAAATCTGGGTTTTACTTATTTCGATGTCTTATGGTAGGGAGAACCCGCCCTTTTTTTGTGGTCTATTTTTCATCTCAACCTAGACCGCCTGGAAATTTTATCAAGACCCCATTTTTGCTGTCTTTGTTATTGTTCTTTCGGTCGAATACTTCTTGAGAGATACCCATTATCTCTTTCTATTGGTGAAAAAAATCTCTTTCTATTAGTTAGAAAAATTGCCACTTGAAAAGTACTGGGTTCTTATTTATTTGATGCATTCTGCTGTGTACTTTATTGGTAATGGAGTGAATTGACCGTATTCTGCTAGAAAATTAAATTCTAAGTGTTAGGTACCTAACCTATATGACAAAAGCTGTAGAGCTGATGGAACATGTTAGGCTAGGCCCTTTAAACCTGTCTCGTAACAGGCTGGGTCCAACCTAGTCCTATACCTAGGTAGGCTACCACTTAGGACCGTAACATTCCACTACGCTTCAGTCAATCCTAGCTCTATGATGACTTTCACTCTGCCCTTTTTTCTTGGTAGCCCTTTCCACAAGTCGCCCCTTCCATGACTCGAACATGGGACATGGCCTTTGCTCTTATGCGGTTATGCCTAATGTTAGGTACCTAACCAATACCATAGTTAGCAAAATGTGATTCGACAATAAAACGTGACGGCAAAAAATTGAGTTTAATACGGTTTTGGAAAAAAAAAACGAAGTGGAAAAACAGGAACACAAAAAAATGAATTTAAAATTTTGTGATCTACAAAATATAGTAGGGGTAAGGTTGGAAAGTTGGCCAAAAAACATGTTTAATACATCTATTTAAAACATTTGCCTCAAAAAACTCGGTTTTTTTAGTGTAAAAGTTTTAAACGGAGATTTAAATGAAAAACCATTAAAACGAGTTTTAAACATCGTTTTTTGCTAACTATGACCAATACGCCAAAAGCTCTAGATAGAACGTGTTAGACTAGGCCCTTTAAACCTGTCCCATGCTAGGATGGTCCCACCTAGTCCCATATCTAGGCAGGCCCGTACTCAGGACCATAACACTAAGTTGACATGTTTCTGGTTTTAGTGGCGTTGGTAATTTCATCTAACATGAATCCGGGTTTAGTACGTTTTCTTATTTGGGTGGGCTAAGGTTGAACATTTGCATGTGCATATGGTGTTCTTGAATGGAAATGCTTGTAGTAGGTGCAAATGCTTGTCTAGTAGTACAGCAGATTTTAACTTTGTTCTGTTGAGATATGCAACAAATTAAGTTATGGTATTTGGGAAGTCTGTGTTCTTACATACACCAAAATCTGGCTATTTCACTGTTCAAATATGAGGATTTTACATATTTGTGTCATTTATTTTCGTTGAGTGTTTATTCATGAGTGTGAAGACATGTTGGGCTGATTTTACATATGCTGTGCAGGAAAGCAGAAAGTGTTACTATATACTCAAAATCTTGGTCAGAGAAGTGGTCTACAATCTAGGGCATCAATGAATTTGGCAAAGGAACTCCCAGTGAATATGAATCTTTATCCTGATATAGACCCATACAGTTCAGGGTCTTTGAAGGTTTCGGATATCCACACATTGTATTGGGAGCAGTCTGGAAATCCCAATGGACATGTGAGTAGAATCATCCTTTTCATTCCTTTAGTTTAATAACCCAAAGTGTTATTCACAATTACCGTTTTTGAATGCCTTCCGTGACTTTTCAATTAGGAAGCCCTGAAATAGTTCTCCATAAGTGCTTGCATTTGCTTAGGTTCAAATGTGCCCCTCATCTGAGTGGAGTTAGTGAGCCACTGTTAATTTACGGACTTGGTGATTTGAAACAACCTGTTGAGAAAATTCAATGGTCATTATAAAGTGAATGAAGAGTGTGTGATAACAAACTTACCGAAAGGAGAACATGTGTAACAGATGCACCATTAAAAAAAAAAGAAACATGAGATAATAGAGGTGTTTCACTTACTCATCCATGGTCTGATTAGTGATTGCTATCAGTGGGATTTGGATGATGCCATTGCCAGATTGTGAACATGGTTTAAATTTCGGCCGAAACGAAACGAAACGAAATGGCCAAAATATTTCGATTTAGGCAGTCATTTAAACTAAATCCACTTGGATTTGGAAAGTTACAAGATTTCACCCAAAATTTTGGCATTTCATTAATGTTTCGGTCGAAGTATCCGAAACCTGACTTTTCATATATAGAAAATGTGAAAAAGCAAAGTTTCTGGTGAAACCCTGACAAAAATCAATTCCACTCGCTGAAAAGAGAAGAACGACGAGTTTCCTTTAAGATATTTCTAAAAATAAGACAAAATAAAAAGAACAATCCCTCAATTGCGTAGTGGCAAGAGAAACCATCATCGGTTCGAGAACTTCCTTCAACTCTATCACATCTTCTATAATGACCAACTAATCAAGGAATTCTTCATTTGACAATCCTCTGAAAATTTCAGGAATGTCAAACTTCAAACATTTGTTCCATTTATGATTTTTAGAATTAGTTTGAGAATCAACTCCATACGATCTCTTCTTCAAGATGCGATAATTTTTTATGTGATAATTGTTATGTAAGGGATTCAACCTAATGGTGCAACACAACCACTTCCTCTCTCCACCTGCAACACTCTATTGGAGAAGATCGATCGATCTCCAAGAACAAAACTCTTGCTCTGATACTAATCTTATGTTGTGCAATTGATGAAACATGAAATTCGATTTTGGAATTCTGCTTGCAAGTCACAAAATCCACAAAGAGACAAAGAACACAAGAAGAGAAGAGGGTGTTTATCGTTACTTATATTCAATATATGGATTTAAACTCCGGAATCATAACAAAATTCAGCCCAAAAACCCCATTTCCTCCATGAATTTATAATAACAACACTTAAATGCTAAAGAACTCTAATCCATGAAGAATTCGTTATGGAAAAGAAATACGACAAAAATAAAAACATGTTAAAATAACATTTTGTAGTTGTTGTTCCTTTCATCATTTGATCGACAACTGGAATTGTCAATCAATGATCAAATATCTTGATCCTTGAACTGGGACATCAATCTAACTGCTACATCTTCAGCTGTGGTATAATGTGTACTCCTTAAACCCTTGATTGGCTTCTTCTTGGCATGACCAAGAATGCTCATGTAATCTTTGGCCACTTTATCTACATCATCCAGTGTAGTAATAGTAAGGTAAATAAGTTTATCTATCAAGTGGTCATGAGTAGTGTTAACAGAGAGATTTGAGAATGAAATGTTGTGTGTTAGCCTCCTTGCCCTAACACACACATATATATTTATTATGAAAAGAATATGAAAAGACTATAATGCCCTTAGGCTACATAAGCTTATTCTAACACTCTCCCTCAAGCTGGAGTATGAATGTCATACATGCCCAGCTTGTTACATAAATCACTCAATCGAGCTCCATTTAATGGCTTGGTAAACATGTCTGCAATCTGATCATTCGTTTGAGTGAACTCAGTTTGAATTTGGCCTGTCTGAATCCTGTGACGAATAAAGTGACAATCCACTTCTATATGCTTAGTTCGTTCGTGAAATACCGGATTCATAGCTATGTGAATGGCTGACTTGTTGTCACAGTAGAAGGACGCAGGTGGAAAAGACTATAATGCCCTTAGGCTACATAAGCTTATTCTAACAAGCAGGATTGCTCAGAAGATTACGATCATCTGCAAATAAATGATATTATACTCCATTGGTGTGTTACTGTGTCTCATCCCAAGAGTGACTCTCTGAAAGAAGGTCAAGTGCATATTTCCTTAGAGATATAAATATACCCTTTGATGATCTGGCAACATCAATCCCAAAGGAATACCTCAACACACAATTCTTTGATACAAAAGATTTTCTGCAGATATTTCTTAGAGTCCAACCGTTCCTTCGGTATCATCACTTGTGAAGATAATCTCATCCACATACACAACTGACATGGTAAGCCCTTCTCATCTTGGTTTCACAAATAAAGTGTGATTAAGACTGCTGATATGGAATCCAATCTGCATAAGGACACTGTTGAGTCTCTGAAGCCAAGCTGTAGGAGATTGTTTAAGCCCGCAAACTTCTTCAATCTACAAACTAGTTCCCTTGAGATATAAACCCAAGAGGGGAGAGAGAGAGAGAGAGAGAGAGAGAGAGAGAGAGAGAGAGAGAGAGAGAGAGAGAGAGCTTCTTGAAATTCCCCATGAAGAAAAAGCATTCTTGACATCTAGCTGTGACACTAACCACTTCTTATTTTGCAGCAAAGATCTTTCTGTCTTCCCCTCCATAGGTCTATGCATGGACTTTAACTTCAAGGCGGGCCTTGTACCTACTTCCCCATTGGGACGATACTTGACAATGTATATCCATATGCATCTCAACAACTCCTAGCTCTATTCTTTTTCTAAATCCAGCACTTGTTCTTCCATCGCCTTCTTCTAATAGGTGTCAAGCAAGGGTTTTCTAGCCACTTTAGAATGCTGTGAGATGAGAGGATTGCAACAAAGGACCTACATGAAGAAAAAATACCTTCATAGGAAACATGATGGTTAATGGGGTGACTGTGCAAGATTTCTTCCCTTTACTTGATTGGACAAATCAAGAATCTCAGAATTAATAGAAACAATAGGAGAATAAGTGACACGATAGTCAGATGTAAGAGGAATGATATGACTTTGGATCTAAGGATCTGATCTAGCCATCTGGGTGCATGAACTTATGGTTATACTCTCCTCTCCTCTTTATATGTACATACGTTTTGATTGTTGTGCCCTTGGTATTTCCTTGAAATTCTTGATTGAGACTATTGGGACTACTATAACTGATGAGACTTTCCCCAACATTAGGCAGAACTAGTCTCTTCTCTTATCTGAAAAATAAGGGACATCTTCAAAGAATATAACATACAGTGAGATGTTTCATTTTTCATTTTTTGGATTAATGCACTTGAATCCCTTTTTAGATTTAGAATAGCCAACAATGACACAATGGGTCTGTTAGATTGTTTATCTTCGAAGGATCAAGATTTTGAACAAAACTGCACATTCAAAACACGTAGAGTATTGTTATAGGGGGGAACTAGCAAATTTAAGACTCTCAAGATGGATTATTCATTACAACAATGGTAACCTATTAATCGCGTAACAAACAATTAAAACAACACCATCAATAAAGTTTAGGTACCCGTATTTTTGTGAAAAGGGGATGGATTACTTCCAATAGGTCACATTGTTTGCGTTCCACTATTCCATTCTGTCAAGGAGTTTAAGGACATGGAGAATGGAATTCAACACCATTCTGCAAATAAACTTGACGTTCTTCAAGAAAGGTATTCATCACCATTGTCAGAATGAAAGTTCATGATATTGCTGTTGAATTGATTTTTGGAAAGATTTGAACAAGATTTGGATTGTTAGCTCTATCTTTCATCAAAAAAAAAAGAAGCTGTGTCTTTCATCAACATAAGAGTAACATCATCAATAAACAAATGATACCGAAAACCAACATAGAAGATAATGGGTGGATCGTGCATGTCCCTAGGCATTAGAATGGATTAACTGAAAGGGAAAAGTACAACCATGGTTTAAACTTTTAGAATATATGAACCGATGATTTTTTTCCCAATCACAAGTCCAACATCATAAGTTATCAAAATAAAAGTCAACCGATACTAGAAACTTATTGTAAAATTTGAGAGAATTTTATTAATCTTGGATGATGTGATTTTATTCTACCTAATCAAACCATAGTTGCCTAATCTAACTTATTGTGAGATCTCACATATTCTAACATGCCCCCTCAAACGTATATGGATTGAAAATCGATATACATTTGATTACAATGAATATCCCAAAAAAATGTAAAAATTTGCCAATTTTTGTTGCACATTGTCACGATTGATGTCTACTTGTTGTATGTTGCCAATATTGTTGAAGATGATGGCCACCTGTCGTTGAAGAATGTGTTGCATTAAAAGGTGAGCCGCGAAGAGCTTCAATGAACTGAATTGGACTCAAGCCTGAATGAGCAAGTCATTAGGCCGATTAGAATATCAAACCTTCTGAAAATGGGTCACAATGGACCAATGCCGGAATGGGCAAGAAATGCGTCACAATGGACGAATGCCGGAATGGGCAAGAAATGGCCTCTATGGGCAAAAGAAAGCCTCAATGGGCAGACTTCACGGGTCAGCTTGAGATACCGAAGAGAGAAATTGCTCTCTCATGCACGAACCTCAAGGAGAGAGGCCCCTCAACTGAGTAGAGCTCCTAGTTCGGGCACGCACCACAAAGATGTACCTCAACCGAAATAGGCGAAAGACAAAACTATAAAGAAAGAGAGGAAAGAAATAGAAGAGAAAGCGACAAATAGCGGTTAGGAATGGTGGCAACAATTATCGACGAAAAATTGGACATTGGGAAAAAGTGTGCAAATATCAAATATGTGTTTTGAAAACAAATCCCTTTTTTTTAAATTTGTGAAGGTGTTGACAGCAAAATAAGGAGATCGTGTAATTGGCACAAGATGATGAGGGGGTGCATTCAAGAAGATGAGGGGTTATTGAAGGCAACCAAGAGAGTTTTGAAAATTAGATGAGAAAAGAATGCAAGGAGATTGAACAAGAATGCTAAGGATATTATATATTGTGTGCATGTAAAGTCCAATATTTTCCAAAAAGTACTATGGGGCCCGCATGATAAGAAGATCCAAATTGTTCATTTGTTGGGCCACAAAGTAAATAGGCTACACCGTATAAATAATCTCCATAGGATGATCCTAAAACTCCGATCTATTGATGTTTTGATAATGGGCGATCCCATTGTAGATCGAAGGGTTAGGATCATCCTACGGAGATGATTTACAAGATG
This sequence comes from Tasmannia lanceolata, assembly GCF_043159265.1. NCBI lineage: Eukaryota > Viridiplantae > Streptophyta > Magnoliopsida > Canellales > Winteraceae > Tasmannia > Tasmannia lanceolata. The sequence goes on along the minus strand of NW_027518695.1, from coordinate 29,187,579 downwards.
AAACCTATTTACATTATGGCCCAACAAATGAACAATTTGGATCATCATATGAAGTGGGCCCCCATTACTTTTGGAAAAATGCTATATTTCACAATGGGATAAAATATTTTCCTAAGGGGCATTATGAAGTGGCTCCCCTCTGTCGCTCCCTTAGCCAAGAAAATTTAGTAGGAGAGAGGGGCACATTAATTTAGGTTACTTGAGAGAGAGAGAGAGAGAGAGAGAGAGAGAGAGAGAGAGAGAGAGTATTAATTACACACGAGTGCATTGAATACAACCAGTAGAATGGGTTTCATAGGCTCCGTTTCTTTCGACATAGAATTTGTTTTATGTTGTAAAAATGAACATGTTAAAGTATAAAAGATAAATAACACCTTTCTCCAACAGCTTAAGCTTTAGGAGAAGTTGGTTAGTTAACATGGTATCATAGCCAAAGGTCTCGAGTTCAAACCTCCCGGATAGCAAAAATCCACATGCGATGGTCGGCCCCAAGTAGGACCACATGTGCCACATGTTTGCCAAGTGGGTCACACGTGTGGGGGAGTGTTAAAGTATAAAAGATAAATAACACCTTTCTCCAACAGCTTAAGCTTTAGGAGAAGTTGGTTAGTTAACAGAACATAAAACTAATTTTAAGTCAACGAAGCCAAAATGAAAAGTTCCTGAATTTTAGGGAAGAATTGCCCCACCTCTCCCCTTAGCTTTGCCCTTGATTTTAGCCTAGGAAAAAAGGAATTTGAAAGACCCACATGTTAGTTGTTTAATGGCGGTGTATGTCTTATGACATGTGTAATTTTATGACAAGTGTAGAGAGATCTTTGTTGCATGGACGAACACACAGAACGATAAAAGGATTGGTGCTTGTTCTTGCAAGGAGATTGAAACTAATGAAGCTGGTAAGGAAGGAAGTACTAGTGGTGTTAATTTGAGAAAGAGAATGTGGGAGCGATGGTGGCCGGCTAGATCGGTCGTCCGCCGGAGAGAGCAGCTATTTGTCTTGTGGTCACTCCAAGATCGGTAGCTCTGATACCATGTAAAATTTGAGAGAATTTTATTAATCTTGGATGATGTGATTTTATTCTACCTAATCAAACCATAGTTGCCTAATCTAACTTATTAGTGAGATCTCACATATTCTAACACTTATGACATAAGACTAGAAGGAGATGAATAACTAGATCGACAATTCCATATATGAAGGTTATCCTTACCCTGACTTAATTACTATGGAGATGCTAGTAGCATGAGGATGAAAGAGATACAATCCTAGCTCTCATCCTCCACTAATTCTCCACTTCGCTCTCATGTCCAGTGAAAGAGATAGGAAGAACCTACATTATACTTCAGGTAAGGGACTTTTTGAATTACTTTCGAAAAGAAGGTTAGTAGAAAAGTGAGGAACATGAATAGCAAACTGAAGGGAAAGAGGAGGAAACGGGAATGATTCCCTTGCCAGAGATTTTGATAAGAGCTCCATGATCAAGTTTTACAATACGAATGAAGTTAAAGGTTCAAAACAAGAAAATAATTGAGACATACCACTCATAGATCAGTAGCCTTAGAGTCAATTATCCATGGGGTCTGAGAGGGTGGAAGAGTGATATGGAAGCTATGTTGCTTTAGTACGGATATGAGTGTTGGAATCTGACATGGGTATCGAGTGTCGGATTCGGCAACCCTAAAAAAGAATGATTCGTGGATTCGCCAAAATATTTTAATCAATTCTCAAATTTTAATATTTTTATGTTTTCTTACTAGGTCATACAATCGGATTAGGTGACCGAACCGAACGACGACTGCCCGAGTGTTGCAATCGACCGCCTGGCCAGCTTTCCAATCCCTTTCGTACACAGGACACTCCATCAATCTATCAAGGGTGACATCGTCATAAATGGCATTTTCACACCACCATTGTACCATATAATAAAAGTTTTAATAGGCAAAGTAGATATAATGTTTTATTTTCATTTAAGAAACTTACTATTAGGATGGGTAAAACTCAAAACATGTGTTAATTGTAAAGTTGTTCTGGTAGTATTCAGAAAAAAAACAAATAAAAGAGATCAAGAAGTGTCTCAAAGAATCCTGAAGTATTGGAATCCAAGACGTGTCCAACATGGATTCTTTTTCCATCAAGAAGAATCCATGTAACATGGTATGGAAGGTTGATGTAGACATGTAGTACCTGCCTGGGCTAATAGAGGTTGCGCGAGTGGAAGACATGCCCTTGACACGATTCATTTCATGGACCGTAGAAGTATATTCAGCCAGAGACATGCAAATCCGATAACATCCGGAAACAAATTGAGGAGCATCTAAAGAATGGCTGTAACTCTGCACAATAGGATCAGTCGATGCTCTGTTTACCATCAAAGGCGGCTTACTATAGTGATCCCAACATCTCTCCCCGGTATGGTTGTTCCTTCCCCCAAAAGAACACTCCTTATAACCATAAGACCGCCCCTTCAACCGTTATGAATATCTCCCCTTCCACCAGCATCACGACCTTCAGACCTCTAGAGTCTGAAACCAAATCTGATCCATCAATCACAAAGGGAGGTGGCTGCATAGTCTGTCTTATATGCTCATCATGCTGTAGAATGACATACACACTTTTAACGCATGGAAAGGTCTGAGTCTTCAACAAATGTGCCCAAGTAGGTACGGATTCTATATTCAAGCCACTCTACAACTCCAAAGATATTTTTTTTTCTCTTGCCTTTTCTTTATCTGTTCAACATCTTGAGGGTAGTGAAATTGATCGTCTTCATAAAATGCCAACTTTTTGCATATAAAACGTAAATGAGTAAAGTATTCCTTGAGCGATTGATCTCCCTATTTAAGTTAACTAGCCTCCAGACATAATTGATAGAGTCAGGCTCTATTATATTGATCCAAATGCAGGTCATGAGTTATATCCCATATCTCTTTGGCAAAGGACAAAAAGTATATGCTTCTAATCACATTCGGCTCCATATAGCTCCAGAGCCAAGATGTAACCGTCACCGACAAATTTTTGGATTCCTAGTCTCCATATTTGGGATCATCCACTATAGGGGTTTGATCAACTCTATACTCTTTCCATGTTTCTTCTTTCCACCAATAATCTCAATTCCCATGACCATCATAAAAAATTAATCCCATTCATATTGAATCCTTCTAATTTGTAACCCAAGAAATTCTATAGGATTAAAACTGAAAATTGGCACTTCTAAATGTTCAATGGACATATTTGAAGACAACTCCACCGCCGTTCAACTAGAACACTGACTAGCCAACTTGGGAAATTCTCACACATATGGCACAACCAAGGGCTTACCAACCCACTGTCATCGCAAAGACATAAGGAGACTGAGAAACAAGAGGTAAAAGCATCCTCATATTTTTTCCTCTATTCTTCAGATCCACATCAAGTTAGTTTTGCATGAGAACAGGATTCAAACTAACTATTCTTGTATCGATTTTACTTATCAATTCATCCGACACAAGATCGGATCTTAAGACATCAAATCCTTATTTCCAATTAAAACCCCTAGACTTCACAAGGTCTCTTGAAAAACAAACATCGAATCCCATTTCAAGGATTCTCAAGGAACATAGCTCAACCCTCAAATTAGTGTTGGGTGGGTGAGGGTGCTTCCACCATCTGTATGTATGGTCACCACTAAAACAAAAACATATTCTGAAAGCCAATAACTAAGGGAAAGGAGATCATGCTCTAATACAATGTTGGGTGCATGGGGGTGCTTCCGATATCTGTATGTATGGTCACCACTAAAAAAAAAAACATATTCTAAAGGCCAATAACTAAGGGAAAGGAGATCATGCTCTAATACAATGTTGAAGTGACGATGAGAAAAAGAAGAGTTTGGGGGGAAAGGGCTCAACATCCCACTTAGTGGTTTTGACCTACGTATTATTACTTGGCTGATATCTACAGAACTATCTTTGTTTTTTTTTTTTTTTTTTTTTTTTGAGAAATCTACAGAACTATCATTAATGAAATAAAAGATAATTGAAGACTGTTGGAATATGTGAGATTCACCGTTGATTTGGGTGTAGTAGAATAGGCAGTTTGGTTAGATTGCAACTAAGCTAGATTTAGTATAGGTAGGATTTCTATCTTTATCTCTTTCCTTGGTTAGGATTTCTTTCTTTATCTCTTGCCATAGTTACCCTTAATCTTTCCATGTTTATCTTTTGAGTGTTCTATATAAACACTCTTTAGCATCTTTGTAATTTATTCAATATTAGTGAAAATCTTCTTATAATTTTACATGGTATCAGAGCGATTCGATCCGACCATGCATTGAGGACAACCACAAAAGCTCTCCTCTCCGGCGGATGGCCAATCTAGCCGTCCGCCGGGCCTTTTGTTGCAAGTCCTCCCATCTGCTTCATGTCTTCCTCGTTGTTGTTTTTTTTTTTCAACGCTTGTCTTCTTTCTCATTCCTTATTGCTGTTTATCTCCATCTACTCCTAGGGGATGTCTTCCTCATCTCATATCCTTCGGACCCGGTTCCATCTTTGTTGTTCCTTTTACCATGCTATCTCCATCAGCCAAACCCCAATAGTACTTCTAGTCATACACTTCCTGCTGCTGTCATTTTCACCTATCCTTTTATTAACATGCTTGAAGGAAAAGGTTGCAGCATCATCTATTTCTCATTTCTAAAGCCTTACATGGTCTTCTTTGCACCACTTTCCAAAGCCTTGCAATATTTTCCAAGGAGCAGCCCATCATGACGAGAGAGATAGTTGAAAATTGGCACCCCTTCTATCTCTAAAGGTTTCTAGTTTTCCAGCAATCATTTGATTTCATTTACACACCCCCATCCTTTCTCTTTAGCAAAAGAGTACGCCCAAATAATTGATAACGGCACTCCTTTCCACCTTTAAAATTTCCTATTTCCCCTAGTATTTTATAAGAGCCTCGTTCTCATCTTATGTGTCAGACTCCCAAATTGATAATCATATTCAAATTTGATATCCGTACCTCTTGCCAAAAAAAAAAAAAAAAAATTCTCTATTGTCCAAATGCTAAAAGTTTTATGTTGATATTTGCCAAAATTTGTCTTACTCACTAGTTGTCGCTTTCTCCTTTATTTCTCTAAATTATTCCTCTTTTTAGTTGTGGTGCTTCATTTATTGTGCAACACGTGCCTAAAAGAGAATTTTAATTTCATGAGGGTCGGTACTGTTTTGCCCATCGAGGCCATTTCTTGCCCATTCCGGCATTGGTCTATTGTGACCCATTACTTGCCCATTTTGGCATTGGTCCATTGTGACTCATTTCTTGCCCATTCCGGCATTGGTCCATAGTTACCCATTCTCACTCGCCCATCAGGGCTTGAGTATCATCTAGCCCTATTGAGGCTATGATCTATCATGATCCATTGGCTTTTAAGCCCTCTTGGCGACAAATCAAAAAGTTGTGTCTCCTTCAACAATCAATATCATTGGGCAACAACATCAGAGGGTGTTCATCATCAAATTTTTGGGAGTAAGATCAGAGGATTCTATTCTTATGGGAATTTCTGGTGGAGGATTTTATTTTTTCATATTGGGGATATTTATTGTAATCAAACGTATATAGATTTTCAATCCAAATACGTTTGAGGGGGCATGTTGGAATATGTGAGATTCACCGTTGATTTGGGTGTGGTAGAATATGCAGTTTGGTTAGATTGCCAACTAATCTAGATTTAGTATAGGTAGAATTTCTATCTTTATCTCTTTCCTTGGTTAGGATTTCTTTCTTTATCTCTTGCCATAGTTACTCTTAATCTTTCCATGTTTATCTTTTGAGTGTTCCATATAAACACTCTTTAGCATCTTTGTAATTTATTCAATATTAGTGAAAATCTTCATATAATTTTACAAAGACATAAAGTAAGAACCAATTACAATTATGCCATTAGTATATATAATCACTAACACTAACAGACTAGAGACATGCGCATCAACTACATACATCAATATAGATTGATCTTGAGTATGCTCTGTGTGGTTTTAGTATGCTATGTGTGGTGTCTTTATGAATTGAGTTTTAAAATATCTTGTATTTATTTATTTTCTACATTTTTATGATTACTGACCCATAAAGCCTTGGTCATAAGATTTACAATTTTTTATTCATAAATTGTACTTCTTGACAGCCAGTTGTATTTCTCCATGGGGGACCAGGAGGTGGAACATCACCCACTAACAGAAAATTTTTTGATCCTGAATTCTACCGGATCATTCTGTTTGATCAGGTTTACATTCTTAACTAATATGTTAGTTTTCTTATTATTTGTTACTTCATATAGTTCTATTGTCAAATGACCATTGTCTTCTCCAGAGAGGTGCAGGTAGGAGTACGCCCCATGCCTGCTTAGAGGAGAACACCACGTGGGACCTAGTTGATGACATTGAAAAACTTAGGGAACATTTGAACATTCCAGAATGGCAGGTTAAAATTGTCATCCCTTCTCCATGGAGAATCCTTATGGATATATTTCTTACTTTTTTTTTATATAATAACGATGCAGGTTTTTGGTGGGTCATGGGGAAGCACTCTTGCACTTGCTTACAGTCAATCACATACTGACAAGGTTAGCAAAATCTCTTATTCTTCTGTCTTTGCCTTTACTTTTATTTTTATTTTTTTGGTAGTCTACTATAATTTTTAATATATCTATTATTACTATTATATTATTACTACTACGAATGCCACCCATTGTCTAGAACAATGGTCATCCTCATTTTGAGATGTCCTTTTTCATAGATTGCTTACTGCATTTGACCATTAACATTCTTTCCTTGAATTTTTTCTTAAGGTTACTGGCATGATTCTTAGAGGCATTTTTCTTTTGAGGAAGAAGGAACTTGATTGGTTTTATGAGGGGGGTGCAGCAGCTATTTTCCCAGATGGTATGTCTCTTTTCTTTTCCCCCATTTGGCTGTGCCGGTAAGCTGATTTGAACCCTTAACCTAGTGATTGACTTATATTTTGTTACAATTCTCTGTTGTTCTTTTCAGTAATCTATAATGTAATGGTAATAGATCAAGCCATTAAAGTTGCCTTCGAGTTTGTTCCAGTGATGTTTGAAGTGTTAAATATAACACACACACACACACATAGATATATATATATACACACACACTATATAGTAGAAGAGAAAAGAAGAGAATTTTTTGAAAATTCTATGAGAATTACACATCACTTTTTTTGACTTTTTTTAACAAATGCACCCATTCAACCCACATATTTTCAATCCTACCCCTTCCTTTATGCTTTTTAACAAAGCCACCCATTAAAGCCACATAATTTCAATCTTACCCCCCTCCTTTATGCTTTTTTGATAAAAAATCTATAGAGTGATCTTAACCATCCGATTGAAGAGGAATTATGGAAACCTCTATAGATTGGAGGGCTAGGATCAGCCTATGGAAATGATTTTTGGGGCACAACCTATTTATGTTGTGTTCCATCACATGGACGGTTTAGATCAACCTATGATGTGGTCTATACAATTCTTTGTCGGCCCGTGCATCGCACGGGGTTTTTTGCTAGTATATATATATATAATGTGAAGTGATAAATTTATACAGATAGTTTAAGGGGCACATCACAATGGAACATTGGAATACCAAATAATTAGTATTCTGCCCCTATTAAGTGCAAAAAAAAATAAGGGCGGCCCAGTGCACGAGGCTCCCGCCATTGCGGGGTCTGGGGAGGGCTAGATGTACGCAGCCTTACGCTTGCTTTGCAGAGAGGCTGTTTCCGTGGCTCGAACCCGTGACCACCAGGTCAAAATGGAGCAACATTAAGTTGCGCCAAGGCTCCAACAATGCCTAAATTATATATTTTGAGTACTTTCCCTCAAGTTGAGCTTTGTGAGAAATAATATTGATTCTTGCTAATCCCTCCGGTCTTGATGCCAAACACATTGTTCTATTTTTCTTGAATGGTAACACATGGTTTTATTTTACTCACATAGTTTGTCTTTACTTCCTTAAACACTATATCCTTCATGAGATGATATTTAGCCTCAGCAGGTATTGGTCTTGCATGAAAGTATGAAGCATGGGGATTGCTACCATACGTGAAAAGCATAATCAAATCAATTAAAGCACATTCTTTGTAAGCAATTTGAGAGGATTTTTTTAGGCTGCCATGTTCGATCTGCTTTTGCACCGACCTTTCGACAATTTTCTATTTCTTACTAGACCGTCATATTAGGATATCTGTTTAATACTTATCGAGGTCTGAGTAGATATTCTTTTGTCATTGGAACCTCTAGATCAGCAATGAGCAAGTGAGTGTGATTCTATTGGCTAATTAATCAATAACAGTGCATTTCAAATATCTGAGGATTCATTTGATAGGTTTTGAGTGAGGTTTTGTTTGCTGATGCATACACTGACAAACATTTACAAGAAATGTAATGTCTCATCTGCAGTAGGTAGGATGTTTTATCCCTCCAACAATGCTCCTTTATGTGGTTAAATCTTTTAGCTAGACCCCTTAATAGTTTTTTCACTTCAACATGCGTAGGAAAATGGGTTTCAAATTCTCTTTTCTACAATTTGTGCAACTGAAATATCCCTTTTCAAAATCGAAATAGGAATATTATTTTTGAATGGTGACTGTTTTCATTAGCATGAATGGGCATCATAGGATATGGTCCCATTATCATGTGTACGGTGATTGGCTCCTTCAATCTTGTTGGCCATAACAAGTCTAACCCGATGCCATTGGTTTCACCAGCATTGAATGATTCTAGCCCCTTGATCATGGGTGATGAAAATGGAATCTGTTTAAAGTTTCTCAAGTAATGTGTCATGGGACTTCAGTTTGTCCTTTGCGACAATCCCATGTGGCACCACCACATAGAATATGCTTAGGCCAGTCTTCTCCAGTGCAAGGCCGTGGAGGCCCTACTTAAATGGCACCCCTTTTGCCTTCTCTAAATACTCACGAACTATGAACCGTTTGAGCACTCTGGTGCCAGTAGGTCACCATCATCGTGCACAAATTTAAGCTGACATCTCGTGACCTTCCAGCATCACGATCCATCTGAACACAAAGGCCTCAAGGCTTGTGCAAATTCGTCCAATTGCAAGGCACCTCCATGCCACACATGAATCCTGCAAGTATTGCAACCTAGTTGTTCAAGGCACAGACCCATAGCATGAATCAATCTGTAGGACCGAAGGTCCCGCATGATAGCTAAAGCCAATTGGAGGCGAGGCAAGGTCCTGCCACACTCCACTCTGTGAAGCCTCTGACTCTGACGTTCAAGGTACATAGCTGCACGAGGGCCGATGTGCGAGACTGTAGCGCAAGTCCACACGCTCTACATAGATAGCTAGAGCCCATGACAAGAGGCACAGCAGTGCCATACCCTACTCCTCTCAGCCCTCTTGCTTGGTCATTTAAAGTACAATCCTACACCATGGACCAATATGCCTGCACCCAAAGCTCCCTTAGGGTACCTCAGATGACCTTCATGGTTCCCTGCCATGCCTCCAATAAGGCTGGTTACACATTAGGCCCCTCATCCACCTCCAAGGTTCCTTCCCGCCATTTGGGCATAAGGGGTTGATGCATTCGCTGATCTTATCCGAGAATACCCACCAAACGTGCTGTGGAATCATACTTTTGAAGGCGTGACAGGATACTAAATTCTCATATTACCAATAGCATCCCCAGCCCACGCAAGCACCTTACCAAGCCCGCCTTGGTCCTGAACCAAGGGCCTCCTATGCCTCTGCAACTTGCCAGCGGGCTTACACAATACACCCATCCTTGGGCCAAGCATGGCTCTCCAATGAGCCATGACACACTGGTGCCCTTATCACAAGAAGCCAATTGATTTCCATGTGACACTCCCCTACCTGATAATGCTTATGCCCTCATCGATGCCAAGCAATCCCTATCACTCAGCTCCACAATTGCAAACGCTGCCTCATAGATCACCTAACCCATTTGGTCACTTAGTGATGGGCCGTTAGGTCAATTGTCCTAACCAACTAACGCCTGTGTCACGTATTTGGCACAATATGATTGTTCTCATTAACGAAAACTGTATGATCCTGTTGGTCTTGTCTCAAACAAATTTTTTTGTGGACATGTCTCTATCCCAACAAAATTAAATTGATAAAAAGGTAGAAAATTTGAAAAGCTCATTGATTTTATTTAAATTCAGTTGGCATGGTGATGTGGAGCAGAAGCAGAACTCAAGTTCTATCTGTGACTGGTATTCTCAACAATCAAGGAGCAACAAACTCAAAGGCGGAATTTGTAATAGTTTGTAGTGCGAACTGCGACTGTAATCTACAGGATTGAACTGTAATCGAACTGCTGCATACGAATTTGGTGCAAAACATCACTGGACTGTTTTTTTTGTTGATAACAGTTTCAATTCAAAAGACTTCACCGACTGAAATGACTGACAACTTGTTCAAAACAAGGTTGAAGTCAAATAGGATTTACATGTTGCAGCTCAGTTCTAACAGGTCTGTGATGAAACCTTGCAGGTGTAACAGAACTGGTTCGGTTATAAGTTATAACCAGTTTGATGGAATTTGGACAGAACAATCCACTTACTGGTTCATTTATGGTATCAAACTGAAACTATTTAAGTTCTAGTTTGTTGTTTGGATCTGAATGCTGCAAGAACTGTAGGATTTCAGCTCAGAACTTACAAGCTGGTTCCAGTAAGAGATGATCCGACAGAAATTGGATTTGGTTCAGAACAGCTCTGGATTGGTCCTGGCAGTTCACAATTTAACTGAATTTCCTGGTCTCTTCAACTTTCAATTTCGTTTTGCTAAGTTCATCATATGAATGAACTGAAACTCTGCTGCCCATTTTTTTGTTCAGCTCATTTACTTCTGAGCTGTAGTAAAAACTGAATTGGGTTCGAATGTTTCGATTAGGCCCTGTTCGTTTGAGATTGTGGCTACCGATTGTCACCCCCAATCCGATTATTGGACTCAAAATTAATGCAATTTTGAGTCCAATAATCGGATTGGGGGGTCACAATCGGTTGTCATAATCCCAAACGAACAGGGCCTTAGATTTATTGTGCAAGAGAGTTGCAGCTCATGAAAGATCTCAGAACAGAGCTAAAGCCAAATGTTTTGTTGCAGGTTTTAGATCTTGACAGAAAACTGGTTTCAGTTTGGAAGAAAATGCATTGGACTGGTTCACAGTTTTGAGCAGATAGGAGCTGACACTAGATTCATGTTATAGATGGCAGTTGCTCACTTTTTCTTATTGAAACTAGAAGTACAACTTGTTTTGGCTCTGGTTTTAGGGAAGTTCATCTGACTTAAGTTTAGATTTAGGACACTTTGATCGCAATTCTCCTTTAGTTCAGATTAGTTACCGGAAACTTCCTACTTGGAAGAGAAGCTCGGTTCGGAAGCTAAGTTCTTCTTGCTTCCCAAATTTAGGGGAAGCACGCTTTCTAGACGCTTCCTACGTATTACCTCTTAGTTAAGAGTACTCTTCGTATTTAGGTGATTGTTTCTTCGTATATTTTCTCCTTCTGATAGTGCTGAAAGAGCAGATTTAAAAAACAGTGCATTTAAAACTTGAAAACTCATTTTTAAGTTTCAAATGATAATTATGTGGCTCTCTCTCTCTCTCTTCAAAAAATTAACATTAAATATCCATGTACAAAACATGTGAAACTGTAAATTCCTAAAATTTATAATTCTAATAGTTGCCGAGTCTTCTTTTCTACTTTGGGACCTTATCTATAATAATCCTTCCTCCCTAACCTATTACTTTGTTTAGAGATTTTCGCTTCCCTCTTTTTCTCTTTTTTAAACCCCTCACTTCCTGCTTTCACTTCCCTCATTGCTTCTCACACTCACTTCCCACTCTAGCAATTATGATTCAGAGCTATCTGGTTTTGATTCTAGTTGATTCAAGTTTTCATTGGAAAACAGATTTAGGTGCAGCAGACTTGGCTCATGGCTGTGGCAGTTCGGAGTTGAAAACTGAGTTTCATGAAGTATCGGTTTACAGCAACATTCATGGAATTCAGTACTTTTCAAGTCTTGAACTGTAAACTTGAGTACTTGGGTTCTCAGTCCAGTTCTTGAGCTGAAATGCATCTAGGAGATGTGCAGATTTGTTCCAAATTTGATAACCAGATCTAAGAGCAGATCAATCTGAACTAGTTCTTACTTTGAAACTAAAGGTTTTTGAGCTAACTGAGTTTTGTCTGGAACATCTAGCCCTTTTTTTTTAATCTTTCGATAGCTCATCTATTAGCAGCCCTTGACCTGTTGGTATTGGAGTGATTAGAGACCATTCAGGTATATTCAGATCTGCATTTTCTGGTCCATCAAAGCTGAGATTCTCACCCTTCTTCAAGGTTCGGAAATGGCTGCCTCGAGAAGTAGGCTGTGGTGAAGGTTGATTCATCGGACGTAATTAGTTGGGCATCCCAAGCTTTAAAGATGTAGAGACTGGCTGACCCATTAGAGGAGATATTTGCGAGCCCTTGGAGATTTCTTTTCTGCATAGTGGAGCTCATAGTGAAGCTTCCAATGATGTGGCACTCTTTATCTAAGGAGCGAGTGGGGTTTGACGTGAGTTGCTTGTTGTGGGCAAGGTTTTAAATTTTGGTTTTGGTTTCAGTTTCAGACAGAGTTGAAACTGGAAAAAAATGCAAATTTCAACGTTGTGTTTGGTAATTTCTGCCGAAATTTTGGAAAAAAATTTAAAAAATTACAATTTCCCGAAATTTCAGCCGACATTTGGGACTCTGGCCGAAATTTCGGTTCATGTGGTTTCGGTTTTGGTCCCAGCCGCCAAAATTTCGGTATTTCGGCCGAAATTTAAAACCTTGGTTATGGGGCATCATGACCCACTCTAGCGTGTCTTTTTATTTCTTTATGTTGCTGCACTATTGTTGGTTCTGTTGTTTCATGGCCGCCTCAGTCATGTCCTTGAATCCTCTCTGGTTCTACTGCATTATTTGATTATTATTGAAAAAAGTTCTTCCACCCTTCTTTCTGAGATCCACATGTGGTGCTACACGAGTGTTTTTTCAGTGTCTTAATAGTAACAAGTGCTAAATCATAGTAAAATTTGAACCTGAATGACCGAATATTGGTTGAAGAGTGCTAGTTTTTCCGCCTTGCAACCATGTGATTTGTGACTTGTAAGGCTGTTTCTTTTCTGATTTATTCATTTTTAATAACCATTAAACTTTTATGATTAGAGAGGTAGAATTGCTTTCAAGTAATTTGCACCGTTTGACTTTGAATCGTTCTTTTCAATTTTCAGCTTGGGAGCCCTTTAGAGATCTCATTCCAGAAAATGAGAGGGGTAATTTCATTAGTGCTTATAGCAAGAGGCTGAATAGCAAGGATCTTGAGACACAGGTAAATATCTCATTTGGCTTTGAATTCACGAAGCTTGTCAGCTGGAATGTTTGTTTAGTTCGTGGAGTTCATCCTTTCAAACCTTTTTCATAACATGCCACAGATTATAAGTTATATAACCAGATTTTTTTATTACGTGTGGCCGTGTACACCCGTATTTTTCAAAAATACTGTACGACCTACTGAATAGGATGATCCAAACCATCCATTTGCTAGGCCATGGGTTAAAATTCAGACCAACTGTTCAATCAATGAGCCTCTTTTTTTGTTTTAGCCACGCATTTCTGGGTCACTATCAAATGGTTAGAATCATCTGATATTTTATTGCGGCTCGTGGACATTCCATGGTTGGATCCACCGCTTGACTGGTTCCAATCGCCATACACATGCATGTGTATGATTCAGATAGGGGTGAACCATTACCTTGGGAGGCCTGGAAAGCCTCAAAACCAGTCGTTATATATTGTAAATGAGACATATGGTCCCTTGAACTCACTTGATAAGAACTACATCTTGAAGCACATTGGTGATTTGAGCCATTGGCTTCAGGTGATAGAGTGAAAACACTAGGAAGATTGGAGCACCCTTGTGCAGACCCTTTGAGGTACAAAAATATCCCATTTGTCCCTTCATGTCCCGTAAAAAATAAGCTGATGAACCAGCATATTCTGTTACACCATTTTAGACTAAGGGCAATGGTTATTCTTGTAGTTCTTATTGGTGAAGTCTGTTTATTGGTTTATTTTGCTTGGTCCTATGTATGCCCATCCTTGTGTAATTGTGGTGCCTTATTCCAGTGTTTCAAAATGTGGATGCGGGTTAAAATGTGGCCTAAGAAAATCCTAGTCGACTCAGCATGGCGCGGTTGAGTATTCGATTGATGCGGATGAGTACTCGGTTGACGCCGTCATAACTCGAAGCTCGAGCGTCAAAGGATTTTTTATTGACTTTGTAGGACAAAATGTGGAACGCGGCCACGGTAAAAGGGAGTCGACGTGGGGGAGTTTTGAAACTATTCCCCTATTCCAAAACACCCAAATATATATATATATATATATATATATATATATATATATATATATATATATATATATATATATATGAGGAAAGTGTTTCTAGTCCGGCCGACTAGAGATCATTCTCTAGTCCGCCACCCAAAAACACATGGGTCCCACATATTTTGTGGTGATCTAAAGCATTCATTTGACAGGCCTCATCATAGATAGGATGTCCACAAAAATTCAGCTTCATAGGATCTTCTTAACCCTTCGATTTGTGGAGTTAAAAAATGGACAGATTTGTGGCGGTTTATAGCCGTCAATTTTAAGCTCCACAAATCATAGGGTTGGGATGATCCTATGAAGCTAATTTCTTGTGGACACCGTCTCTATGTCAGGGCCCATCAAATGAATGCTTTGCATAAACCAATAAACAGACTTCACCAATAAGAACTACAAGAATAACCATTGCCCTTAGTCTAAAATGGTGTAACAGAATATGCTGGTTCATCAGCTTATTTTTTACGGGACATGAAGGGACAAATGGGATATTTTTTTACCTCAAAGGGTCTGCACAAGGGTGATCCAATCATCCTAGTGTTTTCACTCTAGCACCTGAAGCCAATGGCTCAAATCACCGATGTGCTTCAAGATGTAGTCTTATCAAGTGAGTTCAAGGGACCATATGTCTCATTTACAATATATAACGACTGGTTTTGAGGCTTTCGAGGCCTCCCAAGGCTTTTGGGTGGCGGACTAGAGAATGATCTCTAGTCGGCCGGACTAGAAACACTTTCCTCTATATATATATATATATATATATATATGTATATATATATATGAGGAAAAGGATTGTACGCTCGAGCGTACCAAGCTTATGGTACGCTCGAGTGCCCCAATCACATGGGTCCCACATTTTTTGTGGTGATCCAAAGCATTCATTTGCATGGCCCTATCATAGATAGGGTGTGTACAAAAAATCAGCTCCTTGAATCATCCTAACCCCTCCAAAAGTGGATGGCAAAAATTGGCAGATTTGTGGTCTGTCCATTTTGCCCTCCACAAATGGATGGGTTAGGATGATCTTATGGAGCTGATTTTTGGTACACACCCTATCTATGATAGGGCCTTTCAAATGAACGCTTTGGATCATCCTAACAAAGTGGGCCCATATGTGATTGGGCACTCGAGCGTACCATAAGCTTGGTCCGCTCGAGTGTACGATCCTTTTTCCTCATATATATAGGGAAAATTGTTTCTGCGCTCAAGCGCAGATAGCTTATCTGCGGTGCCCCACTATAAAAATCATGTGGGCCCACATTTTTTGGATGATCCAAGCATTCATTGGATGGTCCAAAGATAGATAGGGTGTGCACAAAAAATCAGCTCCAAAAGATCATCCTAACCCTTCCATTTGTGGAGGTTAAAATGGACAGATTTAAACCTCCCCAAATCTGCCCATTTTTATCCTCCACAAATGGAAGGGTTAGGATGATCCTATGCAGATGATTTTTTTTTGTGCACACCCTATCAATGTAAGGGCCTTTCTAATGAATGCTTTGGATCATCAAAATCATGTGGGGCCGCATAATTTTTCAAGGGGCAGCGAAGATAAGCTATCTGCTCTTGAGCAGCTGTTTTGTGGCTCTTTTCTTGTCTTTAAAGTGGTTCATCAATAAAATATGCACGTAGAATTTATCCCAGAAATTGTGTTTTCACGGAAAGGAGGAACGACCCTTCCCTATAATTGGGTCAAGAGGCTGATCTTCCCTCTGAGAAGATCAAATCCGTTACGAACCGATTTAGTTTCGTAACAAAATCCCATCAACAATAACTCTATTTTCCAGTGAAATCCATCTCAAGAACATCATTTTCATCCATTTTTTCTCCTCTCTCATTGAAACCCATGAGTTTCTTATATCTCCATATTTTATACCATATTTACTGAAAATGTATCGCCCTTGGTATTTCTGTGGTTTTTTCCATTTGCTAATGCCAAGACCCACCCGCTTTTTCTGTTTGACTGAAATAAAAGATGGATAATAGAAAGCAGAAAGTGTGAGATGGATAGAAAAGGAGGTGTATAGAAGGCTTCAAGAATAATTTAATTTTTAAAATCTAATAATATATAAGTAAAACAGGATCCTGCACTCTGTGAGTGCACCATGTGGCATCCCTCTGTATCCCGTTTTACCTTTCTTTCTTTTCCCAGACCCCCTTCTTAATCCCAACTGTCCAAATACAATGAAAAGAAACCAAACTCTCTTTCCTAAACTAACTCCTAAAACTTCTCAGACACACATCCACGACTTCCTTAATACCCAAAAAGTTTCCTAAAACTTCTCTCTCTACAGCTAGCTATAGAAATCTCGGTTCCTAAAAATACCACCTAGGTGGCCTATCCCAATAGGTCAGAGAATTTTAAATGGAAAGTGTCTATCCAAATTGATATCTAAGATACACCCAAACCGCCATAACATTATCACTTGGATTGTTACGTTTTTTTTGGACTCCACTCTTGGAAACGAGACTCCGACTCTTGGAGATGAGTACAAGGAAACGTGTGCCTCTTTTACTACTATTAATCCAGCCCCTACAATTATGGAACATGGAGTATTTTTTCTTCTTCGCTTCGTGCATCACACGGGTTGCCTTACTAGTATATATAATGACAACGGGAATCCCATATGATATGAAGAATTAAAGAAGTGAGATCCTTATTTTCCGCTCGGTGAGTTGGCCTGCAAATTTGACTAATCGTTGTGATTGGAGTCGCATTATATTAAGAATTAGAGAAGAGCTATCCTAGCCTTCCACATGTTGAGTCGGCCGGCAAATTTGATTAATCCGCATATGCTGTGATTTGAATCCCCGTAATACTAAGGATTAGAGAAAACATATTCTTACTTTCCACATGGTGAGTCGACCTAACAAATTTGACTAATCTGCTTATGGTGTCAATGGAATTCCACACTTTTATAGAAGAACTAGATAAAACCTACCCCTGGTTTCAGAAGGTGTGTGTCAGCCAACAATTAAGCTTTGGCTTATCAAATAAAGGTCTCTCTCTATAGGCATTTTGCTAGACTTATGGTTGTAGTTCATCTGAACGGTTCTGATCACACGAGGCCAAAGTGGAGGCCAATAAATTTCAGTAATGAGCGTAAAGTAAAACTAAAAGTAACTTTTTTAAAATTGGGAAAAATACAGATACACCCCCTCTAGTTTCTAACACTTTCAACTCTAACCCTGACTTTCAAAACGTGACAAGTACTCCCCCTGAAGTTACAATGGATTTTTTTTATGGTGACGGAGTAGACGACGAGGCGGAAATGACCAAAATGCCCTCGTCTTCCCCAACTGAAAATTAGGGTTTTCATACTTGAAAACTGAAAAATTAGGGTTTGATTCAAAAGATTAGGAACACAGACTTAAAGCTAGAGGCTCAATCAATGTATATTAAATGATAAAGCATTCGGGCAAAGTATTCTCCAATAAAATTATGCTGCTTTAGGGTTTGATCAATGAAAGCCAAAAACCAGCAATATGAAAAAAAAATAGTAAAGAAAATGCAGAAATTCATAGCCCTACCGACAGGCACCTAATCAACAATGAAAACATAACCAAAAAAATGAAATCAACATTGAAAGGTGAAAACGAACAGTCAATAAAATTAAATACGAGAAAAGGGAAAATAAATCCTAATCTAAACCTCCACAAAATATGAGATAAATCTGAAATTTTATCAAAGTCAACAAATAAGAAGCAAGAATGCCATGGGCGATGTAGTAGATGACGCCAAATGCAAGAAAAGGGAAACCCTAGAGAGAGATCCCATCAGATAACAAGAAGCAAAATTGACCCAGAGAAAGGTGAGGTTTGAGGCATAGGAGGGTTTTGGGAGAGAGAGAGAGAGAGAGAGAGAGAGAGAGAGAGAGAGCAGCCAGGTGGGGAAGAGAGACGCGTAGAGAGAGAGTGTGTGTATGTGTCTACCCGAGGAAAAGTTTGGAAGGAAAAAAACTTTACCGATTTTCTCCTTTGCCATATGTAGTAACTGTATAGTTTTAAATGACGCTAAGGGGCGTGCGAGGGAGCAGAAGGTATTTGCATATGAGAGAGAAAGCACCAGATATATCGAGAGAAAAAAATAATAAAATTCTCTTTTTTCCTCTGGCTATATATATATATATATATATATATATATATATATATATATATATATATATATATATATATATATATATATAGAGAGAGAGAGAGAGAGAGAGAGAG
This sequence comes from Tasmannia lanceolata, assembly GCF_043159265.1. Taxonomy (NCBI): domain Eukaryota; kingdom Viridiplantae; phylum Streptophyta; class Magnoliopsida; order Canellales; family Winteraceae; genus Tasmannia; species Tasmannia lanceolata. Next base: position 29,168,911 of record NW_027518695.1, on the reverse strand, counting down.
AGAGAGAGAGAGAGAGAGAGAGAATAGAGTTCCTAAGGGTGCCCTCATATAGCTTATATGAGGCGGCTCTCACAAAACATAAGGGGCCCACATTGTTAGGATGATCCAAAGCATTCATTTGAAAGGCCCCATCATAGATGGGGTGTGTACAAAAAATCAGCTCCATAGGATCATCCCAACCCTTCAAACTGTGGAGGCAAAAATGGACAGATTTGTGAAGGTTTTTACACGTCCATTTTTGCCTCCACAAATCGTAGGGTTGGGTTGATCCTATGGAGCTAATTTTTTGCGCAAAACCTATCTATGTGAGGGCCCATCAAATGAATGGTTTGGATCACCCAAACAATGTGGGGCCCACTGTATTTTAACCCGTTGGTGTAGCTATGTTAACTACACGAATGTGTAGCTACACTTTTCTCTCTCTCACTCTCTCTCTCTCTCTCTCTCTATATATATATATATATATAGAGAGAGAGAGAGAGAGAGAGAGAGTAAAGGTTCTGCGCTCGAGTGCAGAAACAAGGGTGGGCCCACACTGTTGGGGGGATCCAAAGCATTCATTTGATGGGCCCTTTCATGGATAGGGTGTCTACAAAAAATCAGCTCCATTGGATCATCTTAGGGTGTTCATTTGTGGAGTGAAAAATGGGCAGATTAGTGGACATATAGTATCTGTCCATTTTCAACCCCACAAATGGACACCCTAGGATGATCCAATGGAGCTGATTTTGGGTACACACCCCATTGGGTACACACCCGATCCCTGATGGGGACTTTAAAATGAATGCTTAGGATCACCCCAACAATGTGGCCCCACCCTTGTTTCCTGCACTCGAGCGTAGATATGCTATCTGCGTTCGAGCGTAGGAACCCTTTACTCATATATATATATATATATATATATATATATATATATTTAGAGGAAAGTGTTGGTGAGCTTAAGCGCCCAAATCACATGGGTCCCACATTTTTTGTGGTGATCCAAACCATTCATTTGCAAGGCCCTATCATAGATAGGGTGTGTACCAAAAATCAGCTCCATAGGATCATCCTAACCCCTTCATTTGTGGAGGACAAAAATGGGCAGATTTGTGGACAAATAATGTCTGTCCATTTTGACCTCCACAAATGGATGGGTTAGGATGATCCTATGGAGCTGATTTTTGGTACACACCCTATCTATGATAGGGCCTTGCAAATGAATGGTTTGGATCACCACAGAAAATGTGGGACCCATGTGATTGGGCGCTTAAGCTCACCATAAGTTTTGGTGAGCTTAAGCTCACCAACACTTTCCTCATATATATATATATATATATATATATATATATATATACTTGCGATGCACGGGCCGACAAAGAACTGTACAGACCACATCATAGGTTGATCTAAACTGTCCATGTGATGGAACACAACATAAATAGGTTGTGCCCCCAAAATCATTTCCATAGGCTGATCCTAGCCCTCCAATCTATAGAGGTTTCCATAATATGTTGTTCCTCTTAAATCGGATGGTTAAGATCATCCTATAGAATTTTGTATTAAAAAAGCATAAAGGAGGGGGGTAAGATTGAAATTATGTGGCTTTAATGGGTGCCTTTGTTAAAAAGCATAAAGGAGGGGGTAGGATTGAAAATATGTGGGTTGAATGGGTGCCTTTGTTAAAAAAAAGTAAAAAAAGTGATGTGTAATTCTCATAGAATTTTCAAATAATTCAAAAAATCCATTCATTTTCTCTTTTGCTATATATATATATATATATATATATATATATATATATATATATAATGACGATCAGGGAAGCCTTTAGGAGTCGTCGGAACATCCCCCCGGGTGGCTCTCAATTGTCGTTCCTCCTTTGTGAATGTGGTACAAACCTCGAGCCACTGGCAGAATCTTACCTGGCATGTTTAGATGGAGGCTATTCCGCCATGGAAGTCTTTGATTCTCTTGGGATCTTTAAAATCTGCCGTAGAAGATCTTTATTCTCTTTTGGGCAAGGAGTTGGTGCAGACAGACCCCCTTGGTCTCTTTGGCCCCCACCACGTTCACATGCTAGTTCCCTGGGGAGTTTGGAAGAGTGGGACACAAGGGGGAGAAGACTGGATTTCGGAGCTAGGAAAACTCCTGGCCAAAGAGCAGAAGTAAATCGAAGACCAGGATTGAATGGGAGTGACTGGATGCGCATAAAATGCAGCTACTGAAATTTTGGTTCGCGCACCTCATGCAGGAAGTGTGCTGAACTGCGTCACAAAGAGAACTTTAGCTTAGCCTGGAGACCCAAAAAGATCCTATCTGCAGATGGTGGTGAAATCGTTTGATGTTTGGAGGTGCCGGGCTCTGTGGTGGAAGATAAAAAGAAGAACCTCAAATGCTGCCTTATCGGAACTTTAAAATCTGGTTCATGGCTTCTAGAAGAAGTTTGGGCCTGGGCTAAACTTTTTTGGGGCCTCCCAGAGTTGGATAAGCCGTTTGCCATTAGTACCGTGGACATTCTATTCCGATTCATCTTCGAATTTCAGGCATCTTTGATCCTTCGTCGTGAAGGCGAGGCTTTTGGAGGGTATCTCTTGTCTCTCTAGCCTTGGTTCCCTGCCTACGACACGGGCGATAGAACGGCACGGCTGCGATTTTATGATATTCCTTTTCATGCGTGGGCTGCTTCCACGGTGGAGACTCTAGGATCACATTTGGGCCAGGTTCTTGAATCACAACTTTTTGGGAATCACTCTCACTGTTTGGCGTATGCTTCTGCCTTAGTCATGTCCCCTTTGTGGAAATCTATTCCTCGGTCTATCAATTTAAAGGTGGACTCCAATATTTTCTCGGTGGGAGTTAAAGTGGTTTCAGAGGACAGTATAAATTCACTTGCAATGTCGGTGGTGGGAGAGGCCAGTCGTAAAGACAATTTGCCTCCTTTTGAGGGATCTGCCCAAATTTCTGATGATGTAGGGTCACCGACGGACCGACGGTAGACTTACCAGAAAAGGTGGCAGAGGTCAGTGGTAGTAGACCGGCGCCGACAGTGGTCCCCAATTCAAATTTTGAATTCCCCACCTACCACCTCCCCCCCTGAGATTGTGTCAGGAAGTAGGGAGGCTAGGATTAGGGGCTCTAGGGGTCTGCCAATTGCAAGGAAACCACCGTTGCTACTCCCACTTGGCAACAAAAGGAAAGGGGACGAAAAGAAGCTGTTGACACATGGTACTAAGTCGGCAAAAGATCTAAAGGTGCTGAAATTAAAAAACAGGTTTCACATGGCAAGGAAAAGTGATGAGGTAAAAAACAATCGCTCAGGAAAAGGTAAAATTAGGAAAGGTCTTGGGAAGGACGCTTGTGTCTTGGCGACACATGGAGGGTTATCAGTACTTAATAGAAAGCTTACGCGCTTGCACAGAAAAAGGGAAATTAGAAAAAAGAAGCGTGGCTCGGAAAGTGTTCTCTATTTTCAAACCCCTCAAAAATCGCCTTCTTCAAGTCGCCTTCTTCAAGTATGTCTTGCAACGATCATTTCGAGTACACAAGCAATCCAGCTATTGGGGTAATAACCTTAGTTAACGAAGACTTAGAGCTTCTGAAAAATCTGAAGTACAATGAAAAGTTGGCGAGGAAGGTGTTGCCCACACCGGCTGAGGTTCTGCTCTCCCCTCTGAAGAAACAATCGGTTAAAGAAAGGGTAGCAGGCGCTCGAAATTCGGGCTCGTCCCCTTCTCGGTCCACCTTGAATAGTGAGGGGGAACTTCACACCCCCCTTCGTAATCTGCCCATCTTTAGTAAGATCCTGGATAAGGAGAGGTTAACTCGAAGGCGTCTGTGGGAGGAGGAAAAGCAATCGGATATCTCTTGATAGGTTTTTAGGCGTCAATCATTGGACTCTTATCAGAATCTAGATCAAGGGATTCCAGTAACGGAAGATATTCAGTGAACAGGGCTGCCTAAAGACGGCACTGATAAGGGTAAAGATCTTCAATTACCATCAGCAGCTGTCGATCCTGGGCACCCTGAATTGGAGAGTTTTAATGAATTCTTAGTGATGGGAGATGCCCTTGGGATCTCTTATTAGGAGAACATAGTCAAGACCAGGGAGATGTTCTTGGGATCACAATCCAAAGTTGTAAAAGATTGAGTCGATGGAGCAAAGGAATGAGAGAATAAGGGTGGCCCAGAGGAAAAGTAGTAGGAAAAGTGTAAAGAGGATTGGGAAGTAGGAAATTGATAGGGGAGGTTAGTCGAAAAGTAAAGAAACATATCTCCAGTTCAGGAAAACGGATTTGTTTTTATGAAAGATTAGGTTGGATTGAATAGCTTGGGGAAGTGCTATGCTAAGCAAAGGCGTAGTTTACACGCTTGAGAATTGGAAAATGTTTCCCTCTAGGACTTACTGAATAGAATAGACAAGTTACATAACCAGATTTTAGTTTTATTACATTAGTTTGAGCGCTGATCCCTATTGCTCTGTTTTGTCCGGCTAATCTAGCTAGTCTTTACTGGGGAACTAAGAGTTTGGAGGGAATGATCTCAAAGGGGACAACTGCATTTATCTCCCCAGTCTTGCTAGTCGATGCTCTCAAGGATCTAGGCTGATGGCCAGATAGTGAGTAGTGGCATAGTTTCTCATAGGTGGTACACATTAGGGGGTAGGAAGATATTGTAAAGAATACAATGTTGTGAAGTACAAGGGTGCGTATAAACCACTGCCAATACCTTGTTTATCTCTTCTGGATTGGTGCTGGTATGTCGGCCCAGTCCACTTTAATATTTTGTAATGCAGGATGGGACTACTGGTCCTGACTGCTATCTTAATATTAATGAAATGTGTCAACTTTCAAAAAAAAAAAAAAAAAAAAAAAAAAAAAAAAAATATATATATATATATATATATATATATATATAGAGAGAGAGAGAGAGAGAGAGAGAGAGAAAACTGTTGGTGCGCTTAAGCTCACCATTGTTTTGGTGCGCTTAAGTTGTTATAACGCCTCCCATTCGTTTAAATGTTTGGGTCCCACTGGGTCCCGCTTAAGCGCACCAATGGGAGGCGTTGTAACAACTTAAGCGCACCAAAAAAATGGTTCGCTTAAGCTCACCAACAGTATATATATATATATATATGAGAAAAGGGTTCCTGAGGTTAACCTCATATAGCTTATATGAGGTGGCGCTCACAAAACATAAGGGGCCCACATTGTTAGGATGATCCAAAGCATTCATTTGAAAGGCCCCATCATAGATAGGGTGTGTACAAAAAATCAGCTCCATTGGATCATCCTAACCCATCCAAAAGTGGAGGGCAAAATGGATAGACACTTTTTGTCCACAAATCTGCCCATTTTTGCCTCCACTTTTGGAGGGGTTAGGATGATCCAATGGAGCTGATTTTTGGTACACACCCTATCTATGATGGGGCCTTGCAAATGAATGGTTTGGATCATCCAAACAAAGTGGGCACCTTATGTTTTGTGAGCACCACCTCATATAAGCTTATATGAGGTTAACCTCAGGAACTATATTCTCTCTCTCTCTCTCTCTCTCTCTCTCTATATATATATATATATATATATAGCAGAAGAGAAAAGGAGAGAATTGTTTGAATTTCTCCAAAAATTCTAATAGAATTACACATCACGTTTTTTGACCTTTTTTAACGAAGGCACCCATTCAACCCACATATTTTCAATCCTACCCCCTCCTTTATGCTTTTTAACAAAGGCACCCATTAAAGCCACATAATTTCAATCCTACCAACCCTCCTTTATGCTTTTGTAATAAAAAAAGTGGACAAAGGCAACATAATGACGTTTTTTCTTTGCAAAATTCGGATTGGGTACATAGGTTACATAATACTACGGATTTTTGTGAACATATTACATAATACTCCAGATTCAAGTTGCCTTTCAAAATATTGACGAATTCCGGGCACCCTAAGAGGAACAACATATTATGGAAACCTCTATAGATTGGAGGGCTAGGATCAGCCTATGGAAATGATTTTACGGGCACAACCTATTTCTGTTGTGTTCCATTTCCATCACATGGACGGTTTGGATCAACCTATGATGTGGTCCGTACAATTCTTTGTCGGCCCGTGCATCGCACGGGGTTTTTTACTAGTGTGTGTGTGTGTCATTCTCATTTCTTAGAAACAAATCTGTGAAATATTCAGTCTTTTTCTTGGGCCCACTATGTTATCCGCCCTACCCTGTAAACTACTGCTTTGTATCATGTTGCATGTAGATGATATCCTCATACTAAATATAAATTTGAGATAACTTTTGAAAATCCATTCCGTTGGTATGTAAACCAATGGGCCAGTAGCAAGCTCGATTACTGGTTATGGATCTTAGGCATTTCTAGTTTACTAGATCTCTGAAGCATGAATATCTAACATTGAAGAATTCTATCATTACTTTTTTATTTGATTTTCCTGTAGTTTACATGGTTCTTAGTTATTTCACTGTCTATAGTTTACATTATATTAATTTATCGTCACTAGCTTTCAAATCCATTCGACTGTTGTGCTTGTTTCAGTACGAAGCTGCTAAAGCATGGACTAAATGGGAAATGATGACTGCACATCTTCTTCCAAATGAAGAGAGCATCAAAAGAGGGGACATCGACATGTTTTCATTGGTAAATTGTTTTTTCATGCCAAACATTATCAAGTGCTTCTAGTCATGGATTTAAATTTCGGTTTCGTTTTCGGTTTCGGATATGTCCGAAACCGGAATTTCGGGTAAAAAATCAAAGCAAATTTCATTATTGTACTGAAATTTCAGCCAAAACTTTGTAAACAAACTTAAAAAATCCCAATTTTCTGAAATTTCGTACTCTGGCAGAAATTTCGGGTTTGGGTGATTTCGGTTTCGGTCCCAAACGAAATTTAAAACCATGCTTCTAGTTACATCTCTCTGGCATCTCAATATAAAAATTAATTGTACTCTTTATAATGTAGTCTCGTTAATATGGATCCATGTGACGTAAAATGTATGAGAGTTGTTTTGACCAAGCATCCATGTGACTTTAATTCTCGAACGCTAGTGTCAGGCTCAAAAGCTTTTGGCGGTCCCATTGTTGTTGTACATGTTCAAGCATATATAGTCCCCATTTACACCAAATTCAATGTTTGTAGGTAATTGTATATTCCTTAGCTTATCACCATTGGCCAAGCAACGCAGGTTTTACAAACCAAGGAAGCAGGATTCTTCCTTGGGAGTGGGGAACCGTGATTCCCCGTTCGCGAATCCGAAACGGGAATCTTCTCAAATCCCAAAAAACTGGGAATCCCGGTTTGGATTTGCTGGAAACCCGATTCCCACTTTTGGGAATCGCGGTTTATGATTCCATGGAAACGCGATTCCCACTTTTGGGAACCACAGTTTAATGTTATGTGAAACGCGATTTTCCGGCGATTCCCCGGAGATTCCTTTGCGATTTCCACCTCCCCAATGATTCCTGGCGAATATCCGGTGACTCTCTGGCAACTCTCCGGTGACTTCACGATTCCCGCTTCCGATCATTCCGGGAGCCTTCGATTCCCGTTTCGGTTCCTTCTTTCGATTCCCGTTTCGGTTCCTTCTTTCGATTCCCGCTTTCGATTCCCACTATGGCAACCTTGTTACAAACTATTGGAAGATGTGTTACTACAGTATTCAAACAATCGTTTCGATCTGTAGTACCAGGTTATTAATAATGAGAGTCCAGGTATTACCATCAATGCGACCTTTTATTGACTATTCTTGTTGCAAAGAAACCAAGATGCTTTGAGGAATACCCTTATTGATTATAATGTGTACTTCAATATCTATTCCAATCTTGGGGGCTTACCTACCTGGGGGACTTTATTTGGTGCTCTAGTAGCGCTAGTCCTATTTCAAAATTTTAAAGCATTTTACATCAACGCTAGGGCTATTTTACTCTTTTCTTTTTCTTCTTAACAATTGTATATGTGCATATGTATATATACACATGTAAATACATACACATATAGACACACAAATATATATATATATATATATATATATATATATATATATATATATATATACACACACACTAGGGGGACAACCCGTGCGATGCACAAGTGGGAAGTTATTTTAGATCCAAAAGAAATCGTGAGAAATAAAAAAATCAATAAAATAATGGCCGAACCTAATTCCACAAACAAAATCCAAATTATTTTGTCATTTGGATAAAAGAGATCTATCAAGCAAAAAAATGCGTAATTTTAGTACCCAAACTAATTTAAGATTGGAGAAAATGTTCACATCATTAACTTCCTTTTTTTTTTGAATGGTAACTGATATATAAATAAAAGGGGAACGACCGAAAGGAAACCTCCCGCCCCCCCCACTAGGTCAGAACTACACACAGGAAAAGAAAAAAGAAAACAGAAAACATTACAATAAGAAATTAAGGGGGAAGAAAGTCATAAAGCTCCAGAGACTGCTTTATCACACCCGCTTTAGCCAAACTATCAGCGATTGCATTGGCAGATCTCCTAATATGAAGGAAATCCACCGAACATCCGACCGAAATATCCTTTATTTCATCGAATAAATGAAGAAATCTCCAAGGAGGATTTACCGAACCCTTAAGCCACCGAATGACATTTACAGAGTCTCCTTCCACGATAGTGTTTGCTACCCTCTCTCTTCCTAACATTAGGATTCCTTGATAAGCGGCTCTGACTTCAGCTTCAGTAGAATCGGCGACTCCTATCGGCCCGGAAAAAGCCTGCACAACATTCCCCTCTGAATTCCTTAATACGCCCCCGATCCCAGCTGGACCAGGGTTACCCAAGCTTGATCCGTCAAAATTCAGCTTAGAAAAGCCTACTGGAGGATTGACCCATTGCTGAGCGATTCTATGGGTGGGTATTTGACTGTTGCAGACCACTGTCCATCCCGCCCACAAGTCGAAAGTCGAAACAAATTTGAACAAGGGCAAAGACCTTGCCCAAGAAATCGATAAGACAACTACTTTGATATATAGGCAATAGGAAGAAGATGAAAGCCCCTCGAAGATCCGATTGTTTCTTTCCGACCATAAAACCCACAGCGTAGCCAGTAATGAAATCGACCACAACACTTTACCTTTTGACCTCCATGGATTAAACGCCCACCCCTCAAATAGATCCTTAACTTGGGAAGGGAAAACCCACTCGATGCCGAATCTCTCCAGAACCCGTCCCCATACCACTCGAGCGACTTTGCAATGGATAAATAAATGCTCCGCCGATTCTTCTGCTTCGAGACACATAGCACAATGATTGACTATGATCATATGCCTAGCCCTCAAAAAATCTACCGTTTGAATACGTCCTTGAATCACCTTCCACCCGAAAAAACATATACTAAGAGGAACCTTCATCTTCCACACTTTTGCCACATACTGATTTGCCGCACTCGGATACAGGCCTTTGTGGAAAGATTTTATCGAAAAATAACCCGATGTGTCCCACACCCAGATCCTTTTATCCGTCCCAGATGGACTAATGTAGTTGTCCTCCAATATCTGAAAGAAAGAAATCAACGATAACAATTCCCTGTCGAAGAAATTTCTGCGGAACAACGGCTTCCATATCACCTTATTGGCCCGAAACTCAAAACAATCTTTGACTACAGCTTGTTTGTCCCTGGCCACCACATATAAATCAGGGAACAAGTCTTTTAGAGGTATGACGGAACACCATACCATATTCCAAAAAGAAATTCTATCCCCCGAGTATACTCTATATCTTATGCCGCAGTCGAAACATGGACTCAAACGCATAATATCCCGCCACAGTGTCACTCCAGGTTTGTTGAATCGATTAAGAGAACTCCAATTTCCCACGCCTGTGCCATATTTACCACCAATCACATTCGCCCATAACTGAGTCTGTTCTTCGCCAAACCTCCACAACCATTTCCCTAGGAGAGTGTCATTAACCTGTTTGATCTTACGAATCCCCAAACCTCCGCCGAGTACCGGCTTGCAAACATCTTCCCAGGAAACCAAAGATAAGCTCTTTTTATCTTTTGAACCTCCCCACAAAAACCTCCGCTGGATCAATTCGATTTTCTTTGCAATAGAAACGGGGCACCTGAATAATGATAATTGGTAAATAGGAAGATTCGACAGCACGGCCTTGATCAAGGTCAATCTGCCCCCAATTGATACCAAATTCCTTTTCCATGAATCTAGTCTCCGTTCGATTCTTTCCACAATTGGTGCCCACGCCCCTATTTTCGGTCTGCCACCTCCCAACGGAAGCCCAAGATAAGAAGAAGGGAACCTATCCAAAAAGCATCCCATTAGATGCGCCAAAGTCTTTGCTTCCTCCTCCCCCACATTCACATCATTAACTTCCTCTTAGTTCAGAAACCAAGAACCTATGTTGATTGTATATGTCGATGATATCATTATCATAGGTAGTAATTCAGGGGGAATCCTGAATCTGAAGGCTTTCTTACAAAAGGAGTTCGCTACAAAAAACTTAGGATGTCTCAGATATTTCCATGGGATAGAAGTGGCATACTCCTCTAGTGGTTTGTCTCTATCACAGAAAAAGTATGTTTTGGATTTGTTGGAGGAAACATGAAATCTTGGTGTAAAACCTGTGTCTGCACCTATGGATCCCAATGTCAAACTAGTTCTAGAAGAATGGGACTTGTTGGAGGATACTGGTAGGTATTGAAGACTCGTGGGCAAGCTTATATACCTTATTGTGACTCGTCCTGATATATCCTATGCTGTTGGCGTAGTCAGTCAGTACATGACGTCCTCTCGTACTTCACACTGGAGTGCAGTAGTTCAAATCCTCAAATATCTGAAGGGTGCATCAGGAAAGGGCTTATTATTCAAAAGACATGGTCATATGCGAATTAAGGGATTTTCTGATGCTGATTGGGCTGGATCTCCTGTAGATAGGAGATCGACTACTGGGTATTGTATTTTTGTGGGAGGCTACCTAGTATCTTGGAAAAGTAAGAAGCAGGACGTCATCGCAAAGTCAAGTGCAGAGGCAGAATACAGAGCTATGGCTCACACGAGTACACAGAGATTATCTGGCTGAGATCACTCCTGTCCGAGATTGGTATTGTATCTTCTTCACCCTCACAGTTGTACTGTGACAACAAGTCGCCATTTATAACGCGACAAACCCAGTTTTCCATGAGCGAACAAAGCATATCGAGGTCGACTGTCACTTCATACGTCAAAGGATTCAGAAGGGGGAGGTATGTACTGTATTTATTCGATCTGTAGATCAATTGGCCGATATGTTCACAAAACCGTTGAATAAGGCAAAGCTGGGCGATATTTGTAACAATCTAGGAATGTTTAACTTATACATTCCAGCTTGAGGGGGAGTTTTAGAATAGGTCTAGCCTAATATGGGCATTATGGTCATTTGTAGTTAATCTGTTATATAAATATTTAGTGAGGGGGAGTTATCTCTCTAACTCACATTTTCTCCTTAATCTCTCTTAACAGATACATATGAAAATGATAAAAAATTATGCTTTTTTTTTCAATGACAAAAAATTATGATGAAATTTCAGAAAATGCTAGAAAATCTATTTAAAACGGGGAAACTTAACCTTTTAGATTCAAAATATTAAAAAAATAATAAATAATATTTGAAAATCATAAAAAATTAGAATGGACAAGGAAATTTAAAACAGGGAAACTTAACCTTTTAGATTCAAAATATAAAAAAATAATAAATAATATTTGAAAATCATAAAAAAATAGAATGGACAAGGCAATTATTTAAATTACACAACTCATATTATTGTAGTATTATATACTGTATTTTATAATATTATGTCTATTTTTAGTTTTATTAAAAATTTGAAAAAATCATGGACCTTTCAGAAAAGCTATTTTAGATTCAAAATATTTAAAAAAATAATAAACAATATTTAAAAATTGTAAAAAAAATTAGAATGGGCAAGGAAATTTTTTTTTTTTTTGAAAAATGACAATATATTCATATTATGCATTACAAGCAGAAGGGACCAGGAGTCCCCCTTGGTACAAAATTTAAGAGGCATTGAACCTGATTCATATGCACAAGTTAAGAGATTTTAGAGACCTACTGGGTCTTCAAAAAAACATTACATATCGGCTAAACAGCTATTCTCACCAAAGACCTACATTCTCCACACCTAAACATTCATGGGCCAAACCAAAGACCCATTGACCTTGGCATGTCAAAGATTATCAGAGGATAATTCCTCAAGCCGCGAAGGACGAAAGTCCCTCAAGCACACTCAGATAATCCCATTACCACCCAAATTCGTCAATTAGAGTAAAGAGTTCAATAACTGGAGCAATAAAGACTTCCCAAACTCCTCCTTCCAACACCCTTCCAAAAAGCAATTTCCCACCAAGACAACCCTCAAGAGCCCACCAGAAACTATTTACACCGTAAGGAAATCCCCTAATTTCTTCAGAGCTTTGAGCTCCCTACCACCCCTGCCTGGTGTCTTCCCTTCTTCAGCCACGTGTCGTTTCTCTATGTCAAGGAGCATCTCTTCGCTTCTCTACATTTTCCTCAAAACTAATTCCCAGAATAGTGCCCATTTTTGACATCTCGTCAAATTCCTCTGAGAATGCCTGCTTCTCTTTTTCTAGCAACTCTACATTTTCTCCCACCGAGGCATGCTCAGCCCTTTCAAGACATCCTTTAATCTTCCCACTGAGATTTGCATCTGTAGAATCTCTCCACTGACCAGTCTCTTGAGACGGCCTCTCACTGACTTCATCCTCCCAATCCTCTTCTAAATCCGACCCCTCTTCCAAGGCTTTCTTCTATTCCGCCAGAGCTTTTTTGAAATGGAGAAGGAAATTATTTAAATTACACAATTCATACTATTGTAGTATTATATACTGTATTTTATAATATTATGACTATTTTTATTTTTATTGAAAATTAAAAAAATTAAATGAAAATCTAAAAACTCAGGCATGTGCAAATTTAGCCATGCCCTGTTATACCTAAAATTTATGTTATATTTTCTCACTATTTTCTTTCTTTGTTATAATTTTTTTATAAAATGTTTATAAAATGTTAAATAATCATTTTAAACAAGAAACTATCTTTCATTGCCATTTAGTGTATTAGTGGTATTCTATACCAATATGTGTTTTATAATTATATTTCTATGAGTTGCATGTGAAATGTGGTGTATGTAACTATGTATTATGTATAAATATTTATATCAATTACATGTGTAACGTGGTGTTGCTAAATTATTAGACATGCGTGACAACGCATGTCACTAGGTGTTCAATTTTAAACCATTATGAGTGTTTTCTTGCACATGTCATATTTTATAGTGTGTATATGTGCTAATTCTAGCATTCCTTGAAGTTTCATCATAAATATCTATCATTTGAATATGTTTACATACACTTTCGTGATTTTACAGGATTTCTATTGAAATTTCCATATGAAACTGGCATGTCTCTATTTCCATCACGACCAAAGCAGAGACTGAAACCAAAACCTGAAACCTTTAGGAAGAAAAGTGTACAAAAGGAGTTTGTAGGACAATTCTTTCAATGGGCACGAGAAGAATGACACTTGTTTTATTCTATGTGAGTGATTATTATAACTAATGGAGCCAACGATGAAATTCTAAGGCTTAATGACAATCTGAAAGAATATTTCAACATGAAGGATCTTGGAAAACTAGTACATAGATGTGGTGGTAGAAAGAAGGTAAAAAAAATTGGTCTTACTGCAACATACGTATGCTTCAGGCCTGTTGAAAGATTTTGTTTGTCCATCTGCGATATGGTAGGTAGGTGCATTACATTATGTAACACTCCCCGATATAATTTTTGCAATTAATCAGGTGTGTCAATTAACCATTTAAAAAAATAAAATCAGGTGTGTCAATTACTTGCGATTGAGCCTCTAGCTCAGTTGGTCAAGGCATTGTTCTTCAGCCTTGAAGTCGGGGATTTCAATCCCAGCTTACTGCCCAAAAGGATGTGTCAATTATTTCATGTCCCTCGCGAGGAACACTTGTGAGCAACTAAATGTATTATGATGTATCTAAACATACATTTGATTATGGGTGGTATCCAATTCAAAGAAGTGGGCACATCAATATACTTGGCTATAGATATACTGATTGGGTTGTGTTGATGCCAAAATCTGGATCTTTGATCGAATAGCTGGTAGACGTTCTCTACGGGGTATCTACAATCACAGAAAATGAGGTCAGGGGTCCCAAGCTTGATCCTGGACGACCACTTCCCCACTCAAGTCAGATTTTGCACCACGAGGTAATAATCCAACAAGACAATGAGAAATATAACAAGGTTATCAAGATTCAGAATGGGCTTTCTCTGGGTATTGAGTGGTAGGTAGGAGTAGAAGACGGGGGGGAAAGAAGGTTATAATGTTTAGGTAGACCTTTGTCCTCGTTTCTCGTTAGTAAGACCAAGCTGGAGGAGAGTTGAGTTCTATGAAGTCGGTAGAGTTCTCTCTGATTTATCCTCTTTAATGAGAAAGCTAGGAGAGAAATCGATCATTCTCTTCATGTAAATCCATGTCTTTTATGCTGGATGCATGCATTAAATCCCGGATTGTGCTCCACGTGGACCTAATTAACTTGGGATAAAGTGGACGCTCTTTACAATCATTTGGAGGCAAGTTTTATGAACCTGGATTGGATAATAGTAGGACACTACATCTAACCCGTCAGTAAGGTAATGTGTATGGCACGACAGATGTGCATGCAAAGGCATGGTGATGAAAGGAAGGAAGCGATGATCTTCTTGATGAGTAGATGACACGTGGCATGATCTTGGGGTAATACCAATTTTGTCCTGTCATATTGCCCCTACTCCCTCGGTCCATTGCGTGGATCGAGGAAGTAACCTCTCATTCTTCAAGAGATTCTGACGACTTTTGTACTTATGATGGTATGGGGATTTGAAACGACATGACTCTTAGTCGGCGATATCCTTTGGGAGATTTCAATGTAATAATGACGCACCGGTTGACTTCCAAACTAGGAGATGCCATGTGTCTCTGTCCGCCCGTATTCCTCTTCACGCGAGGGATTATTTATATGAAGGGTGTTGAAGGCTTCTGTATCCCTTCATATTTCAAAAACCACTTCTTGCTTCTCCAAACATCTTCAAAATGCTAACAATTTCCAGTGCTTTCTCATCCAACAAGGGCAAGGCTCCCATCATCAATGCCGACAGCTCTTCAGATGAAGACCTTATGCCACGCCCCCTGCTCCGAAGAAGGCTAAACTGGACGAGGGTGCCCCTTCCGTTGCTGCACCTCTCCGCTCCCTCTCTCCCGGCTAAGGAGAGGTATCTATGGAAAAGTACGTTTCTCGAGTGATTGCTTCACTATTCCGTCTCTTATAGGAAAGAGGTCAGGAGACCCGTCCTTAACAACCCTCAGAGCATGCTGAAAAAGGGTTTATCAATGAAAATATAGAAAATGATCAGTCTTTAATGAATAAAGGGTTCTCAAACCAAGCCTTAACTATTACACTAAGAAAATTGCCTCAACAGAGCCAAGTTTAAAGTTTATGAGTTTCTAAAGTTCTGCAGAATTTAAAAAAAGGATTTTACCTACTGACCCTCACGAGAACCGGCACGGCCCCAATAGGAACTTCAGTTTCTTCTCCATCACAGGTCTCCCTCGGCTTCACATCCTCAGATGGAGGGCTCTCGTCGACCGCTACTTCACCCTCCGGAGAGTCCTCCACTACGCCCCTCTCGGAATAGTGAAGCAATCGCTCGAGAAACGTACCATAGATACCTCTCCTTGGCTGGGAGAAGGGGAGCGGAGAGGTGCGGCAACGGAAGAGGCACCCTCATCCAGTTTAGCGTTCTTCGGAGCAGGGGGCGTGGCATAAGGTCTTGATTTGAAGAGCTGTCGGCATTGATGATGGGGGCCTTGCCCTTGTTGGATGAGAAAGCACTGGAAATTCTCTGCATTTTGAAGATGTTTGGAGAAAAAAAGAAGTGGTTTTTGAAATATGAAGAGATACAGAAGCCGTCAACACCCTTCATATAAATAAACCCTTGCGTGAAGAGGAATACGGGCAGACAGAGACACGTGACATCTGCTGGTTTGGAGGTCAACCGGTGCGTCATGGACCGAGGGAGTAAGGGGCAATATGATAGGACAAACTTGGTGTTACCCCAAGATCATGCCACGTGTCATCTACCCATCAAGAAGATCATCTCTTCCTTTCATCACCATGCCTTTGCATGTACATCCGTCGTGCCATGCACGTTACCTTGCTGACGGGTTAGATGGAGTGTCCTACTATTATCCAATCTAGGTTCATAAAACTTGCCTCTAAATGGTTGTAATTTGTAAAGAGGGCCCACTTTATACCAAGTTAATTAGGTCCACGTGGAGCACAATCCGGGATTTAATGCATGCATCTAGTGTAAAAGGCATGGATTTACATGAAGAGAATGATTGATTTCTCTCCTAACTTTCTCATTAAAGAGGATAAACCAGAGAGAACTCTCCCGCCTTCATAGAAATCAACTCTCCTCCAGCTTGGTCTTACTCAGGAAAGGAGGACAAAAGTCTGCCGAGACACTATAACCTTCTTTCTCCCTAGTCTTCTACTCCTACTTACCACTTAATACCTAGAGAAAGCCCATTCTGAATCTTGGTAACCTTGTTATATTTCTCATTGTCTTGTTGGATTATTATCTGGTGGCGCAAAATCTGACTTGTGTGTCGAAGTGGTCGTCTGGGACCAAGCTCGGGACCCCTGACCTCATTTTCTGTGATTGTAGATACCTCGCAGAGAATCTCTACCAGCCGTTCGATCCCAAATCCGGATTTTGGCATCAACAAGTTGTAGACGGCGCTTTTGATGCCTTTATATTTTGAACCCATATGATCGCGCCATGTATGCGTGTTCCATCCTATGACAGGATGGGGATGTAGGTTCGTATGTGGCAAATCCATAACATAAAGAGACTCTAATCTCTTTCCCTTACGTTTTCTGTTTTTTCACAAAGTAAGGGTTCCGGCGAACAGAGAAGATTTCCGGCGAGTCTTTTGCTTTTTAGATGAGTTGAGTTGAGTAGGGGTATTCATTAGCCGGCCCCAACTACAAAGGCTTAGTTGAGTTGAGTAGTAGACTGAAGACATGCGTGACAACGCATGTCACTAGGTTTTAAATGTTGTTAAACCCTTATGGAATGCTATCTTGCTTATATCATGGTTCCCAAGTGTGTATTTGTGCCTATTCTAGTATTCCCTAAAGTTACACCTTAAAATTCTATCATTTTCGATACGTTTCCATGATTTTACATGATTTTCACTAAAATTTTCAACTGAAACCGAAATATTTACGTTTCCGTGGTGACTGAAATTTAAAACCTTGGTTGTAAATTTGTTCTTGCATTGAAATTTTCCTTTTGAATGATCGATTTGATTACTGATGATAAAATATTGAAAGGTTAAGATGTGATACCATATGTAATATCAAATTGTTTACCACTTTGAATCTATAGGCATCTATGTTTAGTAGCTTTGTGTTTTGGCAACACACTGGCTTTTCTTCCGCATCAAATGTTTCTCATCTTAGTTAATCTAACATGGATAGGGCCTTTGATGTGAATTTCATGTTGTCCATATTCGTTTTCTATATGCAGGCATTTGCACGGATTGAGAACCATTACTTTATAAACAAGGGATTTCTGCCTTCAGATTCATTCCTGTTGGATAATATTGACAAGATACGGCATATTAGAACTGTAATTGTGCAGGTAAATTCTTTACTCAGGTTAGCCACTTGTAATGGAAACTGTGTAATTTACAATGCTAACATGAGATGTATGATTGATTTTACAATATAATTTGAAGAACTTGAGATTGCTACTTGGTTCTTGCCTGGTAGTATGTTTGAAATTAGGGTTAACTACTCTGCCTAGGCATTTATTTCCTTCGAAGCATATGATAACCCATGGAGACAATAAATTTCATTGGAAATCTTTACTTTTTTAAGGGTGGTTGTGTGAAAAGGCAAACTTTTAAATTTAAACTTTTCAGACATTTATTTTTAGCTGGGGCTGGAAAATTCCTTATCTTAATTTGCTATTGTAAAGCATCTAGGTATTATGTTATGCATAAAAACATGGGCATTGATTTTAAAATGAAAAAACAAAAAAAAAAAAAGTTGGCAAAAAGAATTGTTGCAGCCTCTATTTTCTAATATGAATTTTCATTTGGGAACACCCGATTTGCATGAAAATGTGAGAATAGTGTAAATTGCATGTGTTGAGAGTTTGTGTGATTTAAACTTATCTTTATTTCAGCTATACTGCAGAGGAGTAATTTGTATTTTAATGGAATTGCAAAAATTTAAGAAAGTAGCAATTGAAAACAAGAATAAAATTAAAAATACTTGCTAGAACTGTTGGTTCATCCCTAGAAACAAAAACAAAGGCCTGCTAGTATGAATAGTGAGGTGAATAGTAAAAGGTGTTTGTTAAATATGAAAATCCAATGTACATATATGCTAAAACTCCCAACATCTAGTCTAAACTCATTTCGACTTCTCTTGCTTCTCCCTGCGGGTCGAGATGTTTTGGGAGGTAACAAGTATCATCGGCCCCCTCTTGATTTACATCAATTCCTCCTAGTTGGAAACAACTTGTCGTTGAGTTTGAATTGGGAAATCTGCTCACTCCAACATTGTAGAACTTTCAACGCTTGTGAATTCTTTGAGATGTACTATGGAAATACCTTCCATCAAATCGAATACTTGAAACATGGAATACCTACTTCCATAAGACGTCAGTTGTAATCTCCTAAAGTTTTTGTCCACGATGTTTTCCAGAATTACATATCTTCTCTAGGTAAAAATCTGTAGAATTGTCAAAGATAGTGTGTTCGAAAGCTGCACCTTCATCAAGTGTCTTGCTCAAAAGCTTCGAAACGTCGTCTAGTGTATTCATTATTTCTGTGTAGAGAGAAGCTAACCTGTAGAATCAACATCCACATCATGAACATATTCTTCATCATCTATTAATTGATTGTAAAAAAAATAACTTGTATTTTTCAATACTTTCATCGTCAAATTCTTCCTCTTTGAAAGTCTCTTCTTTGGAGTCTTCCTTTACCTTATTGTTGTATTCATCAAAGTTTTCCAACATATCCTTCTTGTCATAATGTAATATCCATGCTAGTTTGGAGCATATTCTATCTTATCTCAATCAAGTCATCATCTTTTGTTTGAAATCTGAATCATTCTTCGGCAAGAACTGAAAACAAACTAGGTAAGAACCTAATCATTCTGAGTCCAGAACTAAAAAAGAACCAAACAATAACTAAAAGCCAGGCAAGAACCTAATTTATGTAAATCCACTACCAATCATTCTTAGGACACCTATAAATGACGAGAAATAGGATCCCAGCATTATCCCTTCTGGTTTGACACAAGAAATAAAAACAAACAAGAAGAACAATACAAGGGCCTGAAAATAAATCAAAATGCCTTTCTTTTCTTCTTCCATAGGGAAAAAGGAGCAAAACAGTATTTTTTTATGTGTCCTCCTCCTCCTCTCGTAGTCACACGAGTAGCGAACTCACTGTCACGACTTACAACTCACTAGGGAATAAGCAGAGATCTAAAATCAAACCGGTTGCCAAGAAGAAGCCTAGTCGAGATTAGGAAATTGATGATCTCCTACAGCTGCAAGAAGTAAGGATCAGGTCTCGATAACAAAACACACACAAATAATTTTTTTTTGAAAGATGACTATTTCATTGATGCTATGAAAGATACATTAGCTACCAGAGGTCCTGACTTGCAATACATAGAATCAATAAAGGCTGGACAGGTATACACTCCTAGGTCATTAACAACATAAAGAACAAAGGTTATGAACTTGAATACTTGTCCAGGGCCTCCAGGCCATCGCATTTGCATTCCAATCCCCAAAATCCTAACCATCTACAAGGATCCTTAAACTCCTCCCCACAGCCCTTTATCAACACAGACTTATCAGCATCCTTCTACCCAAATGCCACAAAACTCATATCTTACTCCAGATATCTTTCGAATTGTGCATCACGCCATCACCACAACTTATCTATTCCGCACACTTCTCCAAATCATCCAATATATGTTGGATTAAAAAGTCCGGCACCTCAGAGAGATGACATGAACTAGCTTGATATTCCATTCCAGAAGGAAATGATAACTAACCAGGGCAAAACATAATCTCACCCAAAAGATCAAGAGGGTACAGGGATTACTTCAGCTTCACCCTTTGCTACGGTTACAAGGCTAGAAATATATGACCTTGCAGCTTCCCTCACCTCAATAACTGAGGCAATAGATCATTGGCACGATAAAATAGATAAGGACCGCTACAAAACTCCGAAGAAAACCTATGGTGGACCGACCATACATGGACCAACTCAAACCAAACAAAGATAACTTCGATTCAAGAGACACGCTTCTAGGGAAGGCCCTAGACACGTGGCTAAAGAGCAAGGCTCCACCTACCAGGAGAACATAAATGTCAATGGCCCGCATTAGCTGCCAATTTGGATTTGCACATAGGGGACTGCACCTCAGGCTCGACCAATCCATTGAAAGGGTCACCAAGCCTGCCAAAACCCAAACATGACTCAAAACCCACATTGGGAAAGGCACCAGGAAAGACAGATTGGAAATTTGAAAACAAGCGGGGCCTCAAGGGGACAACGGGGCCCGACACAGATCATCGACGGGGACGGGATCCGAACTGACATCAGGGGGTCGCCGGACCAAGGGGGCGGATAACCCAAAATCTGAAGGATCAAGGACTTCAATCCCAATTCTATAAACATGATTCAAAACTCTGATTCTGGCAAAAGAGCCTGAGAGAATCCTTCGAGGGGCTAGAATTTTCGCCGATACAAAACTCATGCAATGCTGATGTTTCTCCTCCATTTCGGTTTCTAAAACCCTTCCAAAAAGACTCCCTATAGCCTCCACGGTTGATATGGCCCAAACATGTAAGGGAATACCATGGAATTTAACCCATAGAGCTTCCTCATGTTGAACATATTCCTTATTCCACGGAACAAGAGAATTTAATTGCGTTTTCAAAATCTCAGGGCTGCTGGAAAGAGATTTAGAGGCCTGTGCCTCAGATTCAAACATGAAGAGGATTTCATCTTCAGACAATATACATGGGCATTGGAGGGATGGGATACTCCAGGTTTTCTGCGCCCAAAGCCAAATGTCCTCTAGAGGTTGACTAGGGATCTTAACTTTATCCACAAGGCAAGCTTTTAGGGAAGCATTCATTTGAAAGTCCCCATTATGGATGGGGTGTGTACCAAAAATCAGCTCCATTAGATCATCCTAGGTTGTCCATTTGTCGGGGTGAAAATGGACAGATACTGTTTGTCCACTAATCTACCCATTTTTTCACCCCATAAATGGACACCCTAAGATGATCCAATGGAGCTGATTTTTGGTGGGCACCCTATCCATGAAAGGGCCCATCAAATGAATGCTTTGGATCCCATCAACAGTGTGGGCCCACGCTTGTTTTTGCACTCGAGCACAGATACCCTTGCTCGAGCGCAGAAACCCTTTACTCAAGTATATATACTAATACACACACACACACAGAAAGAGAGGTGGGAGAAGATCTTTGATCGGTTTTTTGGTAAGAAATGGGTTGTTCTTTAGTGAGTTTAAGGATTTTTCTCTCAAGGTAGATGAAGGATTTAAGGATTTTACTTTGGGTGTTCGCCTATGAGGTTTATTTCCTTTCTTAAACTTTTATTCCAAAATAGCCTTTGAAAGGGTTTTAATGTTATTAGAGAGTTAAGTTAGTGTACATAGATTCATATTAATGTTTTGGTGTAACTCCATTAGTGCCTTATTGTCGTGAGGACATACCTTGCTTATCTTGTGTGGTTAGTAATAGTTAGTACATGCGCTCACCATGGGTACTGCATTTAGAACAAGATTGCAAAATGCTTTGGTATTCGAACCTTTTCTTACACGATGTGTAGTTCTTGTGAGCATCTCATACCATCTCTCTCTCTAAAAAAATGAACCATGCTACCCCCTCACACTTCCATTGATGGGTATATATGACATAGAAAAGTTAAAACAACATCTTAGTGCCAAAGCGGACTATAGGGAATTGTTCTTATAGATTTTGAACTAACTAGTTGGGTACTTTTTGGTCTGAGTTACGATTATTGTTGTTCTGCAATACTGATACATTGCGATTATTAGGTTGCCATCCATTTCTCTTCTAACTTAGTATTCCATGAGAGACACTACACATTGAGATTGACTTCCTCTTTGTGAGAAAAGACAGTTTTAAAGATAATATCTTCACCATATGTGAAGATCTAAAGTCAATTAGAAAACATGTCCACCAAAACTCCGCGAGCTTGTGGACATTACTAACAAGCTAGTCATGCTTGAAGACTATTTGTGATTCACCAGTTTGAAGAGTTTTGTGTTGAGAATTAAGATGCATAGTTATTTTTGTTGGTGTTATGATGCTTGGTTTTTAATGACTACTTTGATTTATGTGGTACTCAAGTTTATTTTTAGGGGTTTTTACAGGGAGCCCTTCGTAAAGGACTAAAATATCTATCAAAATGCCTCCTTTCTAGGATACTACATACACATTCTTGCTTTATGTTATCTATACATATTTCACTCGAGTCCTTGCCCTAACCTCCTCAAACCAACTCTAGTTATCTTTAAGTTTGAAAATAACTTTGTTATAAACTGTATCTCTTCCCATCCCACCATCTCCATTGCCACCACGTGTGACTTTAAAAACTCCATCTTCACCTTCTCATTTTTTAGAGCTTCAATTTTGTTCTTACAGCATTTCCATGTCTTCTGGTTCTCTACTTTTGAGACTTCTAATAAGGTTTTCTTGTTTGAATGGAAAACAATTTTCCCTTTAAGCTTCAATTATTTTTTTGTGTCAACAAGTTGTTTCCTATTTAGGTGTTAAATCGCTCATTTTGCTTTCTTTTTTCTGTGGAATCTTGAAATGAAGGTTGAGAAACAAATGACTGATTACAATTTTGAAAATGGAAAATGCTACAATTATTTAAGTTTTGTTGATTGGTGTATCAAGAAACAGCAAAATTAGCTTAATTTAGACATCTCGGCTGTAGGTTGTATCACAGCAAGAGATAAGTTTTGCCTTTTTCTTCTAGAAAATGAAGTCACAGAAACTTCTGAAATTCCATTTTGAGAATATGTAATTATAAAGATATAGAAAAAAAAAAAAAAAAACCCCTTTTTTTCCAAAACTATCTTCCTTAAATTTCTTATAATAGGATAGACACCTATCTTGACCATGAATTTGGACTTTGATTTTAAAGATTATAGAAAAAGTGATTTTTGATTAAAAAATCCTAGAAAGTTTGGAGTTTGGTGGTGAGGTAAAAGCCTTGAAGGTGTAATTTTTTTCCGCCCAGTTTTTGGTCGTGTGTAGCTGAACTATGGTAACAAAGTTGCAAATTTATGGGCAAACTACAGACCAGGTACATCCTTATGGGTTCATGCTGCCATTGTGTTTGTTCACAATTTTTAGCGAACCATGTAAACCATATATGAACAAGCCACGTGAATTTTTTTAATTCAAATCCCTCATAAACTACAAAGGCTCTTCTTTTTCCAATCAAAGCTGCAAAATCAAATATTGCTAAAATGCTAAGTTTTCACCCGTTCTCTTCAACATTTTGGGGCCCTAATGTTGAGTTTTCCATGTAATACAAATTCTCATTGAATATTAGTTGAGTATACATGTGTCTTCTTTGTGTCTTTCTAGGGGATATAGCATATCTTTCAAAAATATAAGATATAAAATTAGTCCTATCCCCTAGTAGTATACTGCAACATGTATACCACCTACTTGGTACTGCGACGTGTATACCACCTACTTGGTACTGCAACATGCACTTGTACCACGTACTTGGTTGTCTAGCATACCTATTACTATGTGCTGAAATGGCTCAAACTACTAATTTTGGCGGGGTTGGCATCAATGTACATCAGTTTTTGTATTCAACCGACCTCAACATCTTGTTAATGACAAAAAAAGGCATATGTGAACAGCTGAGTGTGATGATGGGCATTTGAAAGCTAGGATATTTGGTTGTGGCAGTGGAGATGTTAGGATGGGAAAAGGAGAATTGACAAAGGGCAGTAAATGATAAAGACGAGTCGAGAGTGTTTTCAAAATTGACCTTGGTTAGGGAGGGTAGGGACTCGTGTGGGATGTGTTAAATAAAGAATGTCTTTGCATGAAATATTCTATGAAGGAGTGAACTTCCTAATGTTTTAGTGATTTGCTAGGGGATTGATGTTCAAACCCTTTCTTTTAATTTTTCTTCACTTAGTTATCCTTAAATCTTTTAAGGCACAGTTGTAGAACAGATGAAGGGGGTGTAGTATCCAAATTGGATATGGAGAAGGCCTATGATTGGGTGGAATGGGCATGCCTGGATTACTTGTTAGGAAGAATGGGTGTTGGCGGCAGGTGGAGACTATGGATTAGAAGTTACTTGATGTCAGCATGCTTCTCGATGCTGATCAATGGATCTCCTAAAGGGTTCTTCAAGTCGTCTCGGGGTCTGCGGTAAGGAGACCCCATCTCCCCTTTCTTGTTTGTTATAGTTGTTTGAGACATTGATTAGGCTAACAGAAAAAGGCAAAACCCTTGGTCTGATTGACGGCTTTAAAGTCAGTCAAGATGGCGTTGTGGTGTCTCATCTTCGGATTGCAGACAATACCCTCCTATTTAGTTCCCCTCAAGTTTCGAAAGTAGTGAATTTGAAAGCTATTCTTAGATGCTATGAGTTGATTTCGAGCCAAAGATTTAATTTATATAAATCTAGAATCTTTGCCTTGAACGTTGACTCCCAGGCGGCTCTAGGCAGACTAGGCTTGGCAGGGCTTATGGGCTA
Source organism: Tasmannia lanceolata (assembly GCF_043159265.1). Lineage (NCBI taxonomy): Eukaryota > Viridiplantae > Streptophyta > Magnoliopsida > Canellales > Winteraceae > Tasmannia > Tasmannia lanceolata. The sequence continues at coordinate 29,143,956 of NW_027518695.1, read as the reverse complement.
CAAGTTGGATTAGTTTCCGTCCACTTACTTACGGTTGCCTTTAGGGGCGGGCAGATCGAAGAAATCAAGTTGGGACCCTATAGTGGAGAGAATAGAAAAGAGATTAGACACTTGGAAGCGAAATCTAGTGTCGAGGGATGGCAGGGCTACCCTCATAAAAGCAGCTGGGTAATATTCCTATTTATCACTTATCCTTATTCAAGTGTCCCATGGATTCACGTTGGACACACCCAGATTCTTGTCGTAGCCATGTCCCGCACGAATCTTGTTTTTTTCGGGTGAATCCAATTCATCGTTGTTTCTGTTGAAATGCGAATCCTTTATATTTCCCTTTAAACGTATTTTCTTCTTAACTTTTTTTATATGAATGTGCAATCCGTACTATTTTAATAAAAACCCTTGCCCCTCGATCCTCGAACATGACCCCCTTCCACCCTAAACTCTCTTAATACAAAACTTGCCTCAACCCTCTATCCACAAAATTTTCACGAATATATATATATATATATATATATATATATATATATATATATATATATATATATGCACACACACACACACACACACACACACATATATATATATATATATATATATATATATATATATATATATTTATATTTTAAATTTTGAAAACTTTATTTTATTTAAAAACTACCGAATCCGAATCCTACTTTTGGGGGTTTGCCGAATCCGACACCTCGAATCTGTGTCGGATCCCGACACGCGAATCCGAATCCATGCAACACTGCTTTCAAGGGTGGAGGGTTGGGGATTAGAAAGATTAAACAACTAAATTTAGCTCTCATGGGAAAATGGTTGTGGAGGTTTGGAGAGGAGTCTCAGCTTTTTGCCAAAGTGATAGCTAGTAAATATGGCGCTGCCCCAGGTCATTGGGTTTCTTTAGAGGGTTTTAGAAAACAGGGGGTGACGGTGTGGCAAGACATCATGCGTCTTAATCATAAGTTCCCAAAAGTAACTAGATTCAAAGTATATATAGGGGGATCGTATAAGCTTTTAGAAAGAAAAGTGGTGTTTTGCGGTTCCTTTAAAAGACCTTTTCGTTGACTTGTTCGTGGTAGCTGTGACTAAGGAAGCCTTCGTGAAGGATTACTTTGAGAGGAGTGGCGGCTGGGTTTTTTGGAGGCCAGTTTTCAGAAGAAACTTCTTTGATAGAGAATTACAATCCATGGCTTAGCTTCTTGAGATGTTGCAAGGGTGCAATGTCAAGCTGTCTGGAGCAGACAAAAGGGTTTGGATCTAGGATTCTACTGGGGTTTTCACTTCTATATTTATCTTGTACCTTGTCATGTTCTCTCTAGAGTAGCTAGACTGTGGAAGATCAAGCGCCTCCTTGAGTCTGTACCTTTGTTTGGGCCACTTGTCTTGGTCGGATTCAGACGATCGACTTCCTGCGTAAGCGGGAGATTCTGATAGTAGATATTGCGCCCTATGTATAGCGGCAAGGGAATTAGTCAACTGTATCTTCTTGGCTCTTGGACTGTGCTTTAGTCAGGGAGGTTTGGATCATAGTTGCCAGGGTGGGAAGCGAAGCTGGAAGCGGAAGCGGGAAGCGAGGGCTTTCAGGAGGGGAGGAAGCGTCTCTAAGTAAGATAAGCAAATTGAATCCAACTACCATAAACGAATCGAATTTCAACCGAAATAGACTCTTAATTCCAACGAAAATAACTAATTTACATGTGAATCCTATTCCCAACCGTGAATCAAAATATAACATATCAAAGATAATACAAAAATTTCTCATGTAATGGACAATTAAATGATTAATCAACTTAAATGATTAAATAATTACTTTCTTAAATGGAGAAACTAATTGACATCACTTTACATGTCAATTGAATAAAACTAAAATACACATCAACATTACTACATTAATACACTAAAATGAAGTGGGACAAATGGATAAGCTTTTAGTGAATTTGATCATTAAAGAAAAATAAAGAATACGGGGAAAATAAAGAGGAAACTTTAAATACATATTTTTTCTTCTTCCTTTTCTTATAATTATTCAATTAAGAAATTACAAAATTTCCCAAATGAATATTATTGATTTAATAGAAAATTTTAATGTAAGAAAGAATGGTAAGCAGGAAAAAAAAGAAAAGTGAAGAAAAAATATTCCAAACCATAGTTACCGGATTCGCCATCTGCCCTCCGACCCGCGATCCGGGGTTGCGCGATCCCAAACCTGGTTCGCTAGCGACCCGGATCGCGAAAAATGACTACCTGCGGCAACCCGCGGGAGAGAAAGAAAGAGATGGATATAGAATAAGGGAGAGATGGAGAGAGAGCTACAAATTTTATATATTTTGGGTTGGATTGGAACTAGAGCTTTCTTTTTGAAAAAAATATGTTTGGCATACATGGGGTTTTTTTATTTTGTTTATTAAATGGATATAGTATGGACTATGGAAGATATTCATACATTCAAACGGGAACTTTCTTTTTGAGAAAATATGTATGACATAAATGAGGTTTTTATATTTTGTGTATTAAATGTATGTAGTGTGTACTATGGAATGATATTCTTGTAAAAATATACGAAATTATATATATATATATATATATATATGTTAATTAACCAACTTCTCCAGAAGCTTAAGCTGTTGGAGAAAGGCGTTATTTATCTTTTATACTTTAACACTCCCCCGCACGTGTGGCCCACTTGCCAAACACCTGGCACATGTGGTCCCACTTTGGGCCGACCATCGCATGTGGATTTTTGCTATCCGGGAGGTTTGAACTCGAAATCTGGCTCTGATACCATGTTAATTAACCAACTTCTCCAAAAGCTTAAGCTGTTGGAGAAAGGCGTTATTTATCTTTTATACTTTAACAATATATATATATATATATATATATATATATATATATAGAGGAAACTGTTGGTGAGCTTAAGCTCACCAAACTTATGGTGAGCTAGCTTGCCCAATCACATGGGGGCCCACTTTGTTAGGATGATCCAAACCATTCATTTGAAAGTCCCTTACATAGATGGGGGGTGTACCAAAAATCAGCTCCATAGGATCATCGTAACCCCTCCATTTGTGGAGGACAAAAATGGACAGACACAAATCTGCCCCATTGTTGTCCTCCACAAATGGAGGGGTTAGGATGATCCTATGGAGCTGATTTTTGGTACACCCCCTATCTATGATAAGGCCTTGAAAATGAATGGTTTGGATCACTCCCCAAAATGTGGGACCCATGTGATTGGGCAAGCTAGCTCACCATAAGTTTGGTGAGCTTAAGCTCACCAACAGTTTCCTCATATATATATATATATATATATATATACCTGTGTGTAGAGAGAGAGAGAGTGTGCGCGTGTGTGTGTGAGTCCAAATTAGTACTCCAAACTGACCGCAACCCCGAATAGCGAACCAACACAGTATACCCTCATTGTACTGCATACTGGGCTACCATCGTACCCCGTACCCATTCCCGTACCACGTACCGGAACAAACCGCATTCCAAGAACCCAAACAAACAAAACAAGAAAACTAAAATTTGGGAAACGTGCTTTCCAAAATTGGTAAACTCACTTCCCATGAAATGGGAACTCGCTTCCCAATTTTGGGAAGCGCGCTTCGCACAAATCGGAAATGTGCCGAGTTTTCCACTTCTGAAACACGATTTGGGAAAGCGCGCTTCCCACTTTCCAGGGGAGTTTCCGGTAACCTTGGTTTGGAGTAGCATCCTAGACGGGTTCGGGATGTATTGGGTATTCCCTTCCTCTCTTTCTGACCTTCTAGAAGGTTGGTTGTTGGTTCCTTGGAGGAAGAAAGGCAAGATTTTGAGGAATGTCTCTCTCCTTGCCACTTTGTGGGTGATTTGGAAAGAAAGACACGCTAGTCTTTGATGGCGTATCTAAATCCTCATCATTCATGTTTGTAAAAGTTATTGCTCTAACCATATCATGGGTGGAAATTCTTCCTTGCTTTAAGTTTGTATCGGGTTTTGATCTTTGGAATGGATGACATATCTGCTTCATTGTAGAGTGGCGCCCTCTGGTGGTGCACGAGTGGGATCCACCCCCTCATGGTTTCTAAAGCTTAATTTTGATGGATCTAGTTTGGGTAATCCAAGACCGGTAGGCATTGGAGGAGTATTTAGGGACGCAGGAGGCAAGTCATTTGGGCCTTTGCATGGCCAATTGGGGTCTCAGATGATAGTGAGGCAGAGATTCCAGCTGATTATCAAGGGATAAAAAGTTTGGACAGAGGTTCCTTGGATCGAGTGATTATGGAGGAAGACTCCCTGAATCTCATATGTTGGCTTCGAGGTTCCCTTATCCCCCCTTGGAGATTCACGCAGTTTTTTGATGAGATTCGAGATATATTGGGAGGATCTGCGATCGCATTCATCCATATCAGAAGGTCTGCAAATTTCGTGGCGGACAGATTAGCTAGGTAGGGAGTCCTCAAGTTGGGCCTCGAGATGTTCAACTATCTTCCCCCTTAAGCTATTTGTTTTTCATCTAATGTTATATTCTTATGTGTGGTTGCTTCTGTATTTCTCTTGGTCTTACCACCTCGGTCTTTACTTTATTTTAATTAAAATTTGCCACCTTTCAAAAATATATTATTCATATAAGAGGAATCTAATTCATGAAAAGTTGTAGGCCCAAGGGTTCAACCCTTTCCATGGTTTGATGATCTACAAACTCAAATTGATTGTATGATGCTAATGGTTTTGCTAGTGTTGTTGTTTAGACAGGTTTTATCAAAATCAACACTAGGAGCTAAATGGAGGCTTGGAGGTGAACTACACATGATGACTCACTCAACTCAACTCAACTCAACTCAACAAAGCCTTTGTCCCAAGCTAGTTGGGGTCGGCTAATGAACCAGAAAAAAAATTCATGAAGATTGATACAAGTCTCATGACTCACTCATGGACTCAAATTGTTGGTTGATCAAGATTGATACAAGTCTCATGGACCAAAGCAAAATCAAGAGTTCACTTGCGCATGCGGATTGGCCACAAGCCTAGAGAAGAACCAATGGTGGTGATCCCTTCAAAGCACATGCAAAGTAGCCAATTCAAGTGAAGGTGCCATATGGACCATCCAAAGCCAAGCCAAGCTGAGTCTTTGAAGATGTTGAAGCCTTTACAATCCCAAGATGATGAGTTTTATGCTTAGACTATATTCAAGATCTCTCAAGTTATTTTCGCACATTTTCAAGGGATTTTCAAGGGGTTTTCAAAGTGATTTTCAAAAACTCATTTGAACTTGTATTTCAACATCTAGACAAGTTTTAAATGATCATACAAACCTTTTTTGTGAAGCCAAAAAGTTAGATCAAATTTCAAAGCTAAATTTCAAAGCCTTTTTCCTAATGTGTTTCGAAGGTTTGTCTATCAGTTGAATACCCAAATGAACTCCAAATGAGCTGAAATTTGGTATGAGCCTTCCCCTTATATCAAATGATATTCATACAAAATTTGGGAAGAAAACTCATCCGGAAGGTTGGTGTTTTGGCCAACCAGATCTTGGACTAGACTTCTGGTCGATCATCTGGTTGCTGTCTGGATGCAACCAAACGTCGGACAGACGTTTGGCCAGACGGCTGGTCTGGAAAAAATGTTGCCGTTGGGCAACGGGGTCTTTGAGTTTTTTAAAGTGTAAAATTACCCTTTGGCCCTCCAACGGTTATATCTTGTTTGTGGCCATATATAGGTCATTTTAGACCTTCAAAAATAAGATTTTAACAATCAAATCTTTGATTCTTGAGCTAGAACTTTCAAAATTTCAACTCTCTTCAAACTTCTTCAAACCCTAACTTGTGCATTCAATACCTTGAAGAAGATTTCCTTAGGCTTTATTGTCTTTCATTTAAGAGAGTTTGTGAGCTTTTATTGTTGTATTCAAAGCCTAATCAAGAGGCTAAGTGTTCATTCTTTGTTTCCTTCATCCATTGTAAAGAGGGTTTTACGCTTCAACCCTTTGAAAAGAAGAAGCTTGTTTGTAAGGGATTTACGCTTCGGCCCAAGAAAGGAGAAGCTTGTTGATTGTAATTGGCTCATTGATCCAGCCATTTGAAGGAGGATCGAGATAGTGGAACCCGCGCACGGACGTGGAGTGTGGACGTAGGACTTGCTCCGAACCACGTAAATTCTTGTGTTCATTGTTTCTTTCACTCTTCTCTCCTTTGTGAAATATTTTTGGTAATATCTTTCCTTATTATCTTATAAATTAACAAGGGCTAGTTGCACTTTCAATTTTCTAGGGTTTAACTCACATTGCAAATCACCCCCCTCCCCCCTTTTGGTTTCCCTATTGGGATTTCACAAGCACTAGTTTTATCTCCCATAAATACTTTTATCTTTTGAAAGTTTACACCCTTACTAATTTCCTCATTATAAAATTGCCTCACAAAAAGCTCATTACAATATCTTCTCATGTATGTTTGAACTTTTGACCTCAACATTATATAGACTTTGGGTTCATCACCACTAGAGAGCAAAGGATCAACCCTAACTAGTGCTTGTTATAAGGTCTTTATGGTAATGTTAATCCCCAATTAACTATGGATATCATCCTTGCTTCCTAATTTATCTCATGTAGCTTTTGTTTGTCAAATTGGAAGCAGTTTCCATATATAGAACTGAGGGATCCATCAATAGCAACCTGCTTGAATGTATAGCTTAAAATCCTTCCAAATGTATTATTTGTGCCACCAAGATTTAATGGTATCTGTAGCATCCAATGGCATGTATGTTTCATTATAGTTTGTCTACATATGGTTGTGTCCATTTTCTAGTCTCTTTACAATTAATGCTCAATCAATTTGAGTATTTCATTTTTCAAAAGATTGAAAATTCCTGTTTGTATTTCCCCCTAGATCTCCTCGATCGTGGGGGTTTGTTTATCTATTTAGTATAGATTTACCTTTTCAGAAAAAAAAATCATTGTTCAAAAAATCTTTGTGGCATCCAATATTGTGGAATGAGAAATATTGTTTCCTTATGCATTAGGAGTAAAAAAACATGTTTGTAATGTTGTATAACTAGATATGAGATGTTGTATAGTGATGCTGTGAAATTTTTGAGGACATGTTTAATTGCACCTCATTTGATATTTTGAACATTTTTACAGGGTAGGTATGATGTATGCTGCCCAATGATGTCCGCCTGGGATCTTCATAAAGCATGGCCAGAGGCAGAATTTAAGGTCAGATAAATCATCGTAGTTTTCATCTGATCTCATTGGTTTTCACTACTAGTTTCCTTTTTTTTCTTTTTGTTTCAAACAATGATGAAACTTTTCATTAAAAGGAGATAAAAAGCCTAGAGGAACCGCAGGGACTGCCGTGAGGCAATAGCTCTAATACCATGTGAGACAACCAATTAGTCCAAAAGCTTGAGCTGTTAGAGTTCATGTTATTTAATAATTTATACTTCAACAATAATAAATAAATAAACAATAGATAGAGAAAAGAAAATATCACCGTGGTAAATGTGAAGACTGGTAAGGAGTGTATTTGCTTCACTTGAATATTTTATACGCCATCATTCAGCTCCAACGTACTACCAAAATCTCTTCTTTGTCATTCCTACCCTACTCCCTTTCCCCCCTTCACACACACATACACGCATCCAAAGAACTTCCTTCAAACTTAAATTCGATTGCAAGAGGCGGACAAATCCATTTCTTGCACTTCCTCTCCATAAAAGGCTGACCATTTTTTATTTTTTTTGAAAGTTGATAATAACAAATGTACAGAGATTTGGGACCAGTAGTCCCACCCCATTACAACATAAAAACCAAAAGCAAAATAGCCAAGATCTATACTACCCCAACATAACAATCCAAGATTGAAAAAATACAAATGAAAGAAGACTCGATACGTGAAAGACCAAGGTCTCTCAAGCAACACGAGCACAACAACATTAATCAGGCCCAAATCCGCCATCAAATCTAATAGCTTCCCTCCCAAAAGAACTAGAGTGAAGAAGTCACCCATCCAAGACCAAGAATCACTATCCCCTCAAGCAGCGAAGGACCACGGTCCCTCAGGCACACTTGATAGTGTTATTATACCATCCTTTTCCAACATAGAAAAAAACTACCTTAAAAACAAAGTATGAACACCATCTCCGCACTCTTACAAATAAACATCACTACTAGTGCTTTCTAGGATACTGTATCAACACCCCTGGGCAGAAAACTCTATATCTTTTCAGGGCCTTAAGTCCCCTACTGCCCTTACCTAGAGTCTTCCCTTTCTTTCCCCCGTCATTGTGCCTCTCGATATCACTGAACATTTTCTTAGTTTGTTCCACATCTTCTTCATATTGATCCCCAAAAAACTTCCCATTTTCGCCATTTCATAACCCTTCCAACTGCACCTTTTCTTCCTCCGACAACTCCTTATCCCCCTCCATCGTTAAATTATCGTCCTTGTTTGGACACGATTTATTGTTGACACTAAATTCCGCATCCAGTGGGTCACGAGAAAGCCCAGCTTCATTGACCTCAATCGCCTTTCCACTTGTGTCCTCAAAAGTTTCTTCCTTCCGATTCTCTCCTTCCACTGACCCTCCATCCAAATCTTGTTTTTGTTTTGCTTTAATGAAGGGCAATTCAAAGACCGGAATACATACCTCTTCCAGTGACTTTTTACCCGTAAGTTCCTCCAGCTCCTTCTCTTTCCCTTTTCCCTCCTCTTGCAGCTTCCTCAATTGGAGCTTGAGGTATTCCTGTGCTACTTTATCCTTGTTGAAAAAATCCTGCCGCTTCCTTCTTTTCTTACTGCTCTGCCCAGACCTTTTGAAAGGTCCCTTTCCACCCACGCCCAGAAACTCCCCCCCTGAGATCCTTTTGCTTAGATGGTACATAAACTCCCCATCTTCCGACAATGAGGAATCGTCAGATTGATCAAGTTTTCTAACATCGTAATCAAATTGGAAATAAACTTTTTCTGGTTTTGTCTTTTAAGAAGCCTCTTCTCTGACTTCTTTTTATACGTATACGAACCGCCCTTTCTGACCATTGGTATCAGCGATGTGCTGTCAGCCTCGGTCCTATGACCTTTGTGCGTGAGGAAAGTTTTTCAAAAAGGGACACTTCGGATACCGCCTTATATCACTCTTTAATTCAGGAACACGTCTATCCGTTTCCCAACAAAAAGTTGTTTATCAAAGAGTCTTCCAAAACTCTTATAATTAGCTTTCTCAACATTGAGGAAACTGACATTCTTCTCTCGTTTCGGTAAAGGAGGATTGATATTGATCTTTTGAGAACTTACTTTATCTCCTGCCGCCTTAATATCCCATCCTTTTTTGCCACGTCGACGCATTTAATTCAGGGTGCTCCATCTCATCTAGCCGGCCTACGTCTATTCCAGCCTTTTTAGGCCTTAACATTCCAGCCAATGAACATTCCGCTTGACTGACCATTGATAGGCCCTTCCATTTCCTACAAAGATCTTGGATCAAGACCCCTCAAAGTTCTTTTCTAACAAGTGCCAAATTAATGATCGAATAATTCCCCTTTATTGAATGAAATTGTTAACATTAAATGATATTGAGGATAATTCCGCTTGATTGAATGATATTGTGGATAATTCCCCTAACCCCCTTGAATGTGTTTCCCCTCCTTTCTTTTCTCTTCTATTTTTCTCATGCTTTTTGCTCTTTATTTGTATTCTTGTAATCTTGGGCGGACTATCTCAGTCTTCACCTTTATTGAATGAAATTGTTACCATTAAAAAAAGGATAATTCCTTATGATTTGGCCGACACTTTGAATTTATTGCCGACACCTGTGTCGTGTCGTGTCTGACACGACACCCGTGTCCACACGTGTCGACACTCCTTCAGACACTTAAATGTACTGCTAGAAGTGTCAGTAACTTTATATGTATTTATGTGTATGAATGTGACACTATTTCTAGATTTTAAGGGGTTGCCATGTCAGATACCTTGTATCTGTGTCGAAAGTCGGCACACGAATCTGTTTCCACAAATCATGATTATTTGTACTTTCTATTCTAGCCGAGTCCCCGTTTCTAAATTTTTGGAGTTTGCCTTGTTCGACACCCTGTGTCAGTGTCGACACATGACACTCGTGTCCGTGTCGACAAATCCCCTTACCAACGAACTCTTGTCCTCAAACACCCTTTGGTTTCCCTCTTCCCAGATAACCTACAACACCATGAACGGAGTAATAGACCATAGACCATAACAATTGATCTCTCTCACCCGGCAACATTTTAGTCCGTCAAAAGACTTAGGTTGGGAAAACTCAGAGATGACCAAGCCACTTTCTCCGTTTTGCAGTGGATATAAAGATGAATTTTTTGCCCTTTTTGCACATGGCAAAATCTGATCACCATTCAAACTTGTTTTCTTCAAGTGCTTATAGTGTTGATATTTTACAAAATTATCGCCTAACAAAAGCTTCATCCTTGCGGGATTGGGAGCACTCCACAATTTCTCTAAGTTATATGAAGAACAGCCTTCTACCAGAAGTCTTAAAATGGGGCTTGAACTTGAATAAACGGACGCACTCGACAAATTTGCCAAGGTAGATTATTCTTAGAAAAGGATTTAATCGAAAGACCGCCTTGAGAGTCTGGAACCTAATCCATCTGGTCACTCCCGACTAGTGACTCAATTACATCTTCTAACATGTGACGTGACTGAAGAAGCCAATCGAACTGATCATCTTTGAGATTTCCATAGAATCCTTCCGCATACAACCTTGCCTACTCCACTCTCTCGGAAAGTGGTCTAGTAGGAGGATGAAAGGAAGAATCCTCCCTCATCCATAGGATCATCCCAACCTTACGATTTGTGGAGGTAAAAATGGGCGTATATAAACCTTCACAAATCTGTCCATTTTTTGGGCACGCCCTATCTATGGAAGGGCCCATCAAATGAATGCTTTGGATCACCCAAACAATGTGGCCCGCACTGTATTTTAAGCTAGTGTGTAGATAAGTTATCTACACCAGGGTGTAGAAACACTTCTTATATATATATATATATATATATATATATATATATATATATATAGAGAGAGAGAGAGAGAGAGAGACACAAACACACTGCATTTGAGGTCTTGTTGCATGGTAGGTAATGTGATATCTTCAAGAAACGATCAACCACCACATGGATTGAATCACATCCTCACATAGGTTTTGGTAATCCCATAACGAAATCCATGTCGATATCATTTCAGGAAACACGAGGCACGGGTAAAGGTACATACCACCCTATGTTTTGCTTTTTGCCCTTTTTAGTTGACATGTTCGGCACTTTTGGACTGTTTTTGCAACATCCTGCTTTGGTGATGGGCTGATGGCTAATAATAGTGATCTTCGACCATAACAATAGTTTTATCTCAGCCACTGTCCTGATTTGACCAGCCACAATAAGTACACTTTTTATCACCCTGTCCTCGTCCTTCATTATGGCATCCCCCCAAGTCATGACAACAATCAAGACTCTAGTGATCTGGGCCACGACTACCACCTCCGCACCCAGCAAAAGACAACTGCAAACTCCTCATTGATAGTCGATTTGAAGGAAGAGGATTGACAAACTCATTGATAACGTGGTGGCGTAGGATGGATCAAGCCATGAAAAGAGGGCAGGTTATATGGGGGCAGATCCATGGTAGATCTAGAGATTGGTAGTGAGATCAGCCGGACGGCCCCAGATCTTTCTTTAGTTTTCAATTCCAATTGTAAAGGTAGAAAGCAAGGTATGAATTCTTAGGAATCAACCCCTAGGGTTAGGAAGAGGAATGTGATTGGTCTAGGTTTTTGAGGGGTGTAGAAGGGTGGATATTGGGTTTCAAAAGGTGGATAATGTTAGATCTAGATTTCAGTCTCGATCTAGGATTGCAATCCCCAATGATGGTCAAGCCATAAGCAGATCTTAGTCTTCATCTCCGATGCTATCCCCAATAAAAGTAGATGCCAAAGAAGAAGACATAAGACATGAGAGAAAATGTTTGATCCCCAATAAGGTGGAAAGCGAGATCAGATCTAATAGTTCTTCTCAAATGTTATCCCCATTGAAGGCGGAGGATAAAGAAGGCAGCTAGTTAAAATATGTAAAACATGGTGAGTTCGTCCCATTATCAAAACATGGTCACGCGGATGTCATTAGCATATAGAAAAATACATTATTTGATTTGAGCATCTTTTGCAAAATCATGGAGGATATTCAGATCGAAACAGATTTAGTAGATCTGTTTGTGTATCTCGCACTAAGATTTTTTATTTCGATTAGTGGCCAGACGGTTCAAGGTTTTCAGCTGCGATAGGGGATTAAGGTGTGCAGAGGTGACTTGATGTTGATATTAAACACTGTTATGGCCTTAAGAGTTCAGTTTAAATTAGTAGATGTCAGTCTATATTGTATCTTCTTGCGCGCATAGTTTTTGCAGTTCCTAGAGATTTCAAGTAATATTCAGAGAGGTTCAGAGAAGTCTCCATTTTATATGACGGGTAAAAATGCTAACTTGGCAGTATCGGGAAGGTGGCCGGGGATTGGCTCTACTCAACCTGTGATTATCTTAAACTCTAGATGGCGGAATCGAAGTCGGTGGTGCTCCCAGAACAAACAGATAATTATTCATCCAACTGTCTTAACCCTCGTCTCTTGTAACTCACAGAAACCATCGGTCAGTGCCGGCGATGAAGGCGTGTGGTGACCTGATTCCGGAGTGATTTTGACATCTGTTGAGGAAGGGGTTCCGACTTTATCTATCTCAGGGAAGGAATTGGAAATGCAAACCGATATTTTAAAAGCGTGTCTGATTGGCAGGAGAAGGGATAATAACAGGACTTTAGATGATCTTTGGCAATTGGCTAAAAGTTTTTGGGACATTCCCTCCCTCACAAGACCCTATGCCCTAGCAAAGGATGAAGTTCTTTTCATGTTCGATTCAGTAGACTTGGCTGCCAGGGTTCTGGCAAATGGGCTTGAGGCCTATGGGAACCAGCTGCTCTCCCTCTCTTCCTGGCATAAAGACTTTGTCCAGGGAGCGGAGGAAATTTAGGTTAATTTTTACGGAATTCCGTTGCACGCTTTGGCTACTTCCACTGTGGAAGCTTTAGGGAAAATCTTTGGCCCAATCTTGGAAGTAAGGATGAATGGAAATCATGGTCACTGTATGGGTTTTGTATTGGCTAAAATTCTTACTTCCATATGGAAGTTATCCCGCCCTTTTGTTCAGATTCGGTTATCGGGTGATTGCTTCACCATTGGAATTGAAATTAACAAATCCCAATGCATAGAAAACAATGAGTCCCAATCGTTTTCCTCCAGCGTTGACTCCTACAGAATGACAAGCTTTAGTCCGATGAGTCAGTTGAATTTGCCGGTTCCGGATCAAGTGGCTGATCCGTCGGCAGGCTGAAATCATAGGCGGCCACCGGCGATCCCAATGGCATGCCATGGGCCGTTGCCTGCCTAGAGAAACCGTTGGAGTCTTGCCCCCCCCCCCCCCCCTATTCAAATTCAAATTTCAAATCCCCTTCACAAAATAAGGGCGTAGTTCCCAAGGATCCCCAGGTCTTGGATCCTCTAGTGATCGTTAGAAATGTCTTGGGATTAAAAGAAAAACATCAAAAAAAGAAAAGAAAAAAGAAGAAAAAAAAAGGATGATGACTTGTCAGCATCAAAAAGGACCTGTGGGCAGGTGAGACCTTTTCAGCGTGGCTTAAAGCGAAATAGACCAGCTAAAAAAGGTCCTGCTTCTGGGCATTCACAAATATGGGATCTCTTGGAAGCGCCCTTCTGGACTGATACTCAAGTCTCGGGATTCTAATTTATGCTCTCTGTGGAAGCAGCGAGTCGGTCAAGACCTTTCCGAGGACCAAATAGGGAGAAACTCCGCTAAAAAATCATCCAAGAGCAAACCAGACTATTCTATAAAGCCATCTTCATGTAGGCATCAAGTGATTGAGTGGGTTTCGAATAAACCGATTTTTCCCCAATCCACTTCCAGGGCATGCGTCGCCCTTGTGTTATAAGACAACATTGAGGCTTCCCTAGCTTCTACCCCTAATGAAGCTAGATGGAAGGGTTTTGTTTAGGGGATTGAGGGAATATTTGGTGTATCCGAGTGTTATGGCATTAATATTAGTACTAAGGTAAAAGGATCATCAGTCACTTGGCAGATCTCCTTATTGTAGGCAACGTTACCGGGATCACCCTCCCACCCTCCGACCCCTGATTCGGGGTCGTCGACCCCAAATGTGGGTCGTTTTCAACCCAGATCACCAAAAATGGCGATCTGGGCGACCCGCAGGAAAGGGAGAGATGCATAGATGAAATCCAAGTGTGACAACCCAAGAGGGGGGGATGAATTGGTCAATTAAAAATTTTAGGCTTGATTAGGTGGAAGATTAAAAGTTAATCCACTAAATTAAGCCCTAATTAGTCTAACCCTTGTTCAAATAGGCATGTTAGTGAAATCTAGGGTTTAGACAAACTAATCAAACACATTTACTAACCCTTGTTCAATTAAGTATATAAATACAAGTTAGGGTTAGAGTTTACCAATCACCACACGTGCAAAGGAAGAAGAAGAAGAGCCATCCACAAGGAACACAAGATTTTTGTAGTGGTTCGGTTTATCACAAGACCTACTCAACTATTCCAAGTTTAGCTCCTTGGGTACTCCACTAAAAATGAGATTTCAAGCCTAATCTCGTAGCTTTACAACCACCTTCTTCATCTCCAAAGGGGACAAACCCTTTCTGCACGAAGCCTTGCGAGGGGACACACCCTCTTACATGATTCACCTTTGTTAACAGGCCGAATCGGAGACCCTCACAATGTCTTCTCAATTCTTAACGGGCTGAAGAGTAGCCCCTCAATGAAGAACAAATAAAAATTACAAAGTTGTAAGCTCACAATCACTCCAAGAAAATAAGCAAATGAAAGCCCTATGGAGTGCCTTTTGATAGAATGTGGAAATACAAGCTCAAAGAGGTTTTAGCTTTTGATTTGAATGTTAAAGCTCAAAAAGATGGGATTTGATCTTTTCAAAATGTTCAAACGCTTGTTTAGATAGGTTTAGATAGTGTATATATAGTGTATTTGAAAATATGACCGTTTGGGGGTAAAACTGTAAAAAACTGGGTTGAAAAAGTCAACCTGCGAAAGCCCCAACGGCTAGTTTGCAAGACCGCGGCGGTCGACCGGGCTACAGCGGTCGCCCACCCCTATCGGCCGCACTTTTTTATTTTCAAATTTCTTACCGTCACGGTCGACCTGCCCCATGGCGGTCACCCGGCGAGGGCTACCTGTTTGCTCAAAAATTCAGCTCACAAAACCTATCCCGGTCTACCGGTCCTTGGCGGTCGCTCGCCCGAACCCATGACGGATTGTTCCTAGCATTCCAAAAACACCTCCGCGGTCGCCAGGATCACCCCGGTTGACCAGTCGGCCAATATCCGGCAAGTGCTGGATTTCCAGCTACCTTGCCGAGGTCACCCGGGACACCCCTATCGACCGGCCCTGTATAAAATTCCATTTTTACTTTAAAAGTTCAGGGGCTTTTGGGCCATGGTCTTTGGGCTTAAGTCCTAGGTTTTCAAACACATTTTTTGGTGTGTATGGTTTTCAAAGATATAAAAAGTTAAGTATGAAAACTATTTGAAACCTATTGAAAGTGCATTCTACATAAAATCAAGAGGACTCTAAATACATTCTAAAAATGAATACCATGGAATCTTTCTTGGAATGTATCAGCGCCTTTGCGCTTTCTTAGACTTCTTCAATTGATTTGGCTCTTGTGACTTCTCCTCCAATCTTCAATGCAAGTTGAATGGTACATGAGGTGTCACCATGGCATGTTCAACTCCAAGCTCCTTCTTGACACTTGCTAGGAACTTGTAGAATCTTCATCTTCGGGCTTCTTTGACTTGATCGTCTCCAAATGGAGATGTCTTCACTGTATGTGAAAGCTCTTGGTTCCTTTATTTCTTGATCCACAAGTCATGTGTTGAGAATAGTCGTGTAATGGCGATTATGACATGAAAATCCTGTATGCAACAAAACACCTCAAAGCAACACATTAGTCCATAAATGCTAATCAATTTGAGTTTGCTAGCATCAAAACAAGAAGGTAAGGTGAATGATTAGACCCATGGGAACCCATGGGAACCCTTGGGCTTACAATAGAGAGAGGAAAGGAGGAAATAGAACAAAAAACAACCCTCCTTCCTAGCTTTAATCTAATCATACCTCATTGGAGGCCAAAAAAAAGAGACTAACCTGAAACAGATGTTCCGACAGAAAATTCTACTGAAGATCGCCAATCGAAATACAATCCATGTACGGTATTGTAAAACCTCCTTCCCCGCTTCCTTGCTCTTGCGGAGAGAGGGGGGTTTGTAAATGGCATACGAGAGGAGGGAAAATGGAAACCGTTGAAGTCATGTAATCGCTTAAAAACCCTAAACAAAAAATACGACCACAAGCCTATTGATACTGGCACTACAAGTATTAACCTCCTTTTTAAATAGTTGTCGAATATTATTGCCTTTCCCAAAAACTGATGGTGGCACTACAAGTTTTAATCTCTTTTTTAAATAGATGTCAAATGTGATTACCTTTCCCATAAATTGTCAGCAGCCACTAGTTGATATGCTTGACCGTCATATTTCATATAAGGCCTAAAAATGCTTTAGCATCTCTTGGCATAAAATTAAACTAGAGAGAGTACTGGTGCGACCCGGATTAGCGCTCCAAATCTACCCGCGACCCCATATAGCTAACCAACGTAGCCTACCTTTATCGTATCACATACCAGGCTACCATCGTACCTCGTAGCTGTTCCCGTACCGCATACCGAAACGAACTGCGTTCCAGGTAACCTTGATCGTAGGAGGTGGGGAATAGGATTCAAAGTACAGTTTGTTTGAGGTGACATTGGATGGAAAAGAGCTTGAATCGAGGTTGTTTACTATATTATTGAAAATGGTATTGTGGGGTCGGTGACTTCCTTGAATGGAACGTTAATCACGAACAGATATGCACATTAAAGGCGGCATAGGAAGTTGCAGTATTCTCTTAGAGATCTGTCAGAAATAATCGAAATAAATCTGGGCTCATAAATGCTATATTCTAAGTGTGGAAATCTTGCTTCACAAGTATCCGTGGAAAAAGTGGGAACTTGGTATTGGCCATCATTGGCGGTCTCTCTCTTAAAAAGGTGCCTTTTGGGCTTACCTTGGAGGTTCAAAATAGAGGAGCTTCTGTTATCTCTACCGCACCTAAAATGGTGCAGAACGATTTAGCTCCCCCCACCCCCCCTTTCTCCAGTTCTTTGAGTCGGAAAAGGAAACGTTACACGGACCTCTTGGAGCTGGAGGAGGTTCTTCGCAGGGTTAAGGCAATGGCTTATGATGAAGAGAGGGCTTCTAGGACTGATCCAACCCCTAAGGAAATTATCAAGGACTTTTCAAAAGACAGTGAAATTGTTCGTGACGGAGGCCCGTTGGAAGGCTGAGGATTTCTTCTCTTTAACTGGGTCATCAAATCGCTGGTCGATGAGAGGCTGCGGTTTCTCCAATGGGAGGCTGACAAGGCGGTGGGGATTCAAAGATTGGAAGGAAGAATTGCCAGAAGAAAGGCACCCGGAAACATGGAATTGGACCTTGAGGACCCTCCTCCATTCATATCAAAAGAAGACAAACTGGAATTTGAAATTGAGTCTGTTGAGGAAGTTGGGAAAATGCTCCTCTTGAAGGGGAGCTTATAGGGGTACTATTCATGGGGTTTTTTGGAGGAGTTATGTTTTTGGTAGTTTTTCATCAAGGTCTTCAAGGAAGACCTATCAACGTGGAGGGAAGTTCTATTTTGTTTTCAAGTTCTTTGGAGAAGATCGTAAAGTTTTTTAGTAGATTACACAAGTTTTAGTAGGGATCTTCTAGGAAGATTGTAAATTTGGGAATTCGTTCGGGAACGGTGGATGTAAAGGGATTGGGTAAGGAGGAACAGCTTTTGAAACTTTTGTTTCTCAGGGCCTGGAGGTTTCTCCTTGGCCATCATACGATATAATTATCAGGGGACTCCTGGTCCTCCTCTTTTATGTAACCTTCGTATGATTATAAATACATAGCAGTCATTTTTCCAAAAAAAAAAAAGAAGGTAATATTTAGGGTGTGGAGTGCATACCAACTACTATGAAGGCCCTGTTTTTTTTATTATGGATTTTGAGAATTGATTTTTAGTCCAAAATTGATTATTGGACATAAAATTGGTTTAATTTTTAGTCCAATAATCAGTTTGGGGCTCAAAATCAATTCTCAAAATCCAAAACAACCAGGGCTGAACATATCAACCACAATCGATTCCTACAACCTCTAATCCGTTGATGGAAAGAATCTAATCGTTCTGTAGTTTCTCTTAAGCTATTAGAATGAACAAGCTTTCCTTATCAGTCACCAATTGTTCATAGCATTACTGGTTCATTTGTTCTAATGTTTGCTTTCTAAAAAGGGGTTAGAAAGACATTTCCATATGAGTGAAGCATTACATTAATTGCTGAGAAATTGCATTTATTATCATCAGACAGCCAAATCTATTATCTTTGATAGATAGCATATTTGCAATTCATTTTGATCCTCGAAATTCTTAATAATCCCATTAGCTGTGGCTGAAACAGGTCATCCAGGACGCTGGTCATTCTGCCAATGAACCAGGGATCGCTGCGGAGCTAGTGGCAGCGACCGAGAAGCTCAAGAACATTTTGAAGGCAAATGGGATTTCACAAGTCTAAGTCACAAGATATTACTTACAAAGTTTTTTTCAGTTTGTTGGAATAACCCAAATTGCAAATGAACCAGATCTTGCCTCATAGCATGTACCTGATATTTAGATTGCGAAATAATATAAAGACTACAATAATATATCCATAACAGTTTGGCATTAAACCCATAATCAAATTGGATGGTTCTCTGCTTTGCAGCGTTGAGCTAATTAACAGTTTGCCACAGCAGCTCCACATGAATGAAATTAAGGTCCATGTAGCACGTGTCATTTTAGTCATAAAAAATACAAACGATACATGCTTCTCTGTTCTTCATAGTGTGACTGAACTGTCACTAAACATCGTGTTGAACAACAAAATTTTCGTACAAAAGAATTGGAGCGAAAAGAATTCAAACATCTCACAAAGCACCACCATATATAATTACACCTCTTCAAGGAGGAGTTTGACAATATCTCCCAGGGAGGAAACAAGAAAATCCACCCTCCCCGCATTTCCACTATTCTTCAATGGCACTCTGGTGCCGTAACTTAGCCATCTTTATCAAGGTATCTGAACTTTATGGCATCTCTATCTCCTTAAAGTACATAAACCATCCTCTCAATGGACCTGTTCGCCGATCAGATCAAGACCCACTAATAGGAAGGAGACTACCTGAAAGAGGAGGAAGTAAAAATGTAAACCCTGTGCAGATAACAAGCTCCTAGCCGAAGCCGTAAGGAGAAGGAAGGCGAGCGCCAACTCCTTGGTATATATCCTGTTGTGTTTCCTCTTCTGTTTTTACTGTTGGGATTCCTCCTTTTCAATTGTATCTAAATTGGGCACAGAGGTTCCGCGATGGTGATTCGGCTCCTTGTTGACCAGTGCAAGGAGATCCCCTTCGGAGGAGCGACCTGATTTCTTGGTGACCACCCATTCATAGGCGCTCCCAAGCTGGAAAAGGCCAGATACCATGGCATTGAATTTGGTCACAGACATGGTGTTTTCGAAGAGAACGTAAGGGACTATGAATGGGAACAATTTTGGGGCGGGGAGGATGTTGAGGAAGGACATGGTGGCTGGGATGTAACAGACAACCCAAGTAGGGAGCTCTGCTTCTAGAACAAACATGGTCATGGGGAGGATGATGCAGAAAAGGGTGAAGGAGTAGAATGGTAGTATCAGTTTTCTTAGGAGGAAAAAGAGGAATGTCAGGTTGGCCTTCTTCCAAATGCTAATCTGTACCCAAGAGAGGAAGAACATATACCTTGTTAGAGAAGGGAAGGTTTTTTTTTTCTGTGGTTATGAATGATTGAAAATGGGCAGAAAAATGATTGAAAATGGACTGAAAAGAGCTAAATTCTGTACCTTGGATCAGATAACGTCTGGTAAACAGCGGCGAAACAACTGCATTGGACCGGAATGCCACCTGTGTTGCTGTTTCCGGGTAAGCTTCATATGATTCCGGCAATTCGCATTGGCACTGTAGCAAGCAGAAAATTAAACTATTGATGAGAGGGCAAATGAGTGGATTTCATTTTATGAATGGAAATCAAAGAAGGCAGAGGTTCTTTATAGATTTTGGGTGTACGGAGGAACGAGAAAGTATTTAATTAAGGAAAATACTAACCTATTTATTTCAGTTAATGGAAATCCAAAACAAAAATGATTGTTTTGAAAATGGCAGGCACTCCTCACTTTTATTACACACGTTTTAATGCTGTTTTTAGTTCCTTGGAGATGATAACCATAGTTTTAAATTGGGAAGTGATATTTACGCCCCATTTGATCACCAGGGACACCCAGCGTCAATGGCAAACGGGTGGCATGTACTTTATGTCAGAAAAATCCAGTGGCTTTGACTGCAAAGTACACTGGCAAATGGGTGTCCCTGGTGATAAAAGGCGCGTAAATATCATTTACCTTTAAATTTTAGCCGAAACCGAAATGTTTTAGGCCAAAATTTGGGATCTCGGTGGGGACCAGCACCGAAAGAACAAGGACTCGGTATCAGAAAAGATTTTGACGAAATTTCCACCAAATTTTGGAAATTATGCATAGAAATTTCCGAAATTTCCAACAAAATTTCCACCGAAATTAATTTCCGACAGAATAAGTTTATGAAATTTCCACAGTAATTTTTCAAAACCGAAATTATATATATATATATATATATATATATATATATATAGAGAGAGAGAGAGAGAGAGAGAGAGAGGAACGTGAAGCTACACCGCCGGTGTAGCTAACTTAGCTACATCGCCGGCTTAAAATACAATGGGCCCACATTGTTTTGGTAATCCAAAGAATTCATTTGATTGGCCCTCACATAGATAGGGTGTCCACCAAAAATCAGCTCCATAGGATCATCCCAACCCTACGATTTGTGGAGGCAAAAATGAACGTGTAAAAACCTTCACAAATTTGTCCATTTTTGCCTCCACAGTTTGAAGGGTTGGGATGATCCTATGGAGCTGATTTTTGGTGGACACCCTATCTATGTGAGGGTCAATCAAATGAATGGTTTGGATCACAAAAACAATGTGGGCCCATTCTATTTTAAGCCGGCGGTGTAGCTAAGTTAAGGGCCTTTGAATTGAATGGTTTGGATCACCCAAAAAATGTGGGCCCCCACTCTTTTTAGCTTGATCGAGTACGGTCACTTTTCTTATATATATATATATATATATATATATAAAGGTAGGTTTCTGAGGTATCGCTCACCCTGAGCAGCACTCTAGATACCCCATTTCCCATGCTTGAGTCATCCAACCCATTGGTTCTATAGGTTATAGGTATTTTTGGGGCACAACCTATTTATGTTGTGTTCCATCACATGGACGGTTTGGATCAACCTATGACGTGGTCCGTACAATTCTTTGTCGGCCCGTGCATCGCACGGGTTTTTTACTAGTATATATATAAGCTGGGGGGGAAAGCCCATGCTTTTTTTGAATTTTTTGAAAAATCGGTGCGATTTACACCTCACTTTTTTGACTTTTTCTAACAAAGGGACCCATTCAACCCACAGATTTTCAATCCCCCTCCTTTATGCTTTTGATCAAAGGCACGCATTCAACCCACATATTTTCAATCCTACCCCCTCCTTTATCCTTTTTAACAAAGGCACCCATTCAACCCACATATTTACAATCCTACCCCTTCCCTTATTTTTTTCTACATATTTTTTAAATAACATTTTTTTTGTTTCATTTTTTTTTTTTGTCGTGTCGTGCATTTTTTTATTTTTTTACACAAAAATTCTTTAGAAAATTTTGTATCATATGCATATTTTTTTTTACACAAAAATTAATTAGAAAACTTTCTTTTGCATTTTTTCATTACTTAGTAAGTGGTTAAGCATACTTTTTTACTTATTGTTTCTACATATTTTTAACTAATATTTTTTGGTACCATAGTCTTTTTTTGGCCGTGTCGTGCATCGCACTTCGGGTATTACTAGTATATATATATATATATATATATATATATATAGAGAGAGAGAGAGAGAGAGAGAGAGAGAGAACATTTCCTACAGACTTGTGTAGGTAAGTTACCTACACACTAGCTTAAAATACAGTGGGGGCCCACATTGTTTGGGTAATCCAAACAATTCATTTGAATGGTCCTTACATAGATAGGGTGTCCACAAAAAATCAGATCCATAGGATCATCCCAACCCTACGATTTGTGGAGGTAAAATGGACGTGTATAAACCTTCACAAATCAGTCCATTTTTTGCCTCCATAGTTTGAATGGTTAGGATGATCCTATGGATCTAATTTTTTGTGGACACCCTATCTATGTGAGGACCATTCAAATGAATGTTTTAGATCACCCAAACAATGTGGACCCCCACTGTATTTTAAGGTAGTGTGTAGGTAACTTACCTACACAAGTGTGTAGGAAATGTTCTCTCATATATATATATATATATATATATATATATATATATATATATATATATATATATATATATATAGCAGAAGAGAAAAGGAGAGAATTATTTGAATTTCTCCCAAAATTCTATGAGAATCACACGTCACTTTTTTGACTTTTTTTAACAAAGGCACCCATTTAGCCCACATATTTTTAATCCTACCCCCTCCTTTAGGCTTTTTAACAAAGGCACCCATTAAAGCCACATAATTTCAATCCTACCCCCTCCTTTATGCTTTTTTCATTACGGAAACCTCTATAGATTGGAGGGCTAGGATCAACCTATGGAAATGATTTTACGGGCACAACCTATTTCTGTTGTGTTCCATCACATGGACGTTTGGATCAACCTATGATGTGGTCCGTACAGTTCTTTGTCGGCCTGTGCATCGCCCAGGGTTTTTTACTAGTATATATATATATATATATATATAATACTATATAGCAGAAGAGAAAAGGGAGAATTATTGTCCATTTAACACGTCAATGTGGATGATTTTTACCGTTTTTTGCCCTCCCCACATACCTGTACATACTATCTATTTGAGGGTAAAATCGTAATCTACATACAAAAAGTACCGACACAGGGTGCCTGTCTATGACAATTACGGAAAAAACTATAAAGAAGAAGTAAAGACATATGACAATGATGAAAGAACTACTTTATATTACTCATGCAGGACACTTGCAAAATATTGATGGATTCCGGGCACCTGAAGAGGAACAACAATTATGGAAACCTCTATCGATTGGAGGACTAGGATCAGCCTATATCGATTGGAGGGCTAGGATCAACCTATGGAAATGATTTTACAGGCACAACCGATTGATGTTGTGTTCCATCACATGGACGGTTTGGATCAACCTATAAAGCCACATAATTTCAATCTTACCCCCTCCTTTTTGCTTTTTTAATAAACAATCTATAGGTTGGTCTTAACCATCCGATTTAAGAGGAAAAACATATTATGGAAACCTCTATAGATTGGAGGGCTAGGATCAGCCTATGAAAATGATTTTTGGGGCACAACCTATTTATGTTGTGTTCCATCACATGGACGGTTTGGATCAACCTATAATGTGGTCCGTACAGTTCTTTGTCGGCCCGTGCATCGCACGGGGTTTTTTACTAGTTATTATCTAATATAAGATAGCTAGATGGGGGTTTCACTATTCACTGCTGAGGTGGCAGCGTGAGAGAAAAGGGATGGATTTTTTGAATTTTTTGAAAATCCTTTTTTTGACTTTTCGTTTTTCTCTGAGATTTACCGCATTGCTCTTTTATCATTAACCCCTTTACTGGTATCTAACATCTATCTCTATGAGAAATTATTTGAGGGTAACATCTATCTCTATGGGAAAAATCAACCCGAATTGGAAATCGGGTAGGGTCGGGTTGGGCTGTCGGGCAACCCGACCCGACCCGAAACCCGAATTTGGGTTCTATCTCAAGAAGTTCTGTATATGTGTTTTTCTTTTTCAACACTTAAATAGTCTCCACAGTCCACAATGGACGGTTTGGATAATCCTATGGTGCGGGCCATACAGTACTTTAATAAAGTGAGGAGTGTGATCATCAAAATATAATAGTGCGGATAACATTTCCCTTTGTTAATTGTTAGTCCCTGTTTGGTTTGGATTTTGAGAACTGACTGTCAGTAAAAAACTGATTATTGCTGACTCACTATTGCTTCTCAAAATCCAAAACAACCCGGCTTCAGTTGAGGTCGTCAACAATTTCAACCATATCAAATCGGGTCAACTCGACCCAACCCAACCCGAATTGGAAATCAGGTTGGGTCGGGTTGAGGAATTTACAGATCGGGTTGGGTCGGGTTGAACCCAGTCGGGTTGAAAATCGGGAACTACTTTTCCTTATTCACTATGTGCGGGTCAAATTAGGGAAAGTTTGATCTTACGAATGCAGGACACCTGTAAAAATATTGACAAATTCTGGGCACCTTAGGATGTGGTCTGTACAATTCTTTCTTGACCCGTGCATCGCACAGTGTTTTTTGCTAGATGGGGGTTTCACTATTCACTGCTGAGGTGGCAACAGGAGAGAAAATGGAAGGATTTTATGAATTTTTGGAAAATTCTTTTTTTGACTTTTTTAAACAAAGGCACCCATTCAACCCACATATTTTCAACCCTACCCCTCCTTTATGCTTTTTAACAAAGGCACCCATTAGAACCACATAATTTCAATCCTACCCCCCTCCTTCACGCTTTTTAAATAAAATAAATCTAATGGGTGATCTTAACCATCAGATTTAAGAGGAGCAACATATTATGGAAATCTCTATAGATTAGAGGGCTAGGATTAGCCTATGGAAATGATTTTTGGGGCACAGCCTATTGAAGTTGTGTTCCATCACATGGACGGTTTCGATCAACCTATGATGTGGTCCGTACAGTTCTTGGGCTAGGTACGGGTCCAATATTCATGATCCGTATATTTCCCCGGGTCATTTTGACCTTCCCCGTGTCACCCGGACCCTTACGGGTCGGGTCAAACCCTCCCATTTTTTTCAAAATCCTTTAGAGGAACAACATATTATGCAAACCTCTATAGATTGGAGGGCTAGGATCAGCCTATGGAAATGATTTTATAGGCACAACGTATTGATGTTGTGTTCCATCACATGGACGGTTTGGATCAACCTATGACGTAGTCCGTACAGTTCTTGGGCCTGGTACGGGTCCAAGATTCGTGACCAATAAATTTCCCCTGGTCATTTTTACCTGGCCCGTGTCACACGGACCTGTACGGTTCGAGTCAAACCCTCCCATATTTTTCAAAATCTTTTTCATGGGCCCAATTATTAATTTCTTCAAATCTTTAAACTGGTCTATCCCCCACAGTTCGTTGGCCCAAAAATTAATTTCTTCAAATCTTTAAACAAGGTAGGCCCGACCTATATTTTTCAAAATTAATTGTACGCACCACGCCATGATCCAAACACTCCATTTCATAATCCTAGCCCTCCGATCTAAATAAAAACAACATATTACGGAAACCTCTATAGATTGGAGAGTTGTGATCATCCTATGGAAATGATTTTTGGGCCACATCCTATTTACATTTTGGCCCATCAAATTAATGGTTTCAATCATCCTATGGTGTGGGTCGTGCATTAACTTTAAGGCCAAATTTTAGGCCCCTCCCATATTTTTCAAATGAAGTTTCCAATCAACGCCATAGGATAAT
This sequence comes from Tasmannia lanceolata, assembly GCF_043159265.1. Classification (NCBI taxonomy): domain Eukaryota; kingdom Viridiplantae; phylum Streptophyta; class Magnoliopsida; order Canellales; family Winteraceae; genus Tasmannia; species Tasmannia lanceolata. Next base: position 29,118,059 of record NW_027518695.1, on the reverse strand, counting down.
ACAAGCCGTCCAATTGATGGGCCGCAACACAAATAGGTTGTGCCCCCAAAATCATTTCGATGCGATGATCGCAACCCTCCGATTTATAAGGTTTCCTTAATATGGAGTTTCTCTATTGTCTATCATGAGAAGTTAAATATAATTTTTCCCCACTCCCCGTGCATGGGACGAGATTTTTTGCTAGATGGTGGTTTCACTATTTACTGCTGAGGTGGGAACAGGAGAGAAAACGGAAGGATTTTATGAATTTTTGGAAAATTCTTTTTTTTTGACTTTTTTAAACAAAGGCACCCATTCAACCCACATATTTTCAATCCTACCCCTCCTTTAGGCTTTTTAACGAAGGCAACCATTAGAGCCACATAATTTCAATCCTACCCCCCTCCTGTATGCTTTTTAAATAAAATAAATCTAATGGGTGAACTTAACCATCAGATTTAAGAGGAGCAATATATTATGGAAACCTCTATAGATTAGAGGGCTAGGATCAGCCTATGGAAATGATTTTTGGGGCACAGCCTATTGAAGTTGTGTTCCATCACATGGACGGTTTGGATCAACCTATGATGTGGTCTGTACAGTTCTTGGGCCAAGTACAGGTTCAAGATTCGTGACCCGTAAATTTTCCCGAGTCATGTTGACCTTCCCCGTGTCACCCGGACCCTTACAGGTCTGGTCAAACCCTCCCATTTTTTTCAAAATCCTTCAGAGGAACAACATATTATGCAAACCTCTATAGATTGGAGGGCTAGGATCAGCCTATGGAAATGATTTTACAGGCACAACGTATTGATGTTGTGTTCCATCACATGGACGGTTTGGATCAACCTATGATGTAGTCTGTACAGTTCTTGGGCCGGGTACGGGTCCAAGATTCGTGACCCATAAATTTTCCCGGGTCATTTTTACCTCGCCCGAGTTGTGATCATCCCATGGAAATGATTTTTGGGCCACAGCCTATTTACATTGTGGCCCATCAAATTAATGGTTTCAATCATCCTATGGTGTGGGTCGTGCATTAACATTAAGGCCAAATTTTAGGTCCCACCCATATATTTCAAATGAAGTTTGCAATCAACGCCATAGGATAATCCAGGCCGCCCATTTGATGGGTCGCAACGCAAATAGGTTGTGCCCCCAAAATCATTTCGATGGGATGATCGCAACCCTCCGATCTATAAGGTTTCCATAATATGGAGTTTCTCTATTGTCTATCATGAGAAGTTAAATATAATTTTTTCCCACTCCCCGTGCATCGCACGGGGTGTCCCACTAGTGTGTGTGTATATATATATATATATCTACTACTATATGGCTAGAGAAAAAAGGAATTTCTTTTCTTTTTCTGTGGGATTTACACATCAGCATTACTCTTTTACCATTAACCCCTTTGCTGATATCTAACATCTATCGCTATGAGAAATTATTTGAGGGTAAAATCGTAATCTACATATGAAAAGTACCGACCCAAGGTACCTGTCTATGATAATTATGAAAAAAAACTACCAAGAAGAGGTAAAGACATATGACAATGACGAAAGAACTACTTTATATTACGCATGCAGGACACTTGCAAAATATTGACGGATTCTGGGCACCTAACGAGGAACAACAATTATGGAAACCTCTATCGATTGGAGGGCTAGGATCAGCCTATATCAATTGGAGGGCTAGGATCAACCTATGGAAATGATTTTACAAGCACAACCGATTGATGTTGTGTTCCATCACATGGACGGTTTGGATCAACCTATAACCCGCTATAGATCGGAGGGTTCGGATCAACGTATGAAGATTATTTTTGAGGCACAACCTATGTAGGCAGTGGCCCATCTAAAGGACATGGACGGTTTGGATCATCCTATGGTACGGGCCATACTGTACATTTTAATAAAGTGAGGAGTGCGATCATCAAAATACGGTTAGTAGTGCCATTATAAAATATGGTAGTGAGGACATTAGCACTATATATAATTTGAAACCATCGTTGTTATTGGATGTTCCCACGTGGGTCGGGTTCAACCCGAATTTGGGTTGGGTCGGGTTAACCTTTTTCACAAATCGGGTTGGGTTGGGTTGGGAAAAATAAACCCGAAGTGGAAATCGGGTCGGGTCGGGTTGGGCTGTCGGGCAACCCGACCCGACTCGAGACCCGAATTTGGGTTCCATCAGAAGTTCTGTATGTGGAAAAAAGGAATTTCTTTTCTTTTTCTGTGGGATTTACACATCAACATTACTCTTTTACCATAAACCCCTTTGCTGATATCTAACATCTATCTCTATGAGAAATTATTTGAGGGTAAAATCGTAATCCACATATGAAAAGTACGGACCCAGGTACCTATCTATGACAATTATGAAAAAAAACTACCAAGAAGAGGTAAAGACATATGACAATGACGAAAGAACTACTTTATATTACTCATGCAGGACACTTGCAAAATATCGACGGATTTCGGGCACCTAAAGAGGAACAACAATTATGGAAACCTCTATCGATTGGAGGGCTAGGATCAACCTATGGAAATGATTTTACGGGCACAACCGATTGATGTTGTGTTCCATCAGATGGACGGTTTGGATCAACCTATAACCCGCTATAGATCGGAGGGTTCGGATCAACCTATGAAAATTATTTTTTGGGCACAACCTATGTAGGCAGTGGCCCATCTAATGGACGGTTTGGATCATCCTATGGTACGGGCCATACTGTACATTTTAATAAAGCGAGGAGTGCGATCATCAAAATACGGTGAGTAGTGCCATTATAAAATATGGTAGTGAGGACATTAGCACTATATATAATTTGAAACCATCGTTGTTACTTGGATGTTCCCACGCGGGTCAGGTTCAACCCGAATTTGGGTTGGGTCGAGTTAAGCTTTTTCGCAAATCGGGTTGGGTTGGGTTGGGAAAAATAAACCTAAAGTGGAAATCGGGTCGAGTCGGGTTGGGCTGTCGGGCAACCCGACCCGACTCGAAACCCGAATTTGGGTTCTATCTAAAGAAGTTCTGTATATGTGCTTTTCTTTTTCAACATTGAAATACTCTCCACATTCCACAATGGACGGTTTGGATAATCCTATGGTGCGGGCCATACCGTACTTTAATAAAGTGAGGAGTGTGATCATCAAAATATAGTAGTGCGGATAACATTTCCCTTTGTTAATTGTTAATCCCTATTTGGTTTGGATTTTGAGAACCGATTGTGAGTTAAAAACTTATTATTGGTGACTCACTATTGGTTCTCAAAATCCAAAACAACCGGCTTGAGTTGAGGTGGTCAACAATTGGTACCATATCAAATCGGGTCAACCTGACCCAACCCAACCAGAATTGGAAATCAGGTTGGGTTGGGTTGAGGAAATTGCAAATCGGGTTGGGTCGGGTTGAACCCAGTTGGGTTGGAAATCAGGAACTACTTTTCCTTATTTAATATGTGCGGGTCAAATTACGGAAAGTTTGATATTATGAATGCAGGACACCTGTAAAAATATTGACGAATTCTGGGCACCAGCTTATGGAAATTATTTTACGGGCACAACCTATTTATGTTGTGTTCCATCACATGGACGGTTTATATCAACCTATGATGTGGTCTGTACAATTCTTTGTCGGCCCGTACATCGCATGGGGTTTTTTGCTAGTATATATATATATATATATATATATATATATATATATATATATATATATATATATATATATATATATATATATATATATATATATATATATATATAAAGGAATGGAAACTAAGGGAATTATTTCAATTTCTCCCAAAAATCTGTGGGAATTACACATCACTTTGTTTGACTTTTTTTAACAAAGGCACCCATTCAACCCACATATTTACAATCCTACCCCCTCCTTTATGCTTTCTAACAAAGGCACCTGTTAAAGCCACATAATTTCAATCCTACGCCCTCCTTTATGCTTTTTAACAAAGGCACCCATGAAAGCCACATAATTTCAACCTTCCCCCCTCCTTTATGCATTTGTAATAAAAAAAATCCATAGGGTGATCTTAACCGTCCGATGTAAGAGGAATAACCTATTATGGAAACCTCTATCGATTGGACGGCTAGGATCAGCGTATGGAAATGATTTTTGGGGCACAACCTATTGATGTTGTACGGTTCTTGGGCCGGGTACGGGTCCAAGATTCGTGACCCGTAAATTTCCACGTGTCATTTTGACCTGGCCCGTGTCACCCGGACCCTTACGGGTCGGGTCAAACCCTCTCATATTTTTCAAAATCTTTTTTATGGGCCCAAAAATTAATTTCTTTTAATCTTTGCACTGGTCTATCCCCCACAGTTGGTGGACCCAAAAATTATTTTCTTCAAAACTTTGAACAAGGTAGACCCCACCTGTATTTTTCAAAATGAATTGTACGCACCACCCCATGATCCAAACCCCTCCATTTGATAATCATAGCCCTCCGATCTAAAGAAAAACTGCATATTACGGAAACCTCTATAAATTGGAGAGTTATGATCATCCAATGGAAATGATTTTTGGGGCACAACCTATTTACATTGTGGCCCATCAAATGAATGGTTTTGATCATCCTATGGTGTGGGTAGTACATTAACATTAAGGCCAAATTGTAGGCCCCACCCAGATTTTTCAAATTAAGTTTGTGGTTAATGCCATAGGATGATCCAAGCCGTCCATTTGATGGGCCGCGACGCAAATAGGTTGTGCCCCCAAAATCATTTCGATGGGATGATCGCAACCCTCCGATCTATAAGGTTTCCGTAATTTGCAGTTTCTCTACTGTCTATCATGAGAAGCTAAATATAATGTTTTCCCACTCCCCGTAATGTTTTCCAACTCCCCGTCCATCGCACGGGGTGTCCCACTACTATATATGTCCCACAACTATATATATATATAGCAGAAGAGAAAATGAGAGAATTATTTGAATTTCTCCCAAAATTTTATGAGAATTACACATTACTTTTTTTGTACTTTTTTAACAAAGGCACTCATTCAACCCACATATTTTCAATCCTACCCCCTCCTTTATGCTTTTAAACAAGGCACCCATTAAAGCCACATAATTTTAATCCTACCCCCCTCCTTTATGCTTTTTTTAATTATGGAAACCTCTATAGATTGGAGGGCTAGGATCAGCCTATGGAAATGATTTTACGGGCACAACTTATTGATGTTGTGTTCCATCACATGGACGGTTTGGATCAACCTATGATGTGGTTCGTACAGTTCTTTGTTGGCCTGTGCATCGCACGGGGTTTTTTACTAGTATATATATATATATATATGAGGATTTTGCATTCATTTGTTGGGCCCTTGCATAGATAGAGTGTGCCCAAAAAATCAGCTCCATAGGATTATCCTAACCCTTTGATTTGTGGAGGTTAAAAATGGATAGCTTTGTGGAGGTTTATACACGTCTATTTTAACCTCCACAAATCAAAGGGTTAGGATGATCCTATGGAGATGATTTTTTGGGCACACCCTATCCATGTCAGAGCCCATCAAATAAATGACTTGGATCATCCAAACAACGCGGGCCCACTGTGTTTTTGGGCACACCCTATCTATAGGGTTTATACGCATTCATTTTAACCTCTACAAATCTAAGGGTTAGGATGATCCTATGGAGATGATTTTTTGGGCACACCCTATGTCAGGGCCCATCAAATGAATGCTTTGGATCATCCAAACAACGTGGGCCTGCATTTTTGGTCGGCGGACTAGAGAAGGTTCTCTCTCTCTCTCTCTCCATATATATATATATATATATATAGAGAGAGAGAGAGAGAGAACGGTTCCTACACATATGTGTAGATAAGTTATCTACACACTAGCTTAAAATACAGTGGGGGCCACATTATTTGGGTGATCCAAACCATTCATTTTTAAGGCCCTCACATAGATAGGGTGTCCACAAAAAATCAGATCCATAGGATCATCCTAACCATTCGAACTGTGGAGGCAAAAAATGGACTAATTTGTGAAGGTTTAAAGACATCCATTTTACCTCCACAAATCGTAGGGTTGGGATGATCCTATGGATCTGATTTTTTGTAGACACCCTATCTATGTGAGGGCCTTTAAAATGGATGGCTTGGATCACCCAAACAATATGGGCCCCCACTGTATTTTAAGCTAGTGTGTAGAGAACTCTCTACACATATGTGTAGGAACCGTTCTCTCATATATATATATGAGAAACCAGTTTCTACACATAAGTGTAGATAAGTTATCTACACACCTGCTTAAAATACAGTGGAGGGCATATTGTTTGGGTGATCCAAACCATTCATTTGATTGGCCCTCACATAGATAGGGTGTCCACAAAAAATCAGCTCCATAGGATCATCCCAACCCAACGATTTGTGGAGGTAAAATGGACGTGTATAAACCTTCACAAATCTGTCCATTTAGGATATTCCTATGAAGCTAATTTTTTGGGAACACCCTATCTATGTGAGGGCCCATCAAATGAATGGTTTGGATCACCCAAACAATGTTGGCCCCAACTGTATTTTAAGCTAGTGTATAGATAACTTATCTACACTTGTGCGCGTAGATACCATCTTGCCATATATATATATGAGAAAAGGGTTCCTGCAAACGTGTGCAGGTAACTTACCTGCACACGAGTGTAGAAATAGGGTGGGGGCCACATTTTAGTGGAGATCAAAACCATTCATTTGGTAGGCGCTTTCATGGATAAGGTGTGGCCTAAAAATCAACTCCATTGGATTGTCCTAACCCAATCAAAGGTGGGGGGAAAAATGTACAGACACTGTGTGTCCATGTTTCTGCCCATTTTTCCCATCCACAAATGGCAGGGTTAGGATGATCCAATGGGGCTGATTTTTTATACACACCCTATCCATTGAAGGGCCTTCCAAGTGAATGCTTTGGACCCCCAAAAATGTGGGCCCCGACCATGTATTTGCACTCATGTGCAGGTAAGCTTACCTACACATGTGTGTAGGAACCCTTTCCTCTCTCTCTCTCTCTCTCTCTCTCTCTCTCTCTCTCTCTATATATATATATATATATATATATATATATATGTGTGTGTGTGTGTGTGTGTGTGTGTGAAAACGTCAAAACAGTTTCTACACACAAGTGTAGATAAGTTATCTACACACTAGCTTAAAATACAGTGGGGGGCCCACATTGTTTGGGTGATCCAAACCATTCATTTGATGGGCCCTCACATAGATAGGATGTGCCCAAAAAATCAGCTTCATAGGATCATCCTAACCCTTCAAACCGTGGAGGAAAAAAATGGACAGATTTGTGAAGGTTTATACACGTCCATTTTACCTCCACAAATCGAAGGGTTGAGATGATCCTATCGAGCTGATTTTTTGTGGACACCCTATCTATGTGAGGGCCAATTAAATGAATGATCACCCAAACAATATGCCCTCCACTATATTTTAAGCTAGCGTGTAGATAACTTATCTACTACACAACCGTTTTCTCATATATATATATATATATATATATATATATATATATATATATATATATATATATAAAAGCTAGTGTGTAGAAAACTTATCTACTACACAACCGTTTTCTCATATATATATATATATATGTATACATATATATTTATATATATATATATATGTATACATATATATATATATATATATATATATATATATATATATATATACTTTCGGCGGAAATTTCGGGCAAGACAAAAAATTTTGGTTTTGGCTGTGGCTCAATCCATGATGGTGACAGCCTGACCAGCTTAAGTAGCAAAGTGTACAATAAAGAGAGGGTGCCGTTATTAAGACAAGGGAGTGCGGATAAAGAAAAGCTTAATATCAAACCCTTCTTGGAATAGACAAAAAAATTCTTATGCAAAATAATTACTTGGGAATTTTTTTGTTGTCTACGGTTGAGTTTAATTATATGATTATGGTTAATTTAGAGGCTATTATAAATTGAAGGTCCCTCTGTACAAATTTAATAGGATTGGTTCAATTTATCTATTTTCTGATGTAAATAAAGGAACTTTTAGAAATATTTTTGGGCAAATGATGAAAAAAATGCAATGTTTATTCGAAATTCTGAAAAAAGGGTAGTAATTTGTAAATTATAAAAAAAGGGTGTGAGGTGAGAGAAGATTTGTATGAAGATAAATATACCCTTATATTTGGTTTTAACCATTTACACTGTTTGTTTTTTTCTTACTTTCGTTTTTAACATTTGACACTGTTTGTTTTTTTTACCTTTGTCTTCTCCGACGAGAGTTGTCACCGCCGGTGGAGAGACAACCTTTGTCACCGTCGTACGTCGGCGTGAATCTCGGTGACGCACGAGCTACTCGCCGGAAAGCTTCCCCTCTTGCCGGAAATCTGTTTCGTGCACTATTCCAAGGTAATTTTTAAACATTTTCATCTAGGGTTTTGTTAATTTGGGGTTTTTTTCGTCATGGGTTGGATCTCACATAGAAAGCTTCCCCTCTTGCCGGAAATCTGTTTCGTGCACTATTCCAAGGTAATTTTTAAACATTTTCATCTAGGATTTTGTTAATTTGGGGTTTTTTTCGTCATGGGTTGGATCTCACATACCAGGAACTAAGTTTGTTGGTATGTGAAGCTCTTTTAAGTACCTCTTTGGTAGTTTGTGAGAGGGATTTGCATGAGTATGTAGTTTTGAAGCCTTTGAAATGCTTTGCAAGGGGTTTCATTTGTATGGATTTAGAGAATTTTGGGTTTTAATGGGCTGGAACTATTAATTGTTAGAAAGAAAATATTTTGATATAGGGTTTATAGGTTTTCAATGGTTGGGATTTGATTTTGTGTTTGAAAGGGTTTCGTTGAGGGCTTGAAATGGGAATAATGAGTAAGAAAATCAGAGGAGATCTAAATCCCAAGGGGCATTGCCAATCTTCCGCCATTTTTCCTTCGCTAACGATTTGGGAGTATTTTTGAGAAGCAATTGCATTTTGAATCTGTCTCCTTGTATGTTCCTTCTCTTTTGCTGAATGAACTCAATACTAGTTATCTACAAAGCACCTACATGCAAATACACAGATATGTATGTGTATTAGGAATTTAGGAGTAATATTACAGAGAATGTTGTTTCTTGATATGAATGGGTTCTGGTTTTTCTATTATTTATACCCAGTTGCTATCTGATCTTCTGTAACTTGGGATGGTTTAAGGTTCTCTACACAAGCACATACATGCAAAAAAAAATTTGGTTTTAGAGTTTCATATTGGAAATGTTTTTTTTTAAATGTTAAATCATGAAAGCCCAATATTTTATTGTAGGGATTTATAAGTCAATACAACTTTCCCAGACCTACTTACTTTTAGAAGCATTTACCAAAACTTTCTTGAGAGAGATGTCTTCACTTAATATCAGTTCCAAGATTAGCTTACCCTTCAAGTAAATATAAGAAAAAAAGGAATATTTTCCATCTCAAACTTATGACAACCTATGCAACAATTTAGCACTCTAGCAAATGGAAACAGAAGTAGACAAGAACCATCTCAAACTTGTTCTATATTACCCCCTCTCAAACTTGTTCTGTATCACCCCCTTCAATTCCATAAAATGTTTAATCCATGCCATAGTTTCAAAACTCCCCCACATCATCATAGACTCACCCAAGTGAACTCTTTTTAACTTGGCTGTGTTCTTGTCCGAGTCCGCGTTTTGTCCTACAAAGTCCATCAAAGCTCCTCTGATTCTCCTGATTTATGACCCCGTCAACCGAGTACTCAGTCGCATCAACCAAGTACTCAGCCGCATCAACCAAGTCGACTAGGATTCACTTTCGCTGCATTTTCACCCCATCGGCATTTTGAAAAACTGATCCATACTGAGTTACAGAACAACCTGCTATATCATGGAGCAACTTTGCCTGTATTTTTTCCCTTTTAAGATTCCTCCTGTTCTTGAATCTCTTTTTGTTGGTTAAGGTAATGCTAGCCTCGAACAAACTTGATGATTTGAAGTTCTAATTGCCATTGTGATGAATATTTGTTGTCCCTTTTGTTCTTCAACATCTATAATGAAACTTTGATGTAGTTAATGTATTTTTTTTTAGAAAGGGAAAAATACAGATACACCCCTTGTGGTTTGGCCATTTTCCACTTTTAACCCCGTGGTTTGGAAGTTACCAATGACACCCCCTCAACTTTATGAGATTTTTTAGTAGACCCCCGCTGTTGACGGTCCGTTAGTTTAACCTGACGGAATGACTAAAACTAAACATGGTTAGTATTTTGAGGACATAAATACCCTTATCACTGGTTTTAAGCCATTTGCAGAGGGATTAGGGTTACGCCATTTCCCACCGCCACCTCCTTCCACCGCCACCTTCGCCATCTCCGGCCACCACCGTCACCTCCACCACAGACAATGAAACCCCACCCCATGGGTACATTAAACCCACATTTTAAGAAAAAAAATATTGATAAAAACAAAAAAAAGCCCTAAAATATTAGGGTTTTTGTGCAAATCATGATAATGATGTGAATGAAGAGAAATAAAACCCCTAAATCGAGGGTTTGTGTTGATAAATAAATGAGTTGAAAACCCTAATTTTTAGTTGGGGAAGATGGGGGCAGTATAGCCATTTCCCCCTCTCCATCCACTCAGTCACGTTAAAAAAACCCATGGAAAGTTGAGGGGGTGTCGTTGGTAACTTCCAAACCACGAGGTTAAAAGTGGGAAATGGCCAAACCACAGGCTTCTCTCTTAACTCCACCAAAAACAAGAAATGTAACACCAAAATAAGAACTCTTTATATATATCAAAACAACTTACAAAAGATTTCTACACTTGTTCTCCCTTAAGCTTTCACCCTTGAAGCTTCTCTCTTAACTTTCCCTTGAAGTTCTTAAGCTTGCAATCTCTACAACACTACTCCATATTTGTAGACTGAAAAGACTCCTAAAAATAGTAAATACATTAAACCATAGTTGTAGTTCCCATGAGTCATCTAGGAAGTATAAGCAACTACATAGGAATTCCACATTTGTCTCTATGATAAATTAGCTACACAAATTCTCCGTACATTTTCCGTGCATAATAAATAACCTAGAAGACTACATAGACTTTCCACAAAACCATACTAATATTAATTTTGATTTACTATATCCAACACCCCTTAAATGAAAATCCCAAAATATTTCTAGTCTTCATCAACATGATCTTCATATGAGCTTGATGAAATATTCATTTTCAACATAACAATTTCGCCATCAAGCAACTTGATTCGATTCTTCAAATCCACCACACGATCTCTTTCTTCAACTTCAACCGAGGCTTTGAAAAAAAAAGTTTGAGGTCCGGTCCTTCTTTCCAAACACTGTAAATGGGAGGTTTTAACTTAAACTTTTCTGAAGCTTCCATTAGAAATGCTTTGAACAAAACTTGCACAATAATTGTTTCCATCATGGTGCATCAAACATCATAACCGTTGCCTTTTTGCAAGACCAACGGTATAAAGTAAAATTATTCTTTTCCCAACACTCATCGGGCCAATAAGAGAAAATCGTTCTCTTTCTCGGAACAGAAAAGAGGACACTTCTCCTTCCAATCTTGAGAATAAGAGAAGAGTATCATTCTCTTTCTCACACCATAAATTTTGCACCACCCAATGAAATGAAAATACCACAAATAGATATAGAGAAGAGAGTCGTTCTCTATTGTAACAAAAAAAAAAACCTTAAACAAAACCTCCTCGTTAAACCTTTAAATGGACCATAATCCTTTCAACCCAAACACTTGAAGGAAAATTCAGATCTTGAACAACAGTCAACTTTCACATATGTGTGCTCTTTTGACAATAACTCTTTGTAGGAAATTCCGATTGACAATAACACGCCCTATGCTCTGATACCACTTGTTGGCCCCAATAAACATGGATCGATTATATTGTGTTGAGGTCAAGAGAGAAAGGTAAGGGGGCTTGGAGATACACGGGCAAAGGGGACGCGTAGAGCTCCACGAAAAACAAGAAATGTAACACCAAAATAAGAACTCTTTATATATATCAAAACAACTTACAAAAGATTTCTACACTTGTTCTCCCTTAAGCCTTCACCCTTGAAGCTTCTCTCTTAAGTTTCCCTTGAAGTTGTTAAGCTTGCAACGGTTTCATTTGGGGTTTCCATGGTTTTCAATGCTTTTCAATGGTTGCATTGTTTTGAATTTGTTTGAAGGGTTTCAATTAGGGGTTTGAAAGTTAGAACTGTTATTCCATTGAAGTTGGAGCCATGAAACCACATATTCTGCCCAAGTTGGAACCAGTATTCCATGGACCCTGTATCCAGTATTACTGGTTCAAACTGTGTAATTTGTGGTTCCGTACTTCCTCTATCCAGTTATTGTGGTTTGAATTTTCTAATATGTGGTTCCACTAATCGTATTTGTGAACTTTCTAATATGTGGTTCCGTAGTTCCTCTATCCTAACATTGGTTTCAAGTGGTTCGAAGTCTCTAAATAGTGTGTTTTGTACGAACTTTCTGAAACATGGTTTTCTTCGAAGTATCTTTAATTTCAACTTTTCAACTGTCTTATTCTCTTGGTTTATCCTCCTCCAAATTTCAACTTTATACTTGAAGTATCTTCCCCTCCAAGTTTATTCTCCTGGTTTCTGCAGATAAGGACCGGAAGCGGCTCCCCTTTTACTTTGTGAACCCCACTAGGGACCTAACCCAAAACCCCTATAGTCATGCAGCGCGCGAAGTAAAGAAAGAAGAATGTGAATGTAGATGAAGGGTCTTCCACCCGCAAACGGTGTGGGAAGGCTATCCGTGAGCCCTCCCCTAGTTCTCCTGCCTCTGACGAGGATATGGGCAATGAGGATGCAGATGTAGAGGTTGGGTCCCTCGGTCGTATAGAAAGGAAGGGCATACTCCGAGGTAGGAAAGTCATTTTTAAAGATGTCGAAGTTTTTAATGTGAAACCCTTATTTCTGGCCTTTGGATGGGTCAATTTTCTCGAAATTCACTGTGACTCGTACCCGACTCTCGTCAAGCAATTCTATGCCAATTACAGATTCGACAGAGATTTGAAGGTGTTCCAATCCAGAGTAAACAATAAAACCATCCATATGACAGTTCAAAAGTTTTGTGAAGTTGTCTCTCTTCCCACCACAGGCGACGAAATCTACTTTTGGCCCGGAACCATGGATGACATTAGTGCCTGTATACATGATCCGGTCGCCGCCTATGGGGACCTTGGTTGCGAAGGCCCACCTACTGACGGGTCAACCAACGTATCCTACAATTCCCTCAGCCCTAAGTGCAAAGTCCTACACAAGATTCTGACGAGCAATATCACGCCTCGCGGAGGCAATGCTGACATGGTCCGGCCTTTTGAGGCTTTTATTATGCACCGACTTCTTCGCGGCACGCCCCTTCACCTTGGCTATATCCTCCTTAGGTTCATGGAGGACACGAGGACGAAGGCCTTGGCTAGTCTACCATTCGGGATGCTTCTCACACATCTCTTCAACCATGAGAAGTTGATACAAGGTGGTGAAGAACGCCTTAGTCCCTCTACTGTGTTCAATGCTAAAACTATAAAGGCCATGCGGCTTGATATACAGGGCCCTGCTCCCCCTCCTCGTCAGCCGGCTCAGCGTTTTGCATCACAGGAGTTTGTTGCGCAGGAGCTTCGTGCGCATCGTCAGTACCTTGACGGGCAGTTTACCGCGGTTCATCAGCTTCTTCAATCCCATCATCAGGAGCAATTGGCGACTCAACAAGCTTTGACTGGGGTACGCACCAAGGTCTCCACCCTCCACCAGGACTTCGGCACAGCGGTCACCTCACTCACGGAGCAGGTTTCTTCACTCACCAACTTGGTCCGCCGTCTGTTGCCCCCAGATCATTAGACCGTTGCTGTGGTTGATTTACGGATAGATGGATGTTATGTTTTTTTTTTTTTTTTAATTATAAATGGTTGATGGATGTTATGTTATATACGGGTTTCATATGTTATTATGGATGGATGGATAAAATGTTATTATCGTTATATTTCTGTGTCTTGCTTGCATCGTATGTTTCTGATGGTTCTTATAAATTTGATTCAAGTATCTATATAGCTATGGTTGTTTGAAGTGATTTTTGGTGGTTTAAGTTTGAATGGTTTAGCTTCAGTCTCGTACGGTTTGTTATGGTTGCTATTAGTTGGGGAGCCATATGTTGTTTGAACCGATGTTTGATTGTTTAAATTTGAAGGGATTAGCTACGGTTGTCATATATGGTGTTGATGATCTTTACGTCTAGTTGTTTCAAGTTACTTGGGGAGCCCTGTGTTGTTTAAAGTGATTACATATGGTTTCTCTATCCTTGTTGTTTCAATGGAGTAATACTGTGTTTGAATAGACTAATATTGTGTTTCAAGTGATTGTTGCTGCTTTCGACAGATACAGACGAAGTTAACAAAATTGTTGATCTTTCCCATCAATTCTTTCCATCTTCGTCATGTTGAGTAACCCCAGATCATTTTCCATCTGTATATGAAACCTGTTTCTAGCTCAACTGTTTAATAGTCCCATTTTTTGCAGGCGAAATATGTCTTATCTAGATGCTGTCTGTCACGCTTTCACGAGTCCTTACAAAATATTCGGTTACGGGATGTGCATAGGGATTTCATAAAGGATACCCCATTTACAAATTTGATTCTGCATGAGGGCCTCGAAGATGTCGAGTTGCGGAAGAAGATTTTGACGACAATGGTAAATAAATGGGATCCCAAACGGAAAGGTTTTTGTTTGGGCGGCATCGTACTCCCATTTCTAGTTAGTGATGTAGCGAAAATATTAGGTTTAAGTATGATTGGGGAAAGGCCGCAATTTGATTGGTCTAGCAGGGATACTGTGGATGGTTGGAGGTTTGGGGGTCCAACCGCCACCTTTGATGAGGTGGTCAAGGTTATTCATGCCGATATGGATTCAGACGAAGAACACTTTGTGAAGTCGACTGTGAAGCATTTGATATTGTTATTCTGCAGCACTGTCTTGTTTGCGCAGAGGAACCAGAAGGCATGTTCTTGCCTCTTCCCGTATATTGATCTGCAGACTATAGGAAATGTTGCATGGGCTTATCCCGTTCATGAGTTCTTGGTCAAATCATTAGATTCACATGCTGCACTCCGTGGAAAGGGACATATATTGGGTTGCTCTATCCTTTTACAGGTAATTTTCCATTCATTGCATATAGTTTTTTTCTTTGTAGCTTATGCGGATCTAATCTAGTTTCATATCAGGTATGGCTATTTGAGCATACCACGTTATGGGCACCTAATTCTCCTCATGCGTATCCGCGTCTATTTAAGTGGACCGCTCAGATGAATACGAAGAAGATGGAGCATCAACAGTTGATTAACTGTATTCTTCATGGGACGGTGAAAGCCTCAAAGGTGAGAGTATAATTCATATTGGTCGGTGTATGTCTTTCGTGTTATTTTTACAGTCGTATTTGTAATTAATAATATGGAATGTATTCCAGGTGGTTAGGAGGGTCGAAGCTATGGCAAGGGAAGAATCTCTACTTCTACTCCATGATCAACACGATGATGGTAGTATTCCTTGCGATTCAGTCGGTTCAATTGTGGTCGCAGTGGGGGATTGCATGGGTCAAACTCTGCCTGTACTGAGGGATCCAAAGAGGCCAATTGTGACATATCAGAGGAGGGAACGAAGGAGGAGAAGTAGGAGAGGAAGAGGGGAACATGGGAAGTCTGAGGTACATGACTCCGTTAGAAAGAGGTCAGTGGGGGATGGCATGGGTTCAATTGTGCGTGTAGTGGGGGATTCAATGGCTCCAACTGCAGCAGAGCAGGGGATGGAAAGAAGGAGGAGGAGTAGCAGAGAAAGTGGGGCACATGAGAAGTCCGAAGTAGATGAATCTGTTACAATGAGTTCATTGTTGGAGAGGTTAACCAAAGTTGAACGTGAAATGAGGGAGGTAAAAACTCATTTGTTCGGGAGAGATTCCAGAAAGAGGGAAGGTTTGGAGTCAGGGAATAATATCCCAACGAAAATAAGGAGAAAGAGGGAACAAGAGGCCGACAATATGGATGGGGAAGCCGAGATAGTGACAGCGAAGGGGGAAGTAGGGGATGGTGTTTTTGTAGATGATATGGGGAAACACAGAGTTGATGATAGCGTAGAACATATCTCTATTGATAGCCTAATTACTAGGGATGTCAGGGATGCTGCAGCTAAAATGGTTATCTTGCTTGACAGTCCTGATTTGAACCTCAGTAAGAGTAAGAAATCAAATAAGAAAGAAGATGAAAAAGTCATTGGGAGCATTGAAAAAAATGTGAAGCAACGTCGAAGGAAGTTACAACCTAGTAGAGCAGTCAGTTCACCGTATGTCATAAGCAACCAGAAAAGCATGTATGCTCTTCGCAATATCACCGGGCCTGCAGCGATGAAGGTGGATGCACTGGGGGCGCTAGAACCTAGGTAAATTTTCGTACAACCTACATTGTTTTGGAATTCTAATTTCTTCGATTAATTTCATACATAGGTTGATTCAGTACAATTATATGACCAAAGGTTCATAGAGGTAGTTGACTTTTTACTCGATTTGCAGTGAGAGAGTCATTCACAGTGATGGGTACCACATGTGTAAAGAAGACTTGCTTATACTAACCGATCGTAGAGGGTGGATATCATCTCCGGTAAGATGTTATATGGTTCAATTAGTAACGTAAAGCGTGAATAATGCGTTGGTACACATATCTTCTTAAATTCCTTCTCGTTGACCTATGCTCTGTTATGTAGATTGTTAATGTATATACGGATTACTTGAACTTGCGGGACGAATGTTTGAGAACAACAGAAAAGGGATCATGCATTTGCCTTGCTACCCATCTACCTGTGAGATTAAATTCACTTATAAGTAATGGTTTTTGTTTTTGAAGCTGCGGGCAATTCTAACATTTCTTTTTCTGGTTGCAGCAACTTATTCTTGACAAAAGATGTGAACGTCCCGATGCATGTTCCAGATTCGTAACTCGTGTAGAGAACACCCCTCTTCAAGAGATAGGAAAAGTACTCATTCCAATTAACATTGATATGGTTCATTGGGTACTTCTCGTGTTGGATATGGGGCATCGTACCTTCCTTCTTTACGATTCTCTTTACAGTCGCACGGATTGTAGGAAGGTGCAACCCCTTGTGAGTACTACTCTTTACTTCATTCGTATGACAGTTATTAATTAATTTTTTGTTACTACTGCCCTAACGTACGGAATTCTTGATTTGTAGGTCGATTACCTTGTTAAATGGTTCAAAATGGTCAAAGACATTGATATAAGTGCATTCCCCATTGATGTAGTGGTCGATCGGCCCCTACAAGGTAACAGGTATGTTACGTGCAATTACTTCAGTTTACGATACCTCCGTAAACGATTAATTCATCTTCTCGGTTTTGCTTCATGTTTTGCAGCCATGACTGTGGGCTGTTCGTTTTGAAAGAGATGGAATACATTACCCGTGACGCTAGGCTCGATTTCACCCAGAAAGATATTACGGCTATGCGAGCTTCCCTACTTTCGGAAATGTTGAATGGGGTCTATGGGAAAGTATCCCTATAAGTTTTTCACATTCTTACCTCGGAGTCATTGTTGTTGGTTGTACATGCATTAGACTTCAATTGCTTGGCGGCTGATCCGATACTTGGTCTCCTCGTTCCTGAAGTAGGTGGGGGAAATCAACCTGCTAGGGTGAGCGGATATTTTGCAAACAATTGGGAAACATCAAAATGTTCTAGTTATTCATTATGATAATTGTGCTTGTTTGCAGGTAAGGGTTGTTCCAAATCCTGGCTCTCTTCAGCGTTAGTGCCAACTTGAAGAAGTCGTGGATGAGGAATGGCTTCAACATCTGCTCCTTCAATAGCAAGCTTCTAAGTGACCAGGATCGGGAGAAGCGGAAGAAGTTGCAGGAAGAATGGGGGAGATGGGAGAAGCACTGGAGAGAGTTGCATGAGATGGCGAAGGTAGTGATGAAGAGGAAGAATATGAAGCCAAAGAAGTGGAAGTTGAAGAAGTCGTGGATGTTACAGAAGAGATTGTCTCATATGATTTTTTAGTAGTAGTACTCATTGTTGACACTGAATTTTTTTTTTCTTTTAACTTCTACATGTTGATTGTATCTTTATTTTGAACCCATAACTGACACAGCTGGGACTTTTTGTTTCAGTCCCTATGTTCAATGAAAGCAAGAGGCAGGTGCTAATTTTTCCCCCCGCCATTGGTCTTTCATGGGTCCATAAATGTAATCTGCAATTTATTATTTTCGCTGATATTGGCAGTACAATGTTTTGATATTAAGGCGAACTCCTCTTAAAAGTTTCATTTTCTATAAGGTAGTCCGACACAAAAGATATGTGCTTTTAAGATTAAGTTCTTCACATCACGAGTTTACCACCCAAATGATCATCATTAATATGTATTTGTGGACCCCGATCCGAAGAGGTAGTGAGGTGAGGGAAACTAGTCTCGACACCATCCTCTGGATTATCCACGTGTGTGAGAGCTCTGCCAAGGAACTCTCGAAACGGATGCCACCCTCATAGCATAGCACGAGTGGCGATATAAAAGAAAGAGATATGTCTCGATACGGAACCGAGATTCGAAACCGAGACATACCTGAAATAAACTCAGAGTCGCCATCCATGGATATGCCATGGAACCCTAAAATCAAATCCTCTGTGCAATGGATAACCAGAAATATATATGGGTTCGTGCCTGGTTACGAATGGGGAAGGTCTGAGAGCACCCCCGATTCGTCCGAGTGCAAGCACTTGGTCTCTTATGCCATTTATTATTAACTCCAAAGAAGTTTGGGTAAAAATCATCTGAAATGGGAACAATCCTCAGGAATCGTCTACCTAAGCATGCATTTCCTGAGGATAAAGATAATAAACACATATAAAATAAAATGAAAGATGTGCCACCTAAGCATAGCTAGGTTATGAGTGACAAACCTAATGGGTGTCTAAGTTCTGATGTGCAAACACATGCAAGCTACAGCAAAAGGTATAGGGTCAGTACGAGAAAGTAAGAAAACACATCAAAACACATAATAACAACATAATAAATCCTAAGACTCTAAATTATTAGCCCGAGTCCTCGGATGGTCTGGTATTCATCCAAAGAAGCCTACGTATCCCCGCCTCCACGAGAATCAAGGCAACGTAGTTCTTCGCGCCTATTCTAAGCTATGATGCCTAAGACACCTAGCCCTCTATCCTAAACTCGATCTAAAAGACTGGACCAATTATTAAAGTTTATTGTACGATTATTTAAATTCCAGTGAATTGTGAATTTTTAGGACATCCTATATGCCCTAACTAAATGCATGATTAGCCCTAAGCTAATGCAGGTGGTTCCTACAACCTGTGTGTAACTAGGCTGTATTTCCTAAGGTAAACCAAATGTGGACTAGCGTATCCTACTCTAGTCATCACTCGGCGATGAGGATCGCCGACTGACCGGACGGAGGCGCTCCTATAACTCTAGGACAGACCCCTAACTCTAAAACAAGCACACAGCAAACAAACAATCAAACAACCTATCAAAAGGAAAAACCCTAACTCTAAAACTCTCTATCTAGGAGAAACTCCTAACTCTAGAGGAAGATCTTTTGAAAATAAGATTTTAAAGGTTTTTGAAGAAGGTTTAAAACATTTATTTACAATAAAAGTTTGGCTGGACTTGGGATGTAAATCCCAAGCTGCACTACGTACCTCGTGGAAGAGGATCAAGCCAACGTAGTTCGAAACGAACTCTCCTAACTAATACTTCTAAAACACTCAACACTTTAGGCTTTTTTAAGATTTTTCGAATGTTTTTTGAGTTTTAAAATATTTAATGTTTTGGGATTTTTAAATGCTTTAATATGTTTTTGGATTTTAATTGTTTTCACCCTTTTAGTCAAAGACTTAAGGGAAATACACAAAGCAAAACCCTAGGGCTAAACCTTAGGGCAAATAGGGGAAACCCCTAAACAAATAACACTATCAAAAGCAAAGGTAAACGAATCAAAGATTCTCTAATAACACTCCTAAAAGGACAAATGAGTCAAAGACTCTCTAATAACACCGCTAAGAAAGACAAGAGTCAAAGACTTTCTAATAAAACTACTAAAAGGACGAATGAGTCAAAGACTCTCTAATAAAATCACCCAAAGGACGAATGAGTCAAAGACTCCCCGACAAGATCAATAAAGACAACTAGGTCAAAGACTCTAATAACACTATCTAAAGGACGAGCGAGTCAAAGACTCTCCAGCAAAATCAACCAAAGGACGAATGAGTCAAAGACTCTCTGAAAGAAACGGAAACACGATTCAAAGACGCTCTAAGAGAGAAAACACGAGTGAAAGACTCCACTGACAACAACTAAAGGATATACGAGTCAAAGACTCTCTAAAAGATGGAAACACGAGCCAAAGACTCCAAAAACACCGACTAACGGATATACGAGTCAAAGACTCTCTAAGAGATAGAATCACGAGTCAAAGACTCCAAAAACACCGACTAAAGGATAAATGAGTCAAAGACTTTCTAAAAGAGAAAGATTGAGTCAGAACTCTTTAATAACAACACCTGAAAGACAAATGAATCCAAGATTCTCCTACAACACTACTGAAAAGACAAATGAATCAAAGACTCTCTAATAACGCCACCTAAAAGGCGAATGAGTCAAAGACTCTCTAATAACACTATCTAAAGGATGAATGAGTCAAAGACTAAGGAGAAGCTTATAAGCAAAAGGAATAAAAGACCTTGTGCATATTTGGCAAAAGTAAAACACCCAACCGGGCCGGACAGCTACCTAGCCCTAGGGTGCAACAAGTGTGCAACCCAATACCCATAAGGGTAAGGGTATGAAGCCAAGCCGAGTAGGGTGTTCTTCTGAAACCAAACGGCGCACAAAGAGGAGGTTTAGCAAGAGAAAGAGACCGGGCGGGTCTAAAAGGAAATAAGAGACTTTGTGCATATTTGGCAAAGGTAAAAACATCCAGCCGGGCCGGACAGCTACCTAGCCCTCAGGGTGCAACAAATGTGCAACCCAATACCCATAAGGGTAGGGGTATGAAGCCAAGCCGAGTAGGGTGTTCTTCCAAAATCAAAAAGCACACAAAGAGGACTAACGAAAGAATGAGACCAGGCGGGTCTCCCAAACACACAAAGATGGGCTCCAAGTAACCTTATCATTGCCCTTGCAAGGGGTAAGCAAGGCTAAGACAACTAATTGACCAAATTGGTCTCTAATTAACAAATGAACAAACTGAGGTGTAATCTCAGAGAGGATTCTACAAATGAGGCTTGCCTCCAAAGGAGGATTGCCTAATGAGACAGAGTATGTCTCCTAGTACAGGTTATAGTATCTAAAGAAATCTAACAGAAATCTAAAAGACTGTGCTAGTCTAATCAAAGAGAGAGGAAAATGCTACCAGATAATCGCAAATTTCAATCAATTATTATAAAAACAAATCAAATATCAGCAAAATATGATCTACAACTAAAGAGTGCACAATCTGTAATAATAGCAATCATACAATGATAAACAACATTAATTAGTCCAGACCAGCCGCTGGATAGCCTAATAAAGCAAGAAACAACATTAAACACTTCTATGCCCAACCACAAGTACCACTGCCCCAATATGGGGGTGAAATCAGATGATGCTAAAGTAATCATCTGATATCACAAATACACAGGATAATATTTCTATGCCCGCCTTGAGATCAGACAGTACTCATGTCGATAATATCGAATAGAGTAGTCATCTGATCTCCTTCTTTCCTAAAACAATTTATTTAAATAAAAGACAAGTGTATGAACCTTAAGAGAGTCTCACCTGAGCAGTCCATTTATTATCATCTTCAAAACCTAACTCAAAGATTAGTACAAGAGAAGAATATATATAAAAAAGAAATCAAAAGATTATGATAATTCTAATTTATACAAATTGTAGTGCGTAACAGGGGGCATATCTAAAAGGTTGAGTAGGCCTACTAAACAAGAGAGGGGAGCGCTACTTAGATTGAGCGAGTCCCCTAAAGATGGGCTTGGGCTAGCGCCTTCATCGCCCTTTAGGGGACAGAGATACTTTGTTAATGAATGGGTTCTACTCCCCGCCAACATGGATCTAATCTAAGGAAGAAATGGAGGCAAGGGGATGCATTAGTACAAGTTCTAGATAGAACTGAACATTACTGTCCATTAGGGTGCCAAGGTTGGAACTCCTTTTCACTACCCACATTATAACAGCCAAACTCAAGGGAGTCATGAAAGGCCATTACCACACCAAGACAAAGGAAAATCAATAGGACACAGGACCTGATATAGCTGAATCTGCTTTGCTCATATTTCTAAGAAAAATTATATGTAGACACATTGTTATGCCCATCCATCATTACTCACAATCAAATTTTATTGTGCACTGAAAAGGTATTCTGTTATGCTCCATATTATTACTTTACTGGAATAATGTCTAAACAAAACCTATTTCACCTCATATAACAACATTAATATACCTGTTCAAAACAGGGATAGACTAATTTCTTTTCAGATAAACAAAACAGGTTATACTACTCATGTTAAAAATCACCTAAAAACCAGATTAATAATCATAAACAGGAAATCAAAGAAGCAAAAGTCTAACAATCGATACCTTCTCATCTAACAGAGTTGAATGAAACAAAGCAAATTTGTTGCTGCCAGAGGACAAAAACTGACCGGAGATAATGGCACCATTCCCTGCTCAAAATTCCATGCCACCCCTCAAATATTTATGGGCTGCATCTCCTGTGCATAAGAGTAAAGGCATTGGTAGGGTAGATTCGGAGACAAGATGGGGTCGATGGCTGTAAATGGAGGAGGCTTGCCGGAGAAGCTAGCAGATTCTCTTCTCTTCTACTCTCTACTTCTTTAAATGTAATGAAATTGGATTTGGTAGCTTGGATCTGCAATGGGAGGTGTACGGTTGGATTCCAAGATGATCACGGATTCCGACGAGAAGCCTGCCGGAGAAGATGACCATCCGGATCTGAGTTGCAGCCGGAGATGTGATCGGAGAAGACAACGAAGAAGAAAACTTTGATCGGAAAAATGGAGCCGAAGTTAGGGTTTCGGTGGGGAAAAGAAAAGGGGTTTTTCTCTCTCGTTTTCACTCTCTCCCTTTCTCTGCAATCTGCAAGAATAATGAGCCTCCTCTCTTTCTCTTTTCTCAGATCTGAGACTTCAAGATCTCAGATCTGAGACTTCTCTGCTGGCCGGAGCTCCGTTGGGGTTGCCGGAGAAGAAGATATTTGATTAGAAGGACTTTAAACATAGCACCCGGCGATTGGAGCTCTGATTCCGGCCAGTAGATCCGCCGGAGAAGATGAAACCAGATGAGAGCTACTCTCTCCTCCCTCTCTCTCTCTCTCTCTCTCTCTCTCTTTCTCTCTCTCTCTGCATTTCTCCTCTTTTCTCAGATCTGAGATTTCTTTGTATTTCAGATCTAAAAACAAAATCAGATCTGAAAACCTACATGAAAATAAATCAAGGTTTTAATGGAGAAGGAATGGTGGATATGGTTGTAAAGCAGAGGGTTATTGAGATGGTAGTAATAGGGGTGATTGACAAAGAAAATAATTGGATTTGGTTCGGGTTGGCCGGAGATAGGCCGGAGAAGAAGGGCGGAGAATATGGGTTTTCTGGTTTGGGGTGGGTTTGATGGATGTGGTGATCGGAGGTGGTTGAGCGGTGATGGGGACGGTAATGGCCTCTCCTCTCCCTCTATGTCTTCTCCAAAATTGAAGAAAAAACCTCTCTTCCGGCAACTCTCTCGTTCTCCCTCTGCTCTCTGCCTCGAACGAAAAAAATGAGAATCCCCCTTTCTGCTCTTCGCATTTTTTTTTTTATATTAAAAAATCTGGATGCTGATATCCGCACTACCCATTTGATGGGCGCACAAATATTGATGGGCGCGCGAATCAAGCGCGGCCCGGACGGAATTATGCACCCCCCCCTTCATGATAAATTCAACCCCCTTTTTAATCTGTACTGTGCACATTCTCTCGGCTCGTTCACTGAGCGAACGCGCTCGGATTTCGATGAAATTTTACGGAGACCTACGAGAGACCTTAGGCTACCCTAGGGTTCAATTTGGGACCTCAGCTCACTGATTTGACAAGGTTTCACACCAACTAAACGAAATTGGGTCCGGTCAAAATGGGGTGTCTACAAGTAGTTGTCTTCTCATGACCGTGATCTCTGCCTGACTGAACTTTGGCGGCACATCACGTGCCAGGCAATCCATCTCCTTCAGCACAAACAACCCACAATCATTGCTGCAAAAGAAGAAGACATCATCGACCAAGCTCGTGGAGCGCAAATAAGAGGCACAATGAATTTAAGTTTCCTAACCCCTGATTCTAATGAAATTTAGTACCTGTTTCTCTGTATGGGCCTCTTGTCAAGTTCTTCCACTAGAAACTTACTTACGTCCACCTTCCACTTTTCTAAGTATAGCCCCTCCAGGTATCGAACCTATGAAACAATCATTACAGGATAACAGTTTTATATACTTACAAATTTAACGAAGGAAGGTGAGACTCGAACTCACCAATGGTCGAACCTCTGTCCAGTACTTAACATCTTTCAAGGAGTTGTAGATGTAGAACTTTTCGTCCACCATATCAAGGACCAGAAGAATCCAATGCTGAGGGACATGCACCGGGAAGAGGACTCTTTTTAGGGTATCCGGCGGGCATTGATTCAAGCGGCAAACGTACTTCTCAACGGAGTCGGGGCCGGCGTAGCCCTTGTCAGTTATACAATCCTACAGAAGCAATACAAGCAAAGTGATTCGTGACCAAAACACATTCAAAGCTTCCTAAAAAATTATAAAATGAAAGTTTGGGAATGAAAAACGATTTATTCTTACGTAGAGGTAGGTGCTGATGGAAACACAGGCTCTTTCTCTAGGTTTTCTATTCCGTTCATCCCGGACGTTCAGATACTCGCCGTATACGTTCATAAGCTACGTAAGATAAGATATAGATATTAGAGACGAATATCACTACCGAAAGAAGTCAGTATTAGAAAAAATAACCAAAACACTTACCGGAGAAGTTAACCACGCTACGGGGTCGTTAAGAATAACCAAGTCTTCCGCACACATGTACTCGTTGTTGATCTGTATGACTCGGTGGCTGCAAAACTCCGAATTGTTTAGCATTTACAAAGGGTAGATAACTATATTACAGAAGAGCTTCAATCCAATTTACCTTTTGGGAAGTGCAAGAAGCGGTCCGAGCAACCGATGGTTTTGCGGCTCTGTCACCGTCTGTTTATTGTTCGTCTTCTTACGCCCAATACCTCTATACGGCGAACTAGTGTATTGAGAGGCTTTCTTCCTTCTTAAACCCAGCTTCACTACTCTCTCAATACTCCAAACTTTCGGACCCATAGGTTTTACTGGAGTGTCGTGGATGGAAATTACTACCGGCTCTATTCCCTCCCGTCGGTCTTGGCTTCCAAACATGACCAACTGCTGGTCGTCCCCTCCATCCGGACCTTCACCTTCAACCACCTCCGGTGTATCCTGGCTGGGAATGATGACCAACTGTTGGTCATCCCCTCCTTTCATCACCTCCCCCCCTCCTTCATCTCCATCCTGGCCTTCGGCCTCCTGCTCCCCTTCAGCCAGCTTCCTCTTCAACTCAGCTACTTCATCTTCCAACTCAGCTACTTCATCTTCAAGTTGTCTTAACCTCCCCACTATGAAATTTAATTCAGCCCTGCTTATAGGCTTCTCTTCTCCATCCACTTTATTCTTTTCCTTATCAGTTTCTTTTTTTGTCCATCTTCTTCTCTTAACAGCTACGTTGCTCTGCAAAACGTAAATGTGAAGTTAATAACATATGAAATATATAGTTATTGAAAATGAACTATAAAGACCGTACCAGTAGACTCAGGGACGCTTCGTTTCTTCCTCTGAAATGTGAATGTCTTGGAGACGATCCTTGTCTCCAACACCTTTTCTCTTATAAACCTACGAAGATTAAAGGAAATTTAGATAACTTGAATACAATGACCCTATGTAAGCAAGAGAGTGATGTTCCTTACCATTGATATCGGAGTAGAATGTTTTGCGATCAACACATTGTCGACATCTAAGACATCATCTTCTACGACGAACTGCCGCTGTCCCTCTTCTCGAGGAAGAAGAGGATCGTCGAGATTGTCTACATCATCTGCTACGATGGATAAGAGACTCTCTTCTTCAGGAATAGGTAGTAAGCACTTCAGAACCTGAAATCGAATAGTTCATTTCGGTTAGAATAAGTGAGACCTAGAGGAGTACAGAAGCTTTACGTCTCACCTCCTTCTTTTTTAGCTTCCTATCACGGATCAGGGTAATGAGGGTTGTATGCTCCTTCATCCGTGTATCGATCCTCGCGGTCCACTTCAATAGGCGTGGACGCGCATCTGGAACTGAAGGTTCCCACAGGGTAGTATGCTCGAATAGCCACACCTGGAATGAAGACGTACGATGATTAGAGAACAAAAATTTAACTTACATATCACTTATATGGTACATACTATATGTACTCTTTACCTGTAGCAGAATAGCACAACCGTTGATATATCCCATCCCTTTCTTCGAATATGAATCCAATGACTCTATGAGGAAGTCATAGACAGGGTATGCCCAACCAATTCTTCTGATGGTCTCTGCTTCTAAGTAGGGGAAAATGCAGGATTTCGTCTTGTGATCCGTGGCGTCGGCATGTGCAAAAAGCACAGAGCATCAGAGGAGTAGCAAGACATGTCTGACTGTTGCCTGGATCGATAAAATCTCGTCCGACATGGACTCTGTCCTAATAACCTTCGCAATCTCAGCGAATCTTGCCGTTGGACTGCCAAACCTCCAACCTTCGACCTCTTCTGTCGAATGCCAGTCTATCCTTATTCTATCCCCTTTAAGGCTTAGACCTAATGCTAATGCTACATTCTTAACCTCAAAGGGGACTACGATGCCGCCTACTCTAAATGCCCTGGACTTGGGTATCCAAGATCGCACGAGGGTGGTCAAAATTGCCTTGTGCAATTTTACACCTTCTAGGTTAAGCAAGCCTCCAAATGGGCTTCTACTTAGGATATCAGTATGTACATTCCTCAACTGCAGGGACTGAAAGAAGTCGTAAAACTTGGAGGGGCAGCATCTTGACGTAACATAAGACGGCTGGAAAATAAAGCATTATTAGATATATAGCACATTACCAGAAATACAACACTTAAAAGAATAACATGAGGCATTACCATGATTTCATGAGATGATTACTATATGCAAAAGATGAATATGAATCCAAATAATCAGATGTGGACCTGTTAAAACACAATGTGAGGAAACAAATTAACAAATATCCATTTAATTTCTTAGAAGCCTATTAGGGTGTTGAGCAAATCTCTAAGGAGAATTAAACCCCTAATTTATCTATTAAACCACTGCTAACATGAAAAATTAGGGGTTTAAACACCTGATTGCTCGCAAACTCAAACCCAATAGACCACTGAAATGTCTATTCTATTTTTTAATAGCCTAGTAGGGTGCTGACCAAATCACTACGGAGAATAAACCCCTAATTTATCAATTAAACCACTGTTAACATAAAAAAGTAAGGGTTTAAACAACTGATTTGTAACAAATTCAGCCCCTATAGAGCAATGACATGTCCATTCATTTTATTACAAGCCTATTAGGGTGTTGAGCAAATCACTATGGAGAATAAACGCGTCATTTCTCAATTAAACTACTAATTTCTCCTAAATTAGGTTTTTAAACCACCAATAGTTAGTTCAAACACCTTATTTATCAATTAAACGACTTATTTCTCACAAATTAGGTGTTTCAACAAATAATTTCTCAGAAATTAGGAGTTTAAACCACTGATTTCTCAGAAATTAGGTGTTTAAACCACTGCTTTCTAACAAATTAGGGGATTATAACCATCAATAGTTACTTCAAATCCCTCATTTATCAATTAAATCACTGAGATTGGTTTAAACCACTGATTTTTCATAACCCTAACTGAGAAAACGACTAAATCACTGACTTATCAAAACCCTAAATGACAAAATCACATAGAGACTGAAAGGGAGAGAGTGACAGTGAGAGAGATGGGTTACCAACCTGTGAGATTTGCCGCTGAGATTTCCCGCTGAGATTTGCCACTCAGATTTACCTAGAGAGAGATACAGAGAGGCCGAGAGATAGAGAGAGAGAGAGAGAGAGAGAGAGAGAGAGAGAGAGACGGAGAGACGGAGAGACTTGCCGGAATTTCTCCGCCGACGCTCGTATTTGCAGCGAGAGAGAGAGAGAGTAAACAGTGGAAAGTAAAAAGTAAAAAAAAATCAAGAGAGTAAAAACAGAGGGAGAGAAAGAGAGTAAAGTTAAAACCGTGTTTTTTAACTAAGGGTATTTCCGTCCCATGGTCATCCAAACCAGTCAACATCACTTCTGTTTGGTGATTTAGAAAACAGCCCTTTTGAAATGTCATTCTCAGTAGAAACCGCTTCTATTTGGTCATTTTCCCTTTATAATAACAACACTTAATGCTAAAGAACTCTAATCCAGGAAGAATTCGTTCTGGAAAAGAAATACAACAAAAATAAAAACATGTTAAAATACCTTTTTGTAGTTGCTGTTCCTTTCATCATTTGATCGGTGACTGGAATTGTCAATCGATGATCAAATATCTTGATCGTTGGACTGGGACATCAATCTAACTGCTACATCATCAGCTGTGGTATAATGTGTACCTTAAACCCTTGATTGGCTTCTTCTTGGCATGACCGAGAATGCTCATGTAATCTTTTGCCACTTTATCTACATCATCCGGTGTAGTAATAGTAAGGTAAATAAGTTTATCTATCAAGTGTTGGTCATGCGTAGGATTGCTCAGAAGATTACCATCATCTGCAAACAAATGATATTATACTCCATTGGTGTGTTAATGTGTCTCATCGCAAGAGTGACTCTCTGAAAGAAGGTCAAGTGCATACTTCCTTAGAGATATAAATATACCTTTTGATGATCTAGCAACATCATTCCCAAAGGAATACCTCAACACACAATTCTTTGATACAAAAGATTTTCTGCAGATATTTCTTAGAGTCCAACCGTTCCTTCAGTATCATCACTTGTCAAGATAATATCATCCACATACACAACTGACATGGTAAGCCCTTCTCGTCTTGGCTTCACAAATAAAGTGTGATTAAGACTGCTGATATGGAATCCAATCTGCATAAGGACACTGTTGAGTCTCTGAAGCCAAGCCCTAGGAGATTGTTTAAGCCCAGAAACTTCTTCAATCTACAAACTAGTTCCCTTGAGATATAAACCCGAGAGAGAGAGAGAGAGAGAGAGAGAGAGCTTCTTGAAATTTCTTGAAATTCCTCATGAAGAAAAAGCATTCTTGACATCTAGCTGTAACACTAACCACTTTTTATTTTGCAGCAAAGATCTTTCTGTCTTCCCCTCCATAGGTCTATGCATGACCTTTAACTTCAAGGCGGGCCTTGTACCTACTTCCCCATTGGGACGATACTTGACAATTTATATCCATGTGAATCTCACCAACTCCTAGCTCTATTCTTTTTCTAAAGCCAGCACTTGTTCTCCCATCGCCTTCTTCTAATAGGCGTCAAGCAAGGGTTTTCTAGCCACTTTAGAATGCTATGAGATGAGAGGATTGCAACAAAGGACCTACATGAAGAAAAAATACCTTCATAGGAAACATGATGGTTAATGGGGTGACTGTGCAAGATTTCTTCCCTTTACTTGATTGGACAAATCAAGAATCTCAGAATTAATAGAAAAATAAGTGACACGATAGTCAGATGTAAGAGGAACGATATGACTTTGGATCTAAGGATCTGATCTAGCCATCTGGGTGCATGAACTTATGGTTATACTCTCCTCTCCTCTTTATATGTACATACGTTTTGATTGTTGTGCCCTTGGTATTTCCTTGAAATTCTTGATTGAGACTATTGGGACTACTATAATTGATGAGACTTTCCCCAACATTAGGCAGAACTAGTCTCTTCTCTTGTCTATATCTCCTTGAGGAGAGTAGGTCAACACCTTTCATTCATCTGAAAAATAAGGGACATCTTCAAAGAATATAACATACAGTGATATGTTTCATTTTTCATTTTTTGGATTAATGCACTTGAATCCCTTTTTAGATTTAGAATAGCCAATAATGACACAATGGGTCTGTTAGATTGTTTATCTTCAAAGGATCAAGATTTTGAACAAAACTGCACATTCAAAACATGTAGAGGATTATTATAGGGGGAACTAGCAAATTTAAGACTCTCAAGAGGAGATGGATTATTCATTACAACAATGGTAACCTATTACTCGCGTAACAAACAATTAAAACAACACCATCAATAAAGTTTAGGTACCCGTATTTTTGTGCAAAGGGGATGGATTACTTCCAATAGGTCACATTGTTTGCGTTCCACTATTCCATTCTGTCGCGGAGTTTAAGGACATGGAGAATGGAATCAACACCATTCTGCAAATAAACTTGAAGTTCTTCGAGAAAGGTATTCATCACCATTGTCAGAATGAAAGTTCATGATATTGCTGTTGAATTGATTTTTGGAAAGATTTGAACAAGATTTAGATTGTTAGCTCCTTTCTTTCATAAAAAAAAGGAAAAAGAAAAAGCTCTGTCTTTCATCAACATAAGAGTAACATCATCAATAAACAAATGATACCGAAAACCAACATAGAAGATAATGGGTTTATCGTGCATGTCCCTAGGCATTAGAATGGATTAACTGAAAGGGAAAAGTACAACCATGGTTTAAACTTTTAGAATATATGAACCGATGATTTTTTTCCCAATCACAAGTCCAACATCATAAGTTATCAAAATAAAAGTCAACCGATACTAGAAACTTATGACATAAGACTAGAAGGAGATGAATAACCAGATCGACAATTCTACATATGAAGGTTATCCTTACCCTGACTTAATTACTATGGAGATGCTAGTAGCATGAGGATGAAAGAGATACAATCCTAGCTCTCATCCTCCCCTAATTCTCCACTTCGCTCTCATGTCCAGTGAAAGAGGCAGGAACCTACATTATACTTCAGGTAAGACTCTTTTCGAATTACTTTCGAAAAGAAGGTTAGTAGAAAAGTGAGGAACATGAATAACAAACTGAAGGGAAAGAGGAGGAAATGGGAACAATTCCCTTGCCAGAGATTTTGTTAAGAGTTCCATCATCAAGTTTTACAATACGAATGAAGTTAAAGGTTCAAAACAAGAAAACAATTGAGACATACCACTCATAGATCAGTAGCATACCACTCATAGATCAGTAGCCTTAGAGTCGATTATCCATGGGGTTTGAGAGGGTGGAAGAGTGATATGGAAGCTATGTTGCATTAGTACGTATATGAGTGTTGGAATCTGACATGGGTATCGAGTGTCGGATTCGACAACCCTAAAAAAGAATGATTCATGGATTCGCCAAAATATTTTAATCAATTCTCAAATTTAATATTTTAATATTTTCTTACTAGGTCATACAACCGGATTAGGTGACCGAACCAGACGACGATTGCCCGAGTGTTGCAATCGACTGCCTGGCCAGCTTTCCAATCCCTTTCATACATAGGACACTCCATCACCTATCAAGGGTGACATCGTCAGAAATGGCGTTTTCACACCACCATTAATAAAAAATTTAATAGGCAAAGTAGATATAATGTTTTATTTTCATTTAAGAAACTTACTATTAGGATGGGTAAAACTCAAAACATGTGTTAATTGTAAAGTTGTTCTGGTAGTATTCAGAAAAAAAACAAATAAAAGAGATCAGGAAGTGTCTCAAAGAATCCTGAAGTATTGGAATCCGAGACGTGTCGAACACGGATTCTTTTTCCATCAAGAAGAATCCATGTAACATGGTATGGAAGGCTGATGTAGACATGTAGTACCTGCCTGGGCCATAGAGGTTGTGCGAGCGGAAGACATGCCCTTGACACGATTCATTTCATGGATCGTAGAAGTATAATCAGCCAGAGACATGCAAATCTGATCACATCTAGAAACAAATTGAGGAGCATCTAAAGAATGGCTGTAACTCTGCACAATAGGATCAGTCAATGCTCTGTTTACCATCATAGGCAGCTTACTATAGTGATCCCGACATCTCTCCCCAGTATGGTTGTTCCCTTAGAAGCACAAAGCGGGTGCGGGTGCGGGTTCGGGGGCGGAGGCGGGGGCGAGGAAGCGTGAGGGTCTAGAAGAATCTAAGTTTGGGAGCGCCATGGGATCGTGTATATAATATTTTCTTTATATATCTTTCAAAATAGAAGTTTATCAAAAAATAATAGTTTCTAACCATTTTCATACGTATCTTTCAAATTTTAAGTACATTTAAAAGCAGTAATTTCTAACCATCTTCATTTTCGTTCACTCGTTCCTCGTGCATTTCGAAGATCCACAAGCCGTTATGCTTGCTCCAATGAAGTACTTTGAAGAGTTAGAGGAGTTTGATGCAAGAAAGTTGATGATGGTAGGACTTATGGAGTAATAGAGGCAGGCTGGGAGCGAAAGCAGGCTTGGAGCATCATGGGAGAGGTTCCCGTCTCTTTGGGGTCACGCTCCCTAGAAGCTCCTTCCTAAGGAGAGCCGAATCGGGGTTCCGAGGTGGGAGCGGCACCCCGAGGGAAGATTCCTGCTTCTAAGGTTGTTCCTTCCCCCAAAAGAACACTCCTTATAACCACAAGACCGCCCCTTCAACCGTTATGATTATCTCCCTTCCACCAGCATCACGACCTTCAGACCTCTAGAGTCTGAAACCAAATCTGATCCATCAATCACAAAGGGAGGTGGCTGCATAGTCTGTCTTATATGCTCATCATGGTGTAGAATGACATGCACACTTTTAATGCATGGAAAGGTCTGAGTCTCCAACAAATGTGCCCAAGTAGGTACGGATTCTATATTCAAGCCACTCTATAACTCCAAAGATTTTTTTTTCTCTTGCCTTTTCTTTATCTGTTCGACATCTTGAGGGTAGTGAAATTGACCGTCTTCATAAAATGCCAACTTTTTGCATATAAAACGTAAATGAGTAAAGTATTCCTTGAGCGATTGATCTCCCTATTTAAGTTAACTAGTCTCCAGACATAATTGATAGACTCAGGCTATATTATATTGATCCAAATGCAGGTCATGAGTTATATCCCATATCTCTTTGGCAAAGGACAAAAAGTATATGCTTCTAATCACATTCGGACCCATATAGCTGCAGAGCCAAGATGTAACCGTCACCGACAAAGTTTTGGATTCCTAGTCTCCATATTTGGGATCATCCACTATTGGGGTTTGATCAACTCTATACTCTTTCCATGTTTCTTCTTTCCGCCAATAATCTCAATTCCCATGACCATCATAAAAAAATAATCCCATTCAAATTGAATCCTTCTAATTTGTAACCCCGGGTATTCTATAGGATGAGAACTGAAAATTGGCACTTCTAAATGTTCAATGGACATATTTGAAGACAACTCCACCGCCGTTCAACTAGAACACTGGCTAGCCAACTTGGGAAATTCTCACACATATGGCACAACCAAGGCCTTACCAACCCACTGTCATCTCAAAAACATAAGGAGACTGAGAAACAAGAGGTAAAAGCATCCTCATATTTTTTCCTCTATTCTTCAGATCCACATCAAGTTAGTTTTGCATGAGAACAGGATTCAAACTAACTATTCTTGTATAGATTTTACTTATCAATTCTTCCGACACAAGATCGGATCTAAAGACATCAAATCCTTATTTCCAATTAAATCCCCTAGATTTCACAAGGTCTCTTGAAAAACAAACATCAAATCCCATTTCAAGGATTCTCAAGGAACATAGCTCAACCCTCAAATTAGTGTTGGGTGGGTGGGGGTGCTTCCGCCATCTGTACTTATGGTCACCACTAAAAAAAAAACATATTCTGAAAGCCAATAACTAAGGGAAAGGAGATCATGCTCTAATACAATGTTGAAGTGACGATGAGAAAAAAGAAGAGTTTGGGGGGGAAGGGCTCAACATCCCACTTAGTGGTTTTGACCTACGTATTATTACTTGGCTGATATCTACAGAACTATCTTTTTTTTTTTTTTGAGAAATCTACAGAACTATCATTAATGAAATAAAAGATAACTGAAGACATAAAGTAACAACCAATTACAATTATGTCATTAGTATATATAATCACTAACACTAACAGACTAGAGACATGCGCATCAACTACATACATCAATATAGATTGATCTTGAGTATGCTCTGTGTGGTTTGAGTATGCTATGTGTGGTGTCTTTTATGAATTGAGTTTTACAATATCTGTATTTATATTTTTTCTACATTTTTATGATTACTGACCCATAAAGCTTTGGTCATAAAATTTACAATTTTTTATTCATAAATTGTACTTCTTGACAGCCAGCTGTATTTCTCCATGGGGGACCAGGAGGTCGAACATCACCCACTGACAGAAAATTCTTTGATCCTGAATTCTACCAGATCATTCTGTTTGATCAGGTTTACATTCTTAACTAATATGTTAGTTTTCTCATTATTTGTTACTTCATATAGTTCGATTGTCAAATGACCATTGTCTTCTCCAGAGAGGTGCAGGTAGGAGTACGCCCCATGCCTGCTTAGAGGAGAACACCACGTGGGACCTAGTTGATGACATTGAAAAACTTAGGGAACATTTGAACATTCCAAAATGGCAGGTTAAAATTGTCATGCCTTCTCCATGGAGAATCCTTATGGATATATTTCTTACTGTTTTTTATATAATAATGATGCATGTTTTTGGTGGGTCATGGGGCAGCACTCTTGCACTTGCTTACAGTCAATCACATCCTGACAAGGTTAGCAAAATCTCTTATTCTTCTGTCTTTGCCTTTACTTTTTTTATTTTTTTGGTAGTCTATTATAATTTTTAATATATCTATTATTACTATTATATTATTACTACTACGAATGCCACCCATTGTCTGGAACAATGGTCATCCTCATTTTGAGATGTCCTTTTTCGTAGATTGCTTACTGCATTTGACCATTAACATTCTTTACTTGAATTTTTTCTTAAGGTTACTGGCATGATTCTTAGAGGCATTTTTCTTTTGAGGAAGAAGGAACTTGATTGGTTTTATGAGGGGGTGCAGCAGCTATTTTCCCAGAAGGTATGTCTCTTTTCTTTTCCCCCATTTTGCTCTGCCGGTAAGCTGATTTGAACCCTTAACCTAGTGATTGATTTATATTTTGTTACAATTCTCTGTTGTTCTTTTCAGTAATCTATAATGTAATGGTAATAGATCAAGCCATTAAAGTTGCCTTCGAGTTTGTTCCAGTGATGTTTCAAGTGTTATATATATAATGTGAAGTGATAAACTTGTACAGATAGTTTAAGGGGCACATCACAATGTGACATTGGAATACCAAATAATTACTATTCTGCCCCTATTAAGTGCAAAAAAAAGGGCAGCCCAGTGCATGAGGCTCCCACCATTGCGGGGTCTGGGGAGGGCTAGATGTACGCAGCCTTACCTCTGCTTTGCAGAGAGGCTGTTTCCGTGGCTCGAACCCGTGACCACCAAGTCAAAATGGAGCAACATTAAGTTGTGCCAAGGCTCCAACAATGCCTAAATTATATATTTTGAGTACTTTCCCTCAAGTTGAGCTTTGTGAGAAATAATATTGATTCTTGCTAATCCCTCCGGTCACGATGCCAAACACATTGTTTTTTTTTTTTTTTTTTTTCTGAATGGTAACATATGGTTTTATTTTACTCACATAGTTTGGCTTTACTTCCTTAAACACTATATCCTTGATGAGGCCTCGGCAGGTATTGGTCTTGCATGAAAGTATGAAGCATTGGGATTGCTAAGCATAATCAAATCAATTAAAACATGAAGATCCTTCAATTCTTTGTAAGCAATTTGAGAGGATTTTTTTAGGCTGCGATGTTCGATCTGCATTTGCACCGACCTTTCGACAATTTTCTATTTCTTACTAGACCGTGATATTAGGATATCTGTTTAATACTTATCGAGGACTGAGTAGATATTCTTTTGTCATTGGAAACTCTAGATCGGCAATGAGCGAGTGTGATTCTATTGGCTAAGTAATCAATAACAGTGCATTTCAAATATCTGAGGATTCAATTGATAGGTTTTGAGTGAGTTTTGTTTGCTGATGCATACACTGACAAACATGTACAAGAAATGTAATGTCTCATCTGTAGAAGGGAGGATGTTTTATCCCTCCAATAATGCTCCCTTATGTGGTTAAATCTTTTAGCTAGACCCCTTAATAGTTTTCTCACTTCAACATGTGTAGGAAAATGGGTTTCAAATTCTCTTTTCCACAATTTGTCCAACTGAAATATCCCTTTTCAAAAACGAAATAGGAATATTATTTTTGAATGGTGGCTGTTTTCATTAGCGTGAATGGGCATCATAGGATATGGTCCCATTATCATGTGTACGGTGATTGGCTCCTTCAATCTTGTTGGCCATAACAAGTCTAGCCCGTTGCCATTGGTTTCACCAGCATTGAATGATTCTAGCCCCTTGATCATGGGTGATGAAAATGGAATCTGTTTAAAGTTTCTCAAGTAATGTGTCATGGGACTGCAGTAATGTGTCATGCGACAATCCCAAGTGGCACCACAACATACAATATGCTTAGGCCAGTCTACTCCAGTGCAAGGTCGTGGAGGCCCTACTTAAATGGCACCTCTTTTGCCTTCTCTAGAACTATGAACCATTTGAGAACTCTTGTGCCAGTAGGTCAGCATCATCGTGCACAAATTTAAGCTGACATCTTGTGACCTTGCAGCATCACAATCCATCTGAACACAAAGGCCTCAAGCCTTGTGCAAATTCGTCCAATTGCAAGGCACCTCCATGCCACACATGAATCCTGCAAGTATCACGACCTAGTTGTTCAAGGCACAGATGCATAGCATGAATCAATCCGTAGGACTGAAGGTCTCGCATGATAGCTAAAGCCAATTGGAGGTGAGGCAAGGTCCTGCCACACTCCACTCTGTGAAGCCTCTGACTCTGACGTTCAAGGTACATAGCTGCACGAGGGCCGATGTGCAAGACTGTAGCGCAAGTCCACACGCTCTTCATAGATAGCTAGAGCCCATAACAAGAGGCACAGCAGTGCCATAGATGGCCTTAGCGTACCTCAGATGGCCTTCATGGTTCCCTGCCATGCCTCCAATAAGGCTGGTTACACATTAGGCCCCTCATCCACCTCCAAGGTTCCTTCCCGCCATTTGGGCATAAGGGGTTGATGCATTCGCTGATCTTATCTGAGAATACCCACCAAACGTGCTGTGGAATCATACTTTTGAAGGCGTGAAAGGATACTAAATTCTCATATTACCAATAGCATCCCCAGCCCAAGCAAGCACCTTACCAATCCCACCTTGGTCCTGACCAAGGGCCTCCTATGCCTCTGCAACTTGCCAGCGGGCTTACACAATACACCCATCCTTGGGCTGTGCATGGCTCTCCAATGAGCCATGACACACTGGTGCCCTTATCACAAGAAGCCAATTGATTTCCCTGTGACACTCCCCTACCTGATAATGCTTATGCCCTCATCGATGCCGAGCAATCCCTATCACTCAGCTCCACAATTGCAAACGCTGCCTCATAGATCTCCTAACCCATTTGGTCACTTAGTGATGGGCCGTTAGGTCAATTGTCCTAACCACCTAACGCCTGTGTCACGTATTTGGCACAATATGATTGTTCTCATTAACCAAAACTGTATGATCCTGTTAGTCTTGTCTCAAACAATTTTTTTGTGTGGACATGTCTCTATCCCAACAAAATTAAATTGATAAAAAGGTAGAAAATTTGAAAAGCTCATTGATTTTATTTAAATTCAGTTGGCATGGTGATGTGGAGCAGAAGCAGAACTCAACTTCTATCTGTGACTGGTATTCTCAACAATCAAGGAGCAACAAACTCAAAGGCCGAATTTGTAATAGTTTATAGTGCGAACTGCGACTGTAATCTACATGATTGAACTGTAATCGAACTGCTGCATACGAATTTGGTTCAAAACATCACTGGACTGCTTCTTCCCATAGACCTTTTTTTTCCATTCGATTCAACTGTAACACAGTTTTTTTGTTGATAACAGTTTCAATTCAAAAGACTTCACCGACTGACAACTTGTTCAAAACAAGTTTGAAGTCAAATAGGATTTAGATGTTGCAGCTCAGTTCTAACAGGTCTGTGATGAAACCTTGCAGGTGTAACAGAACTGGTTCGGTTATAAGTTATAACTTATAACCAGTTTGATGGAATTTGGACAGAACAATCCACTTACTGGTTCATTTATGGTATCAAACTGAAACTATTTAAGTTCTAGTTTGTTGTTTGGATCTAAATGCTGCAAGAACTGTAGGATTTCAGCTCAGGACTTAGAAGCTGGTTCCAGCAAGAGATGATCCGACAGAAATTGGATTTGGTTCAGAACAGCTCTGGATTGGTCCTGGCAGTTCACAATTTAACTGAATTTCCCGGTCTCTTCAACTTTCAATTTCATTTTGTTAAGTTCATCTTATGAATGAACTGAAACTCTGCTGCTCATTTTTTTGTTCAGCTCATTTACTTTTGAGCTGTAGTAAAAACTGAATTGGGTTCGAACATGTTGGTTTGAGATTGTGGCTACCGATTGTCACCCCCAATCCGATTATTGGACTCAAAATTAATGCAATTTTGAGTCCAATAATCGGATTGGGGGGTCACAATCGGTTGTCATAATCCCAAACGAACAGGGCTTAGATTTATTGTGCAGGAGAGTTGCAGCTCATGAAAGATCTCAGAACAGAGCTAAAGCCGAATGTTTTGTTGCAGGTTTTAGTTCTTGACAGAAAACTGGTTTCAGTTTGGAAGAACATGCATTGGACTGGTTCACAGCTTTGAGCAGATAGGAGCAAGAAAATGCATTGGATTGGTTCACAGTTTTGAGCAGATAGGAGCTGACACTAGATTCATGTTATAGATGGCAGTGGCTCACTTTTTCTTATTGAAACTAGAAGTACAGCTTGTTTTGGCTCTGGTTTTAGGAAAGTTCATCTGACTTAAGTTTAGATTCAGGACACTTTGATCACAATTCTCCTTTAGTTCAGAACATAGTTACCGGAAACTTCCTACTTGGATGGGAAGCTCGGTTCGGAAGCTAAGTTCTTCTTGCTTCCCAAATTTAGGGGAAGCACGCTTTCTAGACGCTTCCTACGTGTTACCTCATAATTAAGAGTACTCTTCGTATTTAGGTGATTGTTTCTTCCTATATTTTCTCCTTTTGATAGTGCTGAAAGAGCGGATTTAAAAAACAGTGCATTTAAAACTCGAAAACTCATTTTAAGTTTCAAATGACCTCTCTCTCTCTCTCTCTTCAGAAAATTAACATTAAATATCCATGTACAAAACATGTGAAACTGTAAATTCCTAAAATTTATAATTCTAATAGTTGCTAAGTCTTCTTTTCTACTTTGAGACCTTATCTATACTAATCCTTCCTCCCTAACCTATTACTTTGTTTAAAGATTTTCGCTTCCCGCTTTTTTTCTTTTTTAAACCCCTCGCTTCCTGCTTTCGCTTCTCTCATCGCTTCTCAAACTCACTTCCCACTCCGGCAACAATTATGGTTCAGAGCTATCTGGTTTGATTCTAGTTGATTCAAGTTTTCATTGGAAAACAGATTTAGGTGCAGCAGACGTGGCTCATGGCTGTGGCAGTTCGGAGTTGAAAACTCAGTTTCTTGAAGTATCAGTTTACAGCAACATTCATGGAATTCAGGACTTTTCAAGTCTTGAACTGTAAACTTGAGTACTTGGGTTCTCAGTCCAGTTCTTGAGCTGAAATGCATCTAGGAGATGTGCAGATTTGTTCCAAATTTGATAACCAGATCTAAAAGCAGATCAATCTGAACTAGTTCTTACTTTGAAAGTAAAGGTTTTTGAGCTAACTGAGTTTTGTCTACAACATCTAGCCCTCCCCAGACCCCGCAATGGCGGGAGGCTCGTGCACTGGGCCGCCCTTTTGAGTTTTCTCTGGAACACAACCAGATCTAAAGGGCGGCCCAGTGCACGAGGTTCCCGCCATTGCAGGGTCTGGGGAGGGCTAGATGTACGCAGCCTTACCCCTTCTTTGCAGAGAGGCTGTTTCCGTGACTCGAGCCTGTGACCACCAGGCCACAATGGAGCAACCTTACCGTTGCACCAAGGCTCGCAATGGAACCCAACCAGATCTATAAGAAAAATATTTAGATCTAATAGCATCATATTTGGACTGAAATTTTTATGGACGCGACGATAAATTTGAATGAAATTAAATACTTCTAACGAAGAGAATTTGAAGATCTTCTCACAATCAATGGAAGAATCAAATTGATTTACAGGATGAAAGACAACGGACGGATCTTACTGCAATAGAATTTTAGGTTTGAACAGAATTTAGAGCGTGTTAGACCTAAAATCGGTAACAAATATGACAGTGACGTAAGAGCCGAGCTGGAGGACCCGAGAAACCGAGGTGAGGGAGCTGAGTAGCTAAGCCCTGCGCAAGGAGCAAACGAGGTCAGAAGACCAACCCGGAGTGTTACTCCGGACAGGCCCTTCGACACTCAAGTCAGTATGAGCAGGAGTGCAGAGTGAGTTTAAGAGTGGTGGGTGAGAAGTTATTACCCTTTTTATGAGCTTTGAAAGCCCTTTTATAGAGGGAAAACTGGGGTAGTTGGGGAGTTATTACTCCAGGACAGGTGTCGGCCAGCTATAGGTTCGAGCTCACCTACTCTGCTGTAATTACCAAACTACCCCTGCTGACGCGGGGTCTGCGGTGGGCCATCCTCGGGCCACGTGTCGACAGCTAATAGGCTGCTGTTTTTATACCCCATCAGTTGCCCCCCAGTTCTCCAAGTCATATGGTGACTTGGGGAAGTGTGGTGAGTTACATCTCTGATCGGTGGGAGTCTGTCCGGTCTGGGAATCAGTCCGAAAATTGTCAGTCCGGCCTGGGAATCAGTCCGACCTGGGAATCAGTCCGGAAATTTGTCAGTCCGGCCTGGGAATCAGTCCGGAAATTGCCAGTCCGGCCTGTGAGTCAATCCGGAAATTTGTCAGTCCGGCCTGGGAGTCAGTCCGAAAATTTGTCAGTCCGGCTTGGGAATCAGTCCGGAAATTTGTCAGTCCGGCTTGGGAGTCAGTCCGGAAATTTGTCAGTCCGGCCTGGGAATCAGTCCGGAAATTTGTCAGTCCGGCCTGGGAATCAGTCCGGAAATTTGTCAGTCCGGCCTGGGAACCAGTCCGAAAATTGTCAGTCCGGGCTGTGAGTCAGTCCGGAAATTTGTCAGTCCGGCCTGGGAGTCAGTCCGGAAATTTGTCAGTCCGGCCTAGGAATCAGTCCGAAAATTGTCAGTCCGGAAATTTGTCAGTCCGGCCTGGGAATCAATCTGGAAATTGTCAGTCCGGGCTGTGAGTCAGTCCGGAAATTTGTCAGTCCGGACTGGGAATCAGTCCGGAAATTTGTCAGTCCGGCCTGGGAATAAGTCCGGAAATTGTCAGTCCGGAAATTTGTCAGTCCGGCCTGTAAGTCAGTCCGGCCAAGCCGGACTGATTTTTGTCGTGTAGCGAGACGCGTAATA
This sequence comes from Tasmannia lanceolata, assembly GCF_043159265.1. NCBI lineage: Eukaryota > Viridiplantae > Streptophyta > Magnoliopsida > Canellales > Winteraceae > Tasmannia > Tasmannia lanceolata. Next base: position 29,076,276 of record NW_027518695.1, on the reverse strand, counting down.
TCCAGTCCGGCTTGGGCCGGACTGATTTTTGTCGTGTAGCAAGACGCGTCATATTCAGTGCGGCCAAGCCGTCAGTTCGGCCTGGAAAAGCAGTGCGGCCAAGCAGTCAGTCCGGCCTGGAAAAGCAGTGCGGCCAAGCCGTCAGTTCGGCATGGAAAATCAGTGCGGCCAAGCCGTCACTTCGGCCCGAAAAATCTGATTTTTGTCATCTAGCGGACGCGTCATATTCAGTGCGGCCAAGCCGTTAGTCTGGCCTGGAAAAGCAGTGCGGCCAAGCCGTTAGTTCGGCCCGGAAAATCTGATTTTTGTCATCTAGTGGACGCGTCATATTCAGTGCGGCCAAGCCGTCAGTTCGGCCTGGAAAAGCAGTGCGGCCAAGTCGTCAGTTCGGCCTGGAAAAGCAGTGCGGCCAAGCCGTCAGTTCGGCCTGGAAAAGCAGTGCGGCCAAGTCGTCAGTTCGGCCTGGAAAAGCAGTGCGGCCAAGCAATCAGTCCGGCCTGGAAAATCAGTGCGGCTCGAGATGACCTGAATTTTGTCCTGTAGCGCTTTGCGCTATATCCAAGTCGGCTTGAGATGAAGTGAATTTTGTCCTGTAGCGCATTGCGCTATATCCAGTTCGGCCTGAGATGACCTGAATTTTGTCCTGTAGCGCATTGTGCTATATCCAGGTCGGCTTGAGATGAACTGAATTTTGTCCTGTAGAGCTTTGCGCTATATCCAGTTCGGCTTGAGATGACCTGAATTTTGTCCTGTAGCGCATTGTGCTATATCCAGCTCGGCTTGAGATGACCTGAATTTTGTCCTGTAACGCATTGTGCTATATCCAGGTCGGCTTGAGATGAACTGAATTTTGTCCTGTAGCGCTTTGTGCTATATCCAGTTCGGCTTGAGATGAACTGAATTTTGTCCCGTAGCGCATTGTGCTATATCCAGGTCGGCTTGAGATGAACAGAATTTTGTCCTATAGCGCTTTGCGCTATATCCAGTTTGGCTTGAGATGAACTGAATTTTGTCCTGTAGCGCTTTGCGCTATATCCAGTTCGGCTTGAGATGAATTGAATATAGCGCAATCTGCTAAAAGACAAAATTGAATTTTGTCTTGTAGCGAATCACACCGAGTCCTGGTCGGCTTTAGATGACCAGAGTTCTGTTGAACTTGGGTTTTCGCAAGGGTTTGGTTTTCTGCCCGGGCCCGTTCCTGACTAGGATTGCGCTCCCGGTCTTGGTGGAGACGAGCCGTGGCAAACCAAGCAGCGAGTACCCGAGTTTTAGCGAACTGGGTTTCCAAATAATGAGTACCCGAGTTTTAGTGAACTGGGTTTCCAGAGTACCCGAGTTTTAGTGAACAGGGTTTCCAAGCGGCGTTGGTTTTTGCATCCAGGCTGGTTCCGGACCAGGAGTGGGCCCCGATCTTTGCGGAGACAAGCCGTGGCGAACCAAGTAGCGAGTACCCAAGTTTTAGCGAACTGGGTTTCCAAATAATGAGTACCCGAGTTTTAGTGAACTGGGTTTCCAGAGTACCCGAGTTTTAGTGAACTGGGTTTCCAAGCGGCGTTGGTTTTTGCATCCAGGCTGGTTCCAGACCAGGAGTGGGCTCCCGATCTTTGCGGAGACGAGCCGTGGCGAACCAAGCAGCGAGTACCCGAGTTTTAGCGAACTGGGTTTCCAAATAATGAGTACCCGAGTTTTAGTGAACTGGGTTTCCAAGCGGCGTTGGTTTTTGCATCCGGGCTGGTTCCGGACCAGGAGTGGGCTCCCAATCTTTGCGGAGATGAGCCGTGGCGAACAAAGCAGCGAGTACCCGAGTTTTAGGGAACTGGGTTTCCATATAATGAGTACCCGAGTTTTAGTGAACTGGGTTTCCAAGCGGCATTGGTTTTTGCATCCGGGCTGGTTCCGGACCAGGAGTACGCTCCCGATCTTTGCGGAGACGAGCCGTGGCGAACCAAGCAGCGAGTACCCAGTTTTAGCGAACTGGGTTTCCAAATAGCAAGTACCCGAGTTTTAGTGAACTGGGTTTCCAGAGTACCCGAGTTTGAGTGAACTGGGTTTCCAGAGTACCCGAGTTTTAGTGAACTGGGTTTCCAGAGTACCCGAGTTTTAGTGAACTGGGTTTCCAAGCGGCGTTGGTTTTTGCATCCGGGCTGGTTCCGGACCAGGAGTACGCTTCCGATCTTTGCGGAGACGAGCCGTGGCGAACTAAGCAGCGAGTACCCAGTTTTAGCGAACTGGGTTTCCAAATAGCAAGTACCCGAGTTTTAGTGAACTGGGTTTCCAGAGTACCCGAGTTTTAGCGAACTGGGTTTCCGAGTTGTACGAAGAGATTTGCAAAAGAGCTTCTGTCATTCACATTTAGCAGATATTTACAAAGTCACTTCCACGCCGGGTGGTCTACTTCTGATAGTATTTTCTGAGGTCTTCGGCGTGTTCAGTCACCTGTGCTTCGTCTCTCAGATCAAGTAGTTCAATCGGCAAGGATTCCGATGCATCTTTGCCTTTTGAGTGCCATGGCATAGCACTCCCTGGACTGTGGTTGATCTCCTCTGACCTCACCCACGCCGTTTGGCGTTATGAACTTCATTTTCTGGTGATACGCTGAAGCGACTGCGCGGATTAAGTTCTGCCCGGGTCGTCCCAAGATAGCGTTATAGACCGAAGTGGCCCTCACTACCTGGAAGTTGACCATGGTGAAGGCTTGGCAGGGCGGCTCTCCGACGAGGACTGGGAGCTCAATCTGCCCTTCCATTTTCATGACTTCCCCTGAGAAACCGAATAGATCGGAGTTTGCCGGCCTTAAGCGGTCGTCACCTATCATCATTCTCTCGAAAGCATGATAGTACAAAATATCGGCCGAACTCCCATTGTCGACCAGGATTTTCTTCAACTCCCAGTTTGCGACGAGCATGGTTATGACCAGTGCGTCGTCGTGTGGCAGTATCAGGTTGTCGAGATCCGCATCTGAAAAGGAGATCTCATTCTCCGTGTTCATCTTTTTGCTGCATGTGTGTACGGCGTTGACTCGGTGTGCATATGCTTTTCGAGCAGCAGACGATGTGCCCCAGCGGCTGGTCCGCCCATAATTGTGCCAATGACTCCCCTTAACCGGGAATTGTGTGCCTCTGGTTGTGGACTGGATGGAGGAGGAGATTGGTTCTTCGCAGGGGGCGGCTACGACCGTCGAGGGCTGCGGCCCTGAGGACTCTTCTCTCTGCGCTCTGGTCTGTGGCCGTCACTTCGGACGTACTTTTTCAAATAGCCCCGGCCAATCAGCAACTCGATTTCTTCCTTGAGCTGCCAACATTCGTCTGTGTCGTGACCGTGGTCCCTGTGGAACCGACAGTACTTTGATTGGTCCCTCTTATTTCCCTTGGAGATCATTCTGGTCGGCCACCTCATGAACTCTTCACTACTGGCCAGTATGTGTCTCCGGGAGGTGTTGAGAGGGGTGAAGTTCTCTTCCCTCCTTTGCGGGGACTTCTCTTTTCTGGGGGCCCTGTCATCCCTACGCTGCCTGGTAGGGTTTTTATCCTCAGAGGTTCTCCTCTGATTTGAGTCCAGGGCCGCCAGCGTCTTCTCAACTGCTATATACTCCTCAGCTCCGGTCATCAGATCTGCCAGTGAGTGCGGGTTCCAGCGGGCTACTGCTCGGCGGAAATCGTTAGATCTAGCACCTGCGAGGAGCGCGTTTGTGGCGGCTGAGGGATCTAGATTTGGCACTTGGAGTGCCTCCCTGTTGAAGCGGCTGACGAATGCTTTCAGAGGTTCATTATCCTCCTGCCGCAAGGCCATCAAGGATGCTGTCGTTTTCCTTGGCCTACGGCTCTGCTTATGAAATGGCGAACGAGATCGTCTCCAAAGTCCTCAAAGTTGCTGATGGAGTTCGGTTTGATCCTTGAGTACCAGTCCCGGGCCGCACCAGTCAATGTGGTCGGGAAGGCTCTACAAAGGAAGTCGTCTGACGCGCCGTGGAGGAGCATCATTGTCCTGAACGTCTCCAAGTGGTCCACAGGGTCAGTGGTCCCGTCGTACTGCGGGACGGTTGGCATTTTAAATCCTCTGGGCGCTGGGGCACCCATGACATCGTCGGTGAACTGCGTTCTGCTTGAGAACGCCCTCAAAGCGGGCCGGCTCTGATCCTTTGCCAGCTCTTCTATTCGGTGGTCCATTTCTTCCATCCTCCGTGGCATCGGATCAGCTCTACGATCTGGTCGGTCTAGTGACCTGTTTCTCTCCACGGATTGGCTCGCCGCGGAGCCGGACTGACTTTCCGGACTACTACGATGAGGTCGGAGTTTTTCGTGTGGCGCACTGTCTTCCTGGGCTCGATGCTTTCGTGCAGAGCGGGATCGTGATCTCCGGCGGTGGTGAGGTTCTGTGTGAGCGTGCCGAGCTCTAGAGTGATGGACTGGCCTTGAGGAGTGGCGAGTTTGGTCCTCACCGTAGCGCGATAACTCTCCCCTGTGTATATTCGACCTTTCCTGGACAGGTCGTGGAGTCTCTGAAGGATGTTGGGGAGGTGCTTGGATCAGCTGCTGGTACTGACCGACAAGGGCTGTCATTTGTTGAAAAAGAGCTTGGACTTGATCCGGAGTAGGCGTAGGATTGAGGTGATCCGAACGAGCCGGGCTCTGTTCGGCTGTAGCGGAAGTAGCCACCACCTGTGAGGCGATTCGCTCACTACGAGTCCTGCGCGGTAGCGTGACTCGAGTTGTCCGTGCAGTTGGTACTCGAGCACTCTTGCGCCCTGCCATTTTGTTTATGGGGGATCTAAACAGCTTTTAGTTCGGGGTCCCACGGATGGCGCCAATCTGTTAGGCCTAAAATCGGTAACAGATATGAAAGTGACGTAAGAGCCGAGCTGGAGGACCCGAGAAACCAAGGTGAGGGAGCTGAGCCCTACGCAAGGAGCAAATGAGGTCAGAAGACCAACCCGGAGTGTTACTCCGGACAGGCCCTTCGACACTCAAGTCAGTATGAGCAGGAGTGCAGAGCGAGTTTAAGAGTTATTACCCTTTTTATGAGCTTTGGAAGCCCTTTTATAGAGGAAAAACTGGGGTAGTTGGGGAGTTATTACTCCAGGACAGGTGTCGGCCAGCTATAGGTTTGAGGTCACCTACTCTGCTGTAATTACCAAACTACCCCTGCTGACGCGGGGTCTGCGGTGGGCCATCCTCGGGCCACGTGTCGACAGCTAATAGGCTGCTGTTTTTATACCCCATCAGAGCGTAATTTTTGGATGAAAATAGGAATGAATACATTCACTAGACTAGAAAGTATAACAATGGAAACTTATCTACTTACGTCAAAGTAATTCTGATTCTACATCCATGAAGGGAAGACTTCCTAACCAAGAGCTCGAAAGTTTTGTTTCCAAACGCTTTTGTTTCCAAACGCAGATGCAGGTCAAATTGAGGCCGAAGCAAATCCTAGTCGACTCAGTATGATGCGGTGGAATACTTGGTTGATGCAGTAGAGTACTCGGTTGACGCTGTCATAACTCGGGGGGGTCAAATGAGTTTTGATTGACTTTGCAAGGAAAAACACGAACTCGAACAAGAACCATGCCAAGGTTAAAGGGAGTCGACAATAACGTAGGAGAGTTTTGAAGCTATGCTCTAAAGCTCTCCTCAAAACTCCTCAATACATCTCCAAGACTTCGATCATGCAAGACAGCAGGAGTCTGTAAGTTCCAATCATCACAAACCTTTCTATGGATGTATTTGCTAGGAGTCCTGTCGGCGACGACCACGGAGCATGGAGAATGCAGCGCTCCTGTACATTTGAGCAGAATCCGACGGTGATCTTGTAGAGATCCCCACGGAGAACAGATCCACTCCAGATGGAAGCTCCATCATTGACGGTGACCTGTTGTGCGAGACCGGTATTCAGGGCAATGTAGGCGTCGACGGTGACTTTAGAGAGCCATTGCCCCAAGGTGATTATCTTCCTCTGGCCTCTGTAATCCCATCTCTCGCGACCGGACGCTGTTGCTGTTGATGTTTCTGTGAATTTCAGATCGGTGGAGAGATGATGATCTAAGGCAAGAGATGAAGGAAGGGCGTTTCTTAGGGTTAGGGCTTTTCTGGACAATCGAATCAGAGTTGCCATGTTTCCGTTTTCCTGTTTTCTCTGCTTGCTTGTAAAGTGGTTATGGAGTTTTGAAGGTGCGAAAGAACTGTGGAAATTCATTCAAAAAAAAATAAAAATTATGGAAGTTAGTAATAATAAGAAAATATATGTTTAGGTTTGGACTTTGGAGATTGGATGTCTACGGATGCATCTAGATGGATCAGATCTTGGGCTTGGAGGGTATGAGGTGCTTGAGTCTTCTAATTCAGTTCTTTGTTATTGCATTCGTGTGGGTGATGGGGTCCTTTTTTTGGAGGAGGATCTGTGGTGTTGCATGTGTCCCTAAAGTTTGTTTTTGTGTCCTTTTTTTCTGTGGCGTGTGTCCCTAAAATTTGTTTTTGTCCTTTTTTTTTCCAATTGCTTGGAATAAAATGGTCCTTGTTCAAAAATATCTAGAGAGAAGTAATACGGTTGTTTGGTCCTCGATTTTAGGGCTGCAACTCGAGCCGGGTTGTACCCGACCCGCATTGACCCGACCCGAAAATAACCTGGGTTGGGTTCAGGTTTCATGGGTTTCGGGTCGAGCCCGGTTGAGCATTCAAAAGCCCGCATGGATCTCGGGTTGAGCCGGGTTTGAAGGGGCCCGACCCGACCCGACCCGACCCGAGTTACATAAGTTATAGTATGTACATTTTTTTTTATTGTTAGTTAAAAGTTAAAAGTGAAAACCCACGCACCCACTGTTATTGTATGTGAGTGTAATTTCTGCTTCTATGAGTTGAGTTGATTTTAGTGTTTGATTCAGCATTGTTTGATTGTAATTACAACATTGTTTGATTACAGCATTGTTTGATTCAAGTGTAATGTGAGTGTAATTGCATCATTGTTTGATTCAAGTGTAATGTGAGTGTAATTTCTACTTCTATGAGTTGAGTTGCCTTGCCAAACAAGAATTTTCCTTAAAAAATTGCGTCAACGTGAAAAATCCGACCCGATCCGACCCAAGATTTATCATGCGTAGGGCTGGGTTTGGGAATCGTGGGTTTTCTGAAAAAAAACCCGACCCGACCCGACCCGCCCGACCCGAGTTGCAGCCCTACTCGATTTTCCCATATAAAGTAAAAATACAAAAGTTGGAAGCTAGTGTTTATAAAGTTGTTGCGGACCCTGAAAAGCTTGTATGCCCATACTTGGTGGGGGTTAAGGACCAGCAGGTGTCGAGAGCAAGGCTAGATGAGGTTTTCTCTCCAGTCTTTTTACAGGGTCAGAGAGAGGTTGCAATGCGCTTGCGAATAGATTTGTGTCTATCGTGGGTCCTTTCAAAGTTGTTGCTTTTTATTGGCTTGCAACTTTGGATGAGATTTTGATGATGGGCCATCTTGTCCATCATGGATGCAGAGGAAATTGTGCTCCACCTTCGTATGCGCCTATTTGCTACCAAACTCTTGAATCATAGCTTTTCTATCAGCAAAGTTAGCCAGTTGATTCCTGGTTCGTTGGAGTTATTCATTGATGCCCGAACAACTTATTTCCTCCCCTTGAGGGGAAGATGCCTTTAAAACTTGAGCCTCTTACCCACATGGTTGGAGATCTTGGAAAAACACAATGGTTGGATTTTTTTTCGACAAAAGGAGTAGTGTGGCAGTGATCAAAGAGAAGTTTTTCAGGTTAATCAGGTCATGGTCTAGAGTGAGGAAAGAGCTAAGATTCATTACGAGCTTTAGAAGATGTTGGGGGATTAGTGTTTATATTAGGTTTTTGTCAAACCTTGATAGCTTGTATGTCCGTAAGGGGGGCTAGAATTAGTGGATGTGGAAAGGAAGTCTGAATGTGGTTTACTTTTTTTTGAAATCTTTTTATAGGGGCATAGAGAGGTGCATCAATTATACCTACCAATAGATTTTGGCTTCTATGTCCTCCTGAAATTGTTTCTTTATGTTGGATTACAGGTTTGGACAAAAATTTGACAGTGGACCATCGTGGATGGTGCATCCCCAATAAATGTCGCATGCGAAGATGCAAAAGAGATTGGCTTTCACCTTCTGCCATGCCCATCTGCTAACAAGCTTTGGAGTCATATTTTTTCCATCTTAAAGTTAGGTGGTAGATTCCTTGTTCGTGGTGGTGTGCATTGAAGCTTGAACAGCTTGTTCCCTTCCCTTGACGGCAGGGGCGGAGGGACATGTAGCGCCCCCCACCCCCACCCAAGTGTAAATTCCTGTTTCCACCCTGCTTGACAGGAAGAAAGAATCTAATGGAACTTGTCCTCCTAGCCATGTGGCAACATAGAAAGAGTGCAACAACATGATTTTTCATGAAAAAAAAAGAGATGCATTGTGGTGGTCAAGGAGAAAATTGTCAAGGCCATCAGCTCTTGGGCTTTTGTGAGAAAGGAGTTTAGAGACATTATGCGCATTGATTTTAGAAGTGCTGGATCGAGATTAAGTCCAGCAAGATTCTGCATATCAAGCAATTCACTCTTGGCAGCCTCTTCTAATTGATGACCTCGAGATTAATTTTGATAGCTCATCTATTAGCAGCCCTTGACCGATTGGTATTGGAGTGATTAGAGGCCATTCAGGTATATTCAGATCTGCATTTTCTGGGCCATCAAAGCTGAGATTCTCACCCTTCTTCAAGGTTCGGAGATGGCTGCCTCCTTGAGAAGTAGGCTGTGGTGAAGGTTGATTCGTCGGATGTAATTAGTTGGGCATCCCAAGCTTTAAAGTTGTAGAGACTGGCTGACCCATTAGAAGAGATATTTGCAAGCCCTTGGAGATTTCTTTTCTGCATAGTGAAGCTTCCAATGATGTGGCACTCTTTATCTAAGGAGCGAGTGGGGTTTGGCATGAGTTGCTTGTTGTGACTTGTGGGCAAGGTTTTAAATTTTGGTTTCGGTTTCAGTTTAGGACATAGTCTAAACTGATAAAAAAAAACACAAATTTCAACGTTGTGTGTGGTAATTTCTGCCAAAATTTTGGAAAAAAAATTTAAAAAATTACAATTTCCAGAAATTTCTGCCGAAATTTGGGACTCTGACCGAAATTTCGGTTTCATGTGGTTTCGGTTTGGTCCCAACCGAAATCCGCCGAAATTTCGGCATTTCGGCCAAAATTTAAAACCTTGGCTGTGGGACATCATGACCCACTCTAGCGTGTCTTTTTATTTCTTTATGTTGCTCCACTATTGTTGGTTCTGTTGTTTCATGGCCGCCTCAGTCATGTCCTTGAATCCTTTCTGGTTCTACTGCATTATTTGATTATAATTGAAAAAAGTTCTTCGACCCTTGTTTCTGAGATCCATATGTGGTGCTACACGAGTGTTTTTTCAGTGCCTTAATAGTAACAAGTGCTAAATCATAGTAAAATTTGAATCTGAATGACCGAATATTGGTTGAAGAGTGCTATTTTTTCTGCCTTGCAACCATGTGATTTGTGACTTGTAAGGCTGTTTCTTTTCTGATTTATTCATTTTTAATAACCATTAAACTTTTATGAGGTAGAATTGCTTTTAAGTAATTTGCACTGTTTGACTTTGAATCGTTCTTTTTAATTTTCAGCTTGGGAGCCCTTTAGAGATCTCATTCCAGAAAATGAGAGGGGTAATTTCATTAGTGCTTATAGCAAGAGGCTGAATAGCAAGGTTCTTGAGACACAGGTAAATATCTCATTTGGCTTTGAATTCACCAAGCTTGTCAGCTGGAATGTTTGTTTAGTTGTGGAGTTCATCCTTTCAAAGCTTTTTCATAACATGCCACAGATTATAAGTTATATAACCAGATTTTTTTATGATGTGTGGCTGTATACACCCGTATTTTTGAAAAATACGGTACAACCCACTGAATAGGATGATCCAAAGTTCCAAACCATCCATTTGCTAGGCCATGGGCTAAAATTCAGACCAACTGTTCAATCAATGAGCCTCTTTTTTTGTTTTAGCCATCCATTTCTGGGTCACTATTAAATGGTTAGAATCATCTGATATTTTATTGCGGCTCGTGGACTTTCCATGGTTGGATCCACCGCTTGACTGGTTCCAATCGCCATACACATGCATGTGTATGATTCAGATAGGGGTGAACCATTACCTTGGGAGGCCTGGAAAGCCAGAAAACCAGTCCTTATATTGTAAATGAGACATATGGTCCCTTGAACTCACTTGATAAGAACTACATCTTGAACCACATTGGCGATTTGAGCCATTGGCTTCAGCCGCTACAGTGAAAACATTAGGAAGATTGGATCACCCTTGTGCAGACCCTTTGAGGTACAAAAATATCCCATTTGTCCCCTCATTTCCCGTAAAAAATAAGCTGATGAACCAGCATATTCTGTTACAACATTGTAGACTAAGAGTAATGGTTATTCTTGTAGTTCTTATTGGTGAAGTCTGTTTATTGGTCTATTTTGCTTGGTCCTATGTATGCCCATCCTTGTGTAATTGGGGTGCCTTATTCCAGTGTTTCAAAATGTGGATGCGGGTTAAAATGTGGCCTAAGAAAATCCTAGTCGACCCAGCATGGTGCGATTGAGTATTCAGTTGACGTGGCTGAGTACTCGGTTGACGCCGTCATAACTCGAGGCTCGAGCGTCAAAGGAGTTTTTATTGACTTTGTAGGACAAAATGTGGAACGCGGCCACAGTAAAAGGGAGTCGACGCGGGGCAGTTTTGAAACTATGCCCCTCTTCCAAAACACCCAATATATATATATATATATATATATATATATATATATATATATATATATATATATATATATATATATATAGGTGAACACCCTATCCATGTGAGGTCCTATGGAATGAATGGGTTGTATGAGTCAAACAACATGGGAAATGGTGTATTTTAGTGGGTTGCTCAGGCTATGCGATACCTCAGAAACCTCGCCCCCATATATATATATACTAGTAAAAAAACCCGTGCGATGCACGGGCCGACAAAGAATTGTATGGACCACATCATAGGTTGATCCAAACCGTCCATGTGATGGAACACAACATAAATAGGTTGTGCTCCAAAAATCATTTCCATAGGCTGATCCTAGCCCTCCAATCTATAGAGGTTTCCAGAATATGTTGTTCCTCTTAAATCGGATGGTTCAGATCACCATATAGATTTTTTATTAAAAAAACATAAAGGAGGCGGGTAGGATTGAAATTATGTGGCTTTAATGGGTGCCTTTGTTAAAAAGCATAAAGGAGGGGGTAGGATTGAAAATATGTGGGTTGAATGGGTGCCTTTGTTAAAAAAAGTCAAAAAAAGTGATGTGTAATCCTATTAGAATTTTTGGAGAAATTCAAATAATTCTCTCCTTTTCTCTTCTGCTATATATATATATATATATGAGCAAGCATTTGCTGCGCTCGAGCACAGAAACAGGGTGGGGCCACATTTTGGGTGAGATCCAAAGCATTCATTTGATGGGCCCTTTCATGGGTAGGGTCTCCACCAAAATCAGCTCCATTGGATCACCTTAGGGTGTCCATTTGTGGGGCCAAAAATGGACAGATTTGTGGACAAACAGTATCTGTCCATTTTTGGCCGCACAAATGGGCACCCATTGGTGATCCAATGGAGCTGATTTTTGGTAGGCCCCCCATCCATGATGGGGCCTTCCAAATGAATGCTTAGGATCACCCCACCCCCCTGTTTCTGTGCTCGAGCGCAGCAATGCTTCTCTCTCTCTCTCTCTCTCTCTCTATATATATATATATATATATATATATATATATAGAGAGAGAGAGAGAGAGAAAAGTGTAGCTACACATACGTGTAGCTAACTTAGCTACCCCGACGGCTTAAAATACATTGGGCCCCACATTGTTTGGGTGATGCAAACCATTCATTTGATGGGCCCTCACATAGATAGGGTGTGCCCAAAAAATCAGCTCCATTGGATCATCTCAACCCTACGATTTGTGGAGGCAAAAATGGACGTGTAAAAACCTTCACAAATCTGTCCATTTTTGCCTCCACAGTTTGAAGGGTTGGGATCATCCAATGGAGCTGATTTTTTGAGCACACCCTATCAATGTGAGGGCTTATCAAGTGAATGGTTTGGATCACCCAAACAATGTGGGTGCACTGTATTTAAAGCCGTCGGTGTAGCTAAGTTAGCTACACGTATGTGTAGCTTCACTTAACTCATATATATATATATATATATATATATATATATATATATAGGAAAAGGATTGTACGCTCGAGCGTACCAAGCTTATGGTATGCTCGAGTGCCCAATCACATGGGTCCCACATTTTTTGTGGTGATCCAAAGCATTCATTTGCAAGGCCCTATCATAGATAGGGTGTGTACCAAAAATCAGCTCCATTGAAACATCCTAATCCCTCCAAAACTGGAGGGCAAAATGGGCAGATATGTGGACACACAGTGTCTGTCCATTTTGACCTCCACAAATGGATGGGTTAGGATGATCTTATGGAGCTGATTTTTGGTACACACCCCATCTATGTAAGGGCCTTTCAAATGAATGCTTTGGATCATCCTAACAAAGTGGGCCCACATGTGATTGGGCACTCGAGCGTAGCATAAGCTTGGTACGCTTGAGTGTACAATCCTTTTCCTCTCATATATATATATATATATATATATATATATAGAGAGAGAGAGAGAGAGAGGAATATGTTCGTGCGCTCAAGCTCTAATAAGGAATGGTGCGCTTGAGTGCACCAATCACATGGGTCCCACAATTTCTGTGAGGATCCAAACCATTCATTTGCAAGGGCCTATCATAGATAGGGTGTGTACCAAAAATCAGCTCCATTGAATCATCCTAACCCCTCCAAAAGTGGAGGGCAAAAATGGGCAGATTTGTGGTCTGTCCATTTTGACCTCCACAAATGGATGGGTTAGGATGATCCTATGGAGCTGATTTTTTGTACACACCCTATCTATGTAAGGCCCTTTCTAGTGAATGCTTTGGATCATCCTAACAATGTGGGCCTCATTGGTTTGAGAGCTCAAGCTTACGAATATGTTCCAACGCTCAAGCTCACAATCCTTTTCCTCATATATATATATAGAAAACTGTTTCTGCGCTCAAGCGTTGATAGCTTATTTGCGGTGCCCCGCTATAAAAACCATGTGGGCCCACATCTTTTAGATGATCCAAAGCGTTCATTTGGATGGTCCAAAGATAGATAGGGTGTGCACAAAAAATCAGCTCCAAAGGATCATCCTAACGCTTCCATTTGTGGTGGTTAAAATGGACAGATTTAAACCTCCACAAATCTGCCCATTTTTAACCTCCACAGATGGAAGGGTTAGGATAATCCTATGCAGACGATTTTTTTTTGTGCACACCCTATCTATGTAAGGGCCTTTCAAATGAATGCTTTGGATCATCAAAATCATGTGGGCCTGCATAATTTTTCAAGGGGCAGCGTAGATAAGCTATCTGCTCTTGAGCAGCTGTTTTGTGGCTCTTTTCTTGTCTTTAAAGTGGTTCATCAATAAAATATGCACATTTTCATCCGTTTGAACATTCAACCATTTTTCTCCTATCTCATTGAAACCCACGAATTTCTTTTATCTCCGTTTTTTATACCATATTTACTGAAAATGTATCGCCCTTGGTATTTCTGTGGTTTTTTCCATTTGCTAATGCCAAGACCCACCCGCTTTTTGTGTTTGACTGAAATAAAAGATGGATAATAGAAAGCAGAAAGTGTGAGATGGATAGAAAAGGAGGTGTATTTTTGGGGACTTCATTTTCTCATCTGTAAATGTTATAGAAGGCTTCAAGAAAGATTTAATTTTTAAAATCTAATAATATATAAGTAAAACAGGATCCTGCACTCTGTGTGTGCGCCACGTGGCATCCCTCTGTATCCCGTTTTACCTTTCTTTCTTTTCCCAAACCCCCTTCTTAATCCCAACCGTCCAAATACAATAAATAGAAACCAAACTCTCTTTCCTAAACTAACTCCTAAAACTTCTCCCACACACATCCACGACTACCTTCATACCCAAAAAGTTTCCTAAAACTGCTCTCTCGACAGCTAGCTATAGAAATCTCAGTTCCTAAAAATTCCACCCAGGTGGCCTATCCCAATAGGTCAAAGAATTTTAAATGGAAAGGAGTCTATCCAAATTGATATCTAAGATACACCCAAACCGCCACAACATTATCACTTGGACTGTTACGTTTATTTTTGGACTCCACTCTTCGAGACGAGACTCCGACTCTTGGAGATGAGTACAAGGAAACGTGTGCCTCTTTTAATATTATTAATCCAGTCCCTACAATTATGGAACATGGAGTATTTTTTCTTCTTCGCTTTGTGCATCGCATGGGTTGCCTTACTAGTATATATAATTACAACTGGAATCCCATATGATATGAAGAATTAAAGAAGTGAGATCCTTATTTTCCGCTCGGTGAGTTGGGCTGCAAATTTGACTAATCGTTGTGATTGGAGTCACATTATATTAAGAATTAGAGAAGAGCTATCCTAGCCTTCCACATATTGAGTCGGCTGGCAAATTTGATTAATCCGCATATGCTGTGATTTGAATCCTCATAATACTAAGGATTAGAGAAAACATATTCTTACTTTCCACATGGTGAGTCGACCTAACAAATTTGACTAATCTGCTTATGGTGTGAATGGAATTCCACACTTTTATATAAGGAACTAGATAAAACCTACCCCTGGTTTCAGAAGGTGCGTCGGCCAACAATTAAGCTTTGGGTTATCAAATAAAGGTCTCTCTCTACAGGCATTTTGGTAGACTTATGGTTGTTGTTCATCTGAACGGTTCTGATCACACGAGGCCAAAGTGGAGGCCAATAAATTTCAGCAATGAGCGTAAAGTAAAACTAAAAGTAACTTTTTTAAAATTGGGAAAAATACAGATCAAGGTTGCCAGAGCGGGAATCGAAAGCGGGAGTCGAAATGGGAATCGAAGGTTCCCAGGGAAAAATCCTACTCAAGGTTGCCAGAGCGGGAATCGAAACGGGAATCGAAGGCTCCCAGGGAAGAATCCTACTTCCTTGATACAGATACACCCCCTCTAGTTTCTTACACTTTCAACTCTAACCTGACTTTCAAAACGTGACTAGTACTCCCCCTAAAGTTACAATGGGTTTTTTTTTACTGTGACGGAGTAGACGACGAGGCGGAAATGACCAAAATGCCCTCGTCTTCCCCAACTGAAAATTAAGGTTTTCATACTTGACAACTGAAAAATAAGGGTTTGATTCAAAAGATTAGGAACACAGACTTAAAGCTAGAGGCTCAATCAAAGTATATTAAATGATAAACCATTTGGGCAAAGTATTCTCCAATAAAATTATGCTGCTTTAGGGTTTGATCTATTAAAGCCAAAAACCAGCAATATGAAAAGAAAAAAAACAGTAAAAAACATGCAGAAATTCATAGCCCTACCGACAGGCACCTAATCAACAATGAAAACATAACCAAAAAAATGAAATCAACATTGAAAGGTGAAAACGAACTGTCAATAAAATCAAATACGAAAAAAGGGAAAATAAATCCTAATCTAAACCCCCAAAAAATATGAGATAAATCTGAAATTTTATCAAAGTCAACAAATAAGAAGCAAGAATACCATGGGCGATGTAGTAGATGACGGCAAATGCAAGAAAAGGGAAACTCTAAAGAGAGATCCCATCAGATAATAAGAAGCAAAATTGACCTAGAGAAAGGTGAGGTTTGAGGCAGAGGAGGGTTTTGAGAGAGAGAGAGAGAGAGAGAGAGAGAGAGAGAGAGAGAGAGTAAAGGGTTCCTGCGCTCGAGCGCAGATAGCTTATCTGCTCTTGAGTGCAAGAAACAAGGGTGGGGCCACATTATTGGGGTGATCCTAAGCATTCATTTGAAAGTCCCCATCATGGATGGGGTGTGTACCAAAAATCAGCTCCATTGGATCATCCTAGGGTGTCCATTTGTGGGGGTGAAAATGGACAGATATTGTTTGTCCACTAATCTGCCCATTTTTTCACCCCACAAATGGACACCCCAAGATGATCCAATGGAGCTGATTTTTGGTGGGCCCCTATCCATGAAAGGGCCCATCAAATGAATGCTTTGGATCCCCCCAACAGTGTGGGCCCACCCCTGTTTCTCTGCACTCGAGCGCAGATAAGCTTGTCTACGCTCGAGTGTAGAAACCCTTTACTCATGTATATATACTAATATACATATATATATATATATATATATATATATATATATATATGTATGAGGAAAAGGATATATATATACACACACGCGCGCGCGCGCGCACACACACACACACACACACACACACACACAGAGAGAGAGAGAGGTGGGAGAAGATCTTTGATCGGTATTTGGGGAAGAAGTGGGTTGTTCTTTAGTGAGTTTAGGGATTTTTCTCTCGGGGTAGATGAAGGATTTAAGGATTTTGCTTTGGATGTTCGCCTGTGAGGTTTATTTCCTTTCTTAAACTTTTATTCCAAAATAGCCTTTGAAAGGGTTTTAATGTTATTAGAGAGTTAAGTTAGTGTACATAGATTCATATTAATGTTTTGGTGTAACTCTGTTAGTTCCTTATTGTCGTGAGGACATACCTTGCTTATCTTGTGTGGTTAGTAATAGTTAGTACATGCGCTCACCATGGGTACATCATTTAGAACTAGATTGCAAAATGCTCGGGTATTCGAACCTTTTCTTACATGATGTGTAGTTCTTGTGACTTTGTGAGCATCTCATATTACCTCTCTCTAAAAAAATGAACCATGCTACCCCCTCACACTTCCAATGATGGGTATATATGACATAGAAAAGTAAAACAACATCTTAGTGCACAAGCGGACTATAGGGAAATGCTCTTATAGATTTAGAACTAACTAGTTGGGTACTTTATGGTCTGAGTTACGATTATTGTTGTTCTGCAATACTGATACATTGCGATTTTTAGGTTGCCATCCATTTCTCTTCTAACTTAGTATTCCATGAGAGACACTACACATTGAGATTGACTTCCTCTTTGTGAGAAAAGACAGTTTTAAAGATAATATCTTCACCATATGTGAAGATCTAAGGTCAATTAGAAAACATGTCCACCAAAACTTTGCTAGCTTGAGGACATTACTAACAAGCTAGTCATGCTTGAAGACTATTCACCAGCTTGAAGAGCTGTGTTTAGAATTACGATGCATAGTTTTTTCTGTTGGTGTTATGATGCTTGGTTTTTAATGACTACTTTGATTTATGTGGTACTCAAGTTTGTTTTTAGGGGTTTTTACAAGGAGGCCCTCGTAAAGGGCTAAAATATCTATCAAAATTCCTCCTTTCTAGGATACTACATACACATTCTTGCTTTATGTTATCTAAACATATTTCACTCGAGTCCTTGCCCTAACCTCCTCAAACCAACTCTAGTTATCTTTAAGTTTGAAAATAACTTTGTTATAAACTCTATCTCTTCTCATCCCACCATCTCCATTGCCACCATGTGTGACTTTAAAAACTCCATCTTCACCTTCTCATTTTTTAGAGCTTCAATTTTGTTCTTACAACATTTCCATCTCTTCTTGTTCTCCACTTTTGAGACTCCTAATAAGGTGTTCTTGATTGAAAGGAAAACGATTTTCCCTTTAAGCTTCAATTATTGTTTTTGTGTCAACAAGTTGTTTCCTATTTAGGTGTTAAATCGCTCATTTTGCATTCTTTTTTCCGTGGAATCTTGAAATGAAGGTTGAGAAACAAATGACTGATTACAATTTTGAAAATGGAAAATGCTACAATTATTCAAGTTTTGTTGATTGGTGTATCAAGAAACAGCAAAATTAGCTTAATTTAGACATCTCGGCTGTAGGTTGTATCACAGCAAAAGATAAGTTTTGCCTTTTTATTCTAGAAAATGAAGTCACAGAAACTTCTGAAATTCCATTTTGAATATGTAATTATAAAGATATAGAAAAAAATATCTTCCTTAAATTTCTTATAATAGGATAGACACCTAACAGTCTTGACCATGAATTTGGACTTCGATTTTAAAGATTCTAGAAAAAGTGATTTTTGATTAAAAATCCTAGAAATTTTGGAGTTTGGTGGTGAGGTAAAAGCCTTGGAGGTGTAATTTTTTTCCACCTAGTTTTTGGTTGTGTAGCTGAACTATGGTAACAAAGTTGCAAAATTATGGGCAAACTACAAACCAGGTACATCCTTAGGGGTTCATGCTGCCGTTGTGTTTGTTCACAATTTTTAGCGAACCATGGAAACCATATATGAACAAGCCAAGTGAAATTTTTTAATTCAAATCCCTCGTAAACTACAAAGGCTCTTCTTTTTTCAATCAAAGCTGCAAAATCAAATATTGCTAAGTTTTCACCCATTTTCTTAAAAATACAAAGGGAACTGAAAAAAGATTGTATATTGGGGCCCAAATGTAGAGTTTTCTATGGAATAGAAATTCTCATTGAATATTAGTTGAGTATACATGTGTCTTTATTGTGTCTTTTTAGGGGATATAGCATATCTTTCAAAAATATAAGATATAAAATTAGTCCTATCCCCTAGTATTATACTGCAACATGCATACCACCTACTTGGTACTGCAACATGCACTTGTGCCACATACTTGGTTGTCTAGCATACCTAGTACTATTTGCTGAAATGGCTCAAACTGTTTTTTTGGCGGGGTTGGCATCAATGTACATCAAGTTTTTGTATTCAACCGAAGTCAAGATCTTGTTAATGACAAAAAAAAGGCATATGTGAACAGCTGAGTGTGACGATGGGCATTTGAAAAAATCTAGGATTTTTGGTTGTGGCAGTGGAGATGTTAGGATGGGAAAAGGAGAATTGACAAAGGGCAGTAAATAATAAAGACGAGTCGAGAGTGTTTTCAAAATTGACCTTGGTTAGGGAGGGTAGGGCCTCGAGTGGATGTGTTAAATAAAGAATGTCTTTGCATGTAATATTCTATAAAGGAGTGAACTTCCTAATGTTTTAGTGATTTGCTAGGGGATTGATGTTCAAACCCTTTCTTTTAATTTTTCTTCACTTAGTTATCCTTAAATCTTTTAAGGCACAGTTGTAGAAGAGATGAAGGGGGTGTAGTATCCAAATTGGATATGGCGAAGGCCTATGATTCGGTGGAATGGGCATGCCTGGATTACTTGTTAGGAAGAATGGGTGTTGGCGGCAGTTGGAGACTATGGATTAGAAGTTACTTGTCGTCAGCATGCTTCTTGGTGCTCATCAATGGATCTCCTAAAGGGTTCTTCAAGTCCTCCCGGGATCTGCGGCAAGGAGACCCCATCTCCTCTTTCTTGTTTGTTATAGTTGTTGAGACGTTGATTAGGCTAACGGAAAAAGGCAAAACCCTTGGTCTGATTGACGGCTTTAAAGTCGGTCAAGATGGCATTGTGGTGTCTCATCTTCGGATTACAGACATTACCCTCCTAATTAGTTCCCCTCAAGTTTCGAAAGTAGTGAATTTGAAAGCTATTCTTAGATGCTATGAGTTGATTTCGAGCCAAAGATTTAAGTTTTATAAATCTAGAATCTCTGCCTTGAACGTTGACTCCCAGGCGGCTCTAGGCAGACTAGGCTTGGCAAGGCTTATGGGCTACAAGTTGGATTAGTTTCCGTCCACTTACTTACGGTTGCCTTTAGGGGCGGGCAGATCAAAGAAATCAAGTTGGGACCCTATAGTGGAGAGAATAGAAAAGAGATTAGACACTTGGAAGCGAAATCTAGTGTCAAGGGGTGGCAGGGTTACCCTCATAAAGGCAGCTAGCTAATATTCCTATTTATCAATTATCCTTATTTTGTCCCATGAGCATTGTAAAGCGAATAGAACATATCCAGTGAAGATTCCTATAGGTTTTTTGCATCCCCCTGGTGAGTTGGGAAGAAGTCTGTAAACCTTTCTAGCGTGGAGGGTTGGGGATTCGAAAGATTAAACAAGTAAATTTAGCTCTCATGGGAAAAATGGTTGTGGAGGTTTGGAGAGGAGTCTCAGCTTTGGGCCAAAGTGATAGCTAGTAAATACCCCGAGTCATTGGGTTTCTTTAGACCGTTTTAGAAAATAGGGGGTGACGGTGTGGCAAGACATCATGCATCTTAATCACAAGTTCCCAAAAGTAACTAGATTCAGAGTATATATAGGGGATCGTATAAGCTTTTAGAAAGAAAAGTGGTGTTTTACGGTTCCTTTAAAAGACCTTTTCCTTGACTTGTTCATGGTAGTTGTGAATAAGGAAGCCTTGGTGAAGGATTACTTTGAGAGAAGTGGCGGCCGGGTTTTTTGGAGGCCAGTTTTTAGAAGAAACTTCTTTGATAGAGAATTACAATCCGTGGCTCGGCTTCTTGAGATGTTGGAAGGGTGCCATGTCAAGCTGTCTGGAGCGGACAAAAGGGTTTGGATCTAGGATTCTACCTTGTCATGTGCTCTCTATAGTAGCTAGACTGTGGAAGATCCAAACGCCTCCTTGAGCCTTTACCTTTGGTTGGGCCACTTGTCTTGGTCGAATTCAAACGATCAACTTCCTGTGTAAGCGGGAGATTCTGATAGTTGATCATTGCGCCCTATGTATAGCGGCAAGGGAATTAGTCAACCATATCTTCTTGGCTCTTGGACTATGCTTTAGCCAGGGAGGTTTGGATCATAGTTGCCAGGGTGGGAAGCGAAGCTGGAAGCGGAAGTGGGAAGCGAGGGCTTTCAGGAGGGGAGGAAACGTTTCCAAGTAAGATAAGGAAATTGAATCCAACTACCATAAACGAATCGAATTTCAACCGAAATTAACTCTTAATTCCAACCAAAATAACTAATTTACATGTGAATCCTATTCACAACCATTAATCAAAATATAAAATATCAAAGATAATACAAAAATTTCTCAAGTATGTAATGGGCAATTAAATGATTAATCATCTTAAATGATTAAATAATTACTTTCTTAAATGGAGAAATTAACTGACATCACTTTACATGTCAATTGAATAAAACTAAAATACACATCAACATTACTACATTAATACACTAAAATGAAGTGGGACAAATGGATAAATTTTTAGTGAATTCGATCATTAAAGAAAAATAAAGAATACGGGGAAAATAAAAAGGAAACTTTAAATACATATTTTTTCTTCTTCCTTTTCTTATAATTATTCAATTAAGAAATTACAAAATTTCCCAAATGAATATTATTGATTTAATAGAAAATTTTAATGTAAGAAAGAATGGCAAGCAGGAAAAAAAGAAAAGTGAAGAAAAAATATTCCAAACCATAGCTACCAGATTTGCCATCCCCGCTTCGACTCGCGATCCAGGCTCGCACGATCCCAAACCTGGTTCGCTAGCGACCCGGATCGCCAAAAATGACGACCCGCGGGAGAGAAAGAAAGAGATGGATATAGACTAAGGGAGAGATGGATAGAGAGCTACAAATTTTATATATTTTTGGTTGGATTGGAACTAGAGCTTTCTTTTTGAAAAAAATATGTACGGCATACATGAGGTTTATTTATTTTGTTTATTAAATGGATGTAGTATGGACTATGGAAGATATTCATACATTCGAACGAGAACTTTCTTTTTGAAAAAATGTGTATGACATAAATGAGGTTTTTATATTTTGTGTATTAAATGTATGTAGTGTACTATGGAATGATATTCTTGTAAACATATATGAAATTATATATATATATATATATATATATATATATATATATATATATATATATATGAGAAAAGTGTTTCTAAGCACGTGCTGAGGGAGCTCCCTAAGCACAAGTGGCATAAAAAGCCACCTATTGGTTCGTATGGCGGGTCCACCTCTACGGGGTCCACAAAAGTGACCAATCGGTGGCTTTTTAAGCCACTTGTGCTTAGGGAGCTCCCTAAGCACGTGTTTAGAAACACTTTTTTCTCTCTCTCTCTCTCTATATATATATATAAATATATATATATATATATACCTGTGTGTAGAGAGAGAGAGAGAGAGTGTGTGTGTGTGAGTTCGAATTAATACTCCAAACTGACCGCAACCCCGAATAGCGAACCAACATAGCATACCCTTATCGTACCGCATACCAGGCTACGCGTTCCCGTACCAGAACGAACCGCGTTCTAGGTAAACGTGCTTTCCAAAATTGGTAAACTCACTTCCCTTGAAATGGGAACTCGCTTCCCAATTTTGGGAAGCGCGCTTCGCACGAATCGGAAACGTTCCTAGTTTTCCACTTCCGAAACATGATTCGGGGAAGCGCGCTTCCGGGGGAGTTTCCAGTAACCTTGGTTTGGAGTAGCATCCTAGACAGGTTTGGGATGTATTGGGTATTCCCTTCCTCTCTTTCTGACCTTCTAGAATGTTGGTTGTTGGTTCCTTGGAGGAAGAAAGGGAAGATTTTGAGGAATATCTCTCTCCTTGCCACTTTGTGGGTGATTTGGAAGAAAGACACGCTAGTCTTTGATGGCGTATCTAAATCCTCATCATTCATGTTTGTAAAAGTTATTGTTGTAGCTATATCATGGGTGGAGATTCTTCCTTGCTTTAAGTTTGTATCAGCTTTTGATCTTTGGAATGGATGACATATCTGCTTCATTGTAGAGTGGCGCCCTCTAGTGGTGCACGAGTGGGATCCACCCCCACATGGTTTTCTAAAGCTTAATTTTAATGGATCTAGTTTGGGTAATCCAAGACCGGTAGGCATTGGAGGAGTTCTTAGGGACGCAGGAGGCGAGTCATTTGGGCCTTTGCATGGCCAATTGGGGTCTCAGATGATAGTGAAGCAGAGATTCGAGCTGATTATCAAGGAATAAAAAGTTTGGACAGAGGTTCCTTGGATCGAGTGATTATGGAGGAAGACTCCCTCAATCTTATACGTTGGCTTCGAGGTTCCCTTATCCCCCCTTGGAGATTTGCGCAGTTTTTTGATGAGATTCGAGATATAGTGGGAGGATCTTCGTTCGCATCATCCATATCAGAAGGTTTGCAAATTTCGTGGCGGACAGATTAGCGAGGGAGGGAGTCGTCAAGTTGGGCCTCGAGATGTTCTACCATCTTCCCCCTTAAGCTATTTGTTTTTCATCTTATGTTATATTCTTATGTATGGTTGCTTCTGTATTTCTCTTGGTCTTACCACCTCGGTCTTTATTTTAATTCAAATTTGCCACCTTTCAAAAATATATTATTCATATAAGTGGAATCTAATTCATGACTAGTACTAGTTTTATCTCCCATAAATACTTTTATCTTTTGAAAGTTTACACCCTTACTAATTTCCTCATTATAAAATTGCCTCACAAAAAGCTCATTACAATATCTTCTCATTTATGTTTGAACTTTTGACCTCAACATTATAGACTTTGGGTTCATCACCACGAGAGAGCAAAGGATCAACCCTAACTAGTGCTTGTTATAAGGTCTTTATGGTAATGTTAATCCCCAATTAACTATGGATATCATCCTTGCTTCCTAATTTATCTCACGTAGCTTTTGTATGTCAAATTTGAAGCAGTTTCCATATATAGAACTGAGGGATCCATCAATAGCAACCTGCTTGAATGTATAGCTTAAAATCCATCCAAATGTATTATTTGTGCCACCAAGATTTAATGGTATCTGTAGCATCCAATGGCATATATGTTTCATTATAGATTGTCTGCATATGGTTATGTCCATTTTCTAGTCTCTTTACAATTAATGCTCAATCAATTTGAGTCTTTCATTTTTCAAAAGATTGAAAATTCCTGTTTGTATTTCCCCCTAGATCTCCTCGATTGTGGGGGTTTGTTTATCTATTTAGTATAGATTTGCCTTTAAAAAAAAAAAAAAAAAAATCATTGTTCAAAAAATCTTTATGGCACAATTTAAAAAAAAAAAAAAAAAATCTTTGTGGCATCCAATATTGTGGAATGAGAAATATTGTTTCCTGATGCATTAGGAGTAAAAAAAACATGTTTGTAATGTTGTATAACTAGATATGAGATGTTGTGTAGTGATTCTGTGAAATTTTTGAGGACATGTTTAATTGCACCTCATTTGATATTTTGAACATTTTTACAGGGTAGGTATGATGTATGCTGCCCAATGATGTCCGCCTGGGATCTTCATAAAGCATGGCCAGAGGCAGAATTTAAGGTCAGATAAATCATTGTAGTTTTCATCTGATCTCATTGGTTTTCACTACTAGTTTCCTTCTTCTTCTTCTTTTTTTCAAACAATGATGAAACTTTTCATTAAAAGGAGATAAAAAGCCTAGAGGAACTGCAGGAACTGCCGTGAAGCAATAGCTCTAATACCATGTGAGACAACCAATTACTCCAAAAGCTTAAGCTGTTAGAGTTTGTGTTATTTATACTTCAGTATTTTGTTGGCATGATGTGGGTAATAACGATCGTTCATTTCAATTGCAAAAGTTTCAAGCAGACATGAAATGCAGAGAGAAAGAAGAGGTGGATGTTTATACTGACGTGATCACAATATGCTTTTTACATGTTAACCTCTTTCTTAAACATTTTATTGAACTGCTTATTTGTTTCTTGGTTTTTTTAACTTATAATCTATTATTTGTGGAATTTCTTTCATGTAAAATTTTCTGTTAGCATCGGTGAATGTAAATATCATTTTATGGGCTTTTCAGTTATGTTTTGTTTTTAATACCTTTGGGAGTGTAGGACAAGTGGATCCATTATCTCCTTCAATTTGAACTATAGAACATTCTCAAAGCATGAAATTTAAATGAAAACATGGCCAAATTCATTTTTTCATTCAGTTGCTCTTGATGAGAACTAAAATTTTTTAAAATTGATCCAAACCGTCCATGTGATGGAGCACAACATCAATAGGTTGCGCCCCATAAATCATTTCCATAGGCTGATCCAGCCCTCCAATCTATAGAAGTTTCCATAGTATGTTGTTCCTCTTAAATATGATGGTAAAGATCACCCTATAGATTTATTTATTAAAAGAGCATAAAGGAGGGGGCTAGGATTGAAATTATGTGGCTATAATGGGTGCCTTCGTTAAAAAGCATAAAGGAGGGCGTAGGATTGAAAATATGTGGGTAGGATTGAAAATATGTGGTTTGGATGGGTGCCTTTGTTTGAAAAATTCAAAAAAAGTGAAGTGTAATCCTGAAAGAAAATAATTTAAAAAATCGTTGCCTTTTCTCTCCTCCTAAATATGATGGCTAAGATTACCCTATATATTTTTTTGTCCGACCCGATTTACAATTCGGGGTGATTTTTCCCAACCCAACTCAATCCGATTTGCGAAAAAGCTTAACCTGACCCAACCCAAATTCGGGTTGAACCCATCGGGTTGGGGTTGAACCCATCGGGTTGGGGTTGAACCCGACCCGCGTGAGAGCATCCAATTAACAACGATGGTTTCAAATTATATAGCTGATGGTTAAGATGACCCTATAGAATTTTTTACCCGACCTGATTTCTAATTCGGGTTGATTTTTCCCACCCCAACCCAACTCGATTTGCGAAAAAGCCTAACCCGACCCAACCCAAATTCGGGTTGAACCCGAGCCGCGAGTACTAATGTCCTGACTACCATATTTTATAATGGCACTGGTCACCGTATTTTGATGATCGCACTCCTCACTTTATTAAAATGTGCGGTATGGCCCGTACCATAGGATGATCCAAAGTTCCAAACCATCCATTAGATGGGCCACTGCCTACAGAGGTTGTGCCCCAAAAATAATTTTCATAGGTTGATACGTACCCTCCGATCTATAGAGGGTTATATGTTGATCCAAACCGTCCATGGGATGGAACACAACATCAATCGGCTGTGCCCATTAAATGATATCCATAGGTTGATCAACCCGTCAGGTGCCAGTGTAATTCTGAAAGAATTTTCAAATAATTTAAAAAATTGGGGCCTTTTCTCTCCTCCTAAATATGATGACTAAGATCACCCTATATATTTTTTTGCTTGACCCGATTTCCAATTCGGGGTGATTTTTCCCAACCCAACTCAATCTGATTTGCGAAAAAGCTTAACCCGACCCAACCCAAATTCGGGTTGAACCCGAGCTGCGAGTGCTAATGTCCTCACTACCATATTTTATAATGGCACTGGTCACCGTATTTTGATGATCGCATTTCTCACTTTATTAAAATGTACGGTATGGCCCGTACCATAGGATGATCCAAACCATCCATTAGATGGGCCACTGCCTACAGAGGTTGTGCCCCAAAAATAATTTTCATAGGTTGATACGAACCCTCCGATCTATAGGGGGTTATAGGTTGATCCAAACCGTTCATGGGATGGAACACAACATCAATTGGTTGTGCCAGTTAAATGATTTCCATAGATTGATCAACCCGTCAGTGCCCGGAATCCGTCAATATTTTGCAAGTGACCTGCATCAGTAATACAAAGTACCTTTGTCGTCATTGTCATATGTCTTGACCTCTTCTTGGTAGTTCTTTTCCGTAATTGTCATAGACAGGTACCATGTGTCTGTATTTTTTGTATGTAGATTTGTAGACACCCCATTTTCGGATCGGGGTCCACAAGATTACGATTTTACCCTTCTCATAAAGATAGATTTAGATATCAGCAAAGGGGTTAATGGTAAAAGACTAATGCTGACGTGTAAATCCCTGATAAAAAGGAACGAAATTTCTTTTTCCTCATGCTGCCACCTTAGCAGCTAACAGTAAACACCCCTCCCTCCTTATATATATATATATATATATATATATATATATATATATATATATATATATATATATATATATATATATATATATATGAAGATTTCTAAGCTCGAGCTCAGGCTGAGCTAGAGCTCAAAATACACCATCTCCCATAGTTGTTTGACTCATCCAACCCATTCATTATATAGGACCTCACATAGATAGAGTGTTCCTAACAAACCATCTCCATACCATAATCCTAACCATTCAATCTATAGAACATCATCTTCTAGCCATCCATTTTAAACCTCCACAAATCATAAACCGAACCATAACCTACATTCCTAACCATAACCATAAACCATAATCCTAATTATAACCTATAGAATGAATGGGTTGGATGAATCCAATAACTATGGGAGATATGGTTTCTGAGCTATAGCTCAGGCTGAGCTCGAGCTCAGAAACTTTTTCCTAATATATATATATATATATATATATAGAGAGAGAGAGAGAGAGAGAAAGAGAGAGAGAGAGAGAGAAACACACTGCAGTTGAGGTCTTGTTGCATGGTAGGTAATATGATATCTTCAGGAAACCATCAACCACCACATGGATTGAATCACGTCCTCACATAGGTTTTGGTAATCCCATAACGAAATCCATTGCAATATCATTTCAGGAAACATGAAGCACGGGTAAAGGTACATACCACCCTATGTTTTGCTTTCTGCCCTTTTTAGTTGACATGTTCGGCACTTTTGGACTGTTTTTGCAACATCCTGCTTTGGTGATGGCTAATAATAGTGATCTTCGGCCATAACAAGAGTTTTATCTCAGCCACTGTCCTGATTTGACCGGCCACAATAAGTACACTTTTTATCACCCTGTCCTCGTCCTTCATTGTGGCGTCCCCCCAAGTCATGACAACAATCACGACTATAGTGATCTGGGCCACGACTACCACCTCCGAACCCAGCAAAAGACAACTGCAAACTCCTCGTTGATTGACGGTCTGAAGGAAGAGGATTGACAAACTCATTGATAAGGTGGTGTGGTAGAATGGATCAAGCCATGAAGAGAGGGTAGGTTATATGGGGGCAGATCCATGGTAGATCTAGAGATTGATAGTGAGATCAGCCCGATTGCCCCAGATCTTTCTTTAGTTTTCAATTCCAATTGTAAAGGTAGAAATCAAGGTATGAATTCTTAGGAATCAACCCCTAGGGTTAGGAAGAGGAATGTGATTAGGTCTAGGTTTTTGAGGGGTGTTGAAGCGTGGATATAGGGTTTCAAAAAGTAGATAATGTTAGATCTAGATTTCAGTCTCGATCTAGGATTGCAATCCCCAATGATGGTCAAGGCATAATCAGATCTTAGTCTTCATCTCTGATGCTATCCCCAATAAAAGTAGATGCCAAAGAAGAGGACATGAGAGAAAAGGTTTGATCCCCAATAAGGTGGAAACCGAGATCAAATCTAGTAGTTCTTCTTAAATGTTATTCCCATTGAAGGGGGAGGCCAAAGAAGGCAGCTTGTTAAAACATGTAAAACATGGGGAGTTCCTCCCATTATCAAAACATGGTCACGCGGATGTCATTAGCATATAGAAAAATACATTATTTGATTGAGCATCTTTTGCAAAACCATTGAGGATATTCAGATCAAAACAGATTTACTAGATCTGTTTGTGTATCTCGCACTCAGATTTTTTATTTAGATTAGTGGCCAGACGGTTCAAGGTTTTCAGCTGCGATAGGGGATTAAGGTGTGCAGAGGTGACTTAATGTTGATATTACACACTATTATGGCCTTAGGACTTCAATTTAAATTAGTAGATGTCAGTCTATATTGTATCTTCTTGCGCACTTGGTTTTTGCAATTCCTAGAGATTTCAAGTAATATTTAGAGAGGTTCAGAGAAGTCTCCATTTTATGTGGCGGGTAAAAATGCTAACTTGGCAGTATCGGGAAGGTGGCCAGGGGATTGGCTCTGCTCAACCTGTGATTATCTTAACTTTAGATGGCGGAATCGATGCCGGTGGTGCTCCCAGAACAAACAAATAATTATTCATCCAACTGTCTTAACCCATGTCTCTTGTAACTCATAGAAACCATCAGTCAGTGCCGGCGATGAAGGCGTGTGGTGGCCTGATTCCGGAGTGATTTCGACCTCTGTTGAGGAAGGGGTTCCGACTTTATCTATCTCAGGGAAGGAATTGGAAATGCGAACCGATACTTTAAAAGCGTGTCTGATTGGCAGGAGAAGGGATAATAACAGGACTTTAGATGATCTTTGGCAATTGGCTAAAAGTTTTTGGGACATTCCCTCCCTCACAAACCCTGTGGCCTAGCATAGGATGAAGTTCTTTTCATGTTCGATACAGTAGACTTGGCTGCCAGGGTTCTGGCAAAAGGGCTTGAGGCCTATGGGAACCAGCTGCTCTCCCTCTCTTCCTGGCATAAAGACTTTGTCCAGGGAGCGGAGGAAATTTGGGTTAATTTTTACAGAATTCCATTGCACGCTTGGGCTACTTCCACTGTGGAAGCTTTAGGGAAAATCTTTGGCCCGGTCTTGGAAGTAAGGATGAAAGGAAATCATGGTCACTGTATGGGTTTTGTATCGGCTAAAATTCTTACTCCCAGATGGAAGTTATCCCGCCCTTTTGTTCAGATTCAGATATCGGGTGATTGCTTCACCATTGGAATTGAAATTCAAAATCCCAATGCATAGAAAGCAATGAGTCCCAATTGTTTTCCTTCAGTGTTGACTCCTACAGAATGACAAGCTTTAGTCCAATGAGTCAGTTGAATTCGCCGGTTCTAGATCAAGTGGCTGATCCGTCGGCGGGCCGAAATCATAGGCGGCCACTGGTGATCCCAATGGCATGCCATGGGCCGTTGCCTGCCTAGAGAAACGCCAGCAAAAAGACCATTGGAGTCTTAGGGCCCCCCATTCAAATTCAAATTTCAAATCCCCTTCACAAAATAAGGGCTTAGTTCTCGAGGATCCCCAGGTCTTGGGTCCTCTAGTGATCGTTGGAAATGTCTTCGGATTAAAAGAAAAACATCAAAAAAAGAAAAAGAAAGAAGAAAGAGAAAGGATGATGACTTGTCAGCATCAAAAAGGACCTGTGGGCAAGTGAGACCTTCTTTTGAACGTAGCTTAAAGCGAAATAGACTAGCTAAAAAAGGTCCTGCTGGTCTGAATCTGATCTCAAAAAAGATTCTGAGCATTCACAAATATGGGATCTCTGGGAAGCGACCTCCTGGACTGATACTCAAGACTCTGGATTCTAATTTATGCTCTTTGTGGAAGTAGCGAGTCGGTCAAGACCTTTCAGAGGACCAAATAGGGAGAAACTCCGCTAAAACATCATCCACCTCCAGGGCATGCATCGCCCTTGGGTGATATGACAACATTGAGGCTTCCCTAGCTTCTGCCCCTAATGAAGCTAGATGGAAGGGTTTTGTTTAGGGGATTGGGGGAATATTTGGCATATCCGAGTGTCATGGCATTAATATTAGTACTAAGGTAAAAGGATCGGCAGTCACTTGGCGGGTCTCCTTATCGTAGGCAACGTTACCGGGATCGCCCTCCCACCCTCCGACCTACAATCCGGGGTCGTCGACCCCAAATGTGGGTCATTTTCGACCCAGATCACCAAAAATGGCGACCCAGGCGACCCGCAAGAAAGGGAGAGATGCATAGAGAGAGGGAAGGAGGAGGAAAGAGAACAAAAAACAACTCTCCTTCGTAGCTTTAATCTGATCATACCTCATTGGAGGTCGAAAAAAAGAGACTAACCTGAAACAGATGTTCCGACATAAACTTCCACTGAAGATCGCCAATCGAAATACAATCCATGTACGGTATTGTAAAACCTCCTTCCCCGCTTCCTTGCTCTTGCAGAGAGAGGGGGTTTTGTAAATGGCATAAGAGATGAGGGAAAAGGGAAACCGTTGAGGCATGCAACCGCTTAAAAACCCTAAACAAAAAATCCGACCACAAGCCTATTGATATTGGCACTACAAGTTTTAACCTCTTTTTTAAACAGTTGTCGAATATTATTGCCTTTCCCAAAAACTGATGGTGGCACTACAAGTTTTATTCTCTTTTTTAAGTAGATGTCAAATGTGATTACCTTTCCCAAAAAAATGTCAGCAGCCACTAGTTGGTATGCTTGACCGTCATATTTCAGATAAGGCCTAAAAATGCTTTAGCATCTCTCGGCATAAAATTAAACTAGAGAGAGCACCGGTGCGACCCAGATTAGCGCTGCAAATCGACCCGCGACCCCATATAGCGAACCAACTTAGCCTACCCTTATCGTATAGCGTACCAGGCTACTATCGTACCCTGTAGCTGTTCCCGTATCGCTACCAGAACGAACTGCATTCCAGGTAACCTTGATCGTAGGTGGGGAATAGGATTCAAAGTACAGTTTGTTTGAAGTGACATTGGATGGAAAAGAGCTTGGATCGAGGTTGTTTACTATATTATTGAAAATGATATTGTGGGGTCGGTGACTTAAATGGAATGTTAATCACGAACAGATAGGCACATTAAAGGCAGCATGGGAAGTTGCAGTATTCTCTTAGAGATCTGTTAGAAATAATCGAAATAAATCTGATCTCATAAATGCTATATTCTAAGTGTGGAAATCTTGCTTCACAGGTATCTGTGGAAGAAGTGGGAACTTGGTATTGGCCATCATTGGCGGTCTCTCTCTTAAAAAGGTGCCTTTTGGGAGTAGCTTGGAGGATCAAAATAGAGGAGCTTCTGTTATCTCTACCATACCTAAAATGGAGTAGAACGATTTAGCTCCCCCTCCCTCCAGTTCTTTGAGTCGGAAAAGGAAACGTTACACGGGCCTCTTGGAGCTGGAGGAGGTTCTTCGCAGGACTAAGACAGTGGCTTATGATGAAGAGAGGGCTTCTAGCACTGATCCAACCCCTAACGAAATTATCAAGGACTTTTTCAAAAGACAGTGGACATTGTTCATGACAGAGGCCCGTTGGAAGGCTGAGGATTTCTTCTCTTTAACTGGGTCATATAAAGTAAAGGAGACTCACACGCCTCTGTATAAACATCCTTTCTTCATCAAATCGCTGGTCGATGAGAGGAGCTGGAATTTGAAATTGAGTCTGTTGAGGAAGTTGGGAAAATTCTCCTCTTGAAGGGGAGCTTATAGGGGTACTATTCATGGGTTTGTATTTTGAGGAGTTATGTTTTTGGTAGTTTTTCATCAAGGTCCTCGAGGAAAGACCTATCAAGGTGGAGGGAAGTTCTATTTTGTTTTCAAGTTCTTTGGAGAAGATCGTAAAGTTTTTTAGTAGATTACTCAAGTTTTTAGTAGGGATCTTCTAGGAAGATTGTAGATTTGGGAATTCGTTCAGGAACGGTGGATGTAAAGGGATTGGGTAAGGAGGAACAACCTTTGAAACTTTTGTTCTTCAGGGCCTTGAGTTTTCTCCTTGGTCCCCTCTTTTATGTAACCTTCGTATGATTATAAATACATATCAGTCATTTTTCAAACAAAAGAAGAAGTAATATTTAGGGTGTGGAGTGCATACCAACTACTATGAAGGCCCTGTGTTTTTATTATGGATTTTGAGAATTGATTTTTAGTCCAAAACTGATTATTTGACATAAAATTGGTTTAGTTTTTAGTCCAAATCAGTTTGCGGCTCAAAATCAATTCTCAAAATCCAAAACAACCAGGGCTGAACATATCAACCACAATCGATTCCTACAACCTCTAATCCGTTGATTGAAAGAATCTAATCATTCTGTAGTTACTTTTAAGCTATTAGACTAAACAAGCTCTCCTTATCAGTCACCAATGGTTCATAGCATTACTGGTTCATTTGTTCTAATGTTTGCTTTCTAAGAATGGGTTAGAAAGACATTTCCATATGAATGAAGCATACATTAATTGCTGAGAAATTGCATTTATTATCATCAGACAGCCAAATCTATTATCTTTGATAGATAGCATATTTGCAATTCATTTTGATCCTCGAAATTGTTAATAATCCCAATTAGCCGTGGCTGAAACAGGTCGTCCAGGACGCAGGTCATTCTGCCAATGAACCAGGAATCGCTGCGGAGTTAGTGGCAGTGAACTAGAAGCTCAAGAACATTTTGAAGGCAGATGGGATTTCACAAGTCTAAGTCACAAGATATTACTTACAAAGAGTTTTCAATTTGTTGAATAACCCAAATTGCAAATGAACCAGATCTTGCCTCATAGCATGTACCTGACATTTAGATTGCAAAATAATATAAAGACTACAATAATATATCCATAACAGTTTTGGCATTCAACCCATAATCAGATTGGATGGTTCTCTGCTTTGCAACGTTGAGCTAATTGATTCAATCTTAAAAAGAAAATCCATCAGAATTCAGAATACACTGATTAAGGGTACTAAATTAGTAAATGGCATTACAATTTGGATTTGCCACAGCAGCTCCACATGAATGAAATTAAGGTCCATGTAGCACAAGCCATTTCAGTAATAAAAAATACAAATGATACATGCTTCTCTGTTCTTCAAAGTGACTGAAGTGTCACTAAACATCGTGTTGAACAACAAAATTTTCTTACAAAAGAATTGGAGCGAAAAGAATCAAACATCTCACAAAGCACCACCATATATAATTACACCTCTTCAAGGAGGAGTTTGACAATATCTCCCATGAAGGAAACAAGAAAATCCACCCTCCCCGCACTTCTACTATTCTTCAATGGCACTCTGGTGCCATAACTTAGCCATCTTTATCAAAGTATCTGAACTATATGACATCTTTTTTTTTTTCTTTTTTCTTTTTTTGAATGGTAACTTTATGACATCTTTATCTCCTTAAAGTATGTAAACCATCCTCTCAATGGACCTGTTCGCCGATCAGATCAAGACCCACTAATAGGAAGGAGACTCCCTGAAAGAGGAGGAAGTAGAAATGTATACCCTGTGCAGATAACAAGCTCCTAGCCGAAGCCGTAAGGAGAAGGAAGGCGAGCGTTAACTCCTTGGTATATATCCTGTTGTGTTTCTTCTTCTGTTTTTGCTGTTGGGATTCCTCCTTTTCAATTGTATCTAAATTGGGCACAGAGGTGCCGCGATGGTGATTTGGCTCCGTGTTGACCAGTGCAAGGAGATCCCCTTCGGAGGAGCGACCTGATTTCTTGGTGACCACCCATTCGTAGGCGCTCCCAAGCTGGAAAAGGCCAGATACCATGGCGTTGAATTTGGTCACAGACATGGTGTTTTCGAAGAGAAGGTAAGGGACTATGAATGGGAACGATTTTGGGGCGGGGAGGATGTTGAGGAAGGACATGGTGGCTGGGATGTAACAGACAACCCAAGTAGGGAGCTCTGCTTCTGGAACAAACATGGTCATGGGGAGGATGATGCAGAAAAGGGTGAAGGAGTAGAATGGTAGTATCAGTTTTCTTAGGAGGAAGAAGAGGAAGATCAGGTTGGCCTTCTTCCAAATGCTAATCTGTACCCAAGAGAGGAAGAACATATACCTTGTTAGAGAAGGGAAGGTTTTTTTTATGTGGTTATGAATGATTGCAAATGGGCTGAAAAATGATTGAAAATGGACTGAAAAGAGCTAAATTCTGTACCTTGGATCGGATAACGTCCGGTAAACAGAGGCGAAACAACTGCATTGGACCAGAATGCCACCTGTGTTGCTGTTTCCGGTAAGCTTCGTATGATTCCGGCAATTCGCATTGGCACTGTAGCAGAAAATGAAACTATTGATGAGAGGGCAAATGGGTGGATTTCATTTTATGAATGGAAATCAAAGAAGGCAGAGGTTCTTTATAGATTTTGAGTTTACGGAGGAATGAGAAAGTATTTAATTAAGGAAAATACTAACCTATTTATTTCAGTTAATGGAAATCCAAAACAAAAATGATTGTTTTGAAAATGGCAGGCACCCCTCACCTTTATTACACACTTTATAATTGGCTGTTTTTAGTTACTTGGAGATGATAACCATAGTTTTAAATTGGGAAGTGATATTTACGACCCCTTTTGATCACCAGGGACACCCAGCGTCATTGTATCAATGGCAAACGGGTGGCATGTACTTTATGTCAGAAAAATCCAGTGGCTTTGATTGCAAAGGACACTGGCAAATGGGTGTCCCTGGTGATAAAAGGGGCGTAAATATCATTTCCCTTTAAATTTTAGCCGAAACCGAAATGTTTCAGGACAAAATTTGGGATCTCAGCACCGAAAGAACAAGGACTCGGTATCGGTAAAGATTTTGAAAAAATTTCCACCAAAATTTGGAAATTTTCCACAAAAATTTCTGAAATTTCCAACAAAATTTCCACCCAAATTAATTTCCGACAGAATAAGTTTATGAAATTTCCACAGAAATTTTACAAAACCGAAATTATATATATATATATATATATATATATATATATATATATATATATATATATAGAGAGAGAGAGAGAGAGAGAGAGAATAGAGTTCCTAAGAGTGCCATCATATAGCTTATATGAGGTGGCTCTCACAAAACATAAGGGGCCCACATTGTTAGGATGATCCAAAGCATTCATTTGAAAGGCCCCATCATAGATAGGGTGTGTACAAAAAATCAGCTCCATTGGAGCATCCTAACCCCTCCAAAAGTGGGGGGGGGGAATGGATATATAAGGGCCTTTCAAATGAATGGCTTGGATCACCCAAAAAATGTGGGCCCCCACTATTTTTAGCTCGACCGAGTACGGTCACTTTTCTGATATAAATCAAAAAAGGTTTCTGAGGTATCTCTCACCCTGAGCAGCCCTCTAGATACCCCATTTCCCATAGTTGGTTGTGTCATCCAACCCATTGGTTCTGTAGGTTATAGGTAGGGTTAGGGTTATGGGTTATGATTAATGGCGGTTTTCAAAAGGATGGCTGCAAATTAAACTCCTATAAATCGAATGGTTAGGATTATGGTATGGATGTGGTTTCTTAGGGACACCCTATCTATGTGATGTCCTATAGAATGAATGGGTAGGATGAGTCAAACAACATGCAGGTGGTGTTTTATAGAGGGCTGCTCACCCTGTGCGATACCTTAGAAAACCTCTGCCATATATATATATATATATATATATATATATATATATATATAGAGAGAGAGAGAGAGAGAGAGAGAGAGAGAGAGAGAGAGAGAAAACTGTTGGTGCGCTTAAGCTCACCAAGCTTATGGTGCGCTTAAGCGCCCAATCACATGAGCTTAAGCGCCCAATCACATGGGGGCCCACTTTGTTAGGATGATCCAAAGCATTCATTTGAAAGGCCCTTACATAGATGGGGGGTGTACCAAAAATCAGCTCCATAGAATCATCCTAACCCATCCATTTGTGGAGGTCAAAATGGACAAACCTTGTTTGTCCACAAATCTGCCCATTTTTGTCCTCCACAAATGGAGGGTTAGGATGATCCTATGGAACTGATTTTTGGTACATCCCCTATCTACGATAGGGCTTTGCAAATGAATGGTTTGGATCACCACAGAAAATGTGGGACCCATGTGATTGGGCGCTTAAGCTCACCAACACTTTCCTCATATATATATATAAGCGCCCAATCACATTGGGGCCTACTTTGTTAGGATGATCCAAAGCATTCATTTGAAAGGCCCTTACATAGATAGGGTGTGTACCAAAAATCAGCTTCATAGGATCATCCTAACCCATCCATTTGTGGAGGTAAAAATGGACAGACATTATTTGTCCACAAATCTGCCCATTTTTGTCCTCCACAAATGGAGGGGTTAGGATGATCCTATGGAGCTGATTTTTGGTACACATCGTATCTATGATAGGGCCTTGGAAATGAATGGTTTGGATCACCACAGAAAATGTGAGACCCATGTGATTGGGGCGCTTAAGCTCACCATAAGTTTGGTGAGCTTAAGCTCACCAACACTTTCCTCATATATATATATATATATATATATATATATATATATATATATCAGATGAGAAAAGGAGAGAATTATTTGAATTTATCCCAAAATTCTATGAGAATCACACAACACTTTTTTTAACAAAGGTACCCTGTCAACCCACATATTTTCAATCCTACTCCCTCCTTTAGGCTTTTTAACAAAGGCACTCATTAAAGCCACATAATTTCAATCCTACCCCCTCCTTTATGCTTTTTTCCTTATTATGGAAACCTCTATAGATTGGAGGGCTAGGATCAACCTATGAAAATGATTTTACGGGCACAACCTATTTATGTTGGGTACCATCACATGGATGGTTTAGATCAACCTATGATATGGTCAGTACAGTTCTTTGTCGGCCCGTGCATCGCACGGGGTTTTTTACTAGTATATATATATACCGGGGAAGAGAAAAGGAGAGAATTATTTGAATTTCTCCCAAAATTCTATGAGAATTACACATCACTTTTTTTTACTTTTTTAACAAAGGCACCCATTCAACCCACATATTTTCAATCATACCCCCTCCTTTATGCTTTTTAACAAAGGCACCCATTAAAGCCACATAATTTCAATCCTACCCTCCTCCTTTATGCTTTTTTACTTATGGAAACCTTTATAGATTTGAGGGATAGGATCAGCCTATGAAAATTATTTTACGGGCACAACCTATTGATGTTGTGTTCCATCACATGGACGGTTTGGATCAACCTATGATGTGGTCAGTACAGTTCTTTGTCGGCCCGTGCATCGCACAGGGTTTTTTATTAGTATATATATATATATGAGGAAAGTGTCTCTAGTCGGTCAACGCTGAGCAAAAACACAGTGGGCCCACGTTGTTTGGATGATCCAAAGCATTCATTTGACGGGCCTTGACGTAGATAGGGTGTGCCCAAAATATCAGCTCCATAGGATCATCCTAACCCTTCGATTTGTGGAGGTTAAAAATGGACAGATTTGTGGAGGACACGTCTATTTTAACCTCCACAGATCTACGGGTTAGGATGATCCTATGGAGATGATTTTTTGGGCACACCCTATTCATGTCACAGCCCATCAAATAAATGACTTGGATCGTCCAAACAACGTGGGATCACTGTGTTTTTGGGCACACCACCAAAAATACAGTGGGCCCACGTTGTTTGGATGATCCAAAGCATTCATTTGTTGGGCCCTGACATAGATAGAGTGTGCCCAAAAAATCAGATCCATAGGATTATCCTAACCCTTCAATTTGTGGAGGTAGAAAATGGATAGATTTGTGGAGGTTTATACACGTCCATTTTAACCCCCACAAATCGAAGGGTTAGGATGATCCTATGAGATTATTTTTTGGGCACACCCTATCCATGTCAGAGCCCATCAAATAAATGACTTGGATCATCCAAACAACGTCGGCCCACTGTGTTTTTGGGCACACCCTATCTATAGGGTTTATACGCGTTCATAAGAACCTCCACAAATCTAAGGGTTAGGATGATCCTATGGAGATGGTTTTTTGGGCACACCCTATGTCAGGGCCTATCAAATGAATGCTTTGGATCATCCAAACAATGTGGGCCCACTGCATTTTTGGTCGGCAGACTAGTGAAGGTTCTCTAGTCGACCGACTCTCTCTCTCTCTCTCACTATATATATATATATATATATATATATATATATATATATATGTAGAGAGAGAGAGAGAGAAAAGTGTAGCTACACACTCGTGTAGCTAACTTAGCTACACCGCCGGCCTTAAAATACAGTGGGCCCCACATTGTTTGGGTGATGCCAACCATTCATTTAATGGGCCCTCACATAGATAGGGTCTGCCCCAAAAATCAGCTCTATAGGATCATCCCAACCCTACGATTTGTGGAGGCAAAAATGAACGTGTAAAAACCTTCACAAATCTGTCCATTTTTGCCTCCACAGTTTGAAGGGTTGGGATGATCCTACCTAGATGATTTTTTGGGCGCACCCTATCAATGTGAGGGCCTATCAAATGAATGGTTTGGATCACCAAAACAATGTGGGCCCATTGTATTTTAAGCCGGCGGTGTAGCTAAGTTAGCTACACGAGTGTGTAGCTTCACTTTCCTTATATATATATATATATGAGGAAACTGTTGGTGCACTTAAGCTCACCAAGCTTATGGTGCGCTTAAGCGCCCAATCACATGGGGGCCCACTTTGTTAGGATGATCCAAAGCATTCATTTGAAAGGCCCTTACATAGATGGGGGGTGTACCAAAAATCAGCTCCATAGAATCATCCTAACCCAAATCTGCCCATTTTTGTCCTCCACAAATGGAGGGGTTAGGATGATCCTATGAAGCTGATTTTTAGTACACCCCCTATCTACGATAGAGCCTTGCAATTGAATGGTTTGGATCACCACAGAAAATGTGGGACCCATGTGATTGGGCGCTTAAGCGCACCAACAGTTTCCCCTCTCTCTCTCTCTCTCTCTCTCTCTCTCTATATATATATATATATATATATATATATATATATATATATGAGAAAACGGTTTCTAGTTTTCTACACACAAGTGTAGATAAGTTATCTACACACTAGCTTAAAAT
The DNA here is from genome assembly GCF_043159265.1 of Tasmannia lanceolata. Taxonomy (NCBI): domain Eukaryota; kingdom Viridiplantae; phylum Streptophyta; class Magnoliopsida; order Canellales; family Winteraceae; genus Tasmannia; species Tasmannia lanceolata. The sequence goes on along the minus strand of NW_027518695.1, from coordinate 29,037,031 downwards.
ATAGTGGAGGGCATATTGTTTTGGTGATCCAAACCATTCATTTGATTGGCCCTCACATAGATAGGGTGTCCACAAAAAATCAGCTCCATAGGATCATCCCAACCCTATAATTTGTGGAGGTAAAATGGATGTGTATAAACCTTCACAAATCTGTCCATTTTTTGCCTCGACGGTTCGAAGGGTTAGGATGATCCTATGAAGCTGATTTTTTGGGCACACCCTAACTATGTGAGGGCCCATCAAATGAATGGTTTGGATCACCAAACAATGTGGGCCCCCACTGTATTTTAAGCTAGTGTGTAGATAACTTATCTACACTTGTGTGTAGAAACTGTTTTCGAGAATATATATATATGAGAAAAGGGTTCCTGCAAACATGTGCAGGTAACTTACCTGCACACGAGTGTAGAAATAGGGTGGGGGCCACATTTTTGTGGGGATCAAAACCATTCGTTAGGTAGGCGCTTCCATGGATGAGGTGTGGCCCAAAATCAACTCCATTGGATTGTCCTAACCCAATCAAAGGTGGGGGAGGAAATGAACAGACACTGTATGTCCATGTTTCTGCACATTTTTCCCATCCACGAATGGCAGGGTTAAGATGATCCAATGGGGCTGATTTTTTTATCCACACCCTATCCATGGAAGGGCCTTCCAAGTGAATGCTTTGGACCCCCAAAAATTGTGGGCCCCAACCCTGTTTTTGCACTCATGTGCAGGAACCCTTTCCTCTCTCTCTCTCTCTCTCTCTATATATATATATATATATATATATATATATATATATATATATATATATATATATATATATAGAGAGAGAGAGAGAGGAAAAGGATTGTACGCTCGAGCGTACCAAGCTTATGGTACACTCGAGTGCCCAATCACATGGGGGCCCACTTTGTTAGGATGATCCAAAGCATTCATTTGAAAGGCCCTTACATAGATGGGGTGTGTACAAAAAATCAGCTCCATAGGATCATCCTAACCCATCCATTTGTGGAGGGCAAAATGGACAGACCACAAATCTGCCCATTTTTGCCCTCCACTTTTGGAGGGTTTAGGATGATTCAATGGATCTGATTTTTGGTACACACCCTATCTATGATATAGCCTTGCAAATGAATGCTTTGGATCACCATAAAAAATGTAGGACCCATGTGATTGGGCACTCGAGCGTACCATAAGCTTGGTACGCTCGAGCGTACAATAAGCTTGGTTTTCCTCATATATATATATATATATATATATATATATATATATATATATGAGTTAAGTGAAGCTACACATAGCTACACATACGTGTAGCTAACTTAGCTACACCGACGGCTTAAAATACAATGGGCCCACATTATTTGGGTGATCCAAACCATTCATTTGATAGGCCCTCACATTGATAGGGTGTGCCGAAAAAATCAGCTCCATAGGATCATCCCAACCCTTCAAACTGTGAAGGCAAAAATTGATAGATTTGTGAAGGTTTTTACACGTCCAATTTTGCCTCCACAAATCGTAGGGATGGGATGATCCTATAGAGCTGATTTTTTGGGCACACCCTATCTATGTGAGGGCCCATCAAATGAATGGTTTGCATCACCCAAACAATGTGGGGCCCACTGTATTTTAAGCCGTTGGTGTAGCTACACTTTTCTCTATATATATAAAATAGTAAAAAACCCCGTACGATGCACGAGCAGACAAAGAACTATACGGACCACATCATAGGTTGATCCAAACCGTCTATGTGATGGAACACAATATAAATAGGTTGTGCCCCAAAAATCATTTCCATAGGCTGATCCTAGCCCTCCAATCTATAGAGGTTTCCATAATATGTTATTCCTCTTAAAGCGGATGGTTAAGATCACCCTATAGATTTTTTTATTAAAAAAGCATAAAGGAGGGGGGTAAGATTGAAATTATGTGGCCTTATAGATTGATCCAAACTATCCATGTGATGGAACACAGCATTAATCGGTTGTGCCCGTAAAATCATTTCCATAGGTTGATCCTAGCTCTCCAATCAATATAGGCTAATCCTAGCCCTCCAATCGATAGAGGTTTCCATAATTGTTGTCCCTTTTCAGGTGCCCGGAATCCGTCAATATTTTGCAAGTGTCCTGCATGAGTAATATAAAGTAGTTATTTCGTCATTGTCATATTCTTTACCTCTTCTTGGTAGTTTTTTCCGTAATTGTCATAGACAGGAACCCTGTGTCGGTACTTTTCGTATGTAGATTACGATTTTACCCTCACATAGATAGTATGTACAGATATGTGGGGAGGGCAAAAAACGGTAAAAATCATCCACATTGACGTGTTAAATGGACAATAATTCTCTCTTTTCTCTTCTGCTATATAGTATTAGACATATATATATATATATATATATATATATATATATATATATATGTGTGTGTGTGTGTGTGTGTGTGAGAGAGAGAGAGAGAGAAAACAGTTTCTACGCACAAGTGTAGATAAGTTATCTACACATTAGCTTAAAATACAGTGGGGCCCACATTTTTTGGGTGATCCAAACCATTCATTTGATGGGCCCTCACATAGATAGGGAATGCCCAAAAAATCAGCTTCATAGGATCATCTTAACCCTTCGAACCGTGAAGGCAAAAAATGGACAGATTTGTGAAGGTTTATACATGTCCATTTTACCACCACAAATCGAAGGGTTGGGATGATCCTATGGAGTTGATTTTTTGTGGACACCCTATCTATGTGAGGGCCAATCAAATGAATGGTTTGGATGACCCAAATAATACGCCCTCCACTATATTTTAAGCTAGTGTGTAGATAACTTATCTACACACAACCGTTTTCTCATATATATATATATATATATATATATATATATATATATATATATATATATATGTAGAGAGAGAGGAAAGTGTTTCTAGTCCGGCCGACTAGAGATCATTCTCTAGTCCGCCACCCAAAAACACATGGGTCCCACATATTTTGTGGTGATCTAAAGCATTCATTTGATAGGCCTCATCATAGATAGGATGTCCATAAAAATTCAGCTTCATAGGATCTTCTTAACCCTTCGATTTGTGGAGTTAAAAAATGGACAGATTTGTGGCGGTTTATAGCCGTCCATTTTAAGCTCCACAAATCATAGGGTTGGGATGATCCTATGAAGCTAATTTCTTGTGGACACCGTCTCTATGTCAGGGCCCATCAAATGAATGCTTTGCATCACCAAAATATGTGGGACCCATGTGTTTTTGGGTGGCAGACTAGAGAATGATCTCTAGTCGACCGGACTAGAAACACTTTCCTCATATATATATATATATATATATATATATATATATATATATATATATATATATATATATATGAGGAAACTGTTGGTGAGCTTAAGCTCACCAAACTTATGGTGAGCTAGCTTTCCCAATCACATGGGTCCCACATTTTGGGGAGTGATCCAAACCATTCATTTGCAAGGCCTTATTATAGATAGGGGGTGTACCAAAAATCAGCTCCATAGGATCATCCTAACCCCTCCATTTGTGGAGGACAAAAATGGGGCAAATTTGTGTCTGTCCATTTTTGTCCTCTACAAATGGAGGGGTTAGGATGATCCTATGGAGCTGATTTTTGGTACACCCCCCATCTATGTAAGGGACTTTCAAATGAATGGTTTGGATCATCCTAACAAAGTGGGCCCCCATGTGATTGGGAAAGCTAGCTCACCATAAGTTTGGTGAGCTTAACAGTTTCCTCTATATATATATATATATATATATATATATATATATATATATATATATGTGTGTGTGTGTGTGTGTGTGTGTGAGGAAACTGTTGGTGAGCTTAAGCTCACCAAACTTATGGTGAGCTAGCTTGTCCAATCACATGGGTCCCACATCTTGGGGAGTGATCCAAACCATTCATTTCCAAGGCCTTATCATAGATAGCGGGTGTACCAAAAATCAGCTCCATAGGATCATCCTAACCCCTCCATTTGTGGAGGACAAAAATGGGGCAGATTTGTGTCTGTCCATTTTTGTCCTCCACAAATGGAGGGGTTAGGATGATCATATGGAGCTGATTTTTGGTACACCCCCCATCTATGTAAGGGACTTTCAAATGAATGCTTTGGATCATCCTAACAAAGTGGGCCCCCATGTGATTGGGCAAGCTAGCTCACCATAAGTTTGGTGAGCTTTCCTATATATATATATAGGAAAAGGAGTGTGCGGTCGAGCGCATCTAAGCTTAGGTGCGGTCGAGGGCCCAAACACATGGGTCCCACATTTTTTATGCTGATCAAGACCATTCATTTGCAAGGCCCCATCATAGATAGGGTGTGTACAAAAAATCAGGTCCATCGGATCATCCTAACCCCTCCAAAAGTGGAGGGCAAAAATAAGCAGATTGGTGGCAAACAGTGTCTGTCCATTTTGACCTCCACAAATGGATGGGTTAGGATAATCCTACGGAGCCGATTTTTTGTGCATACCCCATCTATGTAAAGGCCTTTCAAATGAATGCTTTGGATCATCCTAACAAAGTGGGCCCACATGAGTTTGGGCCCTCGACCGCACCTAAGCTTGGTGCGGTCGACCGCACAATCTTATCCCTCATATATATATATATATATATATATATATATATATATATATATAGGGAAAGGTGTGCGTACTCGGTCGAGTAGATAAGCTTATCTACTCGGTCGGGTTAAAAACAATGGGGGCCCACATTTTTTGGGTGATCCAAACCATTCATTTGAAAGGCCCTTACCTAGATAGGGTGTCCACAAAAAATCAGCCCCATAGGATCATCCTAACCCATCCAACAGTGAAGGGAAAAATGGGCAGATTTGTGGACAAGCTTTGGTTGTCCATTTTTCCCTCCACTGTTGCATGGGTTAGGATGATCCTATGGGGCTGATTTTTTGTGGACATCCTATCTAGGTAAAGGCCTTTCAAATGAATGGTTTGGACTACCCAAAAAATGTGGGCCCCACTGTTTTTAACCCGACCGAGTAGATAAGCTTATCTACTCGACCGAGTACGCACACCTTTCCTATATATATATATATATATATATATATATATATATATATATATATATATATATATAGAGAGAGAGAGAGAGAGAGAGAGGAAAGTGTTGGTGAGCTTAAGCGCCCCAATCACATGGGTCCCACATTTTCTGTGGTGATCCAAACCATTCATTTGCAAGGCCCTATCGTAGATAGGGTGTGTACCAAAAATCAACTCCATAGGATCATCCTAACCCCTCCATTTGTGGAGGACAAAAATGGGCAGATTTGTAGACAAATAATGTCTGTCCATTTTGACCTCCACAAATGGATGGGTTAGGATGATCCTATGGAGCTGATTTTTTATACACACCCCATCTATGTAAGGGCCTTTCAAATGAATGATTTGGATCATCCTAACAAAGTAGGCCCTAATGTGATTGGGCGCTTAAGCTCACCAACACTTTCCTCATATATATATATATATATATATATATATATATATAGAGAGAGAGAGAGAGAGAGAGAGAGAGAAAAGTGTAGCTACACATACGTGTAGCAAATTTAGCTGCACCGACGGCTTAAAATACAGTGAGCCCCACATTGTTTGGGTGATGCAAACCATTCATTTGATGGGCCCTCACATAGATAGGGTGTGCCAAAAAAATCAACTCCATAGGATCATCCCAACCCTACGATTTGTGGAGGCAAAAATGGACGTGTAAAAACCTTCACAAATATGTCCATTTTTGCCTCCACAGTTTGAAGGGTTGAGATCATCCAATGGAGCTGATTTTTTGGGCACACCCTATCAATGTGAGGTCCTATCAAATGAATGGTTTGGATCACCCAAATAATGTGGGCCCACTGTATTTTAAGCCGTCGGTGTAGCTAAGTTAGCTACACGTATGTGTAGCTTCACTTAACTCATATATATATATATATACACACACACGCTTTCGGCGGAAATTTTGGCCAAGACAGAAAATTTCGGTTTTGGCAGTGGCTCAAAATCCGTGATGGTGACAGCCTGACCAGCTTAAGTAGCAAAGTGTACAATAAAGAGAGGGTGCCGTTATTAAGACAAGGGAGTGCGGATATAATTCCCACGCAAAACTCAAAACATTAGATTAGTGTGTTTTTACACGACAAGCTTTCAAATGGGTCCCACAGAACCTTAATTCAAACAAACGACAAGCTTTGCTTTTTCAATAGAAATTGATTGATAATTTGATAACATCACTAGTTTTCAGGTGTCACATACGACTAACGTTGTGCTTAACAGCTAGCACATCAGAGAATTTTGAAAAAAAGTGTCTATATCAATTCAGGTAGGGGGAGTTTGGCGAGTGTCAGTTTGCTGAAGCCTGTTCGTTTGAGATACTGCCAACCGATTGTGAGTCCAAAACCAATTATTGAGGCCAAGAAATGGTGTTGCACTCACAATAACGTTGTGCTTAACAGCTAGCTCATCAGAGAAAAAAAAAACTGTCAATATCAATTCAGGTAGGGGGAGTTTGGCGAGTGTCAGTTTGCTGAAGCCCTGTTCGTTTGAGATAGTGCCAACCGATAATTGGTTTTGCACTCACAATCAATTGGCATAATCTTAAAGGGACGGGGCCAAAGGAACCGATTGTTTTGGATTTTGAGAATTGATTTTGTACCAAGTCATTATTGGACTCAAAAAATAAGGCCCTTTTTGTTTTGGATTTTGAGAATTAATTTTAAGTCCAAAAATTATTAGTGGACTCAAAATTGTTTACAAATTGACGTCCAATAATCAGTTCTGGACTCAAAAATCAATTCTCAAATTCAAAACATGTAATTTTAAGCCCAATCATCAGTTTCGGACTCAAAAAATATTTGAGTCCAATAATCAGTTTTGGACTTGAAAATTTTTTGAGTCCCATAATCAGTTTTGGACTTAAAAAAAATGTGATTCGAATAACCAGTTTTGGACTCGAACAAATTTTGAGTCCAATACTAAAAAAAATTCTTAAAATCCAAAACCAACAAGGCTCCGTTTGTTTTGATTTTGAGAACCCATTGTGAGTCCAAAAAAGATTATTGGACTCAAAATTAAGCGTAAATTTGAGTCTGGCCTCATCAAGACACAAATGCTAAAAAAATTCTTAAAATCCAAAACCAACGAGGCGCCGTATGTTTTGGATTTTTAGAACCCATTGTGAGTCCAAAACAGATTATTGGACGCAAAATTATGCGGAGATTTGAGTCCAACCTCATCAAGACACAAAATTTCAACCCTCCACCTCCTTTAAGCCCTGCTTGTTTAGGATTTTGAGAATCTATTGTGAGTCCAAAACTGGTTATTTGACTCAAAATTAAACGTAGATATGGGACCAACAATGGAAGCAGTGCTCATACCTCGACGTCATTGAGGAAGATAAATTTCCAGCCGTGGAGATGAGCTCGAACGGCGATGTCCATGTCTTCGACTGTTGTCCTCTCCAACCAACCTCCAGCCTCCTCCAAGGCTTTTATCCTCCAAACACCAGCAGTCCCATTGAACCCAAAGAAATTGATGAAAATTGCATTGACCTGCTGCTCCACCTCGAAATGGAATGCCAGATTTATGTTCTGCAACCTCGTTAACAGGTTCTCGTCCTTGTTGACGAAGGACCATCTCGCCTGAACTAGCCCCAATCCCTCATTATCCTGCAAACAACAAGGTAGGAGAACTGAAAGGAACCCAAATGACTATAAAAGGGAAGAAAAAACAGTGAACATGTAGAGAAATTAACAGCCCAGATTATCATAATAAGAAAAACTGGCAAAAATACTGAATTTGAATGCAACCTAGACCATTACAAAACGAAAACGTGGCACAAGGCAAGAATTGAGATCAGTGTTGCAAAGCACTATGCGGGCCAAAATGCGGCCTATGCAAATCCTAGTAAACTCGGAGAGGCGCAAACAAATACTTGGATAATGCAGTCATAAATCTTGACTTTGTAGGGCAAAAAAGGCTCTAACAATAACTTGGACAAGGTAAACGGGAGTGACTCACTGCGCGGAGGTGCTTTGAAACTATGATTGGGACATCCCATGACATAACAAGAAAAAAAGGCAAAAGGATTTTGAAACAACTCAAATGATTACAAGAAAAACTAGGCAAAATGTAGAAATTAAGAACAACCTAGAAGAATGAAATAAGGAAAACTGGCAAAAATGCCGAATTTGAAGACAACCCGGACAATTACAAGAAAAGGCGGAGCAAGCTAGATGAGAACTATTGAGATTGTGTCTTGTTTCAACTCAAGTGAGCCCATCCATGTTTGACTAGGAGCTTTCTTTTCTTAAATGTTCCTTATTTGAATAGGAAACACAGAGAAATTTGACGATTTCTAAAACAGTAGGACTCCCATGTTGCTTCCTAGTTAGATTAGAGAGAGAGAGAGAGAGACTTTGGTTTAGGAAACCGAAGTTATATAATGTATTGTTATATTTATGTAAACTGAAAGCAGAGAAGAATAGAGAAATAGTTTTTAATATTGAGGAGAGAGGTCACTAAGGTTTTGTTTAAAAGGTGAGGTTCGCTCGGGTTTGATTTCCAAGTTGTGTGCATTAAGCATGCAAGGATTGACGATTATCTAATTGTAATCTCTTTTGCTTGTTGCTTATAGTGGAAGATAGATTCTCACCCATAGATGTAGAAAATCTTGTCGAACCACATAAAATAATTATATTGTCTTTGTGCTGGTGTTTGTTAACTATTTGCATTGTATATGCATTGTGTAGATTTTTTTGAAAGAACATAGTGGCATCACAGCTGTTAGAGCGATCTAATCGAAGAAAAATAATGGAGTTAAAAAACTTGTTCAGGAAATTCTCGTTGGAAATGGGTTTTGAAATAACGTATTCATTATCTAGACTTTACCCTATAATTTTGAAAGGTTGTTGGATTGATCTAGGATTTTTTAGATTGATCGTGTGAGATCCCACATCGGAAATCAAAATCAAAATATGGCAACGAATAAAGTGACATGCACTTTGGGTGATGAGGTGTATGTCTCAAAGACACAGAAGGATCAACTTTATCTTGACCGGTTAGACTCAAAGGGTTGCAGGCATTCTCAACTGCAAGTGGATCTATAAAAATCACGTGCAATTGTATGGTCCTGGCGAAATGGGAGAAGTGTGACAGTTTGTATCGTATGGGTGAGAAATACGGGGAAGATAGTGTTCCTACTACCTCGATGGATGATTTAAAACAGAGTGACATGCACGCGTACATGGTCTGTTTCATAGTAATTGCAGAGCTAAATTTTCAGACTATAGACGATACTGAGGAGGTTACAATTTATGCTAGTGAAGAAGACAGATCAAGATACCTCTCCAGAGTTAACTAGCTGAGAGTTGACTAAGAGCAAGTTGCATACATGTATTAGCTGCGGTGATTGAGTCAAGTAAAGACAAGAACAAAATGATTCGATGATGTATGTAGCTAGTGGATGATTGCGATGACGAAAAACAGGTGGCGACGCCAACAAAAAATCTTCAAGCTGGTTGGAAAACAAGCCAAGGTTGGGATTGATGAGCTTGTGTCTTGTTTCCACTCAAGTGAGCCCATCCTAAAAAGTTCTCTCCTCTTGGCGGTTAAGGGAGGTGTGATAGTTTTTAAAACTATGGGGCTCTCATATTGCTCCCTAGTTAGATAGACTAGGCGAGAGAGAGAGAGAGAGAGAGAGAGAGAGAGAGAGAGAGAGAGTTAGGTTTAGGAAACCTAGATCATATAAGGTATTTTTATACCTTATGCAAAGTTGAGAAAACGGTGAAAGAGCTTTCCACCTGGAGAAGAGGGATGACTAGGGTTCTCTTTAAAACAAGTGGTTAACTCGAGTATGATAATTCGGGTTGTAAGCGTTGAGCATTGGATTATGGGATTTGTGATTATCCCCTTATAATATCCAGTGTTCTAATAAGCGCTGGGCGGAGTTGGGCTGTCGACTGACCTCCCAACGTCCAGGCGTTTTTAGGCGTTTTTTATTTATTTTTAAGCATAAAGTACTTAATAATTTAAGTATTTAACAATACAACACAAATCAATGACAAAAAAAAATTAAAATCCGAGCATTTCTTCAGTCTTCACTAATCATTGTCATCTCCCTCCAAGACCAAGACTCTATCTTCATCTGAGTCTTCAAACCAGCCCCGCCCAGGCCCTCGCTCAGCGCCCAGGCGTCGCCTTATCGCCTGGGCGGCCGCCTAGTAACGCCCAGGCTGTAAGACCACTTTTTTAAACGCCCAGGGCCTGGGCGGTGCATTTTTTCTGTGCCCAGCGCCTTTGCGGCCTAGGCGGCGGCCGCCTTTTTGAACAGAGATATGTGTGATTGTTGATTGTAGTAGAAGATTAGTTTCACTGACTTGAATGTAGACAATCTTGTTGAAGCCAAACACTTGTGTTACTTTGTGCTTGTTTTTTTTGTTTACTATTTCTATTGCATATACAGTGCATAAATTGTGTATAGACGTAATGGATTCTTAGAACAATAACCAGAGGAATAAACAGCAATGGCAAATGGGAGAGGGTCGGATTTCCTGACCTTGAAATGTGGGACAGTCCTCTTCAGAAAATCAGGGTAGGGCTGGAAATCGGCATCAAATATGGCAACGAATTCATAATCCTTGACATAGTTGCAATTCATCGCCGACTTGAGATTACCAGCCTTGTACCCGTCTCTGATCACACGGTGCCTGTAAACGATATGAATACCATTCTGCTGCCACTTCTGCACTTCTTCTTTGATCAGCATTTGCGTCGTGGGGTCATCCGAATCGTCAAGAACTTGGATCAACAGATTAGACCTTGGCCAGTCAAGATTGCAAACCGCAGCCATTGATTGCTGATAAACCTGCAACAAAAATCGAACATTGAATATTGAATATGTCATTCCCTGAGACCAGAATGTTAACCCAAGTCCCCGAGCAGGACACTTCAGACACATCTAATTCATGGTTCAGAGTACATTAATAGTACGTTAATAATACAAACATATGCAAGAACTTTCAATTGAGATCAAACCATACTATAAATGAATAGGTTTTTAAAATAGAAATTCGCCAACCACTCTTCTAAGTACCTCTTTCTCATTGCACATGGGGATTTGAACAAGAACATTGGGGAAGTAATCACCAGCTTCAAGATCCTTAATCCCCTGCTTTGGGACCGGCTTAATCTTCTTAAATCGGATCCAAAACCAACCCAAACAAAGAACCAAACGATCAGCGCTCTGTATAAGGAACAACACAATGCAGCCATTCGCGAGGAATTGCAACGGAGGTGCAAGATAATCCACCCTAATCAAAACCCACCTAGAATACACCCAATCAAAGATCCCCCAAAACCCAATTGGCCTCAAATCATAATGCCACTGCCAACCCTGATTATATGCCGCAATCTCAAACCCTAACATCACAATTGAAAGCAAAAGAAAGACCTTTATACAAGAATAAAACCTACTCCTCAGAATTGGATTCTCAATCTCATTCTCATTCTCATTCACAGTATCTGAATCTGTTCTACCAGAGGCGAGTCTTCGCCGGACGGCTCCTGCGAGGCCGAAGGTCGCCGATCCTATCCACGTCAGGCAACCGGCGGCCTTGTGGGCTTTGAGGAGGAGAACCCATGTGAGCTGTTTGGCATTTTTCCCTCTATTTTTGTTACCACTCATCAATTCAAAATCTTCTTCATTTGGGCTTTCTAATTCAAGCATTGAATAGTTAGGGTTTTCCATTTTGATCACCACTGGTGTTCCTCTGTGACTCTCTTTCGCCCACCAATCGAAAGATGGCGCCATTTCTACGTATTAGGGTTCCTCTTTTGGTTTTAATTTTGTTCTTCTTTGAATCTATGAACTTAAAACTAGCTCAGAAACAGCATTTTATAAATGGGTTTTGTACAAAATAACAAAGGGAGAAGAATGGAGCCGAAATGTGGTTTAATTCTAAGTATTAGGGTTCCTCTTTTGGTTTTGATTTTGTTTTTCTTTGGATCTGTCAACTGAAAACTAGCTCAGAAAGGGCATTTCATAAATGGGTTTTGTACAAAGTAACAAAGGGAAAGAGCATTGAGACGCGTGGTTGAAAGGATGAGACGAATGTAGGGTTTTTTTTTAGCTCTAGCTTTTATGAGAGAGACAGATGAGTTTGAATAATCCAAAACCCCTATCATAGAATCCAGCTTGCAAAAAAAACTCTTATATGAAAAACCCAGATAAAGATAACAGCTCAACACGTTTTGATTTGAGAGAAATAGGAAGGTAAGAAGAAGAAGAAGAAGAACCAACGTTCAAGGTTAAAAAGAGAAAATTAGGGATCCATTTCTTATTAAGAAGAACGCACGTTTAAGCTCAAAAAAAGAGAAACTTTTTCTGATTTCTTATTCGTCCGTAATAAAATACTACAAAGAAACAAAGATCCTCTCTCTAACATGGAAAGAAGATCTCTCTAATTATCTATGATAACATTTTTCTCAAAATCTGAGACAGAAACTACAAGCTGTAAAACCAGGATAAAAAATTACTGAAAAGAGAATTGTATCCCTATAAAAGAAACAAAAAACCAAGTATTTTAATTATATTTCCTCTACAAAAATAATTATTTACTCTAATTTTTTATTTTTGGATTTTTAGTTTTTAGTTTTTTTTTTAAAATTTTCCAAAAGGAAGACAATGAGGGAAGTCCTAGGAAGGAGGGGCTGAAAAAGTAAATTTGGGGTGTGATTTTATTTTCTTGTCTCGTCTTACATGTTTTTTTTTTTCCTGGTTGGGAAGAGAGAAATGCTCAACGGGAGCCCATGGCCGTAGCTTTTTCCGGTGTAAGACCGAGTCACCTTTGTAAGGATAGATACGACTTCTTATATACGGATCTTGGGTGTACGCTTTGCCAAATGTCGAAAAGGGCATCCATCTGTTGGAATAATTACTAACGGCCCAACTTAGGCTATTTTAAGCCAGCATGCAGTTTTAACTTTTTGGGTAAGTGGCTAAAACGGGGAGGTTTCTGAGTACTAGCTTCGTGTTGTAATTACTAAATTATGGAAGGGGTAGTTGGGGGCAAGAGAAGAACAGAAGTTGAAATTTTTGTTTTGTGAAGATGTGGGGGTATTTTGGGAAGAAGATATAATAATTAGAGGGTTTAGGGACATTTTAAGGTTATAAATTGATATTTTAGGGAGTTAGGAGCTTGTAAGCTAACGTATGGTGACCATTCATCGATGAGTAAAGTCTATGATCAAACGGTTAGGATGGTCTAAACTGGCATGAAGGGGGTGAATTAGATCTCTCTAAGAACCCATATGGAGGACCCACCAGGATTTCCAGTTGATCTAGAAATCGCCATAGATCAATGTATTTTCGGTAATTAAACACGGATTGTAGCCTAGATTGAAAATTTTCCATGCAATTTTTTTTATTGCTCAATCAATATGCACTTTCCGCCATTGGAGATCAGATATAGGACCCACTAGATGAACGATCTGGATCTATCTATTTGTAAACAAGAATCAGATCAATCATATATCTTACATTCCTAATCATCAAATCAAAATGCATTTTTGGCCGTTGAATCAGGACCATTGTTTTCTTAATTGGACGGTTAGGATCATTCACAGTTTTAGCTCGATGAGCATCAGTACCGTCCAATGTTTGGTAACTAAACCAGCATGTTTAGAGCTGTCAGATAAAGGGTACCACTAGCTAGACAATTGGAATTGACCAAATGGTTGGACCCACCATTGGCGAGCACTTATTCACTTTTTTTATGATCGAATTTCAAAAATAATAATAAATTTGAACCTTCACATTCACATTCACGTGATCGTAGTAAATAAAAGACCATTCAAATTTCAAAAGCCGCGGGCAGAGAATATCATAGGAAGCGTCAAAAGAACGACACCTTTCACACGTATGCCGTCAGAGCGGGCTACATGTGACGTCCAGGTCTGGTTCCCGGGATTACCATAACGCTGACACGTGTGAGCACAGTGATATGTTATTTTTGTCTTATTATATTAAGTTAGCTGATATTCGCACTACAATATTTTTTTATAATGACACTAATCACTTTCACTTTGTTTTACACTTTTCTAATGAGTTGGGAAGAGATTTTGGTAAATGTAACAGCCTTTCACTAGAGCTGCAGCTAGGGGTGTAAACGAGCCGAGCTTCGCCAGGCGAAGCTCGGCTCGTTAAGCTCAAAAGCTCGGCTCGGGCTCGAATAAGGCTCGGCTCGGCTTGGCTCGGTCAAGCTCGACCAGGCTCGCAAGCGGCTCATGAGCCTTATCGAGCTCGAATTATATTAATTTCACACCCCTCATCTTCCCTGGACAGCCCTATCTAGTGTTTTTTTACTACTCTTTTTACACTAGGGGGGGTGGTCCAAGTAACAAATGGGGTCCCAAAAAAGAAGTGACATATTTTGCCTCCCCCTTTCACTCACTGGACAACTCTTTTAGTGTATATATTAATATATATATATATATATATATATATATATATATATTAAATATATTAAAATCTTAGCGAGCCTTAACGAGCCGAGCCGAGCCGAGCCTGGCCTAACTCGAGCTCGGCTCGTTTAGCTTAACAAGCCTGGCCAGCCGGCTCGGCTCGGCTCGTTAAGGATTCGAGCCGAGCTCAAGCGAGCTTCCTAGCCCGAGCCAAATTTGACACTCTTAGCTGTAGCTTGAGCGGGGCTCAACCCGAATTCGATAGGTTCAACCTAATTTCGGTTACGATTGGGATGGCATTTCCTCAAGTTGGGTAAGGTTAGGGTTAGGAAAAGCCAACCTGGAATTTTGCGGGTTGAGTTAGGAGTAAAGCTTTGGACAATCTATCTAGACCTGAACCCAACTTCCAACCTCTAATTTTATAGTGATTTTAAAAATCTTAGGAATATGTTTTTTTTTATTTGTTATATTTTTGCCGAAGGCTAACATTAACCTAATCCGACCTAACCTGGCCCAACTCGACATTCGATTCAGGAAAAAATGATTAGATGAGTTGGTTTAGGTTTGGGAGATTTAGAAGAGGGTTAGGTCAGGGTCGACCCTCCTTAGCCCGAGGCTCGAGTTTGGTTGTGTTAGGATTAAGGGAGTGCTACCTTGGATAGGGCTAGGTTCGCCTCTACCCGTCCCACCCAGCCCGAGTTGCACTGCCTATCTTTTATAACTGGTTAAGAAAGTGTAAAATGAAGAGAATAGCGCTATTATTGACATATGGTACTGTACGTATCTGTCCCATTCTTTGAAGAAGGGTTTATTATAAGAAAATGGGGAGGTGTGACAGAGTGAGTATGAAGTCAGGAGCGGAGGGAAGGAGTAGGGTTCACACAAGTAAAAGAAAGTGTGGCACACACTACTAATGGGAAAGAAAAGGGAAGGGAGCACACTCTGACTCAAAATCTGCCTTTAAATTTTGCCACGAAGGTCACTTGGAGTTTAGTAACGGTCTTAATAGTTTTTACACATACTAGCAAGTATTTCAAAATGAAATAGTGTATCCCACATTATTTGATCCTTCAAATCTTTCATTTATTGGGCCCCGACTTAAATAAGTTGTGCCAAAAAAAAAAAAAAAAATCTCCATAGGATAAACCCAACCCTCTTATCTCTAGAGGACTACCCATATATAAATTTCTATAGATCAGACGGTTAGGATCTCCTATGGAGATGATTTTTGGGGTACAACATATTTAAGTTGAGGCCCAACAAATGGATGGTTTAGATCAGGGTCCTTCTATTGTGGATCTTGTATTTTAAAAATAAAATTCTTGCAAGAATGTTCTTGATGGGACAGAAATTCTAGGTTCTTTAAGACACTTAGGGCCCATTTGGATCCCGAGAAGATTTGGATTTGGATTTCTCGGATTTGCAACCCTTTTTGCATTGTAATTTGGGTCGGATCAAATTCTTGGATTTCTAATTTAGTAGCTCAGTGAAAAAAATAAGATTTCTAAGTTTGTAGTATAAATAAGAAACTTGAAATCCACAGATCTGGGAGTTTCCTTCACCCTCTTTGCTCCTCAACCTCTCCCCTCCACTAGGAAGTACCCCCTTTCCTCTTTGTCTCCCTCTACATGAGCCAATGACGGATTCGCGCGCGCGGGGGGGGGGGGGGGGGGGGGTGGTCAAGGGAGGCAGTTGGCCCCCTAAAAAATCTAAAAAAAAATTCTTTTTATGGTATCTCAGATGTGTTACATTCCCAAAATTGCCATCTTGCCCCTCTTTAATTTTCAGTTTTTTCCCTTAAGAGGACAATGGCTTATAGGAATTTTCCAATCATTGCAAAATGTATTTCGAAAGTTTTGGCGATTTCCTTCCCTCCGTGATCTCTCTGATTAGATGATTTTGTGAGTTTCTGGCAAACTTCTATTTCTTTTTGCCACCTCATTCCTTTCAATTCCCGCTTTTCACCATCCAAACGGATCATTTGGGCTTGGAATTTATAAAATTGCCAATCTTCTTGCCACATGATATACATGATATGCATTGGTGTAAAATAGTGGGTCCCACCCATCAAAACATGAGGTTTATGATGATGGATCCACTACATCAAATTTTTGAGATTTTACATGGTGCAAGGCCCTAAGTATTTTCCCAAAAGTAATGTACGGCCCACACCATAGATGGTCAAAACCGTACATTTGATGGGCCACAATGTAAATATGTTGTGCCCCAAAAATCATTTCCATAGGATGATCCCAACCCCCCAATTTATATAGGTTTCCATAATATAATTCCTCTATAGATTGGACGGATAGGATCATCCTATAAATGGACAGTTTTGATCATCCTACGGCATTAGCTGTAGAGTACTTTTAAAAAAATAATGGACTCCGTGTGTGTGTGTGACAACCACCCCCCTTGTGCAAATTCCTGGCTCCGCCCCTGACATGAGCTGCCGGATCTATTCAATTTGTATTCAAAGCTCAATTCCAAATCCAAATACAAAATGGGAGGTACCCAAACGGGTTAGGGACCATCACAGTGTTGCATGACAGAGCAACCACCACATATGAATTATATGTATAAAACAAAATCTGTTGAAAAGTGAGCATATCTGTCTGCTCTCTCATGCAACAACGGTTCCACTAAATGACTTATGTGATGGTCCCTAGCAAATCCCATATATGTATATTTTCTATAGATTATCTCACATACCCAAAATTAAATTAAATTAATTAGTCTATGTTACTATAAATCTTACTAAAAGATGGCTTTATTTATTTTGGATATGTTAATGCATGACAGCTCTACATATGATTGCATTTTAATGATTTTTTCTTCCCCAAAACGAGAAAAGATCATCAGAAGTTTCCTATGAGAGAAAGGCCTCTTTGTGAGAGCTTGATTAAGATCTTGTTTTTTGTTCCATCTCCCACAAATGGACCATTGAGATTATTTATTATTATTTTCTTAAATTTATTATTCTCCCTCCTTGATATTTTTGTATTTGGTTGGATTTATATCCACCGTTTTCTTTTTGATCTTTTGTAATTGACCATCTCGGCCCCCTTTTCTAATGAATTCTTCATTATTCAAAAAAAAAAATAGGGAAATGATTTCTGTGCTCAAGTTTTTTGATAAACATGTGCTCAACTTGTTTGTCTCGTAGTATTTAAAGGGATGTCAGAGGATATTACTGTTCTAAAAAAGCACTTAAAATCCTTTAAATGCTACACGACAGACAAGTGAAGCGCATGTTTATCAAAACACTTGAGCGCTGAAATCATTTCCCAAAAAATATTATAAATTATAACATCGTGACAGCAGGTAGAACAATTGGGTGTCTTTTATGGAAACATATGTATATCTCTACAGTATATATACGCTGGCAAGATATATATATATATATATATATATATATATATATACAGCGTATGTGCGTGTTTAATATTGAGTGATTTACTCCAGTATCTGTCAGTGGTTTGAATGGGGTTTGAAAATCTGTGATTCAGCTCGGGGAAAAGGACGTGTGAAAGAGCCACGTGTCAGTTGTTAAAAGGCAGGTGCGAGTCTACACGACACTTGTACTTTTATAACACGTGTAGGTCAGTATTGGAAGGGGGTTGATGTGGATTTCCTGACAGGCCAAATTGGCTTGATTGTATATATGGCTAGGATCATCCAATCTGAGCTAACATGTTTCCCATCTACATAGGTACCCACCAGATGTGTGGCCTAGATCGATGGTCAAAATACTAGTTTCAAATTAATATAATGGATTTAAGCTGCATTTGTTACTATCAATTTTTGGGTCCCACAGGGGGACATTTGGTGTAATTAAGACCGTTGATCTAGTGGACGATCATGACGTGACATGATTCATGTTGCATGCCACACGGACATCCCATCCGTAAGATAACTAACTATATAAATCAACGGTTGAACTTTTCTTTGTGGAAACCCTAAACGGGCCTTTGTGGATCAAGGGGCTAGGATCATCCAATCAAGCTGGCTCAGGTACATGGTAACATGGGGCACGCTTGTGGATGTTGATCTGACCAGCTAATCCGATTACACAAGCATTCCTTCTTCTTCTTCTTCTTTTTATTTTTTTATTATTTTTATTTTTATTTTTATTTTTAGGGGCAAACTGATGTTAGGGAGACCCCAACTAGAATTTATTGAAGAAACAGAGAAAAGAAGAGATTACAATCTCGGGTAGATAGTGCCCGAGGCATCATTATAAAGGATGATAGAAAAATCATTTGGAAAATTACTACAGCACTCCCCTTTAATGGGACAATTCCACTTAGATAAGTAGTCCGCCGCCCTGTTACCTTCCCTCCAGATATGGGACATCTTGTAGTTATCAAAGCGTAGCAAGGTAGCTTCTGATCTTTTCCACAACTGCTGCTCTTTTCCAAGGGCAAGGAAACTTCCCTTCTATGGTCTTCACCGCTGCCAATGAATCGGATTCCACCCAGATATTCTTAATGTTTTTAGAAAACGCCATTCGAATCGCGTCCAGTTCCAAATTTTGAATACTGTCTTTGGTAACATTCAATGAGAATGTCACAATAGCATTACCTTCCGGGTTCCATGCGGATTTCATTGTCAGGTTCCCATCCGAACAAGGTTTCCAAACAGGAATGTTGACCGTGTTCCCGGAGAAGGAAGTAGTGTCCACAATTTTCTTGAGGTCTGAGAGGCATGGATTTTCGAAAATCTCATCCCACTTCTCATTTGTACCCTTGCAGCAACAGAACAATTATAGGGAATATTTTTCGTGGTCCAAAATTTCCTTCTCTTCAAATACTTCTTGTTAAACCATTCTGTCCATGGGCTTAATTAAAGAAGAATTTAGGGCCCTCCAAAGGCTTTTCATTTGAGCAGCCTTATTGAGGTCATGAGGAGTCCTCAACCCAACTCCATCTTCCTCCTTAGGTCTACATAGCAGGTTCCATGCGATCGGGTGATATCTTTTAACCATAGAAGGACCACTCCAAATAAAATTTCTAATAATGCCATCCATCTCGTTCAAAGTTCCTTGGGGAAGAGAGAAAAAAGCCAACGACCAATAGATCTGAAAACTATTCAAGACAGTTTTAGCAAGCTCAATTCTGCCCGCTCTTGACAGATGTCTGTTCGTCCAGGCAGCAATTTTGTTTCTAACTTTGGTAACAAGAGGTTT
The DNA here is from genome assembly GCF_043159265.1 of Tasmannia lanceolata. Lineage (NCBI taxonomy): Eukaryota > Viridiplantae > Streptophyta > Magnoliopsida > Canellales > Winteraceae > Tasmannia > Tasmannia lanceolata. Next base: position 29,017,366 of record NW_027518695.1, on the reverse strand, counting down.
GCACATCGATGCTGTAATACGACCGGAGGAAATTGGGAGCCCAAGATATTTAAAGGGAGGTCTCCCTCGTTCATGCACAGGAGACCACTGGCTGTTATAAAAGAGAGTAACTTTAGCATATTTCTTGCTTGGGATTTGCTAGGCAATTTCGCAGAAAGCCATTTCACTGCTCACTTTTGCATGAGAGAACAGCCACACAGGCTTTTAGTAGATTTTGTCTTATTTATTTAATTCATCAGAGCTGGCTATTCTCTAATGCAAAAGTGAGGCGCAGAATGGTTTCAGTCCCCGAGAAATTGCCTAGCAAATAATTGCATGCATTAATGCTTCTTAATAATTTAAAGAAAATTGCACCACTTAAACTTAAAAGGGATTTTTGCTGATTAATCCCTACATGGCAAAATAGTTGCTTATTAGTCCCTTAAAAGCATGTTATCTTAGTAGTCCTACTTTTAGAAATATTTGCTAATAGGTCCTTAAAACTCACTTGAGTCAATTTTCTCCGTTAAAAATTCTAATATGACAAATTTACCCCCAACCCATTTAATCGGTTTTAGTGTTTTTTTAATTTCCCTTCATTATTTTAGGAAAAAAACTAGGAAATAAGCAAAATATTATCTCTTCCAATATTTTCTTCGAAAATCTTGTAAAATCTTTCAAAGTTGTTAACATTTTAGAAGATAAGACATAAAAAACTAGGAAATAAGCAAAATATTATCTCTTCCATCAGAGTTATTTTCTTTCAATCCAACCAAGACAGGAATTTCTTGGAAAAGTTAGAAACGAAAAATATTCCTAAAATTTCTTACTTTATTCCTACCCTATTTAATTTATTTTAGAGAGATTTTCAATTTATTTAATTCCTAAAATGATTTTTTGTAGAAAGATTTTCGAAGAGAATATTGGAAGAGATAATATTTTGCTCATTTCCTAGTTTTTTCCCTAAAATAATGGAAGGGAAATCAGAAAATGCTATAACGGATTAAATGGATTAGGGGGTAAATTTGCCATATTAGAACTTTTATCGGAGAAAATTAATGTCGGTGAGTTTTAGGGACCTTTTAGCAAATATTTTCAAAAAGTAGGACTACTAAGATAATATGCTTTTCTTAGGAACTAATAAGCAATTATTTTGCCATGTAGGGACTAATCAGCAAAAATCCCACTTTAAGAAGATTTTGAAATTCCCACGTCCCAACTAAGGCCATGTTTAGCGGTCATGAAAATTGTTTCCACGGAATGTTAATTTATACAGTGGTGGGAGAGGGGCAAGGGAGTGAGGGATGGAGAAAATTCTGAGGGCATGATTGAGGAGAGGGTTAGATGTGGGAAAAGAAAAACCATTTTTTCCCATTTTCTTTAGCTGAGCACCATCTAGTGACTCTTACCCTCTCAAATCTTCTCCCTCCCACTTGTTTTCTTTTCTCCCACCACTTGACAAATTAATATTTCTTGCAAAAAAAATTCGTAGTTGCCAAACATGGCCTGTGTGTGTCTTCCAAAATCAGTATTCACTTTTTTGTGAAGGGCTGAGATTAAATAACCTTATTTTTCAGTTAGGCTAATAATCTCAACCATTCATCGAAAAGTGAATGGGCTGATTTCCAGGAAAGCCACTCTGAATTTTTGTCAAATTCGTTTCAGATTGTGGCAGCCAATTGTGAACCTCCAACCAATCATTGGACTCAAAATAAACGTAATTTTGGGTACAATAATCTGCTTGGTGCTGACAATCGGTTTTCACAATCTAAAACGAACAGGGTCTTATGATTATAACAACCGATTGTGAGTGCTAAACTGATTATTGGACTCAAAATTAAATTTGAACAAGGATACTGCTTCGGACAACATTAACCCACGAAGCAGGTAGTCCTCCAGGGTTTTAATTTTGGTTTCACAACTAAGCAGGGTATTCTGCTGACATGGCACCCCAAAACTAACTAAAATCCATGGATTAACCCGGCTTTGGGCAACCAAACAGAGCAAAGGAACTTTTGCTGGCGGTTCTAACAGTGTAAAATACAACTCAACTCAACTCAACTCAAATAAGCCTTTGTTTCAAACTGGTTGGAGTCGGCAAATGAATCCTTTAGAAAATTTTCATGGAGTCGGATAAAAGTGTGAAATAATTTAAAAAATAATATTTTTTTTAAAATATTTTAAATTAAGAAAAATACCCAAAATTAGGTACAAAAAACCTGTGTATTCTATGTAAATCGTAACATCCACTAGAAGAGCTTTTCTCAGCTCCAAAAATTCGGTAAGCTAAATGTACACATCACAACATGTAAGGAACTGTTGGAACCATGTTGAAAGAGCTCTTATTTAATGAAACCAAGCAAACTAAAATATATCATCGTACTACAAAACATTATCTAATTTTAGAGGTTAGGTTCAATGCAAACTACAGTAAGGATCCACATTATGATCTATGCAAGGAAGACAAGAACACTGTAGAGGATTTAAAAGTTTGTTGTGTAAGACGATATCAACGTATTTACAATCGTCGCTAATACTAAACATACAATGGCGTTTCAATATATTAATATTCCAACTTACTCCTCCAACTTCAACCTACTTGTGTAATACCTGGCCCCGCATTGGGAGGTTCTTCTTTTGAAATGAGTGTTTTTATCTAACCGAGTTTAATCTTTTTTAAAGTTTGTGTGGGGTGTTGTTATCAAAATTGCTATTGATGTATATTGAATTTTGGATATAAACTTCAAAGATTTGCTAGCTCACTTGGGTATCTTGTTACTTTCATATTTTCTAGAGGTTTGCTAGCATCCATCACAAAATGCATTTCGCAGATAGTCCGTTGCATGCAGCTCGGACGCAGATCTGGACAACTTGATACTCCCCCATGATGACTGCTTGGTCATAACCATGCCCGTCGCTAATTGGGAACTCAAGAAGATCTTGGTGGATAATGGCAGTTCGGCGGGCATCCTCTATTACCACGCCTTCTAACAAATGATGATTGGAGATGAACGCTTGAAACCGGCGAACTCAGATTTGTTCGGATTCTCTAGGGAGATAGTCAAGGTCGAGGGACAGAACGAACTCCCAGTTTGGTCGGGGAACCTCCCCACCAGGCCTTCGCGATGATTAATTTCTTGGTAGTGCGGGCCACTTCGGCCTATAACGCTATCCTAGGAAGACCTGGATAGAATCTACTCCGCGCCATTGCCTCGACCTACCATCAGAAAATGAAATTCATAACACCTAACGGTGTAGGCGAAGTGAAAGGAGACCAACCGCAGTCGAGGGAGTGCTACGTCACCGCACTAAAAGGAAAAAATGCATCGGAAACATTATCAATCGAATTGCAGGATTTAAGAGATGAAGCCCAGACCACGATAAACCAACCGGCTGAAGACTTGGTCCCGATCCCGCTGTACGAAGATGATCAAGAGAAACTGGTCAAGATCGGGTCAACATTGAATGACGATTCCTGCGAAGAACTAGTCCGGTTCCTGCGAAAAAATGCTGACGTATTCGTTTGGACTCCCGCCGACATGCCCGGGATAGATCCCGAGGTTATTGTACATAAGTTCAGCGTTGACCCTACTTGCAGGCCGGTAAAGCAAAAAAGAAGGCATTTCGCCCCAGAAAGACAACAGGCGATTAGGGAAGAAGTGGAAAAACGCCTAAGGGCTGATTTCATAAAAGAGATCAAAATCCCCGACTGGCTGGCGAATGTGGTCATGGGGAAAAAAGACAACGAAAAGTGAAGAATTTGCATAGATTTCACCGATCTGAACAAAGCCTGTCCCAAGGACAGCTATCCGCTGTCCAAGATCGACCAACTAATAGATGCCACGGCGGGGCACGAGCTCCTAAGCTTTATGGATGCATTTTTCGGATACAACCAGATTCGTATGTACGGAGCAGATATCCCCAAGACTTCGTTTGTAACCGACCAGGGGATATACTGCTACCGTGTAATGCCCGTCGGCCTAAAGAATGGCGGAGCAACATATCAGAGACTGGTGAACAAGATTTTTAGAGAACAAATCGGACATAACATGGAGGTGTACGTGGACGATATGCTAGTGAAGAGCAAAGAATTTTCCAGTCACATATCCGATTTGGAAGAAGCATTTCAAGTCTTGAGGAAACACAATATGAAGCTCAATCCCTCTAAATGCACTTTTGGCGTCACCGCAGGAAAATTTCTTGGGTTTATGGTCAGCCAGAGAGGGATAGAGGCTAATCCAGAGAAAATTCAGGCAGTGGTGGATCTGAATTCGCCAACTACGATAAGGGAAATTCAAAAACTTACCGGGATGGTGGCCGCGCTGGGACGCTTCATCTCCAAATCAGCGGAAAGGTGCCTACCATTCTTCAACGCGATCAAGGGGATCAAGACGGCCCCTTGGACTCCGGAATGTCAAAGGGCGTTTGAGGAACTGAAGCTATACCTAGTAGCACCACCCCAACTGAGCAAACCTGAACCTGGAGAAGAGCTGATGTTGTAACTACGGCGAGTCCCGTAGCTCTGGCGGCCCTGCTGGTCAGAGAAGACCAGAACCAACAAAAACCGATCTACTACGTCAGCAAAGTTCTACATGAGGCTGAGACCAGATATCAAAAAGCGGAGAAGTTGGTTTACGCCCTCATAATGGCTGTCAGAAAGCTCAGGCCGTATTTCCAGGCACACACCATCAAAGTTATGACTGACCAACCACTGAGGCAGATTCTCCATCGCCTGGACACCTCAGGGCGACTAGTAAGGTGGGCGGTAGAACTCAGTGAATTTGATATCCGGTATCTACCTCGACCAGCGATAAGGCCCAAGTGTTGGATGATTTCGTTGTTGAATGCACTGTGCCTGCTAAAGTCAAAAGGAATCAACCTCCGGGTGAAAAAGTCGACAGAACACCAGGGGGCAAAGCGATGCGACCATCAATCAACCTCCGGGTGAAGAACCGAGGAAAAAGACGAGTTGGAGGAAGTGCCGCTCTGAGAATTGCACATGGATGGATCCTCGAACTACCAAGGATGTGGAGCAGGGCTAATCCTCACAGGGCTCGAAAACTTCGTCATGGACTACGCCGTAAGGTTTGGGTTCCAGGCATCGAACAATGAGGCAGAGTACGAGGCTCTCATAGCCGGAATGAAACTGGCAATTCAAACCCGAGCCCAAAGATTGAAAGTATATAGCGACTCTCAGTTGGTCGTTAACCAAGTACATGGGACATACGAGGCGTGCGACAACCGCATGCGTAAATACCTGGCGCAAGTCCGCCAGCTCGTCGACAAATTTACTAGTTTTCAGATAGCGCGCGTCCCAAGAACGGAGAATGGAAAAGCAAACGTACTCTCCAAACTCGCGGCCTCTAGATATACGGCGTTGGGAAACATATATATGGAATTCTTGAAAAAATCCAGCATTGAAAATGAAGTTGTCGAGGTAATGCAAGTGGATCATGAACCATGTTGGATGGACGATATCGTTAATTACATGCGCAGTGGCAATCTCCCTGAAGAGAAAAGGAAAGCACGTCAAGTGATTTAGAGACGCATGAGGGGATCTGCGGAGAACATCTAGGAGGCAAAGCTCTAGCCATCAAGGTATTACTTAGGGGCCTATATTGGCTGACCCTGAGGAAAGACGCTCTGAATCTGGTAAAGAAATGCGAGAGGTGTCAAAAGTTCTCAAACGCCAGTCACCAACCAGCCGTTCCAATGGCCCCCATAATCAGCCCGCTTCCTTTTGCTGTATGGGGAATGGACATCTTAGGGCCCTTCCCACTAGCTCCAGGGGGGGCCGAGAATTTGTGGTAGTCACCATAGACTACTTCATGAAGTGGGTGGAAGCAGAGCCCCTCGCCAAGATCACCCAACAAAACATCCAAGCATTTTTCTAGAAGTTTGTGATTTGTCGATTTGGAATCCCCCGAGTTCTGATAACGGACAATGGCAAACAGTTCGATAACAAAAGTTTTCAAAAATTCTGTACAGACCTTAAGATTGAGCAGCGGTTCACCTCTGTGGCCCACCCTCAGACCAATGGGCAGACAGAAGTTACAAATAGAATTCTCCTTCAAGGCATCAAGAAGAGGTTAGATGAAAAGGCGGGGCGATGGGCCGACGAGTTGTACCATGTCTTATGAGCATACCGCACTACTCCGCGCAGTGCGACAGGAGAATCCCCCTGCAACTTGACTTTTGGAACTGAAGCCATAATCCCGATCGACATCGTCGTCCCCTCTCCGCGTGTGACCTACTTCAACGAGCTACTGAACGAGGGCCGGCTCCGTGCTAATCTAGACCTACTCTAAGAAGTTGCGAAGAATCCCAGATTCGAGCCGCAGTATATAAACAAAGGGTGTCTCACTACCAAGACACCAAAATCCGCCCCAGAGAATACCACGTGGGCGACCTGGTCCTGAGAAAAGAGGCCGTGTCCCAACTGAGAAAGGTCGGAAAACTCTCCCCCACTTGGGAAGGGCCGTACAAAGTGGTCAAAGTGATCCGACCTGGCAGTTACAAGTTGGAGACTCTCGACGAACACCAGCTCCCCCATGCCTGGAACTCCAAGAACCTGAGGAAGTACTATCAGTAGCCTGTCGAAGGAGGAGCATCCTCATGAGAAAGAAGAAAGGGAAAAAGAAAGCAGATGTAATCGCACTAGAATTTTTGTAAATAATGAAAAAAACAACGGCATTTTGCAAGTCGTTGATCCGTTCACCTCTCATTAATATTAACTCGGTTCACTTCGACCATTTCCATGAAGACCGGAAATACATTTCTGGTCAGGGTAAGTTGAAGCAGAAAACCAATAAAACTTTTGATGAAAGCCCAAGTCATTCAGCTCGGGCAAACTTGGTTCACTTTGACCATTTACATGAAGACCGGAAATACATTTCTGGTCAGGGTAAGTTGAAGCAGAAAACCAATAAAACCTTTGATGAAAGCCCAAGTCATTCAGCTCGGGCTAACTTGGTTCACTTCAACCATTTCCATGAACACCGGAAATACATTTCTGGTCGGGATGAGTTGAGGTGGAAAACCAATAAAACTTTTTAATGAAAGCTTGGGCTAACTTCTTTCGCCTTAAGTTATCCCCATTGAGGCCGGAAACATATCTCTAATCGGAATAGACTAAAGTAGGGGACCTAAGATCTTAAGAGGTGCCCTAATTCTTTCAGTAAGAATTTATATCATCCAGGCCGTTCTTATTGAACTAAACGATGTACTTCAAATGGATCGACATGCACCCCGTATTAAAGCAAATAATTGAACGTAAACATGCATGGATGAACTCGAACACTTGCAAAAATTCAAAAAATATATTCCTTTCAAAAAGCCCTCTGGGCGTTGTACATCTTGGCCCAAGGCCGACCCAAAATGTACTAAAGTAAAAGGAGAGATACATAACAAGACAAAGAGAGATGGAGTTCATTGAGCGGCATCAACGATCTCCTGATCCGCAGTTGGATCGGACTGTGTTGGAGCCGAGAGTTCCACTTCGGGGCAGCAAGGACGGGGGATTGACCCTGGCCAGTCTCCTGGTCGTCTTCATCGGGAATGGGAAGGAGCACGTCATCGAGGTCCAGGTCAGAAAACTTCGCCTTGACAAGGGACTTGCACTCGTCAAAACCATCCCTGAACGACACAACGGCTAAGTTGACCAGCTCATCCTCTTTGGCCTTCACCGCTTTGGCCAGATTAGATTGGTGCTTCACCTGCTGTTTTTCTACAAAATTAACGGCCTTTCTCGTCAACTCCTTTTGCCCATTAAGTTCCCCTGCCAAACGCTCTATGGTAGCCCTCGCCTCCGCAACAATCGTCTCTAAGTCGGCCTTGTCTTTCTCCAATTTACCGACCTTCTCTTTAGACGAAGTCAGTGTCTTAGAAAAGTAGGCGCACTTATCCGCCATATCAGTCTAGTAGCATCCGAGCTGAAAACCATACGAACTAAAGTAAGGTTCCAAGTCACGACCCAAGACTGGCGAACAAGCCGAACATATTAAGAAGAAGTACCTGGTAAAGAGCACCAAAACCACCTGCCTCGACCGTCTTGTAGTTCTCATTAAGGATACGAAGCCGGTCCTTGTGTAAACGGCTCTTCGAGATGATCTCACGAGCAACCCAGGCATTGTCTAAGCCGCAGTCATCTTTTTTCACTCCCCACTTCGGGCGAAAGGAGGTATCCGCCCCTATCCGGGCAGTAGGTGCCGCCTCCAAGCCAAGGACTGGTGTATCATCATCTCCAGAGCAGGTGGTTTGACCGGCCGAAGATCCCTCAACCACCTTTGCGGCTTTAGGAGCTTTGCCGCCCTTATCACCTGAGATGGCTTTTTCTTTAACCTGAGCGGCAAGAGCAACCGATTCAGGTGCCTTTGTCTTCTGGCCATCGCCCTTCCCAAGGACGGACTGACGCACCTTTTCACGGGCTGACTGCTTCTACATCTCTGCAAAAAGGAGATGTAAGTGACTGAGAACGACGCCAAAAAAAAAGGGTGCAAGTAACTGAGAACGGCCTAGGACACCTACATGTTCGGGTACCGGCACTAATCCCGATCTCAACCAAAACCTCCTGTCTGGAAAACTCCGAGCAATGGATAAGACCATTCTGACAGATCTCATCGCGGATCATTCCTAGGGTTACCTCATCGTCATCATCTAAAGCCGGTTTACGACTCATGGTCTTTGTGTTTACAAAAGACCAATTCGTCGAGATCGGCCATTCTTTTTCACAGCTGGCATAGAAGAACCTGCTCTTCCAAGTATATATGGAGGTCGTAATCCCAGTGATCATCCTCATTTCAGCTCGTTGGCTGATATAAATCCAACCTCCCAATCGATGGCTTTTTAGTTGAGCGCACCTTCTGAAGAGAGGCACGGACAAGCTCCGTTGAAGACCGAACCGCGCAAAATAGACAAAGCTGGCTATAGTTCACCACGAGTTCGGCGCCACTTGAGAAGGGGACAGGCCGTAGAATCTCAGTAGAGCTGCTATAAAGGAACTAATTGGTAGCCTAAAACCAGCCTTCATGGCCTCCTCGTATATACGCAAATCAACGCTATCATTACACGCCCTGTCCCCCTCTATAGCCGCTCTCAATGTAAACCGATCAGGAATACAGTATCGATCTCGAACATCACTACATCGAGAAGCATCAAGGGTGTTTTCCACCTGAGCGGCTGCGGTACCCTCTCTAATACCGCCCTCCATCCTCACAGTAGCCACTATGTCGACTACCCTACTCCCAGCACGGGAGACTGACGCTCTCCTATCAAGGTTACCTTCCTCATCATCCTCTTCGCCCCCATTACTATCAATAGTTGGGGAGTTCGGATTCTCGACACGAACAAGACTCAGATTCAGGTCCACGATGACCTCGTCCGAACCTCTATCTACCTCCTCGTCACCTTCAGGATCTACACCCACGTCATCTGGCCGGCCAGCCATGGCCTGTTACCCTCTTAAACTTGAGGCCAATCTTGTTCTCTCTGACGAACCTGAGCTGGTACCGCTTGAGGAGGAAGACCCTCCTGAGGACGAACCTGAGCTAGACCCTAAACCGGACTCCGAACTAGAACTACCACTACACATATGCGGCTAAAGAAAAATAAAAGACGAACTAGAGAATTACCTATGGGTAATCTGACCCCGAACTCAAGCATGTTGCGCCGAACTAAGTGAAATGAACAAACCGCACTAGCAGAGCAAAAAGAAAAACAAAAGTTACGGATGGTAAAAATGAGGCCTCGCTGGCCCTCTTATATGCGAACCTGTCACACGGCCAGCCATGTCCGCCATCGGTTGAGCGCCACACGTCATGGTATTTAATGCAGACTCGAAAAACAAAGAGCCAAATGCCAAAAGTAAAAATACCCGAAAGGAAACATGAAATACATGTGTGACAATCCAAGAGGGGGGGGGTGAATTGGTCAATTAGAAATTTTAGGCTTAATTAAGGGAGATTAAAAATTCATCTATTTAATTAAATACTAATTAGTTTAACCCTTGTTCAAATAGGTACATAAATAAAATCTAAGGATTAAACTTTTCTAATCATGCACATTTAGCTAACCCTTGTTCAAATAGGTATATGCAATTTAGGGTTTAGATATTTAACTTTAGTGCATTCATTAACCTTTGTTCAATTAAAGCATAAACATAAGTAAGGTTAGAGATTACCAAACACTACACGTGAGAGAGAGAGAGAGAGAGAGAGAGAGAGAGAGAGAGAGAGAGAGAGAGAGAGAGAGAGAGAGAGAGAGAAGGGCAAGCATCCACAAGGCACAAGATTTATAGTGGTTCAGTCACAACTTGACCTACTCCACTCTTCCAAGTTTACCTTCTTGGGATCTCCACTAAAATGATGAAGCCGTGTGGACCCCGATCTGAGAGGACCCGTGCCGAGGGACGCGAGATCCCCCTGCAATCCTCTGAGATCTCCACAACGTGAAGGAGAGCTCTACCAAGGAACTCTCGAAACGGTGCCACCCTCATAGCATAGCACGAGTGGCGATAAATGAGATACCTCTTGATCTAAGGATAAATCTCCAAACCAAAACGTACCTAAAATAACTCAAAGTCGCCATCCATGGATAGGCCATGGAACCCTAAAAACAAATGCTCTGCTTGCAACACATAACCAGAGATACAGAAGGTCCGTGCCTGATGACGAATGGAGAAGGTCCGAAGAGCACCCCCAATTTGCCCGAGTGCGAACACTTGGTCTCTCATGCCATTTATTTATTAACTTCGAAGAGTTTTAGGCAAAAATAATGTGAAATGGGAACACGCATCTCCGAGAAAACGTCTATCTAATCATGCATGTCTCGGAGATGAAAATAAGCACACACAAAAGAACCGAACTAAATGTCACTTAAGAATAACTAGGTTACGAGTGACATGCCTAATTGGTGTCTAAGTTCTGGTGAACAAACACATGCACGCTACAGCTAAAAGTATAGGGTCTGTACAAGAAAGTAAGAAAACACAACAAAACATACAACATGACAACACAACAAATCCTAAACTCTAAATGATTTAGACCCGAGTCTTTGGATGGTCTGATGTTCATCTAAAGAAGCCTACGTATCCCCGCCTCCACAAGAATCAGAGTCACGTAGTTCTTCGCACCTATTCTAAACTATAATGCCTAAGACATCTAGACCTCTATTCTAGACTCGATTTGAAAGACCAGACTAGTTACTAAAGCTTCTTGTGCGATTATTTAAATTCCAGTGAATTGTGGATTTTTAGGACACCCTATATGCCCTAACTAAGTGCATGTTAGCCCTAAGCTAATGCAGGTGGTTCCTACAACCTATGTGTAACTAGGCTGTGCCTCCTAAGGAAAACAAAGGGCGGACTAACGCATCCTATTCTAGTCATCAGTCGGCGATGTGGATCGCCAACTGACCGGACGGAGGCGCTCCTATAACTCTAGGACAAACCCCTAACTCTAAAACAAGCACAAACAAGCACACCAAATCAAAGACCAAACTCTAACTCTAAAACTCTTTATGTAGGACAAAGTCCTAACTCTAGAGGAAGATTTTTCGAAAAAACAAGGTTTTTAAGCTTTCAAAAGGATTTGAAAAGGATTTTTTTTATTTACAAAGTTTGACTGGACTTGGGATATGGATCCCGAGCTGTACTACGTACCTCGTGGAAGAGGATCAAGCCAACGTAGTTCGAAATCGAACTCTCCAAACTAAAACTTAACACCGCAAATGACTTAAGGTTTTTAATGCTTTTCAAATGTTTTTGACTTTTACATTTTCAATTTTTTTTGAATTTTGAAATATTCAATTGTTTTTTTTTTTTTGGATTTTTATAGGGTTTCAATGTTCTTACGATTTTAAGATTTCAAATGTTTATGGATTTTAAAATTTCAAATACCTTCACCCTCTTGGTCAAAGGCCAAAGGGAACACACAAAGCAACACCCTAGGGTAAAACCCTTAGGGTAAAGGGGAAACCCCAAACCAACAAACTAGTAACCCAAAACAAGAGGTAACAATCCACAAACAGGTAGACAAGTACCCCAAGAACAAAGAAAATGATCTAAGATCCCGAGCAGGTAACCTCCAATAAGACTGAGTTAGTCTCTAATGGAAAAAACTCCTAGCTAATAACACTAGAGAAGGAGTACAAATGAGGCAGAGACTCTCTAATAACACTACCAAAAAGAGATGAGTAAATAAGTCAAAGATTCGCTCTAGAAGAAGGGGGGACTCTAACAAGAGGCTGGGTAAGCCTACTAAAGGGGAAACACTCTAAATGAAACAAGGCTTTTCTCCAAATAGGGGCTCTATAAATGAAGCAAGGCATGCCTCCTAGACACAAAGGTGGGCTCCAAGTATCCCTATCATCGCCCTTGCAATGATAAAGTAA